>NC_086290.1:36504678-37135676 GCF_963924245.1 Chroicocephalus ridibundus
GGGAACCATTCTGTGTAATGGTTTAGCACCACACTGAGCGGGCTGTGAAAGTACACAATGTGTCGGCAAGGCCACAGAACTGAGCAGGCTGTTGAAACACAAGGCAACAAGCAATGTAAAAAGGCAACAGAGAAGCAGATATTGAAGATACCGACGATACATATGCTATTCAAGCCCTTGAAAAGAACACTCATGGCGAGGGAGTTTCTGTGGTCCGATGAAAGGACAGATAAAACTCATTTGCCGTGGTGCAAGAATTAGGGCTGGTAACTTTATCAAGGCAGCATACCAGAAAAGATAGAAACGTCTCCAAAAGGCTGGATTCCTTATTGCAAACAAGGCTGGTAGACTTCAAGTAAAGCTACGTAGGCTATAATGAATGTTTTTGATTGTAGGGAGAAAAATGAATGGCTTGAGTCCAGAAACTGTCTCTGCCTACATACAGAACTAGGTCTGTAGGAGATCCTTATTCAGCATGTTTCCTACAAAAGACATTAATTTACATTTTCTTGTTTAAAGAATAGATAACTTTCTCCATGTGAGAAACTCCAGCAGAGACAGGCTCAGAGGAATGAAGGAGCACTGCAGAGACCACTGCACATTTCATACAAACAATCACCAACTGTTGCCACTTTGAGATTTCAAAGCTCGTGAGGAAAATGCATTGGTTTAGGGTTTTTTTTCAGAGCAGAAACTAGGATATCAACCCTGATTAGTCTGCAGTTGCTCACCTCCTGACACTGCACTTTGAGGGGCATGAGGCCTTAATCAAGCTCAGATGTAAGGAAGGATTTCCTTTAAAGTCTATCAATGTTAATGAACAACTCGGTCTTGTTTAAACATCCAGACTGTGATATGGGCAAATATCTGAGTTTATCATGTCCTCAATCTTTTAAAAGGCCAGATTTTATTTGCTAAGCGTTGGTCATGCCAAAAGGAATGAGCTTATCCTGAGTGGCGGTGGCTGGACTTGAAGTCTGGACTTTAGATAGCAAAATGTTCAGGATTTGAGGCAATTTTGCCTCAGCCACCTATGCTGAGTTTTGGGCTGTCCTTGTATACCCAGAGACTAAAGGAAACTATCTTGGAGCCTTACTGGAAAACACTACTGGAAAACCCACTCTAAAAGGCTTTTGCTTTGTGCTTCTGCATCTAAAAGTTAAAAAGAGATGCTAAATCTTTGTGCCAAAGGTAACAAAGCAAACACAACCGGATGTACTAATGTTAGCTACGGTTTTGCTATTCCTTGCCCATGTTAGGAGCAGAGGATTCCAAATTAAAAGCCATACTGAAAACTGGAAACTAAGTATCACATCAGTTTAAAAAAAAAAACCCTTCTGAAAACTAGTCTCTTCACCTCATTTATGAGGTCAATTTATATAGGTTCATTTTATCCTTTCATTACTTTTTTATTGTTTTTTGATTATGCCAGTAGCCTGCAATATTGCTGCAAAAAACATACAGGTGTTTAATAAAAAGGCTTTTGTGCAATTTTTTAATCATGAAACTGTTTCTACTAATATCAGATTTTTATGAAGCCTTTTGAACTTCTACTTTTCATATATAGTGGTTCAGATCATATACTAAAATATGTCCTGTGAAATCAGAATAGCCCTGCATAATTATTAATCTACTAAAACAAGGCTTTTCAGATGCTTACTCACTGATCTGTTCTGTGTACTGTTGCACAACAGCTTCTCATGAATTTATTAATTACGGATATATCACTGTTGAAACATTCAGTATCTTACACCGGGGCTTCCCACTCCTTCCCTCAGGGTAGACGCCTTTCTTATTGCTCTGGCTCACTCAGCATCTGTATTATTGACTTTTTTACTAATACTGCAGTTTTATCTTTGACGTTTTTGAAGAAAAAAGTTGCAACAGAAAGATGGGCATAGAAAGGGGTATGAAATACCAATTAATATGTTCAACCACCTGCAGAAAAAAGCCCTAGCCTCTGCAAGCAAGATTCAACTAATCGCAAGCACGCTCTTCCTTGCCAGTGATACTCATTTAGTCCTCTGCATCCTTTCCAACAGAAGTGGAAGAAGGGTTGCAGCTACTTCTGCAGCCTCTTAACCTTCTTGCTTTTTCAGCCCTCACTGCAACCAAACTTTTAGGAAATTCAGCGAAATTCACATTCAGTATATAAACTGCTTTCTGAAAATAATGCTCTAAACCTGGAGTTTTGCAGGTATCAGGTGGTGAAGAACTTCACCTTTCAACTTGATCCTCCGTCTGCATGAAAACTTTCTCAGGAAAGTCTGGTTTTGTTCCAAAGCTCTTAATCTGCCACCACTCCAAATACAACACATCATGAAGCTCAGATTCAAAGCTATTTACATAAAGATGTGATGGAAATGTCACTGTCAACATAATCATCCCTTGTCCACGTTACATGGACATTTCAAAACAGATACCTGTTTCAGTGAATTTTGTTTAGAATAATTTTATCTCTGTACTTAAGAAAAAGCATATAGCATGACAAAATTCCGGAAGCCCAAGCACAGAGCAGGATCGTGCCACTGCTTCCCACAGGGTTAAACTCACCACCACACTGACATCTAACATTAGAACATCCAATTATCACTTAAATAGCACATTTTTCCTTTAGGAGACACACAGCTTGCCTGTCCTCATTAGCAGAAGACTACAACACAGCTGAGGAAACTGCTGCCCTCAGCTCATATTTTCCTAAAGGATCCACTGAAATGTAAGCTAAATAAGAGAAAGGAGAAGAGAAACAGTCTGCCCCAGATGCCAGCTGACCTTTTAAACTTAGGGGAATACCTACCAACTACAGCAGCTGTTACCGTGGATGGGAGCCCCAGAACAACCTCTGATATCCAGTGGCATAGTCATGGCAGAACGGAGCGTAACAAGGACTGCTTGCATGAGCTGAAGTTGTGCTTTAGTCCTTGCTGCAGGCATTCCCTTAGAGTTGGTGGTTTAAGGCATAATCACTCGTTTAATTTAATATTGAGCAATTTTTAATTTTAGCGAGGGAAACCACGCATACCTGTACTCATGTCCTAACTGCTCATCTTGGACGTCACATTTTTTCAGTTGGCACTTAAAGAGTAAACAAAAAAGAGAAATCCTGCTCATCTGCTTGTGTCCTTCCGTTATCTGTGTTAAAAAATCTTGAGCAGTATCTCCTTTCCCCACCCCACCCCTTTCCTTGTTAACCAGTTAGCTATAGCTGAGTTCAAACATAACAGTAATCTATGGTAACTCACTTTATTTGCACAAGGGATGCATAAAATATTGTTTTATTCTCTTTCTTCAGTGTACTCTTCCTAAAAAAGAAGAAAGCATTACATATTCCAGCTCCCTAGGATGCCAAACACAGACATCTCCTGAGCAAACAGAATAAGTTACTCAGTGTAATAACTATAAAGACAAGAATAAGATTACAAGAAAACATCCTCTACAGCTGTAAACACTGGCTGCAGGGCTTAATATTCACCGCCATAACATTTTCATGCTGGCCCTACTCCGATCCCTTCCCTTCACATTGCTAATGCAGGCAGAATTTTTTTCCATTATTACGGAACTCCTGTGTACCATTTTTGCAGAGAGGAAGGGACTTGTGTTGATAAATGAGTCTGAAAGCCAATCAAAACTAACACGGGATCATGCATCACTTGTTTTAAGGTTTGATACTCCTTCTGCCCCCCCCCCCCCCCCAAAAAAAAATCAGAAGTGAATAGCCTGGGGAGTTTCTGCTTTGGCAGAACTAGAGTAAGGCAGTAGCCAAACACATTGCTACTGGCATCCAGTCTTGGAAATTTTAAGCCAGCAAAATCATAGCATGCTTCAGTATAATTAACACAGATGCTCAAAGGGGAGGCTGTAAGGCTAAGTGAAGTAATTATACAAAATGTATTTTAATAATAAAAATGTCTTGAGTAATCAGGAGAGGGGGGGAAATGATATTCCTATGTTTTGAAACTAAATCAGGAAAACTGAAAAAAAATATGCATAGGAGTAATTAGATAAGAATTCTCCCCCATGCCCTAAAACAGTCAATTTGGTCTAGTGCTATGTTTTAAATCTTGTATTCTCTAGGTCTTAATTTTTGCAAGCCATGCATCATTTGCAAACATGTAAAGATTTTACAAAGAATTGTAAGCCATCGACCAAGGTCTGCCAATATGCATGTATTGCCATTTTCTCTAGAACACTGGTTAGATGTTCTGATGTCATTGCTCAGATGGGCAAACTTATATCTACATGAAAAGAGTTCGTAGCGTTATCCACTATATGTGCTCCACTGTAACTGCTTTATCTTGATTGTGGTGGTGAAAAAAGCCATTAACCAATTTAATGATTGGTTAAGGAAAGCTCACGTCTACAACCATTAGGGTCATCTCAGCTATTCTTCTCAAGCTCCATATGGTCTTTATAGGAAACAATTATCACTTTATAACAAAAAGTGAGTTTCCGTCCAGCTTGGTCAGTTTCTAATGGAGTTTGGACATGTCTGTTCATTCTGCTATTTTGAAGTCGTCATCCTCATTTTTTAATGACTTTATAAAACAGAGCTATGAACAGGGCTATTGTCTCCTGGATAGAGCACTATGTCTGATTTCCATCTGTATTAAATACTCCTTATGACTCCCTCCAGCAGTATAGAGGACCTTCAAAGAACGGAATGAAACTCAGCCTGACTGAGGCCGTTGACAGTGCCAGACTGAAGTAAAGGGGTCTCAATAGAAAGGGAGAAGTTAGGCTCCCTAGCGTTTAAAGAAAAAAGGTGAGCTACAAGCCATATGTACCAATTCTATTTTCTTCCTGGATGGCAATGATCCAAGTGGTGACATTTCATCTACTAATTCTGTATGAGTTAGCAATATTAATTAATAGCTTTCTAGTCTTATGTTCCAAATCGGTGCATGTTGCTGTCCTCAAAATGTTACAGTGGACTTGTGTCAGGGAAGTTACAAGAACCCCTGTCTTCCAAGACTTAGGCATTGGTAATTTGGTGTCAGAATGAGGGTAATTCAGTCCACAGCGTTTTTACAGTCACGCTATGCAAGTCCATGCAGATAAGACACAGGTACGGCATACAAGATACAGGATAAAAGAAACCCTCTTTTATCCAGCCTACAACAAGGTTCCTGCACTCCTCAAGATCAATGGTAAAAGAGGGTTCCTACAGCCTCTCCTTAGGGAAATCTGACAGGGATCATGAATCAGGTCAATATGTTAAGGTTGTTAAAAGAATGAATAGAAGTATTAACTTATTTCAGATCCGGAATATTCTAAATTGCTTTACTGAAACACTTCCAGTGTCTGCAGACTGAGCTCTTCCCTGCTAGTCGCAGAACCCAGGGGCATTAAGAACTGCTCATGGGCAACACCATCCTCTGCTGTACGCTTCCAGCCATATTTCACATCACTGTTTCAGTGTACTGAGCAATCTGGTTTCTAGGCATTACACCGAGTAATTGTTCCACGTGCTAATAGATTTCCTACATGTCACAGGCAGATCTAACTTGTTACCTTACCTTTCAATAAACATTTGGTTATTTTACTGTGATGCTTTTTGTTGAATGTATTTATAGAAAATTATCACACTTATTTTGTCACTAATTGGAAATGAATGTGAATCTAGCAAGTATCTTATATGCATTGTAAAATGACATTTTAGAGTGGCTTCAGCTTTTCAGAAAAATGATAGAAGGCAAAGCATTGGTCTTGTGATAAATTTAAGATATCAGTTCTCTATCTGTCAAAATTATTTTGATTAGCCTTATCACGCATTCAATACAGTATAACAATACAATGCAGAAAATAAAAACACCATTCATTTACCAGGTAATTTTTCACATGCATAGAAAAACTATACTTGATAATATAGCGTAGCATTACCCGGTCTGAAAATCTGGTAGTCAGGCTATCTCTAGTGATCTCATGGTTCTGCTATGATTCATGAATATAGAAATCCATTAAAATGCTTTCATTAATCCCTGATGCTTTTACTGTATGCAAAAGGCATGCAGCTTAAATACCAAATTATACAATAGGCTTTAACCTTCTGCCATGACTCCCTCCTGAGCCTCCTTGGCTTAGGGAGGGAAACGAAGGATGAATTTGAACTTTGTCAATGAAAAATTCAGAGACAAGTTAGGGCAAAATGTTTTGCAAGACATGACTATCCTGACTGTCACATTTGAGTGAATAAACGATATTCTGAAGGTCACGGTTCATCACCTATTTATATGAATGGGAAAGCATTCAACTTTACCTTGCTGAAAATAGGTTGTGCAACCCCCATAACAAACTGGCACAGACAGGAGCTGAGGAACAAAAATAAAAAGAAGTATGTTAGGGAATGACAACAGTTTATTTTATTAAAAAAGAGCATTTTGTGTGTATTTCCCTCCAATAGTTATTGATGTTCATTTACGTGCAATGTTTCACAATTGCTTTTGCTGTTGTTGCTCTGAAGACAGTCCCCTTGTAAAAATTAGGTTCCATTCCTTGTGTTTTCATTAAGCTAGCAGTTAAAAAAAAACAGAAAACAAATTTTAAAAAAATTTAAAAAAAAATCACACAAGCAGATAACAAAGGTACACACTAGCTCATCAGCTCCATATTCCCACTGAAAATCAGCAATCACTGCCCTGCATGGGTGCTTCAAGAGCTGTTGGAATTGGTTCAGGTCACAGGAATCAAGAAAACTAATAAAACACAGTCTTTTAAAAATGAAACACTTCTGTGAACTTAAGGATATGGCCTTTCACCTCCTGCATCCTTTTGGGTGCCTCCTGCCAAGTGGCAGTAATCAGGCGACTGCAAATATAGGTAAGCTAAAGAGTGGACCCCAGCTGGTGGCCAACTGCTACCCACAATTTTCAGCCTATTGAAATTTTTAGTGCCTTCTAACACTCTGCCACCTCAAAATTATTCACTCTTACCTGATGAAGTGCTTCATGGGCTTACCCAAAGGTCTCCAAAATACCTAGGAGCTGCTGTGGGGGAACAGCTGTCCATCAACACAAGAGCGTAGAAAATCTGCTGAACCGACATAGCCAGGGTGGCTGCTCTGGGCTCTCCAGGGCTGAGCCACGCTGCCACCAACAAAGAGCTAACCAGCCTGGTTAGACACTCCGTTCCTTCTGCAGCTCTGCCGTCATCACCATCATCAAACCATTCCACAGTGAGAAAATCGGCTGCCCGTGGCTTGGACAGGAGTACTCTTTGCTGGGTAAAAAACTGGATGGAGGGTCGGGCCCCAAGGGTTGTGGTGAATGGAGCTAAATCCAGTCAGTGACTGGTCACAAGTGGTGTTCCCCAGGGCTCAGTACTGGGGCCAGTTCTGTTTCATATCTTTATCAACGATCTGGAAGAGGGAATCGAGTGCGCCCTCAGTCAGTTTGCAGATGACAACGAGTTGGGTGGGAGTGTTGACCTGCTTGAGGGTAGGAAGGCTCTGCAGAGGGATCTGGACAGGCTGGATCGATGGGCTGAGGCCATTGGTATGACGTTCAACAAGGCCAGGCGCCGGGTCCTGCACTTGTGGCGTTACAGGCTTGGGGAAGAGCGTCTGGGGAGCTGCCTGGCAGAAAAGGACCTGGGGGTGTTGGTCCACTGCCAGCTGCAAATGAGCCAGCAGTGTGCCCAGGTGGCCAAGAAGGCCAATAGCATCCTGGCCTGTTTCAGGAATAGTGTGGCCAGCAGGATGAGGGAAGTGATTGTCCCCCTGTACTCGGCACTGGCGAGCCCCACTTCAAGTACTGTGTCCAGTTTTGGGCCCCTCACTACAAGACAGACGCTGAGGTGCTGGAGCGGGTCCAGAGAAGGGCAATGAAGCTGGTGAGGGGTCTGGTGAACAGGTCTTATCAGGAGCGGCTGAGGGAGCTGGGGTTGTTTCGCCTGGAGAAAAGGAGGCTGAGGGGAGACCTTATCACTCTCTACAGCTACCTGAAAGGAGGGTATAGAGAGGTGGGGGTTAGTCTCTTCTCCCAAATTGCAAGCGATAGGACAAGAGGAAACAGCCTCAAGTCGTGCAAGGTTTAGGATGGATATTAGGAAAAATTTCTTCACAGAAAGGGTTATCAAACACTGGAACAGGCTGCCCAGGGAAGTGGTGGAATCACGATCCCAGGAGATATTAAAAAGACAGGTAGACATGGTGCTTAGGGATATGGTTTAGTGCTGGTTTTGTCAGTGTTAGGTTTACAGTTGGATTTGATGATCTTAAAGGTCCCTTCCAACCTAGACAATTCTACGGATTCTAACTCCTGCAGTTGCTGTTTCAACAAAACCTTGCAGAGAGGGGTCATGCAAGGCTCTCACGTCAGCAGAAACACTTGAGGTCATCATCAGCGCCAGGTCTCTGCTGCTGGCCCCTCAGCCCTGGGCAAGCACCATTTCTGTCCCGAGCTGTTAGCTGAGGTAAATACCTCTGCTTTGTCTCCACTGTGATCCCAAAGCACTATAACTGGATTTGGTTAGCTACGGGGTTTTACAGGGAAGTATCTCTCTGCAGGTTACTACTCCACCAAAAAGTACTCCTCTCTTCTCTGGCAAACACATTGCCTCAGATGCCCAACCCCACCATCTTGACCAAGTAATTTTGTTACTGACGCATAAAAAACAACCAGCATGTCCATCTTTTAAAGTTCACTACAGTAACTTTAAGTTAATCAGATCAAGGGAAAAAAAGACATCACAGTGTTTGCACCACGGGACGCATGCTTGCAAGCTTCTTTCAGACCCAGATTAGCACCTGCCATCTTGTTCTCTCTCACACCTCCAAAAGTTTTCCAAGTTCTACTGAACCTGTAAAGCAGCACAATCATGACAGCAAGTACTATAGCATTGTGACAAGCATTTTCCAGAACAAAGACAACACACAGCCGTAAGTTTAAAAACCAAGCAAGAAAAATAATTTTTCAGGTGGCCCTTTGTAATATAAAATCAAAATGGTCACCATTTTTCTTTTTTTTCTTTCTTATTTTTAGGATAAGTTTTAAATTTACTGCTATGCTGGAAATACATCAAGGGATATTCATTCTTCTTTTTCAGATTTGAAAGATTAACTCTTCAATTATTAAATTGTACCCACAGCCAATGACTTGCTGTGCAGTCTATTTTTAAAAGTACATGAAAGATTAGTGTAACAACAATACCTGGAATAAGAACATTTAGCAAAAGTCTGCCATTTAGAAATATGAAATTAGTGTTTGAGACGAAAACTATGGAGATCTGTGATATCAATTTACAGCTAACCCCAGGTTTGCTCTCAGAGGGGCTCAGGTCACTTTTTAATGGCCTTCAACAGCTGCACACACATACACACACACACACAACCCTTCCCTTCTCAAACGACCACACAACCCACAAGTGTTGTTTCCATCGATGGGGAGGATCCAAATCCTTACTAAAAAGATTTGATGCCTGCTTTACATTCAAAATTACATGTTAACTTACAAAACAAAGCATATCACAAGTTCGCCATTATCAAAAAAATGAGTGGGGTGAAAGGGGGCTATCGCAAGCTGGAATTGATGCATTTCTCTAGAGCCACCAGTGGGTCCCTTTGAGGTCCTGCTAAAATCCTGGTACCCGTATTCCAGTGGATTTGTGCTCTGCAGAGTACTCAGCAGAATAAAGGGAGGAACTAGAAACATTTCCAAAGCATCACACTCTGCTTCGGAAACCTCCTCATGGAACTTCAAGATCTTCCTCTAGGAATCATAGGCAGGTTAGTAAGACAAGGACCCATCTTGCAGGTCACCATCGCCTCTGAGGATCTCCTAAACGTCTCACCCTTCCTATAAAATTCAGTGATTTGTGTGACAAGACTTTCAGCACGCACTTTTCAGCATCTGTTTCCCCATGAAATTCTGTATGTCTAAACCCACTTGGGCACACCTCTCCGTTTAAAGGAATGACACCTCATTTTGCAAGAACTCACATTTTCAGCATCCTTCCCTAGCTCAAAAGTCTAGTAAAGGCTGCCCTCAGCGAATGACGTCTCTCAGAACCTCCTTCTGAAAATTACACTCCATGTAAGGCTTTGCTGTTGTATCTTGACCTACTAGCTCCAGGCTACAAGGACCTGACATAATATTCTAATACCAAGTTACCTCATTTAAAACTCCTTTAACCCAAATAAAGCACTGCTCAAAACTTGGTCCATAGACCTGACTAAGCAGAGACACGAAGGGACATGAAATAAAACCAGTGGTAATAAAATTATGTGACCCCCTGAGAACAAACTTTATTTCGGTGGGAATTTCTACACTGTGTAAGCCAAGGCACGAGAGAATTCACGCACACCAGCAGCCAGCTGAGATGGCATGTGATGATTGAACAGTTTTGCAACAAGTATTACAACACGAGCAGGCATCAGCAAAGCACCAGCGCAGCAAGAGTTAAGGGCATGTGCTGTACTTGTGGGAATAGTTTGGGAAGCAGAAATGGTATGAGCAGGATCCTTTACAATGACTTCAGTTTTTATTAACATATTTTTACAGGATATCCCAGTTAAGCCAGACAGCTTGTTTACAATAGGACCCTGTCCAAGGACAGCTTAAAACTATTATACAGTACACACAGAAGGACAATACAGTCCCAGTACGAGCTACCAGCAGGCAGCAAATCATGTCAAAGCCTCATGTTACACCTGATTAACTGCTTGGCTCCAGTACTACAACCTATTCCAAGACTGCCTGCTTCAGTGTAGTTAAGAGTTGTCAGAGAATTTATGTCATCTGATGGCAAGTTACATAAAATAGTGCCCCAGTGTATCATTTAAGAAGCATTACTTGGCATGAGCTGCAAGACTCTGTGCTTCACACCTGCAGTATCCTCTGGTGCTGTGTTTTCCTTAAAAGAGGACTCCATTTAGATGTCTCATTTACTAGGAGAAATCACATCACCTCTGTCCCAACAGGATTACAACTCTATCTGAATGACACTTCATCAAACACATCCAAAATTTTATCACTCATGAGTCAGTCCATCCTCAACGTGGCCACTGCAGTTAAACTAAATTTCCCACAAAATTTTTCTTGATGGCTTAAAATGGCTTAAAGATAGATACCCTTGTAAAATTGAAGAACTTACATTTCTCACTAAACATACGAGCCCGCAAGCAGATCAAACAGTGAAATCTTTACACCACCTGAACACAAAGGAAGCCTCGTTTCAGCGAAGCTCAACACCAGCCCAGGCCAGTAAGGAGGCAAATTTCAAAAGCATCCTAAGGTCCATAGATTGCATGCCTGTCAAATGTGCAAGACATGATGAAAATCAAGCAATAATCCTTATGAAGTCTGTGTTTATCCAACTGTCAATCAGCAAGCTGTATGGCATTATCTGAGATGTCATGCATCTTGATCAAGAGTTAGAGTCCTGTAAGTCAGAAAAAGTGTTTAATTGTAAAATCCGTTAGCTCTGACTCCCTACTTGCAGCTTTTTCCAAAGCTGTGCAGGAACTTAGGAGAAAGCTGGAGGTCCATTTTAGCAGAAACACCTTCTACTCACACATGAACAAATCCAACATTTCTACAGGGTTCTTCACGCTGACAGCAGGAGGCTTGTTTATATTCTCTTATATATGAACTGATCCCCACCATTTTTTAAAGTACAGTCTCATAATTATTATCTCTTTCCTTAGGCAAGGCAGGTGATACGTCAGCTTTACCTTTGATTTCATAAACTGGTGAGCTGGTTTGTACTTCAAGTCTCTGCAGGGAACATAAACAAAGCAATGAGGACAATTTCTTGCATTTGCGATATTGCCACATACATGGTGGGCTGAGCACATGAATTCTTCCTCTTGCTTATTGAGTGAGGCAAATTCTTATTTTAACAATTATATCACAGAACACAGTAAAACATTTTTTTCAAAACTGAACAAGGACCTTAATTAAAATAAGAACAAGTCTTATAAAAATAACAGCAGAAGAGTAGAGCATACATCTCTGGACTGCAAACCTATTTACCCACTTTTTCTGTTCAGTCATAACAGCATTTCCACAGCTATCACAAGAAAAGCTATTAAGAAATGGAAAGCTTGATGTTCAATCACTTTTCCCTGGCAGAAGATGACAAAAAGTCCTTCTGGTTTTAGTATGGAGCAAGACCCAAACTAAATGCTAAGGCCATGGCAAAACAGGTATGCAAAATCTTTTAGAAATCCAGAGATGGAAATACAGATCATCCACAAGCTGTAGTGAGATTTAAGGCAGAAGAGAACACCTAAATGGTACCACTGTGGTGGCCTTTAGGCACAAGCACCTGTGGAATTGAGAGGCAAGAAAGAAACCGGCACATGTTCTCTAGTGAGGTGTGACAGGAGACGCGAGCACCAAGAACTGGGGAACGGCAATAGGAAATGGAAATGCATACAACAGCATCGAGGGTGAGGAGGAGCTTTCAGGTAAGTAAGTGAGAAATGTTTGGGGATGTGTTAGCTCAGGTCAGCTTTTCAGAGGACTTCTCTCTCTGAATCCTGAGTGGCAGTGGACTTGTCTTACAGATGGCACAGCTTTAAGGGACAGTAGCTCTGGCAGGACCGTCTCCAAGGCTGCCATGTTTTCGGATACAAAGCTCGCAGCTGCTTAGCTGGGGAAGGAAGAAGAGTGGGTGGGAGGGAAGCCGCCCAGCCATCGCTGAGCTCAGTAGCTGTAAGAGTCAGCAAGGCTGAACGCAAGTGCTCACAGGGTTTAGTACATTGCTCTCCAAGCCTTTAGGTGAGATGTGACCAAAGAGATGTGCTGCTGTGACAGGAGCCACTGGGCACAGCACACCAGTTCAGGAGTAACACGCAAGATCTTCTTTGTGGCTAGAAGTCATGCTGACTGGTCAGCAGAAAGAGCGGACATGCTGCAGGGGGACAGCTAGGTCTGGGAGGATGCTCACCAGTTGCCACTGCCATTTAGTTGCCTCTTGCAGAGCTCTCACGTAGTGTCTTGAGCAGCCTTGATCCTGGCAGATTTGAGCTGAACATTTTAATCAGCTCTGGTTTGGAAAACACAAAATTAGTAAATTTGCTTTTACCCAGCTTGTTACTCTCCAGATGGTTTTATTTAATGACAAGAAAAATCAGAGGTTCAGCCTCAACTAAAGTTTCAGTGAGTTCAGCTCTTCAAAGTTCAAGGTGCAACTGAAAATCCGTGACTTAAGCTAGCAGTGTTCACTGCCTTGCTCAATTACCTGCAAATGCATAAGTGGAAGCAGCGGTATCTGCCTAAACAGACTCGGTGACTAAGTGCAGATATTACTTATACATTATTTTCTTTTCCTGGTCTTGCAAGTCTTCACCCAGAGCATCACATACCAGAGCCATGATGTGTTAGCACCACCTTTCCTGTTGAGCTGTGCTCTACCGTTCCACACTAGGTTTCCAAGAAGTTATGTGCCTCTGGTAATCCAGCCTGCTAGAGGCTCTCGTACAGCAAAATTGAACGGAAAGTGCTGTATTCCTTTCAAATGGATCCATGCAATTTTTAAATTGACTTCAAAAAATACCCCAAATACACCCAGGGGAAATAAACTAACAAAGTGGATTGCTGCCTGAAATCATACAGATACTACAGGGCATTTAGTGTTGTGGTGAAAGAAAAGAAACAAGAAAAAGAGATTAGCAGGCGTCACAGAAATAACGTGGTTCAGTAAATCCAGCACTTTCCTCTTCTGCAACAGAAAGCTTGACATCACCTAGATTTATAAATACAGTACTGTACACATTGGCTTTCCCAATTTGGAAGTCCCTACAGATTAAGTTCAATATTACACAGGAAACATGCCTGTAGTAGAGGGCTAGCTACTGCTCTCAGACATACCTGCAGATTTATGACATTATCATTATTTCACTGCACAGCTTTGAAATAAGGGGTGATTTTACTGCAAACAGGACTACCTTCCCATAAAAAGACACGTACATTCAAGTGCAGTACTGACAGACAATTAAAGTTTTGCTTTGCCAGTGTATCAGGCTAGATCAATTCTTGCTGAGGAATAACACAGAGATAGGTAATGGACTTCAGGATGTCTCAAATCCAGACAGTTAGGAGCTGAACTGTCTAAATACATAGCAAGCCTCAAAATCCTGACAAGCTTCCTCTTATTTAATTTCCACAGAATTTAAAGGGAACTGTCACAGTTTGCGCCAGGCACCATTTATAGGTGAGCATAGTTTGATGAAGCCCTGAAAAATAAGCCTTTTCTTTTTTTAATATTTTCTTTAAATTAAATATTCATATGATACACTTAAACAATATAGTGGCAAGTTTTAGCATGTGCTCTGAAATGGTATTTTACGACCTTCGAATAACAAGCAGAATGAGATATCAGAGACATTAGTCCTGACTGTATTGTACTTCCACTGAAACTACACCTACAGTATTTCAGCATTACAACAATTTACACTTGCATCATCTTTTCCCTTATTAAAAAAAAAAAAAAACCAACACAACCTGACCAGTGTTTCTACAAGCAATTCTTGCTTAATTAAAATGATACATCCAAACAGATTTATGCTACACCCTGTTTTGTCATGAAAGTAACTTAATTCCAGACGATGAGCGCACGTGGGTGTCTGCTCATGATTCTGAACTCCTGTTTTAAATATATGTTCCAAAGATACTTTCCATATAGTAAAGGTCAACGGGGAGGAAGCAGGAAAAACTGAATTGTTCGAATTTCACAGAAGGATTAAGAAAGTCATATAGATTAAAAGAGTTTGTTTCAATGCTAATCTTAGCAGGATTGAAATCCATAGGTTTTGTACGCTTTAGTTTTTTAAGGCTTCAAATCTTGGAATCCAAGACAGACAGAATCACAGTGTAGAAACTACAGTGTGAACACTAACACAATAATATAAATAATCTGGAAAATTTCCCCCTAGTTAACAAGATGCCTGTAAACATTTCTAGTATTAAACCTGCCAAATTACACCGAACAGTCACTTGGTGTGATCTCACCAGTATTTCCTTGCTTTGTTACATATCACATCCCTACACGTGAATTTCAACAGAAACACTAGCTGTTTGGGACCCACGTGTCACAGTACCCTCATATCTAGTTGCACAGCCCCCCAAAAAAGAGGAACAACAAAATGAAGAAGGAAAGAACAAAAGTTGACAGATAATGACTACGGTGCTCTTTAACGTATCCCATACTGTACTTGAACATCCTTATTTATCTACATCATGATGATTTTAATACCACCTTCTACTTGGAAAAAAAGATAAGGCAGTTCTAATTATACCACAAGCCCCATTAACAAAAATAATGTCTGTGCCATCTCAATAGCATTCTCGTGCAAGACCAAGAACTTTACAAGTAGGACAACACACTTGCTGGATGGATATAGGATTTTACAGATGGGGAAACAGAGGCAACAAAACCCAGAAATGTTACCTTATGGTGTTTTGCCTCAAAGTTTGAGTTAGAGAGGCAGCTCAGTATTGGGGCCAGTTCTGTTTCATATCTTTATCAATGATCTGGAAGAGGGAATCGAGTGCACCCTCAGCCAGTTTGCAGAGGACACCAAGTTGGGCGGGAGTGCTGATCTGCTTGAGGGAAGGAAAGCTGTACAGAGGGATCTGGACAGTCTGAATCGATGGGCTGAGGCCAATGGTATGAGGTTCAACAAAGTCAAGTGCCGGGTCCTGCACTGGGGTCACAACAACCCCATGCGGCGTTACAGGCTTGGGGAAGAGTGGCTGGAGAGCTGCCTGGCAGAAAAGGAGCTGGGGGTATTGGTCGACTGGTGGCCAAATATGAGCCAGCAGTGTGCCCAGGTGGCCAAGAAGGCCAACAGCATCCTGGCCTGTTTCAGGAACAGTGTGGCCAGCACGACTAGGGAAGTGATCTGGTGATCTGGTGATCTGGGAAGCACTGGTGAGGCCCCACCTCAAGTACTGTGTCCAGTTTTGGGCCACTCACTACAAGACAGACGCTGAGGTGCTGGAGCGGGTCCAGAGAAGGGAAACAAAGCTGGTGAGGGGTCTGGAGAACCAGTCTCATGAGGAGCAGCTGAGGGAGCTGGGGTTGTTTAGCCTGGAGAAAAGGAGGCTGAGAGGAGATTTTATCACTCTCTACAACTACCTGAAAGGAGGGTATAGGCAGGTGGGTGTTGGTCTCTTTTCCCAAGTAATAGGCAATAGGACAAGAGGAAACGGCCTCAAGTTGAACCAGGGGAGGTTTGGATTGGATGTTAGGAAAAAATTATTTAATGAAAGGGTTGTCAAGCATTGGAAAAGGCTGCCCAGGGAAGTGGCTGAGTTTCCATCCCTGGGGGTATTTAAAAGACATGTAGATGTAGTGCCGAGGGACATGGCTTAGAGGTAACTTGGCAGTGCCAGGTTAACAGTTGGACTTGATGATCTTAAAGGTCTCTTCCAACCATAAAGATTCTATGATTTACAACTCATGGAAGAAAATACTGATGTCATGTTTTAATGGATAACAGCTCCTTGGGCAGTCTGAATCTCAGTGTGAGACATGACTTGCTTTCCAATATACTGGAATTAAACACACCTCATAACACCCATTACTTAGGCTTAGTTTCAAGAGGTTCTCCATGTCCCACCCAGCCGGCAGACCATGAAGCAAAGTCAATGTTTACGTCAGTAAAGGTAGCTATGGGAGAAAAATCTGGTTTGGAAACAAGCTATATCGATCAGGTCCAGAGAAAGGCCACAAAAATGATCAGAGGGCTGGAGAATCTCTCCTGAGAAGACAGGCTGAGAGAGTTGGGGTTGTTCAACCTGGACAAGAGAAGGCTCCAGGGAGACCTTGCAGTACTTAATCAGGGCCTACAGAAAGACAGGGAGGGACTCTCTATCAGGGAGTGGAACGGTAGGACAGGGGTAACGCTTTTAAACTGAAAGAGGGTAGATTTAGATTAGATATCAGGAAGAAATTCTTTACTGTGCGGGTAGTGAGATGCTGGAACAGGTTGCCCAGAGAAGTTGTGGATGCCCCATCCCTGGAAGTGTTCAAGGCCAGGCTGGATGGGGCTTTGAGCAGCCTGGTCTAGTGGGAGGTGTCCCTGCCCATGGCAGGGGGGCTGGAACTAGATGATATTCAAGGTCCCTTCCAGCTCAAACCATTCTATGATTCTACAGCCTACCAGTCTTATTTTTTTGTAACGTGAGGTAGAGCCTAATGTTACGTACTGTCTTTCTCAACAGGATCTTTTTGAATGGCAATGCAGTCCTTTTACTCCTAATTTCAGTAATTTCACCAGGACGTCTCTTTATAGCCTTCTTGCTAATTACTCGCTACCTAGCACAACATTAGCTTTTGGTAAAGAAAGGCACATGGAAAACACAGTCTTTACTTCGGTGAACTCAAGCAATATAACCATATTGCTTGAAAACAAATGCATTCGGGCAACTCAAATGTAGCTGTCTCTGAGTCACCACACAACTCCTACATCAGCACACAACCTCCTGTCATTTGAGAACCTCATTAAACCTATCAACACTTGTATCTCTTCAGACTGATGAAACAGGTAAAGTTTTGAGACAGTGGTAGGCTTTGCTGTCCCCTAAATATATTCTGCGCATTTGGGAATTCCCTTCACAGTTTTTTCCCCGCTTAACACTAATGGACATGGCACAAAGACCACAGATTCCTGCATTTATTCAGAATTAGGATCCTCTGAGAAAAAAATATGCTGTTCACAAAGCAATGTAAAGATACTTATTCTCAGCAGAACTGCAAAGCAATAAATCTTCAAATAAGTAAAAAAAAAAAAAGCCTGATTTTTCAAAACCCACTTTAATTACTGTTGTGGTTTGCTCAGTTTTCTTTTGAAGATGCCTAACATATGGTTTGATTTACACAACACTGGTAGTGAGCTCAAGGCAGAAGATTCAAATCTAGATGCACAAGTATGCAAAATTTAACACCACGCATCAAGATCGTTCTTCTCATCAGCTGAGTATGGCCATTTAAGTTTGAATATATATCTAATTCTCATTGCTAAGTACTCTTTTAATACTAAGAAATGTATTTTTATATTTTCATATGTATGGCTTGTAGTCATAGCTACATAGGTGCTGCCAAGGGGCGGAGATCACTTGCTTCCTCAGACAAAACAGCCCTCTCCTTCCAGACATGCACTTACACTCCCAGTTCCAACAATCTCAAGAAAAAAAAAAAAAAGAAGTTTGTGTACATGGGAATGGCACTTCACAAGATGTAGTCTTCAAACTATACAGCATACAGACTCTGGCTGTACCTCCATTCCTCAAGTGTTTGTCCACGTCACTTCCAAGATGTCCCCTGGGCTCAGCGCCCCACAGCTGTGCCAGTCATCGAGTCATTGCGCAGCCTCCTCTCCCAGCAAAGGGGAGGCATGACAAGCAGGTTGGGCAAAACCCCTCGGCTGCCTGTTCTCTTTCACGGCTTCAAGAAGTTACAAATTAGGCCATATACTAAAAAAAATAATACTACAATCCTTAATAATATCACGCCTTTCAGCATTGGTCAGTGCCTTGCACCTCCCAGTGCTGTGACTGCTCGGTGCATTCAAATACAGCATTATGTTATTTCCTTCCCAGTAAAAGCACTTTAAAAAACAACAACATATGGCTTGTAAAACAAAGTTAAAAAAAAATACCACAAGAGATACTAGCATCAGTTTAACTGAGAACCTCTAGCTCAGTTCTCATGAGTTCAGAGAACTCAGCGGTTTCTTTTCTGACAAAAGATAATGTTAGTGGTGTAGGTTATCTGCACCACCGTAGCTATTGGAGCAGCACTTTTCAGTCTCTGGGTCACAAGTAGGTCACAAACCTTCACACGGCAGTTTGCAAAACAACCTATACACAAAGTAAGATTTTTTTGAAAGATATGCATACATTCCTAGGTATGGAAAGAACCAAACAAAATCAGCACTGGGAAAATGATAATTTAAAAGCTTTTCCTCATTTTTCTGATTGTAAATGATAACTATTGTGGCAGCAATCCACAATGCCTTTGTGATTCATTTTTTCCCCCCAAAGAAGTTAGGCAATGCTCAGATTTTTTTCCAGTAAGTTTAGGAGGACATATGAATAAAAAAAGCTTGAAAAACACTGCTCTAGATGGCCTCACCATCAAGTGTCCCTCTCTGAAAATCTAAGTCACGGATTCTCACCAGGCAGATGCTGGTGATCCTAAACTAGAGAGAGAAAAGGAAAATTGAGATCACAGATTTCCACTCAGGTTGGTTTTAGGATCAATGATACAAACCGTACAAAGAGGAACTCTTTATTCTGTATTCAAAGCATGAGAAATGGGAGAAATTAAATATTATAAATTATAAATGAGTCAAAGAACATCAGAAAAAAGTTATTTATGGCTTGTATTTTAAAAGAGTACCTTCATAGTACCTACCGTTTTCATATTTTGACAACATCTATGTTACTAGACACAGCACAGAAGAGAAAAAGCCCTTGTTTAATTCCTGTTCACCAGCGTGAGTCTCACACGAGACTGCTCACTGGGATCCTCCCCCAACACACAAAGGCCTGACCAGGGCAGATGCAGAAATACCCAAGTAGTTCTTTACTCTGACCCATCCACCCAACCTGGCCACGTGCACAGAACAGCAAGAACACAGCAGTTTGTTGTCTAACACGAGGCAGCATATCAAAGCAAGCCTTAGCCTCATTTTTAATTAAAGACAAGATCCTAAATGCACATAAAATGTAATATGGGTGGCGTTTAGGAGCTGAGCTGCAGAACTCAATCCTCAGAATTGCTGCCCAGTGTTTTACACACCAAGAATTTGTGGGTATCTGAGTGATGCCACTAAAGTTGTGCCGCCCATACCCAGGTTTGTTCAAGACCTTGCTGCCCACTTCAGCCCTAACCCAGTTCTGATTCACAGCTCTCCAATCTGGCATGAGCCTCAGCATGCTCTAACCCAGAGCACAAGCTCAAACAACACATGACATGCATTGGTCTCATGGAGGAATTCCTGCTGCAAACATTGCCCTCCCCTTCAAATCCGTGCCCTGTTTTTCAAATAAACCAGTAAGTCAGTATTTGAGGCATTCACCAGGACTTAAAGACAATGAGTCCATGACAAGCATGTGATTGCAATCCTCCTTGTGATATCCAACAATACAATTACGGTCAACTGTACAATTGCTTCAGATTTGTTGATATCTTCTTGCCTAGCCGAGGAAAAAGCCAACATTATTTCTGAAGATGTGTGCTTTGTTATACAAATGATATAAAAAGACAAGGAGTTTCAGAGAATAACATAAATCAAGAGGTTCCCTTGGTACCATCAGAGTTAAAACCTGTAACTTTAATATGGAATATTTAACGTATTATCAAGCAGAGATAATCAAACTTTGGTTTAATTGCTCCCTTTGTGAAAAGACTTTATTAAATTAATTAACCAAGTTATCTTCTCAGAGCACGATCCATTACTAATTCTAAAATTATTGATCTTTTCATTTGGAAGTCATTGTTTGGCTTCAAACTGGTTTTTGCAATTAGCATATACTAGCAAGCTTAATAAAACTCAAGGACTCCTCTAAGGACTTAAGAGACTGCACAATGAAAATATTCCTAAGTATGCTCAGAAATTACCATTATGCATAGTCATCTTGATCCCAGGTATGGAAGGCAGTAAGAATTTAAGTAACTATTGACAGCACAAATCCCAAGTGAGCTTACTATGAAAAAATTCTCTTTTCTCTTGTCCAGCCGACATTGACTTACATACTAATCAAGTTGCATCACCAAGAATCTCCATTTTGCCCTCCAAGCTGTACCTCGCAGGAACATAGATAAAAAACCACAGCATTCCCCAAATCACACTGACTTTGTATTCCTTTCTCACATTCTACTTTTGAAACCACTAATCACAAAGTTCTCAGCTTCTGTGCAAACAAAAAGTGATCGTTACCAATTGACAGGGAAACTGCTGTATAAAATAAAAAAAAAACTTCCTGAGCACCCACAGGCTACACTGAGTGGAAAAAATCTATTAAAATAGCACTACTCGCATTCCTAACAACCTACATAACTATAAACAAAGAAGGAAACCTGACTCTAAAGTAATCCAGGAAAAGGAAAACTTAAGTTTGTATGATACCATTTAGGAAGTGGAGGGGTTAAAGCAATCATATATATCAAGCAATGAAAATTGCCGAAAAAAAGTTACCAGAGGAGGGATACAAGGCAAAGCAGATTTACAATGATATTCCACATATGCAATTTTTCATTATCAAAAGGCAGTTTCATTTACACTACAAGTTAATTAATATACATCCCCCAGAATTCCTCTCCTTCTCCTTGCTCTTCTAGATGACTTTTTTTGCCCTCACTTCTTTCCACACTTCCTCTACTTCACCACACACGCCCTTTCCATAAACTATGACAGATTTGCATTCAGGTGGAACTGAGGCCTTTCACATAATTCCTTCCTACCTTAATTTTGTCAGTATATAAGTTTGCATGGTGACTGTAGGACCCCAGGTGGCATTGGCCTTAACTTCTACAGGAGAGATGCACTGGCTTCTTTCTCCTTAGAGGAGTACCTCCTTCCCAGAAAAAAATCACCAGAATATCCAAATCTTTCCTCTTGAGACCAAATACCTACAAGCTTTCCCAGGATACACATTAAACTACCCAGTGCAAAATTCCAAATACGAGGTGAAACGATAAATAAGGCGTGCATCAAAGCAACACACCTGTTGTTCAAAGATAAGAATAAAAGAGAGCTCTTGATGCCCCAGCTTGACAGAAGAACTTCTCACTTTGATCTTCCTCTAAACCAGTGCAGAAGATCCTCTCCCCAGCAATGGGGATGGGCACAGACCCTCCATTAAGGCTGAAGAGGTCTGGGCACAGGCACAAGCTGCAGCAAAAAGGCTCAGGAGGGAAGTCCACTACCTACAGGGCACTTGTTCTGACCTGCTCCTGCATTGCTGAGTGGTCGCTCTACATGCACCTGCCAAAAAAGCAAAGCTAGAGACTACAGTATCCAAAGGCCATACTGGCACGAACGCAGAGATCAGAGCCCAGTTCAGTGAGAGAAAACTTTGTTTACTACAATTCCCAATTTCTCATTTTTCTCTACACGGCAAGTTATTTACTTTCTTTCTAGCTGATATCATCTTGAATTTGGATGAGATATGTATCTTTACTTCATATGGATTTATACATCTGTACATATGGTTCATTCGCTACTGGAAGGGGGAAAACAGTAAGTTTTTCAGCAATTGAGAGCAACCAAACAGCCCAAAAAAACCATCTTTCCCAAGCATGACAATAATTCTTAGCTACACACAAACACAGAGCTAAGAGTTCTTTCCAGTATTTATAAGCAGTTTGTTAAGAAATGTAACTTCAGAACAACGTTGCTGTTCCTGTCTTTTTATCCAAAATAGAGGACAGCAAGGGATGTGACCTGCACACAGAACTGCTGATTTATGCTGTACTGACTAGGAGGAACTACACTGTCAGCAAGACAATTTCTCATTATTACAGTGTTTACTAGTCTCACTGAGACCAGAAGTCCATGTCCTGAATGTAAGAAGAAAAGCTATGAACAGTTCAGATACAATACATAATGCATGTATAGCATGTACGAGCTAAATGTCTCCTTTATGTAAAAGACAGATGACACATACTCTAATTAAAGGTTAGTCAAGGAGTATAATGACTAGAGGCCAAACATAAGAGATGATAATCTTGATTACAGGGAGGTCAGACAGATCAAAGCAATAAATTGGCTCAGTGTTCCTAGAAACAACTTTGTGAACTTTTGATGAGAGGATTACCATGTCCTGAATTCCTTCTCCATCACTTGAGACTTTTTCTTCCTTTTAAATAGCCCACCCAATTTAGGCATTTGCTTCTTATTCTCCTGCTTTGACCGGTGCTGAAACACTGGTGAAGTGGAATGAAATGTTACACGGTGAAGATTAACCTTGACCTGCCAAACTCAACAGTGGCTTGAACCTTTCTTGGCCTGTGCCTGCCTGTACTCAGCAGGACTGCAACCCACACCCTCACCATACCACTGTGACTCAGTCCAGCTGAAGAAACTCCTTCCATTCCATGGGCTGCCAGAGGTTCTTCATTTCCTTGCCCTTACTTCACAAGCATTGTCTCGGCCTGTCCTGCCTTGCCAGTGTGCCTCACTGAATTCCTCCGCTGAGTGTGAGCCACAACTCCTTGCCCCTGAGCTTCTCCTTTCAGCCCACACAGCTGCCTCCTTCACACCCTCCTCAGGTGTTAGCTCAGCAGAGTCACTGCATGTTTCAAGCCATCTCCTGCAGGATTCCATCCACATAGCTCTCCTCCAGAGCTTCCTTGAACTGACCTAAACCACCTCTTTCTTAACTCAGTTCTGCTCCACAGCAGTTTCCCTCTCACCTCCAAGCATGATCACATCCTTCACGGTGTGCTAATACACCCGCACTGACCCTTCTTCCAAGAGCATAGAGCCGAGCCATCCCTCAGCCTCGCAAGGGAACCTCTTAGCCCTCAGCTCCCTGACAGCATGCTCTGCTGCTCCACACCCTCCTCTCTCCCACCTGTGCTCCTCAGACAGCCCACACACACACTCAGGCTGCCTTATCTTCCCATGCACACCTGAGGCCTTTTTGTGTTCAGCCATACCTCAACCCCTTGACTGTCCAACTCTAACGCCCTAGGACCACAAGCCTCTTTATTCCCTTCCTCCAAAGAAAGCTCACTTCCCTTCCACAGTCTCCAGCGAGCTTCTGTAAAGCCTCGGGATTCCCCCTGACTCACAAGCAACTCCACTCATTTTCCTGCACCCCTTGCTGTGATGATCACACCCCTGTTCTCCTGCCTCCACAGCCACGGCTCATATCCAGCATCCTGCACCCCCAACAGTTGGTTCCACAGCTGCTCTCCATCCCAGCCTTGACTGCCCTACCTGCCAGAAAGTGGAGGGAGAAGGAAGGGAAGAGGGGAATAGGAACCATCTTCCCAGAAACTGATCTCTGAGCCTCAGACGATGGATGACCTCTGATTACCCTAGGTTTTGCAAATGACACCTAACTGAGCTTTTGTCTCACGGCCTCTTGAAGCAAGCCAGAATAGATACTTGCACCACATAATTTGAAGCATAGTATCATCTAAATAGCAACCACTCAACCATATAGCTTCTTTTCTAGGTTAAGCAGAGAAACAGCAAGTAAAAAGGGGACTGGAAACCTGTTACTGTCTTCTTTTATTGGGATGGTATGAACTACCTGTCTTCTTATCATTACGAATAGCAGTTGCATAAGGATGCTCGGAGAATGAGTACTTAATCTAAAAAGAAAAAGAAACAGTTACCGATATTTTTTTAAAGGCTAAAGAAAAAAGTACAGTGCAATAGTTCCCCCTACTGACAGTACGAAATCAAATTACTAATCAATGTTATTTCCTGGGGGGTCCTTAAATTACTAATTCAATGTCACAGTGTGGTACCTACATAAGCTTACCAGTACACAGTCAATGACGCGAACATCAGCTACCTTAGAAAACGATGAATATTCACTAAATGGCAGAGAACAAAATTTGACAAAACTCCCATTGATGCCTAAGATTATTTATCATGTATACAAAATGACAGTATGCAGTCCTATGGAAAGATTGTAAAATGTGTGTGAGCGTATGTATTCTGAATGAAATGCCAGGATATCCATCAGCAAAAAACAGAAACACAAGTAAAGTGCAGCTGTATAGCTTCCTATGCTTGCTGAAATCAAAAGGACAGATGGTAGGTCTGAGCAGAGACTTGCCAAATTCTGGCTGTGTTTGGGGACTGACCTCTTCAGACAAAGGTCAAGTCTGACATTCAGCCTGGTCCCCAGTTCCCAACAAAAGGCAGTGAAAATATTGTCATTCCGCTCTCGTGTCAGTTTTTTTGAGCCAGAGGCAGCTGAGTTAAATCAGAACCAAGAACGGTCAGCTGCTTACAGAAGTCAAAATGCAATTTGGGACAAGATGTGCGTCTGGTCGTGAAGCGCAACAGAAGCATTCCTCTGCACTTATACGCTTATCTTTCTTTTCTGGGTTGTATAGCTAACATGATTTTGCACTCTGGTCATTTAGTAAAAAAGTAAGAGGCTGAAGAAAATCCTCTAGTATGTTATATTCTCATCTCACTTGAAAAAGGCAATGAACAAATATGCAGTGATGCAACATAAAAGAATAATAGAAATAAACAGAGAGTCTTCTGAAATATGCACCGGACTACACAATTCTATAAATCAGGATTTTGCAGACTTCTGTTATGATCCTGGCTCTCTATACAAATTCACCTGAAAAATTTCTAAATGCTATTAAAGATAATACCAAATCTCATTTCAAGCACGTGTACAGTGAACATGATGTCTACCCAGTGATATTCAGACACGGGTCAGCTGCTGACACCTGTATACTATCTTCAACAAGTTGCCTGTGCGTCAAAGCTCCTCACCTCACTTTCAGTTCTCCCTCTGCTCTGTCTGGAAAATACAATTACACATCAACAGGGACACGCACCTTCCTCTTAACTGCATCTCCAGCACCTGGCTTTTTCACTTGAACGAGGTTTTGTGCTCCTCCCAGCACACAGAGGGTGTAATGCCACTCGGTTGGCTTGCTGGCAGGTTCTGTGAGCACGCCTCTTACTCCAGGTTTGCACGGCCTTGCAGAAAAAGCCTTGCTCATGACGGGGGTTTCTGGTAAGACAAAAATATGACAAATCGAACAATAGTCACTCAAAAGGATCCTCTTTAGGGCAGATTGCAGCTGCTTCACATCACATCAGAGCCACGATCCTACCACCCAAGCTCTGTGCTGAGGTAAGATGGATTTGAAGCAGTCATAATTTAGCATTTTCCACTCACTTTGGTTTTAGCAGCATTGCACCTGCTATTGTAGAAATCCTTTTTCCAATAATATACCTCTTTAAGGAAAAAATACTTGGAGCACGTGTGTGTTGCCATAACCCTTGCTGTAAGAATATTGTTCACAGATACGATGTTGGATCGTTAACTCCTGAGGACAGGGACGAAATCTTTTATCTTAGAGAGAAGCTCCTGCATCCCAGGAACGAGGAATGCTGCAGGAAGCCACTGCACGTGTCATTTCCACATTGTGCCGCCAGAACTCCTGGAAGGGCTGCCCTTTGCCTTTTGACTGGCGTTCATTGCAGCAGATGTCAGATGGTGAGCACGCGTGCGGGGAAGCTGGTGGCTCCATGCCTCCCAGCGCAGCAGCAGAAGCCTGGGTCCCTGGGGGCACAATGTCCCCCAGCATGGCAGGCCCCAGCCCTCTGCCCAAGCTCGGGCCCCACAGCATGACCTGGAAAGATTTTAATGTTTTTTAAGTCTCCTGAAGACAAACAGACGCCTAGAGAGTTGCCATGACTTCTGCCTCTCGGATACCTGCCTCCAACCTGAAACACAACTGCACCGAGCCCCCGTGGGGGTCCCGTGGTTTTTCGGGGGGTTGAGGGCTGGGAGCAAAGCCGGAGCGCCGCTCCGCTGCCGCCTGACGCACAGGAAGGCCGCTGCCGGCGGGGCCGGGGGCGGGCGCGGCATAAAGCGCGGCGAGGCGGCGGCCGGGGGCGGGCAGCAGCAGCCGCCGGGCAGGAGGGAGCCGCCGCCGGGACCCGCTGGCGCAGGCAAGTGGGGCGGCCCCGGGGGAAGGGGAGAGGGGGCCGGGCCGTCCTGTGCTGTCCTGTGGCTCTTCTGGCAGGGGACAGGCGATGGGAAAAGGCGAAGCGGATTCTCCGCCGGAGGGCGGGAGAAGGTTCACGTTTAGCGGAGACGGTGCCGTTAGATGGAGGCTCGCGGGCAAAACCGGCAGCGTTTAAGCGAGCGCTTGGCCACATACAAAAGTGGGACGTCAAGCAGCTGCGCTGTCGATACTGCAATTGACGCCATCGCGCTGCTGGCTGCTACGTGTCACCCGTTCCTGCCAGCCGCCTTCAGGGGCCATCCTGAATAAACTACAACCGTCCGAGTTTTTTAACTTGCCGTGCGACTCCGTTTGCGCACAGGGGAAATGGATGCCAGGATGTATTGTACCGAGCCTGCTACCAAAATCCCATTGACAACCTGGACCCACGGGCCTTGCAAGCATTTAGGCATGCGAGCATCCCTGCACCTTACGAGCAGCCCCTAAGGGGGTTGAAGCCTGGACAAAACCTTGCCCTTTTTTTTTTTTTTTTTTCCTTTAGATAAGAATATTAAGTTTTCTCACTAATCTGTTTAGGATATCATAATCACCAAAATTCACCAATAAGAAGTCACACTGAAAGTGAACAGGCTTACAAATCTTACTTATTTTTTTTTTTTTCTGAGCATGAGTTATTAATTCATCATTGTTTGGTTCCTTGAATGTATCTCAAGAAATAAGGTCTGTGATTCTTTGTAACTATCAGTAGAGCAACAAAGACAGTGAAACACTCCTATGCATTATTCCTTCTCGGCAATTTAAAGAAACAAAGTAAACGTTCAGACAATATTTTTTTCCTCTCTGAATGGAAGTAATGAAGAGGAGGGAAATGTCACTGGGCACGTTTCCACTGACGTTATACAGTATCCTTCATAGCACACACAGAATCATCCCATCCAGCCATTGTTAAGGAGAAACTAAAACCTGTCACTTTTACTTTTGCATGAGTAAGTACTCATGACTCTGTTCCACCTTGAGATATTTCATCTTCTTTTTCTTTTTTTCCCCCTCTGACTTAAGAAAGCGCAAAATGAAAGACCACAGCATTAAAAATATGATGTATTCTCTACTTCAAACTGTTGACATTCTGAAACTATGATTCAGAATTGGAAATAGAAAAGCTGTTTATAAAATGGTTAACTTTCTATAAAAACGTCAATTTTGTTGAAATCTCATCTTTTTTTCAGGAAAATTTTTTATCAAAAATGTTCAAACAGATGTAATATGTTGACCTACCGTGGTGCAATCTTTAGTCCATGACTGGATTTTGTGTAGTTTGTTAACACAAACAAACATCCTAACGAAAGGGAAGATGGCCTCTTGTATGGGATCAGGGCGTGGGCAGAGCCCGCTCAGGACCAAGATCTCAGGGCACAGGCCCTCGGGCATCCCTCTTCTCGTCTCTGCTCACCCACAATGACCTGCTCTCAGCCTTACCACTGACTTGTTATCTGCGTGCCACATCTAGAATTACAGCCTGGTGTAGCCTGCCCTGAGGCAATGTTTTATCTTTAGTCTTTCCTGAGCTAAACAAATCACAATGAAAACAGTTTTCACCAGTTTCACCAGAGATGAAGGAGGATGTGGTGCAACCCTAGAGTGCAGGTAACAGAAAGGTTCTCTTAAATGGAGAGAGAGAGAGTCCCTGAGGCTGAAGTGTCTACATGGAGAACCTGCTCACTCAAAACAATCTCATTAGTCCAGGTATTTGGAGACAATTCAGCTTCTAACTCCGGTATCTCAGTAAACAGCCAAAACTTAATTGGGACAGTTATTTCAGTAAGAATTTCAGAGCCTGTCATTGAGTGACCCTACTCTTGCTTGTCTCTTAGTTTTCATATGACTTTACGCTTACCTAAGTTGGTTTTTCTTTTTTTTTGGTAACGTCAAATCTCAGAATTCTATGGCAATTAAAAATGGAAAGGATGTACTAGATAAATAATTTAGGTTGTAAAACAACTCCAAACAGAAGATGTGAGGCTCTAGAAACAGTACAATAACATACAGCTATCAGTGGCTTTCGGTAAAAATGGAGCGGTATGAATTCACCAAGAGCAGCAAATTCATTGCTTTCTGCTACTCTTTCATAATAATAGTTTTAGCTGGATTTGAAAAGTACAATCCTAAACTACTTCTCTTGAAAGAGAGGCCGTGTAAATCTCCCTGCTTTATAAGCATTATACAGTACCCCAAAACATTCGTATTAAGGAAGGAAATTGTCAGAGGTGCCCATTCAAGTGCAAGAGCTAGGACTTCTTTTAATGGTCTTGCTCACTTTTCTCCCTCTTCCCTTTAACTGACTTTAGCCAAGCAGCATCTGTTTTGAAAGACAGAACAAACAGGAATATTAAAGTATATAATAAAAAAGAACTGCAATGAAAATAAGTGGCTTATGCACTCTGGGTTATTAGTTCATAGCCACCTTTCAACAGAAAACATGTTTAATCTTTTCTTTTGCAGTATGTCCCAATGGAGTCAAGTTCAACAACTGGAAATCAAGTTTTTGGAGCAGGTAGACCAGTTCTATGATGATAACTTCCCCATGGAAATCCGCCATCTACTAGCGCAATGGATAGAAAGCCAAGATTGGTAGGATTAAATGTATTCCCTCTTATTGTTTCAGTCATGAAGAATTCTTTCATTATCTGGCATATTTTAGGGTGCTCATTTGTGAACTGCGCAGGCACCTGCACTCCAAGAATAGCATTCCACTAGTTATGGATTTAGCCCATTGAACTGTCAAAGTTTAAATTTGGGGAATGCCTGCAGAAGAGGTTTCATTTGAACTTATTGCTAAACAAAATCCAACACAAATGATCTAGCAAGCTAATGGTATTACAGGTTTTCCATAGAAAAAAATCAGTTTTCAATGGAAATGTTATACATTTACCTCTTGCAGCATAAAATTATTCACTTGTCCAAAACTGGATATATAATCTTAGGGAACAAGCCAGCTATTTTGCAGGGACTGTTCTCTAGAAGATGATTTTATGCACAAATTTGGATTGAATTCGCTGGATAGTTATCTTAAGAAAATTCAGAACTAAACACACAAAAAAAGTTTATATCAGTCGTACCAGGAAGAGACATCTCCATTTCTCAAGCTAAATCCGCAAGACTATTGGAGAAAAAAAACCCAACCACCAAAGAAAACCTGCTAAGGAATATAATTCCTTACATTTTATAGCTCAGTGTTTATGGGGCCGTAGGAACATGGGAAACATTAAAATCTCCTTTTCACCCGATTTAGCAGGCATATCTTAAACAGGCACCTGCCTTTTGGAGGGCACGGAGAGAATATCCCAAGGACAAGGATGCCATGCAGTCCAAAGTCTTGTCTTCTTCTATTTTGCTCGCTAATGTTATTGCCCTTCAGGTACCAAGCTGTTCTATAAACAGCAGAACCAGCAAAGCCAGTTTTTGTGTGTGTTTGTGTCCTTTGTCCCCTACATACCCTTCACCAGTAGCTTGGGAGTCTTCCCGTATCCCCAAATAGTTTGGCTGGGCGAAGGCTCATCTGGTGCCTGGTGTGAAGATCTGTATCTGCTGACTGGCCATCTGGCTGTTGCCTCCTGGAGCAAGTTATTACTGCCATTTCCCTCAGTGGAGGCACTAATTTGGATTCCTCTCCTCTACCAACCTGCCAGTTTTCTGTGAAATTTGTAAGAACATACTATCTTTTGGACTTGGAGCCCACTGTCAACTTTGTCTGAAACTGGGCAGCAAATCCAGAAATTATATCTGTGTGACTGACAGAGTGAGGGGGACAGTATGCATAAGCCTCGTTGCCTCTGGAAAGTGGGCTAAAAATATTTAAATATGCAGCACTGGACCAGCAACTAGAAAACCCTGGTTGTCTCCCCTCTGGCTGACTCCATAGGCTGTGCTAAGAACATCCTCACCCTGTCTTTATAGCTGCATATCATAAAATCAATTATTGATAAACCTCTAACTATATTCAAGTCACCATATATTTAAAGCCTTTTTTTGCTACCTAGATTTCTGAATGGATTATAATTTTCTGTGCAGATAGATTGATACTTCTTAGGACACTTTAAACATGCGTGGTCCTCATTCATTGATTCTTTAGGGAGGCTGCATCCAACAACGAAGCAATGGCAACAATCCTTTTACAGAATTTGCTAATACAAGTGGATGAACAGCTGGACCGCGTTTCACAGGAGAAGAATCTTCTCTTGATACACAACCTGAAAAGAATCAGGAAGCTGCTGCAGGTGGGTCATTGCTGCAGATGACAAATTACCCTTACCAGTTTCTAAAGGTAGGACCCAACCTTTGCTGGACGTAGTTTGCTCCTGTGCACAGCTCAGAGCTGTCCTGGTTGCTGTAGACTCCAAGCAGCTGTGGGAAGACCAAGCCTTCAACAAGATAATTCAAAATACTAATTCCACTGTCTGTTACTTCGTGGAACAATAATTCACATTTTAAGGCACGCTGCTCAGATACAAGTGCTGTGACTTCTTAGCTCTGTGTGCATCTGTGTTTCGCTGAGCTCTTAAAAATAAGACTGTGGAGTGCTTATGGATGTTCATGTGTATTACAAACGTAATTACCACCTTTCAGACACATGGAATAAAAATGCATATTTGGGGCTTAAAGCAGCACCCTGAAAAAGGAACCCCTGTAAATCATTAGCATGTTTGCTATTTTATGCTTAGCTGGGATTATTTTTTATGAGTGGCTTAAAGGATTTTCCGTTAGGCTTCTGCAAAATGACATTTATTTTGACTGGCTGAATGTTTCTCTAATAATTGTTTATCTAAGGCAAGGATTCTGAGAGTTCCACTTCATTAGTCACCTACTTCCTGACGTCTATCTGTCTTCTGCACAAAACAGATATGCATCTGAGTTTAATGAAAGTTTGGGGTTTTTTCTCTTCTTTGATGGTGTTTTCCATAAGTACTTAAAAATTACAATTATGTTGCTCGCAAAACATTTTCTTTATTTGATATATAAATATACTGGTCTGGAAAATCTTAGCATGACCTGGCCAATCACTTTATTCTCTTTACGGCTGTGTGTCTTTCTATTCTTTATCCCTAATGGTGGCCTCTTAAAATGTGACAATATTTCCATTGCTACCACTTTTTCTTACGGCGTTATGCAAGCAGCCTCATGTAACTTCTTTTCTGGTTCGTGTAGCAGCACTATCCAATAATTTCAGCACTGCTCAAACACCAGATTTACTTAACTGCTTTTGGAGTTAACTGCAGAAAGGTTAATACTCTTATTTCTGTCATGGTCTTAGCACGCTTTACCACAGCAGGGCTGAGACACAGCTGTATCGCATTCATAAAGGTATTCTTGCACAGTAGCATACACCTGGAAAGAGCATTTCAGGGCACTGAAACAAGCAGTTGCATTGGTGTATTCCTGGCCTAAAAGATTGTGCATTTATGGTTATACCATCACAATGTGCACATGCAGATGGACTGGGATATATTTACATATAGGCTCTACAAAATCCAGGTCTCTCACTGTTCCTTCTTCTCTTCACATCGCTGCCTTTATTCTAAAGTTTTTACCAAAACTTGAAGTGGCAGCTCTGCGTGCTCCATGAAATTTGGCATACCGACACAAGTAATCAGGCCTTGGGAACATACGCGTGAGTTTACATAATAACCAATGTAAACATGGCCAGAATGAAAGCCATGTCCTTCAAGTCCTGGTGTATTTGGAAATTATATTATGATGTGCTTGCCAAAGAGCACAAAGCAAAGGAGGCTTACTCCAGAAAAGCAAGAGAAGGGGAGTCTTAAGTGATTTCTGATTAAGTGGTTTCTCAGGTGGCAAGGATCTGAGTCACGATTCCAGAACAAGCCAAAATGCTCAGGTGTCCCCATTACAACTGTACAGCTAGGTTACAGTCACCATATACTAGTTACAGCAGCAGAAGGGCCAGCATCAGAGCTGGTCTTTTCCTTCTCTAGAGAAAGCAACAGTAAAGGTCCATGTGGAGTAGCCTAACCCACCATTTTACTTGATTGCTGCCTCTGAAAAGAAATGCCGCAAATGTTGCGATGTTTTCACAAGAAAACAAGCGCACCAACTTGTTTTCTCTATCACCCTGCAGCGCTGTAAGGCCCTGACTTAGCAAGCGGTCTCAAGCAGCAACGTCCTCTGCTCCCTTCGGCTGCAAAGGCCTGTAGGTTTGCGGTCTAAAGCGTTGTGAACTTCCCGAGAGGACATGTGTGATGCTGGAATTATACCGCTTATTAAAAAGGATCTCAGTCTTGAGCTTTGCAGTAAAATGTTTCCAGCTGAGCAAAAAAATACAACAGCTTGTGAGTAACGCCGACCTTTCTCGATTGTATCAAGACAGCAGAGAACCTGTATCTAGATAAAAAGCTACTCATTCAGTTTCATGCAAACTACCAGATACTGAACAGCGCTTTCGCCTTTAGCACTATCACGCACAATCTATTCTGAGTTCCAAAATATCTATAGGCTGGAGTAGGACCAGACTCTTGCAATGGTTTGGGTTTTTTATTATTATTATTATTATTATTTTGGATAAGGCAAATAATGTAAACTATGTCCTAAGAAATCTGTCACACAGGTATTTTGGATTTTTGTGTCAAATATTATGTTACAACTTTAATGTTTAGAACATAGATGATAAATGCATTTTCAGCCAAAGTATGGGCTGCATGTTCTACAGAGCTGCACAGGCAGTCTCCCGAGCTTCAGCTGTTAAAATTATTTCTTTGTTGTTAGGTAAGTACATCAGGAAAAAAAATGCTACAGTAGTTGTAATCGGCTGACATCCTAGCCTTGTTATTAACTATCAAGTATTATTACAGGACTATGATGCATAGTATGGACAGTATCTGCTGTAATGTCCTTAAATTTGAGTATGCAAATTATGTAATTACAGGCCTAATTTTTTGAATGCATCACTGATTGAATTTTATATGAGGAGTTTAGAACTGGGCATTTGGCTCCCCACTCACAGCTGGATGCACTTGCAGATACCTAACTCTTGCAATTTGAGCTAATTTGTGCCAGTTTCATGAGACAACACTAGAAAAAGGTGACTGATGTACATGGTACAGCGCCATGGTCCCTTTTGTCCCAACGTACCACCCAGAGAAAGGGAGACGGGAGGGGTACGCTTTAGAACTAGCGATTTTTTTCACCGTCTTTGATGGAGGAAAGACTGGGTTCCTAAATAGGAGAGGAAGCTGCATTTGTAAACACCTTTTCATTTCTAGTGACTCTGCGAACAGTGTTGGTTTGATTTTCTCTGAAGGTTAGTTACCACAAGCCCACCTTTATCTCCGCCTTTGCTCTCTAGCGCAAGCACTTTGAAATTTCACAGTTCGCTCCTCTTCCTTCCCCTCTGTACTACACACACAAACATACAGACACATGTACAGCGTGCACAAAGCCGTTCAACCTCAATCCGTGATCCGAGTGCAATGTTTGTGCATTATTTTGAACCAAATTGTGTTACAACTTTTAGTAATGCTTGTCCAACTAGATAATGCTGGAAACCAGCATTTACCACTAACTATGCAGAGTAATATGTTGAGCTGTGGTATAGCTTCCTAAATACTATGACAATAGCAATAATAAAATAATTAAAATTAGAGAACGCACAAAAGCCATTCAAAAGCAATCTGTAGTTCCTATCAAAAAGCAAAATGAGGGACTATTGTTTAATTAGAAATACAACTGTATTGTTAACGAAGCGCAGCCTTAGAAGAGGAAGCAACGCACACTTTACAAATGGCTTGTGCAGCTCCTTGCTAGACAGCAAAGGACTTGTTAGGATCAAGATTCCTGGTGCTGTTACTGAATCTAGAGAGAATTATGCCTATGAGTTACCAGCACCACAGCCAAGCACACTCTATCTGAAAGACCTCCCTGGGATTCACTTTTGTTATAAAATGGAGAAAATGTTCTATTTGAGCTTCACCTGAAACATCTTTACATAAACTTCTTAGTTGCTCCATGAAAATAATGATGAAAGTAGCGTAAGAAGTGAGAACTCACCTGCCTCATACTTGCAATACGAAACTTTGAGTGATCTTAGGCATTGCGAAGGGCAAAGAGTACAAGTTTTAGCAGGGAGATGGGTCTGCCTGGCACCCTTGCTTTTAGGCCACAGGGATGATCCTTGGTTTCTCACCATTAGAGAAATAACTACGGAACGTGGCATTTCTGCTCAGACTGCTGACATTTCCAAAATTATCTTGAGGCAAAAAGAACCACTGACCAGGAAACATGCAATTTGACAGAGTTACAAGCACTTGAAAAAGTGCTGAGAAACTTGGCTACGCAGCTGAGGTTACTGCTAGCTCTCAGTAATTTGCTTCTCTATCTATTTCTTGCTTTCATTGAAACATCGCTTCTTGACATTAATCTGGTATAAATGCACGTATTATATTAAAATCAGGGTCAGCGTTTTAGGTTCAAATCCTTCATATTTACTACTTACATTATTATTACTTCTCTAGTCTAGTAAATCGGATTCATTTTTATAGCAGAGCAGCCTTTTGTTGCTGTGCTCTTCAGCGGGAGACAGTACGGCACGGTCACTTGCTAAGGTTAAATTCTCTGTCTGTCTTCCTGCAGAACTCCTGCTCCCCCCAGCAGCGGTTCTGGAAAGGGATGAGGAGAGAAAATGTTTGGAGGCAGTGGAAGAAACCGGGGGGGGAAACTATGTCTATGCTTCTCTCTCCTGCTTAAAACCTAGATGGAGAAAAGCAAAGCAGATTATTCAGAAGGAGATGGTTTGTGCTGTTGCCATGACAACAAAATGTAAAGGGCAGATGTTTTAAGCTCAGAAGAGCTGCCTAGCACTTCTAGGAACCAAACTGCAAGTGCCAACAGTCTACACGACCTTAGCCCATAAACAATTACATCTCGATTTTCAGAAAGAATGTTTTTAAATGACAGCATACCTGTCCCTGCTGTAAGCTCCTGTGCCATACCTGAGGAGATTTAGTACACACAATGACTGGTGAAATATAGAGACATTCCTGTAGCTCAGGCACTGTCCACGTTCCCGACTCACATGCCAAAATCTTTGGTTCAGGGAGAGCAGCCGGGCTGCGCTGCACCAGGGGAGCCAGGGCAGGGGAGGTTCGGGGTAGCCTGGGATCCACAGATGGCCACCATACCCCAGTGTCCCACCACTCCATTTAGGAATGGTGCCAGTGGGCGATTGCCTCTGGGTCTCTGAATAAGCCACTGGTGTTCTTCCCTCCACACTCCAAGCCGGAAATTTGGGGCACTCCGCAGGTGCCTGCTAGACGAGGTGTAGCTCCGTGGGCTGCAGCCTGGCCCGTGCGTGGGCTCAGGTGAGCTCCCAGGAACTGAAGAGGCGCTGGCTGTGCTGCGCACTGCGAGGGGCGCACCACAGCGACATCGGGGGAAAAGCAGAAATTTCCAGAATCATCCTACTCGTAATTGAAGCTCTCATTTATGCTGTAGTCTCAAGCTAACTTTTGAAAGCAATCCCTTCTCGCTAATGGCAACATGCATCTGTGTCACATCGCTGTTTACAGTATTCAGGGGAAAATCTGATTACATAAATCTTCCATTATAAAAGCGAAATAACAGATTTCAGGAATAAGTAAGAGGGGCTGCTCTGCTCATTTACCATTGAAGCCTGAGTTAATGAGTATACTGTGTGCTCTGGGGAACAATTTGCTGTAAATGATGTATATTCATTTAATACTCACAGCAGATTCTCAGGTGTTGGTGAACTTTAGCCGCTTGCCAGCCCTGCAGGAGCCTAAGATGAGGGGAGGGAGGGCAATGGGGATTCTGCCCGTACAAGCAGGTCTGTGTGCACGCCACTAACACCTTGGGGGGTGCTTACAAAGGGAGAGGTCAGGCAGAATCACCAGATTTGCCGATTCACACCACCCAGCGAGCTTTTGGAAGCACTATAGTTATACTATGGAGTTGGGAAATAATACTTTCGGTTCATTTCTTTCTCGTACACAGACCTACTTTTTAATGGAAAGATCTGGAATAGCATCTGAAAGTATCTTCTGTCAACTTAATCAACATATATTAACATTATGGCACTTCTTTCCATATAAAAATCACCCTGTTCTTAAGTAGTACAAACAAAGAGCGTCTTACTTTACACGATGCTACTTAAAACAGTACCGCAGTAGTGCGTTCCTGATTCTGTTTCAGGTTCTGGGTTACACTGCCCAGCTTGTTTCCATCTGTAACGAGAAATGAACATCTTTGTACTTCTCCTGATAGAACTAAAATGAACATATAAAGTTTTTTTTAGTTCAGGTGACTGTTTACACAACTCACTGTACCAGAAAGGTACATGCATGAGGGATCCTAAGATTATTTATTTCAGTACATCAAAGAAAATGGACAAAACAGCATTAGGTCTGAAATAGGACATTCCAGTTGGTACTTCACAAACAATTCTAATAAGCACCGTGCTGAGAAACAGTTGCGAAGAATGGAAACATAGCCATTGATGTTTAAGTTGCAGTTTCCTGTTAAACCTTACAACAGGGTGAGAATGGAACAAAATAGAGAAAGTTTCTAATACACCACAGAAGATCTATTTCAAAATGTTATTTACATGTAATTAGCGCTCATGGAACCTGCCAGATCAACAAAGCAACAAATTATAGTAGGAAATGTGTTTTGAACCAGTGTGTCATGCTGTCTAATACAATTCAGATTGATTTTTCAGATTAGCATCTTGCCCCGAGTGAGCTTTCCAGTTCAACCATTAAAGCCGTTTACAAAACATTTTGGCGTACAAATGGGAAACCCCACACAGAAGTCTGTATGCTAAAGCAGCTACCTCTCTGCCGTTAGCGATCGCAGGCGGGCAACTGCACATCAGCTCGTAAAGATTTTTATAAATGATTGATATAAGACCAAAAAAAAAGGTTACTTATTAGAAATAAAGTATTTTTTAGTTCCTAGCTATTACTTAAAGAACACAGCTTTTAACAGTTTACAAACATTTAGGTTTGGTTTTGTAGAATAAATAAGAGTTAACTTACAAACAGAAGTAAAACCACCAGCAAGCAAACTAAATAGCCTCTTGTGGGCTTGTTCCTTCTGCAGTATTAAGGGCCCAGTTGCAGTCAAACATCTGCCCAGGAGATTAGTTAAGAATACTCAGGTCTTTGTGTCCAGAAGATGGAGGGGGGAAGGGGGGGAATAAAAAAAATCAATCCTCTCTCTCCTCTGCTCTTTTACCCTTTTTCATAGGGAAGACTGTAATTTTATTTATCCTGAAACAAATCTCATTTAAATAAGAAGCATTGCTACATTATTCATCCCCCCTGGCAGCCCAGCTCTGCTGTCCGATGATGAGATCTACAGATATATGTTTTCTTCTGTAGCTGTAGCTCACCCTACCTGCTTAGAAATCTGCTGGTTCTGTAGACTGTTCCTCGACTGGTTTTGGTGTCTGCTGGGGGGGACTTGGCAGTGGAACGTGGGGGCAAACTGGGCCATGGAGAAAAAAACAAAAAAGATCTCTGTCTTCACAGCTCCATTCACTGTGCTTTTACAGCTTTGCCTATTGCAATTTGGTTGCACGTGCCCTAAAAAACAAAAAATAAAAAAAAAATAAAAAGTGATGTTTTGGAAGTTATGAATTACATGATACGAGAAGAGCAGAACTACAACACTACAGACCTATATATTAGGAATTCCCACACATCATAGGAGTTGTCTAAAACAATGAGGTTGGCTTTAAGTTCTCTCACGTATTTTGAGAGGGGGAAGGGGAAATCTAAAAATAAAAGTCTATCTAAAGAGCAGCCTGCATAGACAGTGTCACAGGTACTTCCTCTTAAAGACATAGATAAAACAGAGCCATCTTTCTAGTAGAAAAAAATATTTTTAAGTCAGAATACTGCCTGTTTAAATACAGGCTTTCAAAAACCTCCCAAGCACTTTGCCTATATCAGGGTAAAACAAGGATCTGCTCTTTCTTTGTGTTCTAGTACTGTCTTTGTCTTCCTGGATGCATAAACAAAGGTAGAAAACAAATCAAGGCAAAATGTTGTTTGTCATATTTGAAGGTGAAAATGGGAAATAAGTCTGTATGGTTATGCCTTCCCACCCACACATTTCTTTGAGATACACAACTATACCAAAGGTTTTTTTCTTTACCAAAAAAAAAAAAAAAAAAGATAGGCAAAAAGGGGTTTTCCTCCCTGTTTTTTAATTACATGAAAGATGAGATATCTGCTTATCTAGAAAGATGCTGAATATCAGACTTAGTGAAATAAGCATATCACAAGTGAGCGACAGGGAAGGAAATGTACTTTTCTTGACTTTGTAATCCTGTTTCCTATCTCTCCATGTCCCACACCTCGCTTCCATCAACTTTAAACATTCATTCAGCTTCAACAAATACATCAACAGCCATACTAGGTAATGGTTCCACGCCTCAAAGTAAAGCTCTTATTGTATAAAATCAAAAGGCTCAAGCATGGTTTTTCTAGCAGAAGAAAGAAAAAAATACAGCTGATGATTTTGATAGTTTAAATAACTTTTTTTAAAAATGAAAGAAAGAAAAGAAGAGAAAAGTGGGGGAAAACCCAACAAAATTCTGAAGCACTTTTTCAGAATTAGAAAGCACTAAAACCTACTCAAGTTCTTTTTAGGTCACCTTGAAAGCCAGGATATAACCAGGTAAACCCCTGACTGACTTTCTAAAGGTTCCACAGCACATCCTTCCGCTTTACAAGGAGAGACCAGCAGTCACTAATACCTAATCCTCTAATTTAATCACTGAAAACAGAGTCAGGATACTCAAGTAGTGCATATATAGTATTCATTTATAGATGTGCGCAGTACATAGAGACCTTTGGTCTTGAAAAGAAAGCCGACCAGTATTGCTGTGGTTGGGAGTGATCCACTTTGTGATGGAGCTGCCCACAGGAAAATAAGCTAAATTTTGGGAAATGAAAGAAATGGGAAGAAAAGAAGAGTAAGAGAATGAATCTCTGGTTTAGATTTCTTCATTCATCTCAGGAAGACCTACTAAACCTGACAGTTGTTTGGTGTTCTTTTTAAAAGCACATGTATTTTAAAGTGTCATAATATGTATTTTAAAGTTTCTCCACAATCTTACAACTTACAGAATCAAATCTGACACTTCCCCAGCCACTGTTTCATGCATCTTAACATATACCAAATAGTTCAAGTCGTTTTAAAATTTGGCTAAAGGATCTCAACTCTGCACACTATAATGTATAAATTGTTTTGGCAGAAATGCCTCTCTGTTTTTCTTCATGATCTAGTAAGATTCCATCACAACAGATGTCTCTGGAGTAGAGAGAGTGCACGCTGGGCGGTGGTAGGAAGGTTTTCTCCCAAGGAAATGTCATCATCATTCCAAGAAAATTTTCACTTGTTCAGAATGAAAGTTTAATTTCCCCCATTTGCTAAATTTAGCATCATGCTGGTAGTTATTGAGAAGAAGCCAGTCCAAGTAAGATCATTTGTTGATTGTTGTAAAACATGATATGGAAGACCTCATCAAAATGGAAGAGAGGAGAGAGAAAATTACTAAGAATAACAGTATTACAGCAATATTAGCAGATAAAACTAATGCTTCCATTTGAAATTTCAGATGGAAAGTGAATCCTCAGTTTCCCTTTGTTGGCATTTATCAAGAGACAGTTATAAGTTTTCTCTAGAAATATCTAAATTTAATAATATAATTTTGCATAACTAAATAATCCACACCCCTCTTCCTTTCCTGGCTGCCAATGCTCATGTCACATAAAGTTAGGATTTCCCCATCTCAAGCCTTTTTTTGGTTAAATTTCATTTACTTTCCAACTCATGCTGCTCTTTCAATGATAAGAAATAACTTTCAATTAGTCATTCAGAAGCTAAGGTCATCTTGAGCAAATTCTGCCCTCAACCAAAGACAAAATGGAAGTGCAGAACAGCAAGAGCTAGCAGTAAATGGATAATAAGGGAATACTGAGTGGCATGTTCTGAAGTGTAATTACCTCTGAGAAGTATAAAATGTGAGGAGAAAAAAAAATTCGGTGGTATTATTTTGATGGAGTCAAACACATTGGTTGTTGTGACTTTTAGTAATTATTGTTACTTACTAAGTTACAATTATTGAGATATTTAATGTTACAACTTATTTATTATTATTTCTCAATTTATTATTGTTGAGTTGCAATCCATCTGCTAGATTACTGCAAAAGAGGCTATCGATATAGCATATATTGTACGAACACAGCCGTTCTAGAGAGAGCTCAAGATCGACAGAAGGGGATGCCTGCTCAGGCTGCGGCACACGCCTCAGCCCTGTGCCAGATGTCCAGCGTTCAGAGCATCTGTCTACAGCAAAAGCTGAAATCGTTCCTAGCCTGAGATCGCAAGCATTCGTACTGCAGATCCACCATCGTTCCAGCTTTTGCCTGCGGGACTGCTGCTCCAGGAGGGCAGGTGGCGGTTCTCTGTCGACCTGCTTGGTGTCTGCCCAAACAGAACCAAGGTGAACAAGCACCAGACAGGCTCAAGTACAGAACCACTACGGGCGCAGCTTATTGCTAGAGCTTTATGAGTTAGAAAAGACAGAAAGACAGACAGACAGAAAAAAAGTGAATTTCCACTTCATCTCTTGATTCAGATGGTTTTCTCTTAATGAAACAAAGAAAAAGAGAGAGAGAGAAAGAGTTTTTCAAAGTGTTGCGTATGAATAGTATCTAGAAATGCTAGGAAAGTCCCTAATAGCTGGTATGTTTTGTGGGGAATTTTAAAACATCCCGCTGTCAGAAGATTTTTTTTTGAAGCTCCTCTTCTACACAAACGCATTTTCCAGCTGCAGGAGAGGATTTTTATTTCTTCTTGACTTTGTTAAATAGCTGTTGTTTGACTCCTTTTTGTCACAGGGCAAAGACGAAGGCAACCATCAGCCCTTAGAGCGCTCAAATTCTGTTGGGCAGTGGTAAGCCCAGACTAAACACTCCTCAAGCTTTGTAGCTCCAGATAGCCTGCAGATACTGACACGTGGTAGAGTCCTCATATACTAGCCATCTCTGTGGAAGGTGGGACCCTGTTTTACCAGCAAAAAAATAGGAGCAACAAGCAGAAATTAACAGACGTTAACTGAGGAATTAATATGCACATCAGTGGATTTACACCAGTCACAGATTTCTCACCACAGCATTCATCCCAAGCCTTATTAAAAACAGGACTTTTTTTTCCTCTAATCAAGGTGCAGATAAATGAGACAGGCTGAGTGATACAACTGACTGTAGCTGAAACAAGGCTGGCCTGTTCTCCCCGCTCCCAGCCAACCTCTCCTGATTTCATGTGCGCTAGTCCTTAACAACAGATTCATCCTTTGCTGAGCGGTTTCAGTCCACTAAAGAGCAGGAAGCCCGTTCAGCAAAAAAAGTGAGTGGTTTCCATCCCAGTTAGCAATCTGGATTGGCTCACTAAGGAGTCAGACGGCACCGGACTGGCACCAGACAGGGGCTGGCACTGCACAGCCATGAGCATGATGACCATTATTTGCAGCAATTAATTTGCTCTGGCTGTTGCTGTTGGACCCTACCATTACCTTACTTCTTCACGAAGCTCCACTCCACTCTTCACCTTTGCAGATAGATCGTAGCCATTTCCCACGTTCCTGTATTCCCTTCCCAGAGTTACAACCTGACGCTACGCAGGAATATGCTCAATAAAGAGGACTGTGGATATATTCCCGGACCTGAAGTACAGTTATGCTGAAGGAAGTCTGCAGTGAGAACGTGGTTACTACCCCCGTAGCCAAGGGCAGGGTAGAAAGCGGGCAGGGAGGAAAGAGTAATGGCAGATCTTTGGCCCTGTCATTGGACACGGAAATCAGCAGTGTAGCCTTAATGTTAAATCCCCCCCGCGCTGCCCAGCAAGGAGCAGGCAGGGAGGGAGCGCTCAGAGTTTCAGCTGAGATACAGCATGGCCTGGGGTAGAATTACTCACCACTTCTTCTTTCCAGAGAAACTCCTAAAATCACAGTCTGGTTCCTAACTCCCGTTCCTCAGGGTAATCTGTACCAACAGATGATTGCTGGAGTAAAGCACCACCCTGAACTGCTTTTAAAGAGATCAAAGGAGGTACAGCACTGGGACTATTTTGGGTGCGAACTGGCTGCACTGTGGGGCATGTACTCTGTTTGTCCTGAGAAGACTTCAGAAGCCCTAGAAACCTTAGAAGGCTTAGTTTTATTGCCAACAATGCCTTCTCTAGAAGGGAACATTCTGTACATCAGTTATTGAGTTTTAGGAATCCTATGTCTTTCACCTTAGTCTCCACCTGGAGAATACAGCGTGGTATTTCATAGAATTGCCCAGGCTGGAAGGGGCTTTTCAGATTTAATACCGAGAAGCTCAAACCAAGTCCCCATTATTAAAATTACCATTTTAAATACAATATTTCTCTACCTTTTAATTGAAGTCAAAACCTATTATGAAAAAATCTTTCAGATTACTTAGATTTCATGCAAAAGTACCCAGGAGATGATTCAGTTTTGTCTGTCTGGTAAAAAGTGTTAGAAATATATGTCCACTGTCATAGTAATAGTTGGAATATAGAAGCAGCATGTTCACATTTCTCTCAGGTGTGTTCACACCCTTGTTTCAAATACAACAATTGGTATGAGATATCAAAGGAAAATACAGCATCGATTTAAGTATGTATAAGCTCATTGTGCCACATTCAGAGAAAGCAAGAATAAATGAAGTTCTGAATGCCAGCAAAATATGATGAGAATAAAAACTAATCAGAAAGAGGGGAAAATAGAACAAGTACAAAAGTGGAAACCGCACAGGAAAAGAAATGAGCTGGATAAATTCTAATGAATGGCCGAAAACTGTATGAGCACTAAATAAAGGGCATTTGAATGAATGATATGTGAATACTGAATAAAAGGCATGAAGGATATTGAGAAACACTGAACGAATACATCACCATGAAAGATGTTGCTTGAAAGTACTCAATCATTCCAATTTGATAAATACAGCACAAACCAATATTTGTTCAAATTGTGCCCAGTCCTCAGTCATGCATCAGCAATTCTGCACCTTATTTATGGTGGTGTAAAAATAGAGACATTTTTTGGTTCTTTGGCTTGGGACAAGAATTGCTTCTTCCTTCATCTTAGGCGCATAATTTGGTGAAGGAGAAAAATTGTTTATAGACATTAAAATCTAAGCCTTCTGCTTTTTGCTGAGGAGGCTTTTCTGCTTGCATCATTACCGTATTGATATGCTTACAATTTTTTGTTGGCAGAACTGCTACATGCTAACAGCAACATCCTATCGAAAATGGAAGACATGATAAAATCGCGCACAGAATAGGCTGACAGGAAAGCCCTTTCAAAACAGCTGTGTTAGCAGTGGAGCAATTTGATCTTCAAGTGATGTACATCTTGGAGTTGTATCTTTATAATCTCTGTAGAATGTTGTTAAGAATGTTTTATGACAACGGCACTAACTGGTGCTGCACTGCAAGGCTGAACCAGCACTAAGAAAGGTCAAGAACAATAGGGCAGTCTTTTCCATCCGCACTGAGCTGCAGCTCATAGACACTGAGAGACGTTGTTTCTGATTTCCAGAGGGACACCCTGAATTCCAAATTTTTAAAAGTTGTATTTACTTGTGCTTGCAGGGCAAGTATCATGGTAATCCCATGCATATAGCAGTAATCATCTCAAACTGTTTAAGAGAAGAAAGAAGAATATTGGCTGCAGCTAGCATGCCCGTACAGGTAATGAATTACATTTCATTAATCTGCTCCATGTTAATCTGCGCACGTGCTTTTAGGACCAAATCCTGCCCTCTCATTCCACTAGAGTATTTGGGTGCACTAAGCGTTACCAAACTTGCCCTTTAAACGCATGTTTGTACTTCATCAGTGGCTCTACTGCTACAAACATTGCTATAAGTGACTTCTGTGTCACAGCTAATCTGCAAAGACTTAATCTGTGGGAAAGGCTTTAAAGAGATTATTCGTTGCAAAACAGATGTGTATATTTTAAATTATGCAATGCATTAATTCATATTAATTATGCAATGCAAAAGAGATTCTATCTGATATGTTGCAAGGCACTGATAGTTTTTATGTTGTTTGAAGAAAGAAACTCAAAAATTACATATAAAACCTATTTTGGGGAAATCGTTACATAGTTAAAACCCAAACAGAATTTTTAAGTCGAACGTGTTCTTTTTAATCACTTGTGGATGTAATACATGTTCCTTTATGAGTCCTGTGACATGGGTCTTTTTCAGAAATCTAATAATCTATGTTTCAGTTTCTTTAATTTACTAGATGCTCAATGTTTGCAGTATACCCACACCCTTTCACCTTTTGGATTTCAAATTTAAACCAGCATGTTTTTCAAATGTCTGGAACTAAACTAAACAAATTTGTCTGTTTGCACCAGTCTCCAGCTGGTTGAAGATCAACTTCTGAATTCCCTCTCTATGCTAGAACTTGCAGTACGGTTACTACCACTCATTATTATTACTTATCCAACTATTATCTGTTCAATGTGTCCCAGGGGCCGCTGGAAAAGTCTCTGCAGAACTCTGTGGTTTCAGAACGACAACGAAATGTAGAACACAAAGTGTCGGCCATCAAGAACAGCGCTCAGGTATTTTTTTGTCCCATTTTCTGTTTATGCAGCCACGTTTTTCATACGGACATATCTTTCAGCTGGGTAGCACAAATACTTTTGCTAACAAGCTGTGCCAACCATTTTCCATTATTCTGAGGACCTCAGTATGGACTAACTACTTAGGACATACCTGGATCCTCAGGTTTTTACAGCCGCTCTGGGTTCAGCGTGAGAGCTACCTATTTTAAAGCCATCACATATATCCCTATGTGAGGTGCAGGCAGGCCACTGAGTGCAGTAAGAACACACCTACCATCTCTAAAAGATGTAAGGTTCAGTAAGTGTATTTCTGCAACTCCACCTCTTTTAGTTGGGTCAGCAGTAACTAGCCTTCGTGACCTCTGAGTCACGTACCAAGATCTTTGTAAAGCTGAAGGCTACGTGACATAATGACATGTTTTGCAGACATGAGGGGAGAAGAACTGTGGGAGCTGATGGTAACTAGTCTCCAGGAGTTTCCCGTACCATTGCAGGGCAGAGCTGGGCTGAGCCAAACCTATAGCTATGTCCCATAGCGGCCTTGAAAGCTCACTCAGAGAATACCTTCCTGTTCAGTTCAAGGCAGGATACGGATTCAGGTTACCTCCAACCTTTCTGCTATCCCAGCCCCACTTTCAGCTTTGCAGCAGTCTCAATGTAGAAGTTACATTTGAAATACCTGTCCATATGCCATTCAAGAGCAACACTTCTGGTATACTGGAAAGATGCCCTAGTAGCATTCTCTCATCAGCATCTCCCTACATGGGGAAGAAAGGTTAGAGAGATGAAACCCTTAAAATGATAAAGCAAGCTTTAGGAGAATGTGATACTAGATCTCTATCTATGTTAAAAGTTACAAGATAAAAGTTGCAGAGCAAAAGCAGACAAAGCTGCAACTCAGCAGCCTACCATGCTGCTCCTTCTTCCTGTGTGGGGAAGTGCAGCCATCCCTGAAATACAAGAAATGAGAACGATTTCTAGATACAGGCTTTTTCAGCCATCCCTGAAATATGTGAAAATGAGAACAATTTCTAGATACAGGTTTTTTTAGTAGGTAATGAAGTTGAGCACAGAAATCATCCAGCTCCTTGTGTATGCAATTTCATACCTTGCACATATAATTTAAAATTTTAGCCTCCAAAATAAAGAGGAAATCTCAGGAAACTAAAAAGGATTGTTTACGAGTTGTTGGCAGAATCAAGGCTTCCTATACACAGCACAGAAACAGACCACCAAAGTAAAACAGATGATTTCCTACAGTTTTATTTTTCTTCTTTTGATGTGTCTTTTTTTGAATTATCATTGTTTGGTTACTAGAAAACACCTACAATTTTTGCAGCATGTATGAAAACAAATCCTAGCAAAAAGCCAAAGCAGCAGAAATGTTTCATTTCTTTACCCAAATTATTAAGTAATTTTCAAACTAAAGTCTCTGAGCTCTGCTCATGTCTCTGGTTCCATCTTTCTTGGCTTTGCACACCCCATTCCAATTTCCATTGAAGTCAATGTAAAACTATCCATTTGCCCTGCTTTAAAGTTCCAAGAAGAGAGTTACATTAGTGGCATAATAATTTCAATTTAGCTCATGCTAAATGTAAACATTCCTACTTTCCACTACGTCATTGAACCAGTAAACAAGAAGTGGTTAAGCTGTATCAACTGTGGGAGAGAGAATAACACTTGGCTTTTTGAACAAGTGAAATAAATTTGTAGTTACAAATGCGCATTTGTAATTCTATTGTCTTTTTTAAAGTTTATAAGTTAGTAAACCAGAGTTCCCAGAACTGCTTAGGGATTTTCAAATGATAGGAAAGGGAAATACTACATTATGCATTTGTCCATTACAAAACAAATTCCTTTTTATGTCACTGCGAACACCCAAATAATTTTACTTTCTTTTCCCGGGGAAAGATGACTGACCAAGATGTCAAATACTTGGAAGACTTGCAAGAGGAATTTGACTTTAGGTATAAAACAATACAAAGCTTAGGTAAGAGATTTTATAATAATTTTTAGATTCTCTAGGAAATGGCTAATTCTGCAGCTAGACCCCAGTATCAGGGGGTCTTGTACATTACACAGATAATATACGTAAACACAAAAAATGGATTTTTAGTTTATATGAAGTTATAGTCTTGGAACATAATGACTCTTTTGTGGTTAAGAGAGTAAACAGGATCTCGACGAGCAAGTATAGTTATTTTCTATAATCTGCATAACGGCATGAAAAGTAGTAATTGTCTTAATTTAAAGAACCTATTTTTCAATTTCCTCACCTTTGACATGGCCCTTCCTTGGCAGGATGTGGAAAAGCCTCTTATTTCCCCAGAGTAGAGTTGTGCAAAACTGAACTTTTAGCCTCTAACTTGGCTTTCTGTTCTTTTTTGACCGCAGTGGTGATAACCAGCTGGTAAGCACTCTGAATGCATGTTTGACCAGCCTGTGATGGTTGAGATCTGCACATGGCAACAGTCCTTGCATGATCTTTTTCAGAAAAGAAACTGAGGTCCACTTGTGTCTGCTCACCTATCTTCATATTATCTCCCTTTGAACATGCAAAGATATTGGGCTTGAAATGTCCCGAGTTCTTAAACATGTCAATCCTATACGTTTAAGGTTGGATATGGCCACGCAGTTGGAAGAGATCAAGTTTAATGAGTTGTTAGTCACCAAGCCAATCATAATTTTTTGACCACACAGATGATTGAAGCCTGCCCCACTTGCAAAATAAAACATGCTTACATAAATTACGTTCAGGGCTTAAAATTTCACTGTGTCAACAAATGCTCTCCACCAGCAGAGCCAGCTTGCAGTACCTTACACTGTGCATGAACACGCTGTGGCCAAGCTGGCAATCGGTTGCTAGTCTGCCTCTATTGAAATATCTACCCTGACGGAATGGGAAGATGTCAGTCCAGAGCTTAGCAGACACAGTTGGCACCAGTTTCTTTTTTGAAGGTAGCATGAAAGATGCAAGAAGAGCAAAAGGTGGGGGAAGGTGAGGGCGGGGGAAAGAGCTGTATATGAAAGAGTGTGGGGCAAGCTTGGGGAAGCTTGAAATTAATGCATGCTCCAGAGAAGGAAAAAAGTTACAGAAAGGGGGAAAATACACACTGATCAGTACTCCTGGCTGCTGAAATCCCCACGGCGATGAACACTTTATCTCCGTTTCAAATGCCTAACCTTCATTCTCTCAGCCAGACACGTAATTCACATCAAGTCCAAAGAGCTTTAGTCTAACTGCTGACACCATGAGCATATTTCAGTAGTGCACAGATCAATCACTGATCCAAAACAGATGTAGCTAATACACGAGTATACACATGAATAAGAAATGTATAGATTTCTAGGTATCATCTGTGTGGTTTTTTTCCTGTTCCACGTACACATCTGAAGAGTGGAGTCATAAAACCTTATCTTAAACTTATACTAAAGTTAGTCCATTCAAATGAAACACACTATTACATAATCTACGGATGCCTGCAGTTCATTTTTCACCAGTTCATGCTGCAGACTGGTCGTGGTTTTTTCCCCTTCCTCCCTTTATAAACACGCACACACACCCACGCATGCATTTATACTGATTGGTTTTTTTTCATCCCCCTGCAGAGCAGAGCGACAAAAACAGCGCCCTCATTAAACAGGAAATGTTGGCGTTGCAGGCGATGCTCAATACTTTAGACTACAAGAGAAAGGTTAGTGACATGTTTTGTCATTTGTGGTTCGTTTGCTTTCTCCCCTTATTCCCACGTTGAATACTCAAATGCATATGCGTGCCTTTTTTAATTCTCCTCTCAGAAGAATAGACAAATAACAGGAGTTACAAATTGACAAAAGGTTTTGGGTGGATGTGGGTGATTTTGACTAGCAGTTAAGAAATTGGCAATTAGTAATGGCTCAATCAAGGATATGGTTCTGCACAACTTAGAAGGGAGGTGAGGGTATCACTTCACAGGATGTCTCAGGTACTGTGCAAAATGGATAACTTAGTTGGCAATATATACCTTTTAAAGTAAGCAAAAAGTATTCAAAGTAAATGTAATCTAATAATTGAAAGAAAAAAACAAAAACAAAACAATCCACCAATGGTACCTTGCTCTGTTCAGTGACCGAGACTTGCAGATATGACAAATATTCCCTGACCACTTCTTTACTGGCATAGAAAACAGTACGTTTAGGCAATTTGTTTGAGTCATGGGCTTTTTACAGCTAAAAGCAAACAAGGAAGAAAAAAAAAAAAACAGAGCACTGGCTATGATACAAAACAAAAGGAGGACTTTTTGACCTTGACAGTACTTGTAAATGTCAACTTCTTGGAGGTGTTATGCCCACAAAGAATGCAACAATCCCCCTTTTCCCATCCCCAAACCCACAAGTTTTACTGAGGAAGAGTTCATAGAGACTTAGGATTAATGTCAAGTACAATGGGTGATGAATCCAGTCACCTCTAAATCAAAGAGACTACAGCTAAGGGGCTAAATACGGTTACTTTCAAAGTAATTGAAAGAAATGTAATCGGCACTTTGACAATAATTGCTGAATTTTGTGGCTGTTCCCCGTGGTCAGTTTGTGACATCTTTCCTATTTTACAGGAAGTACTCAGTAAAATAGGGCGTGTGATTCATGAAATCGATATGCTTATGAGCAACATGCTGACTGAAGAGCTGCTAGACTGGAAGAGACGGCAGCAGATTGCCTGCATTGGGGGTCCTCTCCATGGCGGGCTTGATCAGCTCCAGAACTGGTAAACTTGCCTTGAGCTTGTGTTTCCACTGAAAACCACAGGAAGTCTGCTGCACATGAAATGATCTTTCCTTTAGATCAGTTACCTCGCAACAGCAGCAAATTCATTAGCAGCTAAGCAAGTAAATAACAAAAATACAATTTGTTTTGGTGGACAACATTTGCTGTCCAGAATTAATAACATTACAGTGAACTACTGAGCCTGAGCCCTGGCAGTCAGTCATTTTTTGGTTTGACAGTTGTTCCAGATACATGATACATACCCTCTTGGGAGTTTTGCTTGAGTAAGAACCGTGCTGAGTGAGTTTGTCACTGAGGACAGTGGGAGTTTTGTCTAGGCAGGACCTGGGTAGGCACTTTATGCTTTGACTCACTAGGTACAACATCACTCCTCCAGACTTCAAATACACAGGAATTGAGTGGCAGTAGTCTCTGAGTAGTAAATTTAAAGGTGACTGTAAATTTAAAAAAAAAAAAAACCAAAACAAAACCAAAAAACCAAACCATAATGCAGACAGAGAATGTCAATGTCCTGGTCATTTCTCTCCCATCAAACTTCTCTTCTGGAGAAGGTGAAGTAAAGAGTAAGAAGAAAAAAGGAGGGAAAACAACTAAGAACTTTTTAGGTTTGAAGAAAAAGTAGTTTTTGCCTTTTTTGTGTAGTTTTTTTTCCACTTAAGTATTTTTTTTCCAATGAAGATGTTAAAAATAGCTAAAGAATGTGATTTTATACACACATACCCTATGAAACTCTTAGCAAACGTGTTTGAATTTGATTTTCCATATTGTTTTTAAATTTCTGAGAAATGCATTTCCTCAGTCTTACTGACTTTTTCATTTTATATAAATGTTATCCTTTTAAAGAGTACATTTTGCAAAAACACTAAGCCGTAGGAAATAAAATTGGCACAAGTCCCCTGCGTGTAAAAGGTCAGAACTGTGTATCTATTTCTTCTAAATTATTACAGACAGTGTTGCATTGCTGTTCATGAGACCTGTTGCGAAAATATTTATCTCTGAAAATAAAGTAGGAAATTTTGCCTGATGTATTTATATACTCCTGTGAACAAAAGATGAATGGACGTGAGTTTGGATAAAGCTAGAAAGCACCAATTGGTACTGATTCTGATTTCCCTAAGCAAGAACTTCAGTGGCCATTATGTTCTAAGCAGCCATGTACATGAAAGATTGCAAACTAATCTTTTGTCTTGCTGTAGTTTTACACTGTTGGCAGAGAGTCTTTTCCAAGTTAGAAGGCAGCTAGAAAAACTGGATGAACTGTTGACCAGACTGACTTACGACGGGGACCCTATCCCAGTGCAAAGACCTCAGCTGCTGGAAAAAGTCAACTTTCTGCTCTACAATCTTTTCCGGAAGTGCGTAAGCCATTCTCAATGCACATAACTTTACCCGAACTGCTACAAATTTATTGGCAACAATAAGACCATATTGTTAAGAAGAAAAAAAAATATATAAAAAAGTTTGATTCTTTGAGGATCTTAAAGACTGAGTTTCCAATATTACAAGTATGTACAGCTGTCACCAAGCTACTACACTCATCTGTAGCAGTTAAGGGATTATGGTCAAGTTCTGACTCTAGTTGAACACACAAAATCCACTTATTTCAGTAGGAGTCATGTACATACAGCTGAGAAAAGGTTGTGGGTTTGGGGTTTTGTTTGTTTGGTTGGTTTGTTTTTGTAAGCAAAGCGACAGGTGCTAATTTGTTCTTTGTCTTTCCTCTTCCCCACCAACACATTCTATTAATATATAAAACATTATCATTTCCTCTTGCCTTTTGTACTGGGTGTACGAGAGATATACCACAAGTGACTATCTGAAAGCAAAACATAGTCAATTGGGGTTTTTGTAAAAAAATGAAAAAAGATAAAATGATTGTTTAATTTCATTGGAGCCAGGCTCAGTGTATTTTCATACTCTGTTCTCTGGTTCTGATAAAAGTCTTCTAGACTTTTATCAGCCTGGAATTTTAGGACTATGGAATTTGTTTTGGTTTGATTTTTAACATATTCCAAATATCTGTCTCTTATGGGAACAATTCAACTGTAAATTAGACCACTGGATGATTTTGAGAACCGAGAGTTGGAATACATACCTGCCACTTCAGCATCTGTAGAGAAATAAATCTCTAAGAGACACCAGCACTTTTTTTCTCCCCTGAACCAATACAGCTGTTTGTTTATGCATATTCCTAACAATCTGTTTCACTACTTTTCACGCAGTTCATTCGTAGTTGAAAGACAGCCCTGCATGCCCACACATCCCCAGAGGCCAATGGTTCTTAAAACGTTAATACAGTTCACTGTTAAATTAAGGTAAGGAAAGGAAATCCGATATAAACTCCTTCATTTGTGTACTGCATTTTATCCTAGGAGAATCTAGAAAGCAAAGCAGACCAACTTGTGGCAGAGATCCTTTTGACTCCAGGGACACTTTCTGGGAGGGGGATAGAAAGGCCCCAGAATCTGTCACTTGTAATAAGTGGCAATAAAGCATAAATCAGTGTGAGGAAGAAAGGCAAATTGTGACCAGAAGTCAGCACCTTCATAGGCCTGCAGGCATTGAATTCTTGTTTTAATGACTTTGCAAACTGAGCAAATAATTATCCACATCATACAAACCAACATCAGAATACTCAGAGCCACTTTTGCACATAGCAAAGAGAAGCATCTGCATTTTGGGGGGCTCTAGTGGTTCAATGACAAGTTCTTTCTCTCCCACTAGCTCCTTGCCTGACTTTGTGAAAAGAGCGAAGATTGGAGAGGAACTCTCATCTCAGTTCCACCCTGCAGCAAAAAGAATGCATGGAGGGTTGGGAGGTGTGGAAAGGGTACATGAAGGAGAGTGCACATACGTCTATGGTGCAGTCACAGATTACAGAAATCCATCTCTTAATTATTACTTCTTTGTTCTCTCTCTAGCCATTCCCCCAAACACATACTAACTTTTCCACATACTTGCAGGGAGGGTAGAACACCTGCTGCTGGAACAGCTCAGCTCCTCTTTCTGAGAATACAACCCTGCAAATCATGATATAATCCTACATACCTAATCTGTTTTCAGATTATAATCATTTCAGATACTTCAGCATGGAGCTACTGGTCTCTAATATTTTCTGGTGATAAATTTATTCTGTTACTATTCACTTCTACATTTTCTGTTTTGAAGGTTGCTAATTAAATTACCAGAGCTGAACTACCAGATCAGAGTGAAAGCAACTATTGACAAGTAAGAAAATTTAAAGTGAAGATATTCTCTCCCTACAGAGAAAACACAGGTTTTTCAATTGCTACTCTATCTGATGTAGAAGTTGCTCTAAAAAGGAAATGAGAAAACAAAGCAAAACAGTTAAAACATCAGGGTAATGCTTTTCTTTTTTTAATGTGGAAGATTTCTTTGTCTTTTTTTTTTTTAAAGAAAAAGCTACTATCAATATTTTCAAATTGGAGACAAGAAGTCCATTTAAGATTTGTTTCAAGACTTGGACAAAATTCATCAGTCTGAAATAGTAGCATCAGGCAAAACCTTTACATCAAACCGTATTGCATTTATGGGATAGTTAGCTTTGAAATACCCCTTATCTCTGCTTGCCTTAATAGGCCCAGTATCTTCAATGCAGCTGCTCCAAGGACCACATGAAGCTTGTGCTTAACAAGCTAGTGCTGTAATTAGTAACTATGGCAGCTTACAGAGTTTTATCCCTACCTGAAATTAAGACTGCTACATAAATTCCCTCCTTTCTAAGGTGTTGGTTCTCCTTTGTGTTCCCATTATCTCTTAGAGTAGTCCCAAATGAGCAGGATCCCCAGGTTCTTTGTTTGATTAGAATTTCCTGAGCAAAAAGCATCTCAGAGCCTGTCTATACTACGTTTGTGAAAACAGTGTTAACGCTGCCTGGAGCAGTTCCATTTGAGTTGATGCATCTTCTCTCAGCAAGCTGTATTATTTTGAGCAATACTGAGTACTGTAGAGCAACCTTGGTTACAGATAGGTCACAGCACCCTAGCACAATAAAACACGGGGCCAGAAGACTTGCTGACAAGGTATGATTTCAAAATCAGCAAAGGTGATCCAAGTCCTCACCGCCCAACGTCCCCAGCCACAGGTACTGGACACCTCCCTTCTGGCTCTCGTGCTTCTGCAGGCCTCTAAAAAATGCCTTGACCACATGGACATAGATGTCGGCCCAAAAGAAGGAAGGAAGACCCCCAGTGAGGAAGGAACAGGAGAGAAGCCAGGACTGTTTCTCTCAAAAGCTGCGTACTGTTTGATTTGCTGCTGTGCGCGTATCCCCAGTACACCATGAGCTATCTACACAAGCTTGTATTGCCCCAGAGCACAGGCATACAGGCAATTAGATAGTACTGCAGCTTTGAATACCCGCAGATCACTCCGACGGCAGGCAAAAGGCTGGGTAAAATATAGTACTTGCACCTGGCCAGATGCAAAAGTCTAACTGGACAGTACAAATCTCAGTTCTTTAGTTTAAAAATTGCAGCTGTATTGGTAATACGACTTAACTTTGACAAGGCAAAATCTACTTTCTCAAGATATGTTTCTCAGTACAAGTTTTTCTCAGTACGCATTTACTGATACACAATGTTTCCTCCCTCCTGCCCCTCTTCTGTTTCAGGAATGTTTCAACTGTAAGGTAAGAAAATAAAATATATGTCTTAAATTATCCAATACAATATTATTCAAGAAGCTCAACATGAGCCCGCAATGTGCGCTTGTAGCCCAGAAAGCCAACTGCATCCTGAGCTGCATCAAAAGAAGCATGGGCAGCAGGTCGAGGGAGGGGATTCTCCCCTCTACTCTGCTCTGGTGAGACCCCATGTGGAGTACCGCGTCCGGCATAAGGACACGGAGGGACACAAAGATGATCAGAGGGCTGGAGCACCTCTCCTATAAAGACAGGCTGAGAGAGTTGGGGTTGTTCAGCCTGGAGAAGAGAAGGCTCCGGGGAGACCTTATAGCGGCCTCCCATCCCTAAAGGGGGCCTACAGGAGAGATGGGGAGGGACTCTTTATCAGGGAGTGCAGGGATAGGACAAGGGGTAACAGTTTTAAACTGAAAGAGGGGTGATTTAGATTAGATATTAGGAAGAAATAAAAAGAAAGTGAGGGTGGTGAGACACTGGAACAGGTTGCCCAGAGAAGTTGTGGATGCCCCATCCCTGGAAGTGTTCAAGGCCAGGCTGGATGGGGCTTTGAGCAGCCTGGTCTAGTGGGAGGTGTCCCCGCCTGTGGCAGGGGGGTTGGAACATGATGATCTTTAAGGTCCCTTCCAACCCAAACCATTCTATTGTTCTATGATTCTATGATAAGTGTAATGTCCTCCATAGTAATCGTAGATTCGTTCTGTGTGGAACACACGTAAAAGCAATGAACATGGATGAATCTGCAAACGGAAGCCTGTCGGTAGAATTTCGACATTTGGTAAGTCTGACTGGTTTTTTTCCTATCATGTACCTCTGGTAAAGAAATAAAAGATTCTTTTAAAAAAAATACGTAGGGAGAACTGTATTACTGTCAAGTCTATGCTCATTTTCTTAAACAGAAGTTTACTCCTAGAACCTCCTTATCCCATTCCAAAATTTATCTATTCCATAAGACTATATATTTTCACGAAATGACAAAGCAAATCCTAATTAATGCCAGAAAAGACTAATCATACTGAATTACACAGCTTCTCAGAAACTGAGTTTTGTTAAAAAAACCCAAACAAACAAAACAAAAAAACCAAACCAAACCACACCACCGTTGTCTAGGTGAAATACATAATTGAATGCTTTAGATCTGGTTGAAATTAACGCCTGCAATAACTGTCTTTTGAGAGACTATAGTACCGCTTCTTTAACTTCTCTGCTATCCCAGTGAGTCATGCTTTCTGACTAGACTCCCTCACCTATGGGGTTTTTTTCGGCTTAACCACAGATGCAGTGCATCAGTGTGGTTTTGCATAAGGAGATGGAGATTGATGGTCTTTAGTGCTTTTTTCTATTATATACCTTGCAAGCACCCTAATTAACGCTTTGTTACATTAACTTAGTTTCTTAAAAAAAAATCTTTAAAAATATTTAAAAACTATTGACTGAATAGACTTTCCAAGGCATAGCGTCATAGTTCATTTCAGCATATTTGTATATTGTAAATAAACGTTATACTAACAACACCATGGTTACAAATTATGTTCTTTATATGTACTTCTGTCTTTAGTTTCTTTGGCACATAAATATTGTTTTGCTTTATACAGCAACCCAAAGAAATGAAATCAAGTGCTGGAAGCAAAGGAAATGAGGTTTGTGCATTTATTTTACATGTTATTTTTGATTACTCTCACAAGTATTTCAAATTGGATTTTATTTAAATCAAATAGTAACCATATGCTGTTAGAATTTGAAATATATCCTTATGTATCCTTACAATAAGTATAGGACCCAATTATCATCTAATAGTATAATGAGAACTTTTCAGAACGACTCATAGAATTTTTAATTACATGCTTTAAATTTGTACATTAAAAAAAACCACCTTACAATAGAATGTAAGAAGTAAGAATCTGAAAGTATGCGTTGAAACAATTTTTTCTATAGGAACAGTTCTTTAAATGTATATTCATTCTGTTGGCCAAGTTTACAGATGAGGTAAGGGTATAATTATATTTGCACCAAAGTTTGCTTGCCTCACCCAGGACCAAAAGCGTGCTAAATTTACCAACGCTCATCCGAATCCAGTCGTAGGTTCCCCTCTTGTGGTGACACTGTACTATGACATGTTAGCCCTAACAAACCAGCAGGTACTTTGCAGTACCCAGGTTTCAGAGACATGCACATACCACCTAGCATGTATGGTGAAAAGGTATTGCAAATGCTTGCTTCCTAATGGAGGAGCTTAATATCCATACATTCTTGCTTTGTGGAGAACAGAAATCAGAAGTATTAACATCGGCGCTAATCCACACCTCGAACACCATGCCCCTGTATTGTAGAGTGCTCCTTCCATTCCTGCGTTACCCTCCAGCACCACTGACATAGAATCATAGAACGGTTTGGGTTGGAAGGGACCTTAAAGATCATCCAGTTCCAACCCCCTGCCATGGGCAGGGACACCTCCCACTAGACCAGGCTGCTCAAAGCCCCATCCAGCCTGGCCTTGAACACTTCCAGGGATGGGCCTCCACCACCTCTCTGGACAACCTGTTCCAGTGTCTCACCACCCACACAATAAAGAATTTCTTCCTAATACCTAATCTAAAATATATCCTTTTTTTAGTTCAAAACTGTTACCCCTTGTCCTATCCCTACACTCCCTGATAAAAGTCCCTACCCATCTTTCCTGTAAGCCCTGATTAAGTACCGGAAGGCCCCACTGGAAGGCTCTCCTCAGAGCCTTCTCTTCTCCAGGCTGAACAACCCCAACCGTCTCAGCCTGTCTTCATAGGAGAGGTGCCCCTCTGATCATCTTCATGGCCCTCCTCTGGACTTGCTCCAACAGGTCCAAGTCATTCTTATGCTGGGGCTCCAGAGCTGGACTCAGTACTCCAGGTGGGGTCTCACGAGAGCAGACATCCAGCCCACCAGTGCTTCTTCCCCTGCCCACCTCCTCACCGTCTGCACAGCTCTACCCTACATCCTTCTTCTCAGCTCTGGCTTCCTACAAACTGTGATTCTCCTGAGCGTCCTGGCGCTCTCAGACAAAATCAGAATCACAGGCAAGAAAGTTACTGCCTTCATTCATTCACCTTCTGCATCACTGGCAGGAGGGCAAAGGAGCACTGTCCCAGCAGGGGAGAAGGCAGGATGTTCTCATCCAGCAACTGGAGGCAGTAGGCAGGGAGGGGAAAGGCACAAGTACACACAATCTCTAGAGCGGCCATGGACCATCACCATAAATTTAGCATTGCTATTTAACATCAAAAATCTGCAGATAAATCTCTGGCTGAAGCAAGAGTCAGAAGCTTGCAGCCAATGATACAGCCTCTGCCAACACGACCAGAACAATTAATGTCTCTCAAGGTAACTGAAGTCATAAGATACTTCTATGAATGCCACCTACTAACCTAGGAAATAAAATAGGCTATACTGGCTTAAGGTGTCTCCACATCAGTGTAACTTTCTTGCACAGTGGAAGCACTGAGGGTAAAGTTGTATTGGAAAGTTTAAAAAAAAAAAAAAAAAAAAAAAGAATCACTCATATCACAGCCCAAATAGACGTAGTTACACGAGCACAAAAGTTATTACAAATAGTCTTTAAGTAAAAAGCAAAGGTGTGATCAGCATGGAGAATTTTAACCAAAAACATAAAGCAGAAGACATGCTTCACACTGAGTTTCTGAACAGAATTACTTGCAACCTGATTAGCAAGACTGAAACTCAAGGCTCACCTCCCAATTACTTTGCTACTTACAAAGTCATCTCTATCAAGACAAGCAAATGCAAAAATGGAGGTGTAAAAATGTGGGTGCTCTGCTTTTGGTAACATTTTGCTCCCACTTTCACACATTATGCCTTTATAACTCTATAAAACATAGGGCTGTGGAGAATTAGGACAGCTGAACTGTGACATAGTTCACTGCTAACTGATATCCTCAAACAGAGCTTCTCCTTGGTCAAATCACAGTCTGCAAAGTCATTATTAGCATGAACAAGTTTTGTGGTTTTTTTATTAACAGCAACTATAATAATTCAAAAACTTCGATTGTTATAGGATATTTTGTAAACTGAGAGTGTAGTTGCTGAGTATGACTTGCGTCGTAAAAAAAAAGTCTACGTTCTCTGCATTTGACATTTGCCCTTTCGTGTAGATATGCCTTTTTGCTTAGATGATTTTGCCATGAGAAAAATTCAGTTTTTGCAAAATCATGACGAGGGGAGGGGGAAGTTTCAGCAACCCTTTCCAACTTTGTGTCAGCAATACATGTTGAGCTGGATTGATTCTATCTGTATCAAAACATTTGAGCTCATTTGACGGATGAGTATTTAATGTAAAAGCCTTCAGCTCTAAGCTGGGTTTTCCCTTTGCAAGGCAGATTTATTATTCAGATGCCTGAGGATCTCCTGTAGTCTCAGTCCCTCATTTATACAGTATCTTTTGTTGCAATGGCCTGTACATGTCCTGGAGGAGGTGCTCCATGGGAAAGATAAGGCCATGAGGCAATTTCCCAAGGAATCGATTTATTTTACACTGACTGAAAGCAGAGTACTTCAGTAAATGGAATCATTTTGATTTGGGACTTTTGCTTCTTTTTTAAAAAGTCTGACAAAAGAAATATGTGATGGGGAGGGGAAAAACAACAACAAACCAGGAAAAGGACAAACAGATTTTTATACTTAGACTTCTGGGGATGGAAATGTATTTCGAAAGATCTGTTTCCCACGGGGCAGAGATTTGGATCTTTACTGAGCTATGTTGGTTTGTAATCAAAACAAAATGCTTGTACTACAAACTTTAATCAACCAGGACAATCAGATCTTTTTTTTTTCCATCCAAGAAAAGCTTGCTTTTTAGTAACATATTTACTTTGGATTAATGATTTGGGCCTCTACTCCTTCAAGTAGTACTATCTAAGTATACTTACAATAAACCTGTGTTCCCTGATGAGGGCCTACTTGTCATTAAAGCTCTGGGGTTTTGTTTTGTTTCTAGTTTGTCTCTCCTTGAAGTTTAATATCTCTGTTTAAATTGAAATTGTCAATCAGTAAGGAAATTTTAGGAAAAGAAAAGTTGTGGACAATCTTTATCAGAAACAAAAAATAATCCGGTAACTTTTTGTGTGCAAATCTGTGTTTAAAAGCATCATTTTAGAAAAAGTTAAAAGTGTAAAAGTATTGCTTTAACAATGTGAAGGGATTATTTAGATTCACCAGAAAAAAACAGACCAGACTTCTGGACTAATTTAATGTCAAATGTTAACAAACAAATTATTTCCTTCACTTCCTTCTTTTCCTGTTCTACTTACGTATTTGATAAGTGTTTTCTTTCAAGGTTGTGTAATCTCAGCAGTCAGATCACTAAAACAGTGTTAAATGCCAACTGTGTGTTCACAGTTTTATAACCTACTTACTCCCTCAGGGCCCTCACATGGTGACCGAGGAACTCCACTCTATCAGCTTTGAAACCCAGGTCTGCCTGTATGGATTGACTATAAATTTGGAAGTAAGTATTCTAGCCAAATTTTCTAGGACAAGAATAAAAGGCATTTTCCAGCAGCTTATAGAACAACAACTGTGTTGGGCCAGACCACAGGTCCATCTATCCTAGATGGTTACTGTGGTTACTTCAGCAGTAACCATAAGCAAACGCAAGATTTCCAGAACTTTTGGACAGAATCATACGCTTTGGGAAGGAAGAGGGGGCTAAAAAACCCAAAGCATAGCACAGCGCTAACACTCTCCTCGACAGCATTTACATAGCACGTTCATTCTTTCCACCAGACCAGCTCTTTGCCTGTGGTGATGATTTCCAATGTGAGCCAATTACCCAATGCGTGGGCTTCTATTATTTGGTACAATCTGTCAACCAACGATCCTCAGGTAGGTCTTCGGTATGCAAGTACTGACTTTCTGCACTTTCACCTTTCTATTGTTTGGTTACCAAATATAGTAATTGTAAAAAGGCTGTGTTCCCCTCTTAAACTGGCCTTATTTTCTTCACATACACTGTTATCAACATCATACTTTGATGTTGTTCGCTTTATCTTTTGTTCCCTGCCCAGATATAAAGCCATATGCGCGCTCAGCTTTCCTTTTCATAGGCTGAAGTAGTAGTTCTTAATCTAAGGAAACGTGATAGCCCTGCTCCACAACTTTTCAGTTTGATTTGTCCTTTTTGGAGGTGGTTGACCAAAACTGTACATGGCATAAAATAAATCTACTGGTACAATTCAAAACTGTCAGAGTAGGTGAATAGGTGGGTCTGTAATATACTTAAGTGCTGCTTTCCCTCATGCATTTTACAGGAGCTAGTGGTTTCTATGGAGAAGACTATAAGTGTCAAGTAGCACCTTCTAGTGTCTCTAACTGGGAGCAAAAGCAGGATCACTCTATCTCAGACTCCAGCTGGCTCAGCACGCACTTTAGATTCAGTCACTGTTACTGCATTTGCAGATTGTAGAATAGTGCTGGTGCTGTCAGTAGCTCTCAGACTTTCAGTCGTGGTAAGCAGCAGTCACGTAGATGTTTGGAGGAGAGAAAGAGTAAGGTAGTTTACCATGGAGTGTGCCTAAGAATGACAGCAGGCCAGCTAACCAGCTGACTTCATTATCACTCTGCGATATTCCAAAGAGTCTTCTGCACAGTTTTCAGTATGTTCATTACATGTACCGTCCAGAAACCAAAAGAATAACTAAGATAAGCCAAACGATTCAACAACATACGGCTATAAGAGTATGTAACAGTTTGGGATTTCCATGCACCACACGTTATAATGAGAGTATCTACACTTATTGGATAGGCTTTAAGCATATTTTCACTGTCTTAACATACGATACTATGAGAAATATAGCAAGATATTTTATCATCCAAGATGGACGCACAGACTCTTGCTCTTTCTAAGAGTGCTCCCACCTCTTCCCTCCCCTTACAACTCTGCCCAGGTACCCAAGCGGACCTTGCTGCGTTGCTGCATGCGGAAGGGCCAGCACTCGTTTACCCCAGTGTATCCCCCATACACACCTCATTTTTAACACTTCAGGATTCTGATTGAGCACCTGCAGCCTTCTTTTACAGCCTGTAGTGTATTTCATGGTTGCTAACTGTCTAAACAAAGCACTAATTCTGTTGCAGAATTTGTCTTTCTTCAACAATCCCCCTGCTGCCACTTTAAGTCAGCTCTTAGAAGTACTGAGCTGGCAATTTTCATCGTATGTTGGTCGTGGACTCAATTCTGAGCAGCTCAACATGCTGGCAGAAAAACTTATGGGTAAGATTGTAGAAATATAGAGATTTTATTTATTATTTTATTTTATTTTTGAGCTCTTGTATTTGATAGTCACAGGTAATGACTTTAAGCATGACCTCCACTTCCAGAGCTGACTTCAAAAATGCCACAATAACATTTTTTTCTTTAAAGAAAAGCATGCGTCAGCTTATTCTCACCACAAAGTGATTCAACTTCTGAACTTCCAGGCTGCTAAACTGAAGAAAGAGGGCATCAGTCACAATGAACTGTGATGTTATTTTGTTTCTTTAGCAAGTAATTATCTCATGCATCTGAAATCAAAAGGAAGTCTTTTTGCTTGCTTATGGGGTTTGGTTTGGGTTTTGTTTCATTTTAAGTATTCATCCTTTTGAGTCTGTTTAGTTCTGGTACCCATCCTTCACTGGTGACAGGAGGGTGACCCGTAACTTCAGCAAGATGAACTATTGAACACTTGGATCTGACTGTCCCCCAGAAGGGAGAGGCCTTAGGGAAAGCTGGCAGAAGAAAAGAAAGCCTTATCTGTTTCTGGGGAAGAAACAATTCTAAAATATGTTGTGATCTGAAAGAAACTCCAAGCTGAGGGTGTAACGATACCTCTACTGTTGGGAAGAAAAAAAGCATCTGTCAGAGACTGGGGGGAATCTTTACTTTTTGTTGCTTTCAAAGCTGGGAAGTGAAGACTGGTTTCCCTGGATAACAGTCACTTTTCTGATGGTTTCTTGGAGCTTTCTTGTTTAGTGGAGGTAGTGGAGTTGAGAGATGCCATTGTAAATCAGCAAAAATCATAAGAAAGAAAAAATAAATTGTCTTAAAATATGTAAGCTCAAGATAGAGCAAAAGCCAAGAGAAGTAATACTTGGGCTAAAAACTGAAACTGAGCATACAGTGTTGCAGAAACAAAGTCCCAGACTACTTTAGGCAAATATCCTCAAAACTACCACTGTCAGCTGCTTCAAAGTGATACAGAAAAACCGATCTACATCCACTTAGTATGCCCCTCTCATTTCCTCTCCAAGTCTCGATGTACTGTACTCTCCCCCACAACTATACAGATATCAAGCTATATCTATTGCAAAACTTCAGAAAAATAGACTCATTTTTTGTGGTGTTTTGGTTTCTTTTTTTCTCTCAGGACAACAAGTCAGTTATAATGATTATCAGCTATCCTGGGCAAAGTTCTGCAAGGTACGGTTTCCAAAAGTAAAACTAGTCTCTTTTTTCTTTTCACACCCACATGCGTGCCTAACTCTGTCTCTCTGATGCTACTGATAAGATTCCCACTTGACATATCTGGGACTCGTAGCCCAGCACAATCACACTCATTGTAAAAATTTAAATAGGACAATAATATTTCCAGAAGTTTAAAGCTTAGGCTAAGAGATCTACTTAGTTACATTGCTACAGAGATCAGAAACTGTCATTATAGTGTGGCCTGTATATTTCTGTAAATGATCAATAGATTGTGCTATCAAAGCCCACATTTTTCATAAAGCATATAGTAAATTTTTTCACATGCTCAGTTGTAACCTAAATTATTTCAAGTCAGTCGACATATTCAGTAACTTTGATCAGGAACAGAAAAGTTATTGAGAAAGAAGAGTAAACCCATTTTATTCATACTAACTACATTATTTAAACACATATAGGACCTTAGAAGGAAATTCGACTTTCTCATCATCGTTTCTCTCAAAATGTAGTTTCATAACCAGGAAGAAACAATAAATGTGGGTTGTTTTTTTTTTCTTGAAAAGTGAGGCGCTTCCAGTGCATATCTTAAAAATCAATTGGGTTTATGTCAGGCTGAAAGAGAGACATTACTCAAAACAGCGGTTCAAATTTGTCATTCTCGCTTGAACAAACTAGATTATTCTTAAGAAACTGAGACAGCCATGTCATGTGGATGTTGGGTAACAACACTCTCACAATTCTCTTCTCATGTGTGTTGGTTTTGTTTGTGTTTTGTGTTGTGGCTTTTTTTTTTAAACCATTAGGAACATTTGCCTGGAAAGTCTTTTACCTTTTGGGTTTGGCTTGAAGCCATTCTGGACTTAATTAAAAAACACATTCTTCCTCTTTGGATTGATGGGTAAGCAACAAGGAAACAGCTGTATCTTGATCTCTCTCTGCTTTGTCTTTTTCCTTTACTAATCTCAGTTTTAGCTATGCAGAAGAAAATTTGTAAAGAGTTTAATACTTCTGTCTCCCTCTTCCTGTTTATAACTTCCTGAAATTTTTGCCAAAAGGCAACACCATTGAATCTCTTAGAAATGCATGTTTAGATCTGTTTATCAGTTCTGTCAGCGTACAGTCAATCTCATTACGCTTCATAGTACTTTAAGCTCAATGCCATACTCCACATGTAACGCATGTGAAGCTTGTGTCATAGTTTCAAGACATTTTAAAGTTTTGTCACCAGGCTTTGAACACCTATATAAAGTTTGGGCAGATGCATTGCACAGACTTGAGTCTGTATTTTTTTCCAAAAGCAAACCCATGATTTCCTGTTACACTTCAGGTACGTAATGGGATTTGTAAGCAAAGAGAAGGAACGAATTTTGCTCAAAGACAAGACACCAGGAACATTTTTATTAAGATTTAGTGAAAGTAATCTGGGTGGAATTACCTTTACTTGGGTGGATCAGTTAGAAAATGGTAAGTATAATTTTAAAAAAATAACATAAACCTCAAACTCTGCAATACACCTGTAATACAGGAGCCATGTGTTTTTTTGTTTAAAAGTGAAATTCATGTGTATCATGTCTTAGTATGGTTTTGGGTAAGATGCAAATATCATATTTACTGAAACACAAATCAGAACTCTGAAAGTCTACCTCTCAATTCTTTATATTAACTATAAGAGTTCATCAGGAAGTGTACCTGCTTACTGCAGGCTTTAAATGTTTCAACATGTGCAGAAAGTATAACTTGAGAGATACTAACATTGGTACAAACAGGTAAAACCCACACCAGTGTAAACTACAAAAGAAAGCCACAAATATGTTTCAACTGCAGATGTTACCTACCAGTTATCAGTGGCTACGGTGCCTTTGTATTTTTACAGGAGACGTAACATTTCATTCGGTGGAACCCTATAACAAAGGTCGCTTATCTGCACTGCCTTTTGCTGATATACTGCGTGATTACAAAGTTATTATGGCAGACAATGTTCCTGAAAACCCTCTGAAGTATCTGTATCCAGACATTCCCAAAGATAAGGCCTTTGGCAAACACTACAGCTGTCAGCCAAATGAAGGTTGGGTTCCATTTCTCTATTTACCCTTTCTGCAAAGCAGCTGCAAAGTCGAGAGGCAATTTGAGGAATGGGGGCGGGGAAGGGGGAAGGAAGGGAACAGATTAAGATGCCTCCTTTAATCAGCATCTTCAAGAGAACTGTTTTAATGCTTTGTCTACCATTCAGACAGCTTCATTTTGTAAATATATCCCTGGTCTTAGAGGTTACGTTATAGGCGATGACAATAATATTTAAAAGAAGCTAAGAAATAAATCTTAGGGTAGAAAGAGGCAAAAAGAAAAATCCAAAAAAAAAAAAAATAAAAAATAAAAAAAATGGATTTCTTTCCTGACTGATGCATTAGAAAATTCAGTGCTTGGGCATTCAGAGATGAAACTGAAAAATCATCCTGCTTACCGGCTTCACAATTGTGTCACATTGTAGCATGCTGTCTCTCTTATTTCAAGGAAATTCTGTATTTTCCAAACAGCTTTATTCCAGCAGCATAACCCCTGGCAACTGCACTGGAAAATACAAAAAGGCTAGAGAAGAATGGCTCCAAATATGTTCAGGACCATGCTCTTTCTTGTCCAAGTTACAAGTCAGGCCATTTTTAGATTAAACTCACTCTCTCTCAAAAAAGCCCTCAAAGCCTTGATTTTGTTTAGAGATAATAAACTCTCTTCTGGACTTCCAGTATAAAAGGTTACATTTCCATTTGAATTAAAATTCCTACACTACTCAAAAATATTCAGAGGCTACAAATAGTTTTCCTCTTCATTTTACTTCAGTGGACTTTGCCTAATGCGCCAATCCTCTAACAATTTATGTATATGCTTAATTTCATGCAAAAGACAATGCCGAAGCTCTATCTGTAGAGCCAGAGCTCCCCACAAGCATTTGCAGAATGGAAATCTAGAGGCTTAGAAGTACCAAGCTTGTAGAGTTACAGTATATTTGTTTTTGAAGCCCTAATAAGATCTCTTGCATCAGTTGCTGTATTATATTCTGAGATAATGATTCGTATCAAGGGAGCACAGTCAATTACATGACTAAGACTTGACCTCAAAGCCAAACCTTAGGAATTCCCCTCATTTTTATGGCTGCTTATTTAAGCATAAACAGGGACATTTCTTTTTTAATATATTATGGTCCGCAGCACTTAAAGCTGATAATCAATTTCAAATACAATACAATTACTAGGTAATATTTAATTTCTCTAATATTGATTTTTAGTCTCAAAGCCCTCAGATGGAGGAGGCAAGGGTTACGTTCCTTCTGTATTTATCCCAGTCTCCAAAATGTAAGTATGCTTACAGATGTATTACACTTCAAATGTTACTTTTATTACATTTGCATCCTGTTTCAAAGATTTTCCCTGCTTCCCTTCCCCGGTTCAAATAGTCTGGGATAGCAACACATCACATGTTTTTATTTGGCCAAGGACTGCTAAAGACAAGAAAGGAAAGGAAAGAACTTCACTTCTACAGTGCTTTTCCCATCTATGTGGCAAAACATTTGTAAAAATTGAATGCAGACTGTACAGTACTCTGATCTACTCATCTTTCACTGTCTCCTTTTCCTCCCCAGCAGCTGGTATTACAGAGTCAGGTTTATCCACTCTTCCCTTGGTCCTGCCTCCTACATTTTCAAACGTACACCAGGTTGTTGGCATGTGCTTACAGGACCACCACCAACCATGAGTACAGGCTTAACAAACATTCACCATACTTCACTGCTATCCATCAAGTTAGAGGGATTTAAATTGCTTTTAAGATTATTTTTATGGTTGTTGGTTTTGTTTTGTTTTTTTTAAGCTTAAATGATTCTACAGAGCCACATTCTCCATCAGATCTTCTTCCAATGTCTCCAAGCGTCTATGCTGTGCTGAGAGAACACCTGAGTCCCACAGTGATCGAAACTGCCGTATGTTGCAAACTTTTCCATTCATGTTAATACTAAGTAAATAGGACACGTACAACACAGATGCTGTTTATGAAAAGGTTGCTTGTACAATTATGAAAAAATTAGAGTTCTTTCATCACTTGCTGTATTACATTCTGAAACGATGGTGCATCATTTCCTACTCTAAATGGGACAGGACGCTGGAAGCATACTTGGAAGCACTGTGTTGTTTGAAATGATCTGACACACTGCCCAATGAACCATGACTGTCATAATTCAAAGATCCCAGACCTGTTGCACAAACAAAGGCTTAACACTGACAAATACATCATGATTACACTAATTCTGTAGACAGCACAAAAGGCCTTGACTTGCTCAAGAAAGCTGCACAAGGAACATAAAAAATTCTGATTCAGAAAACTTGCACAACTTTTCAGTGCTGCGTGTTTCTACATGGGCTACGAAAGTGAGAAACTAAAAGTCAACTGAAACATTTTTAGAAAATAAAACTAATATTCACTAAGTATATAGAAAGATTAGGAAAATACTGTACCAATGTCCTATTAAAAGTATTTTCCTCTTTTATTTACTGACTAGAAATTGTGTTCTGAATCATCATGGCTTAGAATACTTTGAGCATTGATGTATACCCACTGAGGATTCACCCACAGCAGACTTCTATCAGGAAACACAGCAGTAGTTTGGCTTTAACAGCTTTAAAAGAAAACCTCCTTTTTAAATATTAGTTCTTAGTTTTCTGCATGTTCAATGATTTATGATCTTAAAATGGTTATGTATTTAAAAGTCTGTCAACTCCCCTTCAAATGCCTTTCTGTAAACACTCCCCCTCACCCCAAACCAGAATAAAACTAAACTAGAATCCTGACCATTGACGATTGGAAGCACAGTTAAATTATATATACAAAGAGAGGAGTTTTTTAATATACACCAAGCTGATGATCTGTTCAAAAGCAAAATATCTTTTTTTACTTCTTCACCTTTTTCTGTTGGCACTCATGACAAACTAATCCCTTAGCTAAAATTGAAATAATAGCCTGAATTAAAGTTCTGCATTAAAACCTACCACACCCAATCCGAGACATGTCCACAGTCATTTGTTGTTTTATACGTATGAAAACAGTTCTGACCTAGACTGCATTTGTAAACTATGTATGCATTTGCATTTCCCAAAGTTTCAGCAGCAAAAATACTTTTGTTTATCATCAGGCTCCAAAAGCTTTTGGTTTCTTTTAGCATGCTCAGGAATTCTCAAACCATCTCTGTCCAGATATTCCAAACCAGCTGTGACCATTGCCATCTTTCGGGGTCACAACCGCACAAAAAGAACGTGTTTGGTGATGAATTGGGAGAATCAAATACAATCATGCTGTGGTTTTTAAGGGTACTAGAGAAGCGGTTCAGTGCTGCTAGATGGTACGTGGATTTATGGAGGCTCTTACTAGAAGCGTTTTCAAGTTCTGCTAGAAACTGGGAGAGAAAATACTTTTGAAAGATTTTTAAAGAATTCCTTCCCTCCTTTTTCTATTCTATTTACCTTACTAAATGGAAATGGAAAAAACACGGAGGTTTTTTCTTTATCATTGCAAATTCACACAGCAACCTACCCTGGTGAACAGCTAGCTAAATTCAGAAAGCAGACAATCTGCATTACTAAATCAACACTTTTTTCTCCATGAGATGCCAATAAAAATGCACTGTGAGATGCAGAGAACAAGACTGAAATCTGCAGCAGGACAAACTATCCTATAACTAACTCACTCAGTCTTATGTATAAGATACGTTTTCTGCAGCCTTGCTGAATTCCCTTCTATTTCCCCCCTCTCCAAACTCCCATTCCCATCGGGAAAACAAGACTCCCATGAGAACCCTGCTTTACATATCCATAGGCCACGGGAACCACAAGAGTTCATATGAAATATATATCATTTTTATTGCAACTGTTTCCCAGACAGTGTCTTCTAATGAGCATTCCTGCATTTTGTAAAGAACTAGCAACAGGATCCTCAGATCCTTACCAGTTTGTGTTACATTGTCAAAATGACACTGCAGTGGCCTTGAGCCAGAGAAGGTTTCAGCTGCAGTTAGTTCTAAATGAACAGCAGTAACTGCCATGAGACTAATATTTTCCTTTTTTTCCTTCTAGCTGAGTTCTCCTTACTCAACTGACTGAAGTTCACATACTGGAAAAATTATTAATTGTCTGAACTAATGGGTTAAGGATATGGTGAATGGATTTTTTTGCCATCTTTGTAAATCAGCATTTCCTGGAAACCACTATGATGTTATTCTTGGGCCTCCTTCTGTTATCAATACCATGTAAACCAGGACTCTTCTCCCTAGAGATTAAAAATAGCCTCCTGCAAGTCAGAATTGCTGTCCTCGCTGATAAAAGGCCAAATCCTTTCTGGCTTGGAGGTGAGGTCCAGCAGGGATAAATTTCAATTGCAGAATTAACGTCCATAGAATTGCTGTAAATATGAAAGTATAACAAAAAAATATTTTGCTTCTGAAAACAGCATAGACTGGTAACTAAAGACATTAATGTGTTTGGGGAAGTTAGGATTTATTATGTTAAATAGTTTCTGTTCTATCATCATCTTGTATACCATTGGTTTAGCTTCTATTTTAAAGCAAAGATTCTCATCCCTCTTGAGTTCAAATGTGCCACAGATGTCCAGGGCTTGCTTGCTTTCCAAACATGATCTATCTTCAGCATAGATTTTTATCTGCCACCACAGCAGAAGTTGTGAAAGGAAAGAAGGTAAAGCTGGAAAGAGAAGGGAGTTCCAAAAAGGAAACAGACATAAAACTTGTGGTGTCAAAAAGGCTGTCTCCATTTTGCCACTGGAAGAGAGGGTTAGTAAAACTTCCCTCTCTCACAAAATAGTTGCAGGAGTAAATCTATTTGTGCATGAAGCATTCAGATACTACAGGAAGTATTATCAGAAAGTCTACAAAGAAAAAATCCTAATCTGAGAGAGTTTGGATACTATCTGGTAAACACGCACTGGGAAATACAGTTTTAAAAAATAGTTACTGAAGAGCTGCAGCATTTGCTGACCACTGGGCAATTTATGCTACAAAACAGAATATTACATGCTTGTTAGAGACTCATTTAATAAGCAGAATCACTGTTTTTTGTAAAAATGGTAAATTCCCTTTTAAAAATATTCTTTTTTTTTTTCTTTCAGGCACTGTTTAGTGCTGGGTTTGGGTTGTTTGGTTTTACTGCTTTTACCCCCAACGTTATCCGTAACAGAATAATATTATCTGTTAACAGAATAATAAACAGGCAATTCCAAGGCCTCTGTAGTTCATGTGTGCAGGCTCATTCGAGATTTAATTCTTGTCTACAGAATATGTGGTTAAAGCATGCAAAGTTCTTGAAATATATACAAACGCTTGAGTGTTTGCACCTTACATTCTTCTTATGTAGGTACAAATTAGACACGTGGGATGAAAACATAACCTCCTTGAATCATTAAGACCTGGATTTTACCTTCATTTCTCCTTTTTCATTCACGCCTCTCACCCATACTATTGACATTAGTTGAAAACAAGTAAACAGAAACAGAGTAATGAGATATTTCTGTGATACATGAAAGTAGATTTTAAACAAACGCGTATCTGTTCATTAATCTGAATGATTTAAAGCAAGCTACGGATAAAACATCATTTTGTTTCAGAAAGGACCATGTATAAATAATTTTCCAAAACAACAAGAGGAACTGTGTATATAGTTTGGTAACATCTGTAATTTATATGACCAGCATGAATAAAAACAGATTTTGGCTTAATGTTGGATACCTGGACTTCTGTGTAATTTTTTCAAGATACAACAAAAATAGAGTCTGTCTTTCTTTTTGTTGGTCTCAAGTTTGAACTACAAGCAGTAACACAGACTTCTAAAGCAGCAAACATAATTTCACCTCACATCAGCTATTGTATACCTTTTCATTCTAACCTGTTCTCACAATCTTAATACAAACAAAATGGGGGGCTACCCCCCTTTTGACCATCTATACCTCGTGAGAAATACTATAAAAAAAGTCCAGATATTGTTTTCAAACAGACTTTGCAAGGGGTAGGTTTAACATTTAATTGAAAGGCATATGACTTTAAATCAGCTCACTGTTTTAAAGGAACATTAGAGTAATTTTCTGTAAGATAAATGTATACAGCCCAAGCCTCCTTCAATTTAAAAAGTGATAATTTTGTCCCTATGCCACTATGAGTAAGAATAGGATTCTCTAGTAAAATGATGGGGCCAGGGGTAGAAGAGAAAACCGGGGATGGCTTAAATACTGCCAGAAGCAGCGAAACATCTGCTTTTAAGTACTTTTACTAACTGTGCTTGTGCTTTCACTGTGTTTTGCAGTAGCAAAGTCAAAAATAACAGGGGGAAAAAAAAAATCACAATTGTTCTGTGCTTTGTATCTTGTCATATCACTGTAATGATTCTAATTAAAAAAACGTGAAAACTGTCAGTTACCTTCTACTACGGCTTTTCTTTATAGCCACATTTATATCCACTACTCGGTAGCATTTCATGCCACAAAGTTTACCAAACAGACCTTCTATATACTTGTTTCTTCCATGGACTAAGAATTGGCTCCTCCATCTGAGGAGAGAGGGGGATAAAAAAGATACTGAAAAAGATCCAAGTATTCATGAGAACTGCACCAAAGCCTGGATTTTAATTCTTCTGGTCTTTGTTGACACTTCATACATGAGACAAGAACAAGACTGCGCATGTCCTAGCAAATAAGACTGTGGAAAGAAAGATGACATGAAGGAAAACAAAACCACTTTATCAAAAGATATTCAGCAGGAAGAAAATTCTCTACTGATAAAAAGCCAGAAATGATTCAAGACACGCAGCCGCCTGCAGTTTGTAAGCATTCTTAATGTTTCTGTAACTTTGATGGAAATCTGGGTTAGAATTCATAAACTAACAATGGCAACTGTGTTTGTACAACCCTTTATTACACTCACATGCCCTTCTCCCACGTATGCAATGCGGACGGGTGAGACAACAGCTGCCTTCAAACCTCTGTGCCCCTGCTATTGCCTTTTAGAGCCTGTCTGTCCCTACGTCGGCTGAGTATTTCACCAACAGGAGTTGAAAACCTGGAGATTTTCTTGATGATACGGTGAAAAGTGGGTCGCTTTCTATTGCTTACAGTTCAGAACTACTTTAAACATCTAATGCTTTAAAACCCCGATAAATCGCGACCATGAGGAAAACATGCCGCCACTGCCTGGGCAGGGAGAGCCGGGCCAGGCCTCCATACCAGAGGGGCCGGGTGCCAGCCACCCCCCGAAGGGGCCTCCCCTCGCTTCGGCCGACCGCTCGGGCTGACAGCGAGGGGACCCTGCGGCGGTGGCCGTGCGTGCGGCCAGCCCGGGTGCAGGCCAGGCGGGGCGGGGGGAGGAAGGCCGGGCGGCCGCAGGTTTCACTTTCGCCTTCCCCTCAATCGGCCCTTTCTGGTTCCCCGACGCCTTTCCCCGAAGTCACGTGGGGCGGCTGTTCCTGCCTCGGGGCTCCCCCTCCCGCCGCGCCTGCGCACTAGGGCCGGGAGGGGCGGCGGGTCCCTGAGGCGGCCGCAGGCGGGGACACAGCGGGGCTGGGCACTGGAAAAGGCTCCCACCGCCTTCCCCGTGAGGTGAGGTGAGGGGCGGGGAACGGACGCCCAGGGGCACTGTACCTAAAGCTGTGGCTGCCTCAGGCTAGCCCCGCGCTGGCTAGCTCGCCGTCCGGAGGTCCACTGGGCTGGACGCTTCAGCGCCTTTCCTGCTGGGGCAAGGGGAGTCGCCTCCTAACGGTCTTCGTTCCTGACAGGGTCACCTCCTCCCCTTCCTGCGGGGACACCCTTCTCTTTCACCTGTTACACCTGCTCACACATCCTGCTGCTTAAACAGCTTTTAGCTCCGACAGCCGCACGTCCCCTCGCAGGTTTCCAGCCTTCTCGCACTGCTCTGCTCCCGGCAGAAGCGGGAGGCCCGTCCCCGGGTGCTCACCCTACTTCTGCTTCGCCTGCTCCTGTCAGCACCGCCGCGCTGCCGGGCGGACTTGTCTGAACAGGTGGAACCTCTCTCTACCTCGTACGTGTGGGGCTTCTGCCTGCCAGCCCTGCGGCCCGGGCACCGGCAGAGGGCGGGGGGGGGAGAACGCCGCACCGGGAACCGCCGCGGCCGGGAAAGGGCTATGGGCGGGGCAGCCCGGCGCCCCCGCGCGCCCATTGGCCGAGGCGGCGGGGAGCTGGGCTCTGATTGGCCCGGCGGCCCGCCCGCACTCCCCACCGCCACAGCTCCGCGGGTATTTCCCGGTGCCGGCGGCGGTCGCGGCGCGGAGTCGGAGCGCAGCACTGTCCCACGCGTAAGTGCGGGCGGCGCGGGCGGGGGGGGGCTTTAGTGGCCGCGGCGAAAGCGGGCTGGGGCTGGCAGGGCGGCCCGCCCGGCCTGGGGTGGGAGGGGAAACACGGGGGAGGGCTCTCCGGCCCGCCGAGCCGCGGTGGCAGAGGGAGGCGTGCGAGGTCCCAGGCGGCAGGGACGGCTGTCCCCTGCCCTTTGCTCCCGAGCTGCCGCCGAGTGTTTGGGCGGCGATCACGCGGGAATGGCACGGAGAATGGAACTGTTAGGAAGCGGGAGGGTTGAATACAGTTAGAGTGCAGGGGGGAAGGAGTGGGAGCTCGGCCGTGGGAGACAGCCCCCAGCACGGGTGTTACGGAGGCACACAGACCCGCACAGCTGCAAATAAGGCCCCTTTGCTCCAGAAACGCATATTGGACTGCGATCCTATTGCCCTTACCCAAGGGAAGGCAGAACAGCAAAACGGGCTTTCCATCCTACACACACACACCCGCTTGTCAGTTTGTCAATGGGAGGCTCAGCCCTGTATCCCAGTATCAGTCTCTCTAATGCCTTCTCCACAAGAAGGTGCTGACTTCCCACTTTTTTGGTTGTTTCCCTGCTTGCACCCCCAAAGACTGTGCTTGCTGCATTGTTGCATTGCTCTGTAACCAGCTCTTGGGGTGGCTCTCTGCCATCACTCCCAAATCCTTCCCCATTCTGGTTGCTCTAAGACAGGGGAAGATTGGAGCACATCTTCATTTAAGCGGCAGGGGAAAAAAAAAAAAATAGATCAACTTCTTGCATTTAGACAAATTATTCTAGCTTTCCTCACCAGTGTCACGTTTAGCTGTTTGCCTTGGTGCCACTACAGCATACTGAAATACTGTGTTACCTGTAATCTGAATCTGATGCACATCAAAATCCTCAAAGTCCCTCACTTTAAATATAATAGCATTTTTAACTCACGCTCACTTCTTATGCATAGCGTATGCTGCTTGGCAGTTGAGGGAGCTGGCATACAAACAAAGGTGTACGTGTATAAGATAGTCCTTCACCCCAATGCTGGCCGGTTCCTTGGATAGGTCCTATCACCCTTTTTAAAAGCTGTAAATGCAAGTGGACTTGAATCTCACCACCCATGTTCTCAGCCTAGATTGTTCCTTAGACGTATCTTTACATGCCATTTCCACTACAAGTCTCTAACCTGCAGCCCACTGATGAGATGATAATGGGTCTGCAGCCAGACACCGTATATCAGAACATATAGCCACTCTGTCATAGATTATTGTACAGCAGGGCTTCTCTCACTCACATTTGTTCATTTTAAGTAACCTGTGTCTGCTGCAGACATTATTTAATTTAGCCCAAAAATGTGATCACAGGCACCAAAGCATACAGTAGAAAACACAGCTCTCCAATACTTCTCCACTTAAAGTAATTTGAGACCTAGTCCATTTTCAGAGCACCCGAAGCAGGGCCCTGGATGTTTCTTTGATTTTCCACCTGTTGGTGATGGGGAGTATTATCTGCACCAACAAAAGGTGAAACTCCGTACGCAGGATCTCTATCCTGCAGAGTACAGGCATCAAACACACAGGTCCTCAATTCCTGTATCCCTACTAAGCAAGAGAGCAGTAACACTACCAGTACTCTAAATGCTGTGAAAAGGGGTTCAAAGGAAAAAAAAAAATAATGCAAATTTTCATAGAGAAGGGTGATTTCACTTTGAGTTATTTTCACGAAATAGTGCACCATCTTAATTTGTAATTTTTTTTAATTTTTCTTTTGAATTAAAACAAGCACAGAGGAAGGTGTATTCAGTTTTAACGAGTAGCTTTCTAAAACTATTACAGCTGAAAATAAAATGTTTTTGTTTGCTGGAAACACTTTTCTTTCCTACTGCTCCAATTTTGCCATTGTTCATGAAAACTTTAAATGAGTTACTTTTTGCCAGTTCAGTCCAAATACTGCTTAAATATTTACACTGATTTATCTGCCCCCCCTCTTCCTCCTCAGGATGACTCAGTGGTATCAGCTACAGCAACTTGATTCCAAGTTTTTGGAGCAAGTTCACCAGCTATACGATGACAGCTTTCCTATGGAAATCAGGCAGTACCTGGCACAGTGGCTGGAAAACCAGGATTGGTAAGCATAGAAATAGGCCTTCAGGTTGTGTGATAAGCAATGTTCTCATACTTGCAGTTACAGGCAGCAGAAGACTACTGGGGAAGCAAGCTGCTAGGTGAACCTTTGCTGGTAAGACACTTTAGTAGCTGTGTGGGTGCTATAGCCTATGTTTGTGCCCTTCAGGGCTTTCTAGAGGGGCTTAACACCTAGAGTAACAAGTGTACTATCTCATATTTCCCTGGGTTGGTCTATAACAATAGCAGCTGTTTTAAGACCGATCATTTACTGCTAACCTTAGCAGCTCAGTCTCTCACTGTTTTTAACTTTTAACTTTTGTCAAGATTTCTATGGAGTGTCTTCTTAGGAGAGTTGTACAATGTGCCCATGCATCAGGTTCGCTTTTAGCTTCTTGATGTGCATGGAATGAGTAAATGAAGTTGTATAGAATGTGGCAAGAATAATACAGAGATTACAACGTTTCTGTATCAAGGAAAGTAAAATCAAAGTTGAGAGAATGAAACTGGCTTATGTTTGAAGGTAATTCTTACTGCTTGCATATACTACAACCAGAGTTGGGGGTTAAAAGTAGAGTACTCCTGTATGCATTTCTTGAACGCTGTATTGAAAGTTTATTTAACACAAGCATGCCTTATATCTTTCTAGGGAACATGCAGCCAACAACGTATCTTTTGCTACGGTGTTATTCCATGATCTGCTGTCACAGCTCGATGATCAATTTAGTAGATTCTTGATAGAAAACAACTTTTTGCTGCAACACAACATAAGGAAAAGCAAACGTAACCTTCAGGTATGCCTGGGGTATACGCCTATACATTTGCTTGAATCGCTTCAGTAGGGCAATTGCATGCCTTTAAGCAAACTACCCTGCCACAAGGGATTTCACACAGAACTTGCGAGAATTCTAATTTAAAAGTCAGAATTCAAATGCAGCTCCATTTTTTGTTTTACTTGGGTACAGTTAGAAAGTTACAGTTTCATTACCAGCACAGTTACAGTTTCTGAGAACTCTAGAAAATGGAAAGTTGTCATTTGTAAGGTGTTTACTATATGTATTTGGAGCGCTTACTCGAATGTAGTTTCACTTACCCCACCCCTTCCCCAGCTGGTTTCCTCAGTGTTCTATTAAGCTTCTGATGCAGAAGAAACACAGGGGGAAGAAATCCTTCCCCTGTAACTGCAGAACTACAGTTAATAGCAAAGGACTTGTCATTAGACAGCACTTCTGTGCATTGTATTGTACTGACAAAGAAAAGGGCCAAAGCAATTAGTAGTGAGCGGCAGTTGGAACATATGCCTAGTGGACTTAGTTACTTTCATTAGTCGGTCCTCCCCTCCTCCCTGTAGGGCTCTATGCCGGAGGATCTTCCATAGAGTCACCTTCTCCAGAGCCTATCGCCTACACACCTAGCTTCTCCTCACCACAAGTTAGTGACTAGGGCAGTGTTTTCTGAGGAGAGGAGAACATGACCAGGTTGTACTCATCCAATAGTAACTACAGATCAGCAATGAAGGATCAGTCAAGAAGGCTGGTACAGCTCAGTGACCCCAAGGGCAGCACCATCCTGGGTGGAGCAGGGCGGTACTCAATCCAGAGCATGTTTCAACTTAGTACACATATTAAACAATAACTTAGTATAGAAATAAAACAATAAAGTCGAATTTTTATCCAGCCTTGACTGTGTGTTCATAAATGGCAGCTAACATATCTCCTTTACGTCATTGAGCAAGACCTGTACCTCTCAAACTAGAACCACCACCCTTCAAAACCAGCAACTGTACTTCAAAGATGCGGGAGGGTGGCTGTTGAGGAAAGATGAGTTCTCTCTAGGACTGTAGGGTAGTATCTCACATCTCCCAGTAACGTTCCATACCCTTTCCTGTTGTTTTGTGCCGAGTTCCATTACTTCATACACTAAATGAGCTAGAAGAGAAACTCATTCTTGGGGCTGGTTGCAGCTGTCACGCTCCCTGTAGTCTTGAAGCATGCTATGACCAATGTGTGCCCTGAGGTTCACACACAGTCACCCACGAATCTTTTTACTAAAATTGGTTTACCAAAGGACAAGAAATTATGAGTATGGATTCTGACAATAGACTGTCTCTAATGCCAGGATAACTTCCAAGAAGACCCAATACACATGGCAATGATCATCTACAACTGTCTGAAAGAAGAGAGGAAAATCCTGAACAGTGCCCAGTTGTCAAGTCAGGTAACAGTCTTGCAATATCTACTGCAGTTGTATCTACCCTTTACTGGGACAGAGTGAGTGGAAGAAGACCGAAATAGGAAACAGGCTGTCCTCTCTGTCCAACAATATGTTTCTTAAAGACAGACGAGAGAACACCGATATGTACCAGATGGACAGTGTGGCTTGTTTATGCTGTAAGAAGCATTTGGAAGGGAAATGCCAGGAAGTAATTTTTATTCCTTGAGTGATGTAAAAGTTACTCTGTTAGGTATTTTTAGTGCTTCTGTAATACGGAAGCACTACATGCTCATCAGATTTTATTATAATTTAATAATAAGTGCTTGCCTTCTTTCTCTGGCAAGATTTTAGCTTTTTTCTTCTGCATTTTACTCCTGAATTTACTCTATTAAGCAGCTGAGCCTTGGTGCTTCTCTGGACTGTTTTTGGGAAAACGATGTATCATTCTTCTTCCCAGTTTTTTTTGTTTGGTTTTTTTTTTTTTTTAAATTAAGCCCATTTCTTTCCTCTGAACCGTAGGTAAAGCTGTATTCTTCTCCTTCCTCATCTGTTCCCTGACTTTTAATCCTTTTGTTTTTTTCCTTTGCAAAGAGAACTGTTCTGCAATAAAAAAAGTTCTGCAGGTGGCAAAGACATGCAAACTGTATAGCTAGATATAATCCACTTATGTAGTAATAAAGTGATGGCTGACCAAGCATGTGAAGTTCTGATACTTAAATACTTCCCTTTAGGGCAAGTTTTTCAATGCATATTGATAGAGAGGGAAGAGCACTCAGGCATAGGCTTTCAACAAGGGGCCTAATGCAACTGTGTCCAAAACAGCCTCTCTAAAAATATGACTCTGACAAAGCCCTTGTAGCTGCAGCACAGCTGTTCAGTTTCTGTTCTGGCACGTGACATAAAGCACTCACAACTGCCTTTCTGGCGTGCAATATATTTGAGTCATCAAAAAGGGAAATGAGTCTTCCTATACTTACTGTTGGCACTAGGTAAAACACCGTGCCCTACCTCTGCTTTCTGGTAAATGTTCTCATTTCCCAAAGCTGAGCAGGTAAAAAGCAGAGCAAGCACAATTATAAGCATCATAAAACCCAAAGGAGAATCCCAAGTGTTAGAGTATGCCCAGACTGCCTTAATAGTCTCACAAATCTATGATGGTGAGCCTTTAGCAGTTTACCAAAATACTTTAACACTTTAACTTAAGCTAAGGTCATCTAATCAGAGCAATGATGCATACCTGACTGTTCCACATCACATGGGAGGAACAGCAAGTTTCTACACCAATCGTACTGTTAATGTATGGAATGCAAAGCCTGTCTTTCAAATTACTGCAACTCTCCCTGAATGGTGTCATGCAATAAGCTTCCTGAATTATATTGAGGCCGGCTTTCAAAGAAACTGTACAGAAATCTAAGGAGTGCTTGAATGCCCTGTAGGAAAGAAACTGCATACCAGGTTACCCCATTTGACTGCACACAGACCTATCTTTTTCTTGCTCTTGACCCGTTTCTCCCCATATCCTGTGTGCATGAATCTAATACTTGATGTAGGTGTCATCCAGCCTTCAGAGTTGTTGTTTTCTTGAAATACATTTAGAAGATAGATCAAGATAAGCAAACAACAGAATCAGTTGGTACACAGAGAAAACAAAATAAGTTCATAGCTTGATATTGGTATGATGAAAAAAAATGCAGCATCACCACACAACAGGCATTTTTAATCCTTCCTTGTGTCTTGCAGATTCCCCTGAAGTTGATTTTATATTATAAAGCCTTAGTATGATTTATCAGAACAAGCCACACTTCATCAGGCCAATTGTCAACAAAAGCCACTAACTTACATTAATGAAAAAAAGTATTTGCTGTCGTGGGTCACTCTGGTTTGACTTCTGTTCTTGTTTTGCTTGCTTCCCTCAGATGGAAGTGGGGAGCATACAGAACACTGTGATTGGGATGCTGGACAAACAGAAGGAGCTTGATGCGAAAGTTAAGGCTGTAAAAAACAGTGTTGTAGTAAGTATAGTATAACTAAAGTAGTGTTTGTTGATTAACAGATGTTGAAAGAGCTTTCAGTACATAAGACTTTCTAAAATGACAAAAGTAAGGTAATGGTTTGGTTTTCAAGTGATTGTCTGAAAATAGAAAGTAATTACTTGTCAGTAGCGCCATAATACAGATTGGGATTTGACTGGTTTAGCAAGATCAAATGTCTTGTGCCTGAATTTTAGCAACAAAAACATTTTACCCATCTGAAATACTAGCAACCGAGGAAAAACTCCTAAGAAATCATGTACTGACCAATTTGTTGTTAGCTAGAAGGTGGATTTTCATTTAGCATATAGATGTTTATTGTCTTAACAAATATTGTCATAACAGAAAACTTTTCTCCAAGCAATACCTAAGACTGTGAAAGTTTGTTTAAAATGCTGTGTGCTGTTTCAAGTTTTTCCACGGTAGCCTAGGTTCTCCTGAACTCTGAACTTACGTGGCTAGACAGTGAGGACTTTTTCCATCTTTTATAATTAACGGATTTTAGTTAGCTGAGAAGAGGGCGGGAGAGTGAATCGAAGGTGATTAAGTTTAGGGATATTTCCTGTTAGGAAGTTGCAGGAAAAGGCACTGCTACAAAACTGGACTTGTAATGGGCTGGTACCAGGCAGTTCCTAATCAGAAGTAGTCTTACATTACATGAAAGTATTGAATAATTGTGGCCACCTTCATGTGTGCTTTATAGGACGTGGAGCAAGACATCAAGACGTTAGAGGATATGCAAGATGAATATGACTTTAAATGTAAAACCTTGCAGAGTAGAGGTGAGTAATTTATCAAGGGTATACCCTATTGTATGTAGTTTGTAAGAGTAAACTCTACTTTCTTACGTCAGGAAACTAAACATAATGATTCAGTGATATGCAGCCAAACTTACTGGTAATATCCCTCCTTTACTAATTCTGCGTTGATAACGTCCCTCCTTCATTAGTTCTGCTTTACTCTGAAACCTAAATTCCTGAAAATGTGTTCTCTGCATCTGTCTGTTCTTGCAAGTAAGAGAGACACTTTGTTAACACAGCTTTCCTTTGTCCTTTACATCCCTTTGCTACTAGAAATAGCAAACCCTATAGACTTTGTGACCGTTCAACCATACACCTAAATAGTGAAGGTTAGGCTTCTCTTTGCCATCTTGGATTTCACAAATGCCTTCCTGCTTCAAGTTTTGTAGGCCCTTGTGTACTGAGGGAAGCACATACAGCTGTAGTCCACAATGGTTTCATTATATAGATCTGGCGCACTTTTTGACTGCTTTGTTCTAGAAAAGGCTTCAGTTTCCAACACAATTTGTCAGTTGACTGTCCCTCAGAAGAGGGACACATTCCGAAGATACTAAGGGGAGCACTGAGCCATGATCTTGCTCTTTGGACTTGGGGGCAGGTAGTGCTTCTATGAGGCAGACAGGAACCTCTACCCTAAGGTCAGTAGGCAGCAGAGGTAGTAGCTAGGGTGACTCTGTAGGATCTGTCAGCCTGGGCTACCCTCAGGAGGCTGTAAACATTGTCCTTTGAAATAACAGTTGACTTATGTTGCCAGGTTAAGCAATACGAATGATTCGTGTCTGAAGTCAGCATGAGAACAAATTGCTCAGTGTGTATCACTACACACTATTATTATTTTAAATCAGGTTCTTGCTCTAAAAAGCAAGCAAATTCACACCTCGATTATTTCACTGGGATAGTGGCTTTTCCTTCCATTAGTGCTCTAAGCATAGACTCTGTCCTTTCTAGAAGCGGGGAGGAGGAATCAAAAAATAATATCTAGGAGGCAGTAAATGTTTCCTCCCTTAAGCTTTAAAGGTATACTTCACTTGACATTAGCCATGCAGGTCCCCTCCTCCCCAGAGCGTTTCCCCCACCCATACTTCAGCACTCCTTCAGTCTCATCTTCACAATTTGGCCTTATTTTACAGAGCACGAGTCCAATGGTGTGTCGCAGGAGGAATTAAAGAAAGAACAGATGAATCTCAAGAAGATGTTTTTATCACTTGACATTAAGAGAAAGGTAGCACTCCAGTTTTCTTTCAGAAGGCAACAGCACTTCATTTTGGATACATGTTCATTTTCATTGGGTTGACATAACAACTTATACAAAAGAAAACTTTACTACTATCAGTTGAACTAAGATTTCGTGCTTTCAATCCTGACTGAAAATCTAGAATCTCTGTACGCAATTTTATTTCTTTTCTAGCAACCTTTATCAAACTCTGTCAGGTAAAGCTAAAAGAAGAATGGGAGAGAATAGGTGTCATGTCAATAGTCATGTTCTTGAGGAAAACACCGATTACAAAATTTGCAGCTATATTAGAGTTAAATGTGCTCACTCTCATTGAAGTGCTCAAATCTATGGCAAGCACTGGGTGATCCCAGATATACACTTAGGACATACATGGATGTGAGACACTGGGTCTTCAGAATTCAACGATACTGAATGTGCTTTGTTTCTCCACCTAGTCTACCAAGTACTACAGCTAAAGAGAAGCAGATGTTTTTAGAAGACATCCTCTGTTGACAGGAACTATTACTTTGAGGTCCTTGCAGAGTTTTGCAAGACAGATAGCATTAGCTAAAACAATACTTAGTTTTCCTGTATGAAGTATTTTCAATAAACAGGGTAATTTAATATTCTCTATAGGAAGTGGTGAACAAGATAGTACAGCTGCTGAACACCGCAGAGCACACGCAGAGTGCTCTTATTAATGAGGAGCTGGTGGAGTGGAAACACAGGCAACAGACTGCATGCATTGGTGGCCCACCCAACGCCTGTCTTGACCAGCTACAGAACTGGTAAGTCTCTAGTCAAGGACTGCATCGGGTAGGAACTTGAAGTGTGTTATGAAGGAACACCAGATCTGTGAAATATACTATTTATATTGCACGTTTTCATTCTGTCACAGCATAACTACATTTCATTGATTTTAGTACCTCAGCACATTTCCAATGAGCAACAAGCGTTCTCCGTGCACTGCCTAGTCCTTAGGGACAGTCACCTGGCTTGTGTCTCAGCATTATTGCAGTACAAAAACATGCTAGAAGTAATAAGACTGTGTAATTTTAGGTTCACCGTTGTTGCTGAAAGTCTGCAGCAAGTTCGTCAGCAGCTCAAAAAGCTTGAGGAACTTGAACAGAAGTTTACCTATGACCCTGATCCCATCACAAAAAATAAACAAGTTCTGCAGGACCGAACATACAGCCTTTTCAAACAACTCATCCAGAGGTAATAGACAAGAAGGATCTTTTGCATGAATGGAGAGCACCTTCCCTTATGTTCCCCCAATATTTCCTACACACTAACTTTGCATTTTCTGGGGTTTTCTTAAGTTTGTCATAAACGTTAAACTAAATGATCGTTTTTGAAATTTACCCTATCTGGGTAGGCCCATGGAAAGGGTTTGTGATCAGTCATCGTTTAAGTTAGCAGGAGCTATGCTACAATATGCACTGATTACAGAATCAAACTACTAGTCTGTTAGTTCATTTCTTGCTTTAAGCTTCAGCCCTGCAAAATTCGAGTAAAGGGAGGCAAAAAAACATCTGCACCAAGCTATGCCCAAAATAAATACACTAGATTTTCCAACCCTTTGTCTCTAGTATAAGGAGGCTAGCCCTATCTCTGTACCATCTCTGTGATGCAAGTTACTGTAGCTGGTTGCCCCACAGAGATCAGAGTCCCATTCTGTAAATGTACAGTAGATAAAAATTAATGCTGCAGAAGTCTTGAATCTAGCAGATAAGAGCAGAGGCTTAGATACAGTAGGTAACACCCTGTTATGGGGGCTAGAATCCAGGTTTCCAGAGTCCCATTCGGATGCTCTGGACAATTATCTTCAGTTGGAAAACACAGGTGCTGCTTTTCAATGAAGTGAAGGCAATGAGAAAGAGCTGCAGAAATGCAGCTGCTGTTTAGTTACCTATAAGCTGCTTCTCAGTTATCTTGCCTGTGAGTACAGTGGAAGGAAAAGTCTGAATACTGCCTAGGACTTGGTAACAGTAGAAATACTTCAGAGTATTTCTGCACAGGCTGAGAGAGTTGGGGTTGTTCAGCCTGGAGAAGAGAAGGCTCTGGGGAGACCTTGTAGCAGCCTCCCAGTACCTGAAGGGGACCTACAGGAAAGCTGGGGAGGGGCTGTTTGCAAGGGCGTGTAGCGATAGGGCCAGGGGCAATGTTTTTAAACTAGAGCAGGGGAGAACTAGATTAGACATTGGGAAGAAGTTCTTTACAATGAGGGTGATGAGACACTGGCACAGGGTGCCCAGAGAGGTGGTGGAGGCCCCATCCCTGGAGACATTCGAGGCCAGGCTTGATGAGGCTCTGAGGAACCTAATCTAGTTGAAGATGTCCCTGCTTACTGCAGGGGGGTTGGACTAGATCACCTTTAAAAAAGGTCCCTTCCAGTGCAACACATTCTATGATTTATGTCTACGCAGCAGTACTACACAAAAAAGGTGCCGGAGACAGCAACAGCTTGGCACGTATCAGAACGGTTTAGCCTCAGGAGTTTGCTTCATGGGGTTAACTAGCCCTCATCAAACCACCAGCTACCTTATCTAGCTCTTGGGCATGTGTTATTACATAGCACTGTCTCACAGCAATGTAACCGTAACAATTTTGGAAAGGCAAACAAAGCAACATTCCTCACTTGGATTATGCTAGTTACATCACAGTGTTTACATGCTGTTGGATTTCAGGGAAGTTTGAGGTAGCACTTTCCCTCCTCAAGCCATCAATGTATTTAGAAAAAGCCAGCTCTTACGGAATCACTTCATACTGGCAATATTTTTAGCCTGTTGATACAAATGAAAGAAACCAACACGCAGACCTCCATGTAGATTGAAACTGAATGAATGAAGTGTATAGTACTGCTGGTAAATCACCATTCATTCAAAGTTCACTGTTTATGTAATTTCTTATTCCTTAAAGACAACATTGATAAATCAAAGTGCCTTTAATCTGTTCTTTCCATAGCTCCTTTGTAGTAGAGAGGCAGCCTTGCATGCCAACACATCCTCAGAGGCCATTAGTCCTGAAGACAGGAGTACAGTTTACTGTAAAGCTGAGGTATGTTTTCCCCTTCCCCCTTCTTGTTTTGTGGTAAGCCTTTCATGTCGTTGGCTTTCTACAGCTGAGAGGATTGCAGATCTTACACTGTAGCCCAAGTGCTAAGGTCAGTAAGAGAGAAGTGCCATGTGGCAGGAGGGTATCTTCTAGCAAAGTTTAACTTGCTTTCAGCTTTTACCCTTTACCAGAAGTGAGGGGTATTGAGTGTGTGTAAGAAATACAACGAAGCAGTAGAAGACACACACAGACCACTTTGTCATGCAAAAGAATATCTCATTTGCCCATCTAGTTTCCTCTCTAAATGCTATCTTGTATGGAGCAAGCTTGGAGCCTGTACATGGCCCTGAGTTGTGCAGCTTAAGTACATCTGTGATAAGCAATGTGATAGAAGAAAACCTGTTTTTTGCAAATGCAGTCATTTAAAACAAATATTTCTCTTTCCAGATTGCTGGTGAAGTTGCAGGAATTGAACTACAACTTGAAAGTGAAAGTTTTATTTGATAAGTACGTTGCATTTTTCTCATCCCTGTGTACATTAATGGTAAGCAGTCCCCATATTCAGAAACCCAAAAGGCAGTCGTAATTTAAGCGTTGAGTGAGCCAGGAGCAGGCTGGTTCTCCACGGCAGTAGGTACATCCTCCCTTTTTCTTACCCATGGCGCCCTTGCTCTAAATCTCTCTCTGCCATTAGAGACATGTCACAAAGTACAAACTGCCTCAGCTTCTTGCCACCAGCTCCACTCGGGTGCACCCGAGAGCTCACTGTTGCCAAATCAGCCTAGGCATGGAGCAGCACTTGGGCAGCACATGCACTGCAAAACCACTTCTGTGTTGTGGGTATTTCGCTTGGGCTAGCGCTAGATGGAAGCGTAGAATTGAACTCCACTGTTTCCAGTCACTGATTCAGTTGTGTCTTTTAAATATGGGGGTTTTGCCGGGGGGAAGCCTCTAGTGAGGAATCTAGCTATCCTAAAGCTGTCTTTGAATTAGGGGTATAAATGGTCTACTTCTAACATATGACGTTCCCAATTAGTGAAAAATGTACACCAATCTAAACAGACTGCTACCAGTCTTTTCTAAGCAAGTTCATCTTTTTTTATAAGCAATGCAGTTCAGATGAATGTAGCACTTACTTTAAGGGCAGGGAAAGAAATATAACAGGCTGTCCAAAATAACAACGATGGCTGCGCTTTTAAGAGAGCAGGTGGGTTTTTGTCTTCCCATTCAAGTCCTTAGGGGGCAATCTGTTTTCTTGAAACGGCTCTGGAGTCCAGAAACTTGCATGGAATGGGGAAAAGGAAAAGAAATTCTTACGTAGATGTGGGAGCCGAGGCTTTGAGAATTGCACCAGATATAAGGCAACTCAGTAAAATCCTGATTCAAGTGATGCAGCAATTTATTTAACAAGTTGTATGATTTGAAAGCAGATTTAGAATGACAGTACTATGGCTTTTTTTTTTTTTTCCCCTCAGAGCAAGAGTTAAAGCCTATGTAGTAAAAGAAAGGACTTACCTTGATTATAGAGCCCCCATAGCAAAATTTAAGCCTCAGTAAAAGACAGCCTGTGTAGCACAATATTTATTTTGGCTACTTGAACCAATTCCCTCCTCTTTTGCACAAAAAAATTTCACAGAAACATTTTACCAGTTCTCAGTCAGCTAGTAAAACAAACACACATTTTCTCTGTCTGTGGCAGAATCTTTAAGAGATTTTTATTTTGTCTTTCTTTTTTTTTTTTGACAGAGATGTAAGTGAGAAGAATTCAGTCAAAGGGTATGTGGCATCACAATTTGTTATATTAATGTTGGGTTCTTTCAATGAATTTGAGATTCAATTCTTTTCTCTCTATCTTTGTGAAGGTTCAGGAAATTTAATATTTTGGGTACAAACACAAAAGTAATGAACATGGAAGAATCTACTAATGGAAGTCTAGCAGCAGAATTCAGGCACTTGGTAGGGGATTTTTTTTTTCTTTTATTGACACATCCATTTAATTGTGTGGGTAGAGGGTGTGGTAAGAAGGAGACAGATTGCTTTTATTGTTGAAGTAGTTGTTTATATAAGAGGAACTGCGGTCATTTTCCTTTTTCTTTGTTCTTCCCTTTTTGAAATCTTTGGCTTGTTTCAACTGAAATGCTATTGCTTATGTCCCTGAAATAGGGCTAGAAATGCAAACAAGAGCATTTGCTGCCATACAGTTTATGTTGCAATGAGTTCTTTGCAGGAGGAGGAAGCAGCAGCCTAGAAACACTGGTTTGGGTCTTTCAGAGGAAGACCCACAGGTAGGAAAGCTTGGAGTAGTTTAAAGAGCTTTGAGTCTGGAAGACAGAAGTTGTCTAGGAATCAGCAGCTACAAAAAAATTCAGTGCTTTCAGCAGACTCTACAACAACTTTTGCTGTGCAGATTGAGATAAATCAGATTGGTTCCATCATTACAACAGGAAAGGAAAACGCAAGTCCTGAACCAGTGAACATGGAAGCCTCCCTTTCTCCTTTCATTGTCCAGAACAGACACTGTCTGGACTTTATTGTCCAATTCAGAGAGATACTTAGATAAACTTAGATTATTTCATCCAATCCTTCCTGATTTCACAGTGCTTCTGTTCTTATAAGGCCTCTTGCATAAAGGCATTGCATCCTAACAGTGCGATATCTGTTTTCACAGATGGTTAGTTTATAAAAGAGTAGTAGTTACCTACAGTTTAATCCTTTGGCTTCCACAGATTAGAACCAAATAAAATCAGACACTAGTGCAGCAAGTTTGCATGCACTTGAGCAACTTGAGCATGCAAGCATTTCCATCCTCTACCGCTTTCATTTGTGGCTGAGGTAAATGAGTGACAGTTGTTGGTTTTTTTTGTTTGTTTGCAGCAACTGAAAGAACAGAAAAATGCAGGAAGCAGAACAAATGAGGTAAGCAGCACTAACCTTGTTTGTAAAGCTTTCACGTAATACTAGAGGGACGTTCAGGCCACTCAGCCCCGTGAAGAAACACACAGGAGACAGATCAATAGGGGAGGAGTTCAGCGTTTCTAGGAAATGATCTGCGTAGGAGGTGTCTACAAGTGACAACTACTGCCAGAATGGTGTCCCTCACTGACATCTAGCTTTAACAGGACTTTCTGGCAAGGACAGATTTATCTGTGGCTTCTAGGTAGGAGCCAAAACAAGGTGCCTAGAGAGCACCCATTCTAGCAGACAGTTTTAGGAAGTTAGTATTGCCACTTGACTTTCACCTGTAAACTGTTTCTGAGGTCTAAAGCAAGTGACCTTGTGCAGAAAAGATTTTTCCCCATGATAAATACCCTTATCTTCCCCCCAGGCAATTTTCAGTCCCTGAAAGGTTTGTTTGTTGTTTTTTGGTTTTTTTTTTAAAGGGTCCTCTCATTGTAACAGAAGAACTTCACTCTCTGAGTTTTGAGACGCAGCTGTGCCAGCCTGGCTTGGTAATAGACCTAGAGGTATGTCTTAGATGAAACAGATGAACTTGAACTCCTGTACGTCACTCAATGCTGACAATCTAAGCTTTCTTTTTATTATTATTATATTTTTTTAATTATTGTGATATCAAGCACTTTCAGTTATTTCAAAATACACGAATTGCACTTTACAACATCTCTGTATAGACACATACAGTGAGGATGCTATCAAATCTCTGGGTAAATAAAGCATAGATGTGCTTTGCAAAGTGTCTGATAACCAGCCCTGGTTTTTAAGCGCTCTAGGTACCGGTTTCTTTTTACTTCAGAAGCAATATGCTATTAATTCTACCATTCTATCAGCGCTGTCATAACTGACACTAAATCAAAGCCTTTCTAGTACTTCATACTGACATTTTATCCCCTACATACAAACTTTGAGTGAGAAAGTTAAGACCACGCAAGCAGGGAATTACAATGGAAGTGGTTCTGTGGGTACTCGAGAGGAGGACTGCAGCAGCGGTAGAGGATGGTCTGACATGTTTCCTTTTGTGTCCCTCTCAGACCACATCGCTTCCCATTGTTGTGATCTCAAACGTGAGCCAGCTTCCAAGTGGATGGGCTTCTATCTTATGGTTCAACATGCTGTCTACTGATCCCAAGGTATTTGCAAAAAAAAAAAAATAAATAAATTGTTATCAGAAACACTATGCGTAATTTTCAAGCATTGTCTGTATAGAAATGGCTGCTGCACTCTTTCCACGCAGGTGACTCTTAATGGCTTTGAGATGCAGAGAGAGAAACACAGTGACTTACTTCCCTATCCTAAACAGGACAATGTTTGAAACCCACATAAGGACAGTATACATTATATTCAGTATACACAGTGAGAAGCCAAATAAGCATTCAAGAATTGAAATACACTGTATTTGAGTAATCTAGTAATTCTGCCCACTGTGAGAAGACATGTCCAAAGCAGAGTCCCAGAGATTGCTTCTCCTGATAAAGAGTGCCTGTCAGAATAGCAGCCAGTCTCAAGTTGACGTCCGTTCTTAAACCTGCATTTTGTTTTGGCAATACACTTTCGTAAATTCAAATGGCATTCCAAAATTAACATTTATAACCATAGAATGTATTTTTCCCTTCCATTCTAGAACTTGTCCTTCTTTCTGAATCCACCTTATGCGAAGTGGTCTAAACTTTCTGAAGTTCTGAGCTGGCAGTTTTCTTCTGTAACAAAGAGAGGACTCAATGCAGATCAGCTGAGCATGCTGGGAGAGAAGCTGCTTGGTATGGTCCGCTTCCATCACAGGCGGACTCTTTGAATTGAAGCTAATTCTACATCTTTTCTGCAATCTATTTTAAGTTTTCGTTTCCTCTCATGCCTTTTCCCCCCTCATACAATATCACTTTATAGCAATGACGTGTTTTCCAGTTTTCAGTATGGTAGAGTTTGTAAGTGAAGGTCGAGTCACAAAAAAAATCTGCACTTCTAACTTCGGAGTTCTGTGCATTAGGGCAGTGCAGGCTATTTCTGCCTTTTGAAGAGCTACTGAAGTAATGCGCTTGTTTAGTCAATCTTTGAGGTGGCTGTTTCTTGGCATTTTTGTTTTGGTTTTAAGTCCATCTCCATTAATTTTAACTTCATGCATGCCCCCAGCTGCAGTGGGGGTTTACTCTGTGTGCATAAACACAGTTGCAATATCAAAGTGCAAACACTATGAAACTATTAAAGGGTATCAAATTGAAAGTCTAGATGAGAGTCCTCAGTAAAAGGCCTAATCAGCCATGAGTTTTGTTTCCAAACACCTTGTCAGTTTGCCTGATAGGCAGGGCACTTGACACTGCATAGTAGACTCTAGGTAAAAATACTGTTGATTCAGTATATTCCGCTAACCTTAAGTTTCAGGAAGCATTTTATTTAAAGGGATTTGACACTAGTGGGTCTAAGTGGCAAGTACAGCATTCCAGTCTCTCATTCTCTTCCTCTAATTTCCCCAAGACATAAGATCTAACAAAAAGCTTTCTGGTTTAATAGATTACTTTTCAGAATTCTGCAAGGAGAGTAATTTATTTAATTAACCGTCATGAAGACAAAGTGACCGCTGACATATTTCTATGGTCAACTTCATGTCAGAGCTTTAGACATTTTGTCATCTCTGGTAACAAGCTCTGCAGCTAAAAGTATTTCACTACTGAAAAAAAGAATCCAGGTAGTTGAACACTATATATTCAGGACTCCTTAGTGCAAGGGGACACAGAATCTAACAGGGTGCCAGGATACAACTTGCCTGCTGTTTTTGTGATGTGATAGCAGCATCAGAAACAAGCTCCCTAACCCAATTTATTTTTAGATGAGAGAGAAAAAAGCAGCATATTTCTAACTGTATTGAAATCCATAGTATGATCTGTAGTGGAAAGAGTTTGGCTCTGAATACAGTCGGGGTCTGCAAAGCTCTAGCTGGCGTAGTCACAGCACAGTATTTTCTTTGTGGTTTGGACGTGGTTATGAAACACTTGACATAAAAGCAAGGCAGGGGGAAATGATTGCAACAGGAATGAGATGGGTCTGTGGTTGGGGCAGACCCTAGGAGTCAAGAGTTTCTGGGGCAAAGGCCTACAAGTCACCAGAATCTCAGGTGATTAATCTCAAAAAGATATTGTAGGGTCTGCTGAGCTCCTATGGAAAAGCTCACAGGTTGCAGTTTCAGTGCCAAAGAAACATGAAGATTTCTGTCTCCTTCCAGGAAGGATTTTGAAACTGGCAAGCATTAGGTGTAGCACAGCGTAGAAAGTGTCAGAATGAGTTGGTTCCCATTACACAAGGTCTGTTTAAATCATTTGGTCGTTCTGGTGCAGTGAACTTCTCCAGAGGGGAACTTTGCAATCTCTCCCTGCACTAGCCGTGAAAATACAGTGGCCTTCCATCTCTTTTCTTTCTTAGTCCAACAGCTCAGAGTTGTAAATAAACACTCAGAACTTGCTGCTCTAAGTACTTTCCTTTCAGCCTTACTAAGTAACTTATGGAACATGACTGAAGTCAATTTATTCTGTTCAGGGCCAACAAGTGGAGGATCTCATGATGGCCTTATTCCTTGGACAAGATTCTGCAAGGTACAAACACAGTTTAAGAACTGAGAAGGAAGAGGGAGCTTTTTCTTGGTTTGTTGTGGGGTTTGTTTGGTTTTTTTCCAGGGTGCTTTCTTTTTCAGTAGCGTACCCTAATTATTGTAGAGCTTATGTGGTTGTGGGGAGTTTTGGTGGTGAGGTTAAAGTAGCAGCAGGAGGAAAAAGAGCTTGTAATAGCAAGGACTAGATTATTTTGGGATTGCTTTGAGCCATGAGCTATATAGAAAAATGCATCTTTCAAACACAGTGTCTTCATTATTATTAATGCAGTTGCTATTAATAGAATAGTTCTCCATTTTAACCATTACAGAAAGTGTCAAAATAATCAGCAAGATGAGCCATAGTGAAGGACATTTCCCAGACTATGGGCAACTGGATTAGGGCGAGGATTAGCACAGGGCAGCCAAGAGGGTCAGCATGATGGCAGAAAGACACATGAGATTTCATAAGCCTGGTTGCAGCAAAGACACATTTTCTTTGGCTTTAGACCCCAAAGTGGTATAGATAAGCAGGAAGTGACGACAGTCAGGAGCATACTCCAGAGGAAGAGCGAAGCTCTGGTGAGCTACAAGCACTCAAGTTCATTAATATGGGTGTCTCAAAGAACTGAAATCTGAGCCTGAACAGAAAGTGTCCTTAAGCTGTTCTCCTAGCCAGCCTGGTTGAAAGCCACATGGGTTGTTTTGGATGTCCAAGAGCTCCAATAAGGACAGTGCCCGGGCAGGAACCAGAGCCTTTTCTCTGCTCTTAGACCAATGTCATTGCATGAGGTGATGGATCACGCGTTTGTGGGTCCTGTAGGCTCAGGCAGGCATTTTTCTCACACTGCCTCTTGCTTTAAGATTCAGTACATGCTTTGTTCCCAACAGTTTCTGTCCTTCTGGAGTAGAGAAACAGAAAGGGACAAAAACTCATAAGAGAATACAGGGAGGGTGGAAAAGAATAAAGAGGGGAGAAAAATACAAGAACAAGTAGATGCTGGCAGGATTGAGAGCTTGCTTCCTCTCTGCTTAACAAAACTCATGTTTCATTATCCTTGTTCTCCCCCCTCTCACTGCTGCTTTTCCATATTTTGAATTTCAGGAAAACATAAACGATAAAAATTTCCCCTTTTGGCTGTGGATTGAGGGAATCCTGGAGCTTATTAAGAAACACCTCCTGTGTCTCTGGAATGATGGGTAAGACCTGAGTGAAGTTAACAAAGATGCCGTCATTGCCTCAGACCTCTCATTTAGGCTCGCAGTTGTATCTTCAGGTTGTGAGGTTGTTTGTGCAGATACTTTGGATCCAATAAAGTGGAAGTTGCAACCAGAAGAACCTGAGACAAATGAATGCTAGTAGTGAGGAAGCCTCTAACAAGGCAACTGCTTAAAGCAAAAAGTTAGATGACCAAGCTGTCCCATTTAAGTCACAGAGCTGAGCTGTGAACGTTAGATTATTATTTTTTTGCCTCTTCTCCCACCGTAAGTAGGTTCTTTCCCTGGAACAGAGCCTCTTTTGTGTTTGATAGGGAGGACTGAAGTACAACAAAGTCATAAAGTAGTCATCCATCTTAAAAAAAAAAAAAGCCTATGCACAAGGAAACGTTATTGCGAGCATCCTATAGGTGGCAGCAGCCAGACTCTGAATGTCTGTATCTGCACTATGAGTCCAGAAAGTAGTCTTTACTGTTTTTTAATAGAGTGTTATTAAGTAGGAAGACTCTGCTAGGTGGAAACCCGGTTCTGATTCCCCTTTAGTACTGATTTAGTAAACTTTTTATTCTGGTATTTCCAATTTCAGAAGTAATTGCAGCCAGAAACAGGTTTAGCCAAGGTCACAATCCTGCATTTTAGGTTTAGCCATGCTACGAAACCCTGTCAATAGTGCAGCCTAGGATGCAGGACCTACACCAGCGGCATTGCTGTCTTGCTACATTTAGCAGCAGACTTCAAATTATTACCCCCTCACTCCAGATGAGCTCTGTCAAAGCCCGTTATAGTACAAGCCTTGTTTCACTGCCTAAAACCTACACATTTCTCAGCTAACCGGACTTCAGTGCAGTGGGAACTTTTGCCACCATTACTGAAGCAGAGCTGCAGCTCTGCCCCGCTTGGTGTTCTGCCTCAGCGTGGCTGCGTGCCTACAGGATTGTTTTTGCATGTGGTTTTGATAGCGTACAGTCCTGAGTAGCATTACTCATTGCTCTCAGTTATGAGAGCAATCCCCTGGATAGGGTTTAACAGAAAGAGGAGGTGCGAGTTAAATCCTGGATGTAATCAAAACCAGAGATTTAGTACTCTTAGTTTTTCCTCTCTCAGCTGGCTTTGTTGGGTGCTCACAGATCTTTGCTTTCTAGAAAGGCAAAAAGGAAAACTGGAGGGAAAACTCTTGAAAACTGCAATGATACTTGAGCGTGAAAGAGACAAATCTATAGTATTCATTAGGACAAAGACTCCCCTTGTATACAAAAGAATAAGCATTACAGCCTCAAGAACACTTGCCTTTCTTCATACTGGAGGAATGGGAAGGCTAGTGACTTTCATTATACACAGTGCATTTACTACCAAACACATTTGTTACCTGAAGGATGCCATTTAAAAAAACCCACAGAAACAACAAAAAACCCCACACCCGACAAAACAGGGCAGTTTACAGTACCTGAAATTCTAAGCAAAATCATTATTATTTAGTAGGTGTTGTGCAAAAAGCACTTACCCCAACTTAATGCACAGAAGGACAGTAGTAGCACTCAAAACTTCATTATTGATGGAGTATTTTGAGGAATAAGAAGCAGTACAAAGAAATTCTGACCTTTTAAAAAAAAGCAGTTAGGGTTTGACTAGGGTTAGGCCCCAGTGCCTCAGTACTCCCTCCTCAGGGCCTGTTCAGACCAATCCATTATAATCACCACATTGGCCTCCTTGCCTCCACAATGACATTTACTGAGCGTAGTGAATCTGGGGGGTTGAAGTCACACAAGGTTAACAGCTCATCTAGCTGGTAAACTTGGTTTCATCAGCCAAAGAGAGCAACTGTTCCTTAATATACTTTTGAAGTTAAAACCACTAGCTGGCATCTGACCATATTGCACACGTATGACTTTACTTCTGCAGCCCAGCTTCAACAGCACAAGACAATCTCTTATTCTGAGCTCCAGAAAAAGTTTGTATATGCCACCAGGCAAAAGGAAGAGCGCTGAGAGAAGCTGTGGTGATTCGTGGCTTCCACAGGGCAGCTCCAGCCTGTCAGTCCTACTGCTAGCTTTCCAGCTGTTCACAGGACAAAGCCTTCCACAAGGCTTTTACAAGTACTTCAGCTCTTTTAAGTGACAAGAGGTTTTCAGTTTCCCTAGGTAGCCCAATGCAGCTTAGATTTTATGTTTATGAGTAAACTCAACTTCTTCTTTTCCATGTTACAGCTGCATCATGGGTTTCATCAGTAAAGAGAAAGAACGTGCTTTATTGAAGGACCAGAGCCCAGGAACATTTTTACTAAGGTTCAGCGAAAGCAGCAGAGAAGGAGCAATCACATTTACTTGGGTAGAAGGATCTCAAAATGGTAAGTCAGTAACAAAGAACATCTTTATCTTCAAAATAGAAGCTTATATCAGAACAAGAAGTCTTTATGCTGTTTTTCACACTGAGAACCAATACAACACACCATGCTAGCAGTCCCCACCCTTACAAGCAACAGGCCACAAGCAATAGCAGACACATGACTTAATTGGCTTAGCTCATAAGCCACACAGTAGATTATTCAAGGTTTCAGCTACGACTAGTAACACTTCCCAGGTACTGCTTCTGGCCTAGAATTTTGTTGAGGACAAACTAGACTGTCTCCCCTGCCTCCTGAAGTTCACTCTTAGCAAGACACCTTTAGTACATAAACATCTGCATCTCCCTCCAAACCCACACCATCTTCCACATCAGAGATTTCTCTCCCAGGAAGAGTTCACTTGCAGCCACATTCAGCCACCTCTATTATTGTTCTCTGCCCCTATTGCATCTTGTGCAATGCTTTCTGTAACTCACAGTCCAACACATTTGTTCCTTCCCACATTCTTCCCAGATAAACCACGTGGTCACTTACTTCATTTCTCTAGCAGTTCTCCTTCCTCCCATTTCCAGATGAAAGACAGACGAAGAGCTTGGTTCTTCAGTTAGCTCAGCTACTATCTATTCAAGAAAGCCTACAGGCTTAAAAACTGCAAAAAAGATATAATCTCCCCTATATCCAATCAGGGATCTTCCCTTCTCATACTACTTAAATCAGCCCCACCTGGCAGGATGCTACAGCTGTTTACACTTCACTTGGATGAGCCCAAGATCTACAACAGCTGGAAGAGAAACTGCTGAACGTACTTGGATGACTCGCTTCTCTTTGCTGCCTTCATACCTAAGGCATCCAAAAATTGAGCAAAGAAGGGTGACGGTATTTTGAGCATTCAGGGAGGCTGTATCTGGCTCTCTTTATGAGTCATAAGAGCCTCAAGTGGTTTTATTAGGCTCAAACTTCCTAATAGGCAATATAGTTTGAATGACGTCATTTGGAAGAAGGTTGAAAAGGTAGCACAACTTAAATTAGTGAATGAAATACTGCAGTTCATTTCCATGGATCACTCAGTATAAAATACACGAAGAACTATCACTATATGCTATCCCCCCATATGCCTTCCTGCCCCACAAAGCAATTGTGCTCCCTTTGACGATCATTGAATACTTAACTGCAGCACAGCAGGTGTCATTCAGGTAAGCTCACACGACCTCTGAATTTGTGGAAGGAGCTGCACCTTTTCTGGGCAGTTCTAGAAAAAGCTTTGAAAGCACCTTTAAAAGTTGCTGCTCTTCTCATTTGCAGAGCCCCAGTTCCATTCAGTAGAACCGTACACCAAGAAGGAGCTCTCTGCTGTTACTTTCCCTGATATCATTCGCAACTACAAAGTGATGGCAGCTGAAAACATTCCTGAAAATCCCCTGAGGTTTCTGTACCCAAACATACCCAAAGACAATGCCTTTGGCAAATACTACTCCAGGCCTAAGGAGGGTGAGTGCTCTAAACGGCTCATACAGCGTAAGTGTGATGTTTGTTCTTGAGATGCTTGGGCACTGTATAACTTCTGTGGCGTGGAAAGACAGGGTAGCAGTTGGACTAAGCGTCTTTGCAGCCTGACCCAACTCAGCTGAAAGTTGAGAGCGGGTACCTGAGCTTTAGTAGGCTAAGAAAATGTCTGTTTTTAAAGAGGCACAACATGAGATGTAGCCGGATCAAAAACTGAAAACATAACTGTTGCTGGCCCTCTAATTCAGGTTTCACGTCTGCCTGTGAGATATTTCAGAGACGTAGGTTCCCACCAACAGCTGGACTCACATTACGGTATTTCACAGGACTGATCCTGGTTGTGTGGGCCTGGCAGCGTGTGTTGGTACAGCTACATCAAAATTAAGGGGAAGTTTTGTTCCTCATTTTTTATAGGGGAAAGGCAAAAGAGAAAATTTGGCTAAAAATTGGAATGGATTAACCGTAGTGCTGTAAAATGTGTGTGAGAGAGACTTGTGTATTCTCTGGATCACAGGCTTTATTTTTGACACAATAAAGATGCCAATGTGAGGTAAACTGCTAAAAAAATAAGCTTTTTTTTTTTTTTCCTCTCCTTCAAGCACCAGAGCCTATGGATTTGGATGGCCCCAAGGGAAACGGCTACATCAAGACTGAGTTAATCTCTGTATCTGAAGTGTAAGTTTCCACAGAAATGCTGGATTTCTAGGAAGTGATAATTTTTCAGCTGTAGTTCATGTGTCTTCACAATATTTAACGCATAGCCTCTTTCTCCTTGAGGATATGATCACACCACAGTCATACTGTGCTGTGTCTGAAACACGATTTTAAGTAAAAACCCTAGAAACTGGCAGGTAGTTGTTCTAGCAAATAATTCCTTGAAAAGCAAGTTCATGAAGACTTGTTGGAATGTGGTTAGAATGTAGCTCACTGACTAGTCTTCCCAGTTTTCATTTAAAGCCATGCTGGTTTTGCAAAGCATGGTGCATTTTTCACAGGCTGTCTTCTCCACAAGGGACCTCCCTAGTGGCCCTTCTGGACTCAGAGCCAGACATGGTAGCCCAGCTGTGCCTCACTTCTAGTAAAGGTTTGTCTCCGCTCTCCTCCCTGTATTAGCCACCCTTCCAGGCTCCAGTCTCCAGAAAACCTGCTCCCCATGTCTCCTGAAGAGTTCGATGAGGTGTCTCGGATGGTGGGCTCAGCAGAGATTGATACTGTGGTATGTATCACAAACCAGCCTTTTGCAAGAGGGTTGAGATGGAACTTTTTTTTTGCTTTTTCTCCCCTTCAAACATACATCAGACACATAAGAGAAGCTAACGCTTCAGAACACATCTCTTCAAACGTGTAGGAAAAGCTGGGAATCCAGAGTTAGGCTCAGATTGCTATCACTCGTTCTTTCCACTTGTTTAGAATCATAGAATGGGTTGGGTTGGAAGGGACTTTAAAGATCATCTAGTTCCAGCCCCCTGCCATGGGCAGGGACACCTCCCACTAGACCAGGCTGCTCAAAGCCCTATCCAGCCTGGCCTTGAACACTTCCAGGGATGGGGCATCCACAACCTCCCTGGGCAACCTATTCCAGTGTCTCACCACCCTCACAGTAAAGAATTCCCAAGAGCTGATCTAAATCACCACATTCCCTGCTAAAGAGTCCCTCCCCATCCTTCCTGTAGGCCCCCTTCAGGTACTGGGAGGCCGCTATAAGGTCTCCCCGGAGCCTTCTCTTCTCCAGGCTGAACAACCCCAACTCTTTCAGCCTGTCCTCATAGCAGAGGTGCTCCTCTCATAGGAGAGGTTTGTGGGGCTAGGGGTGAAGAAAAGGAGAGCAAAGCTTCCAGTGTGTATTTTGCAGGGGGAGGACAGGAAGGAGTAATGCTGTAGTCCTTCCTGTGGGGTCTGGGTGGGGAGGGAAGCTAGAGCAGATAGGCAGCTTGGAAGCATTGCCCTGCCCATGGCTGTGAGGTACTGCCTGTTAACTGAGCAGTGTTGTCCTGTTGGGGTGTACTTCAGAAAAAAAAAAAAAAATCCCAATTAAAGCATGGCTTTTTGTTTTCCTCAGGGTAGTTTGATCCTAAAATGTGAATCTGGTGCTATTTGGGGAAGACCCATTTGTGCTGTGCGGTTAGCAAAGACTAGAGCATTAGGGCTTTACTTGGCTTGTTTAATTGACGTGTACTTTTCTTGTTGCAGATGTGTTCAGCATATTCGACTTAAAGGTTGGGCGTCATTAGCACAGCTGATTAGCTTATGCAACCTGCTCTGCAGTCAGTGGCTTGGTGACACGCTCCACTTCAGTTCTTTGGTTTCTCAACCTGAAGGTCCAGTAGCAATTTTTAACTAACGGGAATATAAGCAGCAGTCTGAGCAGCCTTCTCTCGTGTGCTTCTTTTATTTAGAAGTTCTTTGTTAAAGAATTTCCAGTTAGTGAGATATTGTGCCAGAGCGGAGGATAGGAATGAGAGGTCCTCAGCGAAAGTGATGGGAGAAACACGCATTTTTTTCTTTAAGGCAATTAGTTAAATTTAACGTTTAGAACAGTTGGCTGTACATGGAAAGCTTCAAAGTAAAGCTAGTTCTTTTGCAGAGGTTCTGTTCAGAAAGCTTGCACCTTCTGCTTAACTACTTCTGAAGAACTTTCACAACTTTGACTTTTCATCTGCATCACAGAAAGAAGAGAAACACTGCAGGTATATACCGCATGGAATGCACGTGCTGAAGTGTGTCCTGGTTTTATCTTTTCTAAGGGCATGGCATCCTGAGAGAACTTAGCCGAAAGTAGTATCTGCGTTTCATTTTTTCTTGTTTCTTAAGGCAAGGTCTTCTTGTGTGGGATGTTTAGCACAACCTTTCTCATAAAGAGCAATTCTTAGGACACTCTTAAAGTTCCGTTGGCACATGCTGAGCTTGGAACTCAACATGTACAATCGAGACTACAGCCTGTACAGACTGTGGTCATGCTGTCCAGCAGCACACTCTTTGGGCAAAATGAGAACCTACTCCTGAAGAGTACCAAACAGTTGGAGTATGGTTTTACTCATGGTGCTTAATCTACCAAGGTGAGGATCTGGTCACTTATATCTTTTACAATAATACATGCCCCATTTAGGTTATAACAGGTGGAAAGGAACTTCATTTTCTCATGCAGTAGGAATCAGGGCATTTATTTAACTGTTGATTTGAATAGCTAGAAGACCCTACAGGCTTTGATGATGAAGTAGTTTTGCAATTAGGGAGAAGGCGCAGGAAAGTGAAAAAGTTGAATTTATACTGAGTAATGGCTACAGGATATTCAGTCTTTAGTACTTAAAGGATGAAGCTGTGCTTCCGCCAGAGGAGAACAGCTTTGTTTCTCTATGTGTTCGAGGATAATTAACAACTCACAGTTAAGAGTCAAGGTCGTCTTAAGCAGCTGGTCTCTTGTCCAAGGGGCATGTGTTAGTCCAGACTGCCAATTAGCATGCTGCCGAGCAAAGGGACTGCAGAACACTCACGCTGGATCCTGCATGTTCAGGTACAGGACCTGGGCAGCCATCTCTAGGTGGCCCTGCTTGAGCAGGGGGGTGGGCGAGATGACCTCCAGAGGTCCCCTCCGACCTCAACCAGTCTGAGACTCCAGGGCATCTCAACCAAGTGCTGCCCATGCCCAGCGCCTGGCAGGGCAGCAGGGGCCAGCGTGGCTCACAGGGATTGCGGACCTACTTCTCTGCCACTCAGAAATGCTAGATCGAGCAGCTGCTGCTTAGAAAATAAATGACTGGTTCCGTTTATTGTGCTGTGCCCAGGAAGACTGATGTGCCCCCTGCAAAAGCCAGAAAGAAAGAAAATTTAAAGGACCTAGAGCAGGCAATGTACGTATTTAAATAGAAAGCATTGCTAAACTGACTTCTTTTAGGTACCCCAGGTTACTGAGGTTAAAAGTGCTACACAGTATCACAATCGGTGAATTCATGCTTTTATCTGATATGTAGCTGAATCTGTATCTTTATTGTAATACAAAAAAATGAGATAGTTCTTTCTCGAGCTACAGGTTGTACTCATGTTCTATATGCAGCAGTTTGTTTTCTTTACTTTTATACTTCAGTTTATTGACCAGGGTGAAGTTTTCGTGGGAGATGTAGAGCAATGGCCTTATTCAGGGCTTTGCCTTTACGCAGCCGGTAGTTCTAAAAGCAACATTTTTTTTCCTTGATGGAATATTCTTTAGCCATTTTAAGTAAATGGAATGAACTGTCAGTTGACGCTTTTGTCTTTTCTCTTGTCTTTTTGCTACTTCTATTATAAAGACGATGTGTCTGCCAATAGTTTACTGTGTGTCTCATTTTGAACTTGTTTGTGCAACTAAACCATTACAGCTCGGAAGCCTAAGGCAGTGTAGGTGCTTTAAATTCACTGCATTGTTGCGGCTCAGTCTTGCGTTACAAAAAATTATTCTAACAGCCACCTTCTAAGAACTCTGTATTATTGCTTATATCACATCACTGATTATTTTTTTTTTCTTTCCTCGACCAAACTTCAGTTTGTCATTTGAGTTGATCAGTAGGATAACTGAGCCATAGCTAAACGTTGTGAGCTATCAAGCAGGCCCGCTGCTGCGCCCTTTTTCTCTGGGGCTATTAAGTGACACGAGCCCTTGTCTCGCATTTGTCAGGCTTTTATATTAACTACACAGCCAGGAGAATAATAAAAGGAAAGAAACGGCTGGTGAGATGAAGGATAGCGGGAGTGAAGAGTAGGCAAGGGAAAGCTAGAGCTGTTGAGGGCACGTGGCCAAGCCACTTAAGAATCCCAGCATTAATAGAAAGCAACCAGTGAAAGGGCAGAAGTATAGGATTTTTAAAACCAACCAACCAACAAAACAAAGCTGGATCAGATAAACTCATTCTGATTTCTTGTAAGCTTTGCACAGTGGAAATGACCAAAGTTTTCCCAGACAGCCTGAAGGCTTATTTCAACAGCAGCTACATAGATAACCAATAAAAACCACCACCATCATCATCTCAGTATTTCCATTTATTATGCTGTAAAAAGCAACACTATCTGGATTTTATTTCTTAAAATAAATAACTTTCATTTTCAGAACCAGTACAGCTCAAGTTTAGATTCATTCATGGGAAACTGCTAGAAATACATTCATCACTGTCTCTTCCCCACAATACAGAATCTAAAAGTCAAGATCAGCCCAGTCAGTTTACAACGACCAGAATTGTACACTGCCAGTAAGTATAGTCACCGATAGTCCAGCTCTGAAGCAAAAAAAAATCTGGTACAATACATTTTGTTCACAAAGATAGGCTAATTAATGCTAAGACTATCACACTTTCCGAGTACAAAGCATTAAGTTAGCTTAATGATTTTAGGTTGTGATACAGAAGAAACATATATGACAAAAACAAAGGTGTGGGGAAATCCTCTTTGGAGCATAAGGAAGTCAGCATTTGATAAGATAACCAAAAGCCATTTACGGTAAAATCTACATGTCAGTGTCATGAATGATAAACAGCCAAACCAATGTACTGCATATATTTATATTTATAAATAACGCCATGTCTAAGTAGCTGCATCGCTGAATTGGACATTACAAAATAATGCATCTTCTCACAATGAGAAAATACTAAAACTAACCAGCAAAAATGCACTGAAGCTAAGACTGGCTAAAAGCACTCAGTAAGTTTCAGGAAAGCCTTAAATTTAAGGTACAGCCATGATCTTTAATGCTAACTCAGTTAAAATGCCTTCTTTGGGTTTTTTGTAGATACATGGATTATAGAACGTACTTATCTGTTAAAAACGCCAGTTTGAGCACTGCAAGTGTCACTTAAGCTAAATCAGGTATTTTTCTGAGAAGCTAAAGGATATGTTTCCATAGGGAAAAAAATATGGAAGAAGTCAGATTAGCGTTAAGATACAGAATACTAAACTGGAATCCATCTGAAAATATTCCTCTACGCTAAAGTTGACAGATCTGTTACCAGAGAAAATATCTTGGAATTTAGTTCAGAGAAGAGGCCTTGGGCTACTCAGTGACCAGCGTGGCTCAATAAAGAGCCAGAGGCCACTTTGGTTAGCTCTTGATTAGAATTAAGGTGGCTGTGACACAGGACGTGAAAAGAATGAGTTAAAAGCCTTCAGAAAAATAGCTGATCTTCAGGAAAAAAGAAAGAAAAAAAAAGAAAAAAAAAGAGAAGGGGATGGGAAAAAAATGCTGCTTAAGAACAGTAAGATTCTTGAGAAAAAGTGTTTGATAACCATGCCAGCCAGCTTGGAAAGGTGATTTCAGGGCTTTCGACTTTCAGACTCTTGCAAGATTTCACCGTCAGTGAAGTGATGAGTATCAAGCACTTTTCCATGTGGTTTGTCCTCCCGCCAGGGAGGCAGTATGGCATATCGACGAGAGACTGTACAGGAACTCGAGAGGATTTATTCTCAACTGTACTGACCTGCTGGGTCACTCCGGAGAAGTTACTTCTCTCTATGCCTGAGTGTACCCATTTGCAAAAGGAGGATAATGTGGTTCAGATCATCTTTATAAAGTGCTTGGGCCATTCTAGAAAGAATTTGGACATTATTTTGGTAGGACTTTGGTGCCTAAACAGAAAATGTGAACTTTGAGATCTACTAATGACTTGTACACTACGTGCGAGGATAAAAACAGCCACACACACAATTCTCAAGCACAATCTCTTTTTCCACGTGCTAAACAATTCTCGCCTAAAATTCTTGTGCGAAAATTCCTGCCTGTGTCCAACGACTGTGGTGGTTTGTGAAAATCTAACTCTTAACTTTAAGTGACTGCTTACTTCCGAGGTTCTACGCCACAACATTGGCAGAAGCAATTGCCCACGGGATAGGGAACTGTCGTAACATTGTACTTCTGCAAGCGACGAGTATCTGCATCTACGCCTCCCACAATGGGGAACGTGCCGAGCTGGCTTTGGTGGCAGGACAATAAATGCCACCGCTCACCACAAAAGGCATCGCCTACTTGTGCTCCTGATGCCGAACTCCTGTTCTACACCAGCAAAACCCCACCGATGCAGTATCCTGCTCCCTGGTTGATGGTAGTGCAAGAAGAGAACATACCCAAAAATCTGGCTTATCTCCTGCTCTGCTCATGCTTTGATTGGCTCTATGCTCCTTAAAGCTGTTTCACTCCGTCCGTGTTCCTTATTACAAGCCTATATGAAGTCAGATTTACACGCAGTATTTGGTTTAGTACTTTGCCTTTCGCGTACTTCCGTTCCCCTCGCTGGTTCCTGGCGCAACCGCCAAGAACCCCACACGCGAGCCCGAAAGGGGGTTTTGCAGCTCGTCAAGGCTTGCTGTAGTGCAAACACCCCTGCAAGGAACACAACTGCACAGAGTGGAAGCACCCGCTTTCCCCAGTGACGGGGAAGCACTTTAGCAGCTGAACATGGAGAGAGAGGAGGGAGGCGAGACAAAGGGAACTGAAAGAAACGCTTCCAAAACGACAACAAAACCCCCACTAAACGCTGCGTGATGTTACAAGACACATTCCCCTATGCCATTTGGTCAAACAAACCTTAAAACAGATTCCCTGACAAGACTATCTCTAAGAACAAGCCTAGACCATTGACAACTGTCACTCTTTTGATATTTATATTATGTAAACGAGGTTGTGTGGAATTTTTATTTTTTTTTTCCCAAAGATAAGTGCAGATCCTTACGTAACACACCCAGCCTAAATCTACATCAGCATCCTCAGCTTTTGAAAAAAACCTCACTGACGCTCACACCTGACAGTACTCTGGCTCATCCTGGCCATACTGGAAACAGAGGGCTATAGAAACGAAAACGCAGCAGAAAAATTCCTGACCACAGACTAGAGTTCACGTAGAACACAAAAATAAATTAAGTAGTGCACGGTAAAGCCAACAACAGCTAAGTATTTTTACACATCAATTATATGCAGCATGAGGTAATATTGCTCACATTATGGAGGGAGATTCTTAGTTGGTTTTGTTTCGAGAGAGATTGGATTTGTCCTGTGCGTATAGAAACTCCTGTAATATAACACTGAAGTAACAGAGACTTCTGTAAAATATATACCACTATCAGATAGAAACACACACGCTCTTCATTACTTATGTATACCACAATTAAATAGGTAAGTGATTTGATTCTTAGGATCTAGCTGAAGATGATTATAGTAAGCCATCTAGATTTTTATGAACCGTTCGGTTCTCCTTTCCGTTGTTGGAATCCTCTGATGGCGTGTATTGGACCTGATACTCTTGAAGGATTTTAAATACATCATGGTGTCCAAAATGTAAAGCTTCATCCATAGGAGTGTTATTCCACCTGCAAGAAGCAGCACAGCACTTCTAAGATCAGCGCGCCAGTACAGAGCCAAAAGCACCAAACACGTAGCTCTTTACAAACTGCTGATAATTCAGCTCGCAGACCACACCAAGTTCAGTAACTGTGAAAATGCTTCGCGAGTTGAGCATAACCTTTTCAGTAACGGTTTTAATGGTTCGCCATTTCTTATTCCTGCTGGCTCTGCAGAACCTACAGAGAACCGGGAGGACCCTGTTCCTTCTGCCTCCTCGTACCAGCTCAACGGGGCATCTTATTTGACAGAGAACCTCTCCTCACGGGGGCTTGAGAGATGCCCTTACAGCATCTCTCCTCCAAACCCGCAATAAACCCACTCACCTGTCTTTGGGGAAAGGATTCACTTTGCACGCTTCCAGTAGAAACTTCACAACGTCCACGTGTCCTATAAGAAAAGCAGGATAGTGAGTGTACATTTTTTTATATATATATCTATGCATATATGCACAAGTTTTTGAAAAGCAGGTATGCACGTATAGAGAGTGACGATACTGTAAGGAAAACTGACCACACTCCATTAACGGAGAGCAAATCCCCTAGGAGGAGACGTTACCTTCTGCCGCTGCTACGTGCAGGGCTGTTCGGGAGTCATAGTCTCTCTGTTCCATATCCATTCCTGACAGAGCAAATCTAAAAATAAAAAGAAAAAACAAAACAAAACAAAAAACAACCCCCCCCATGGTTACAGAGAAGTCTTACACAATTAGAACAAGTTACAAAACTAGCACGGAACAAATACCCTGATGTCAAAACGATGAAACATCTGCTGCAAGAGGACAGAAACCGTATCAAGAGCACATCGTGCCTTCAGGTATAACGAACGGGGCCCTTACTGCTTGGGCTCGAAAAATAAGGTAGGGGCTTAATTTTCCCTCTCTGATCTCTAGGTGGTATAAAGAAAAATAAAACAAAAATGTCTTCGCAGGGTTCCTAACAGTCAACATCGCCCATTTAAAAAAAAAACAAAACATCTAACAGGGACAAGCTAAGTCATAGAAGGCAAAGTAAATCCATGCCAGCTGAGGAAACCCAGGAAGGGCTCCCAAGTCCGCAAATCCCCGACAGCGTCACAATACTGGGGGAGTCCTTTCATCACACGACGGTGCTCCGGGACAGCAGAGCCAAACCATACACATTTTTCCGGCAACTAACTATATTCAGGTATATTCTAGCCACATCAATATGCTTAGTCTCTTATTACTATATGTGTTGCCAGATTCCACTCCGGACTTAGAAAGCAAATCTACATTTCCCAACCTCTCCAACAACGGCGTGCACTTCCCAGCCTGACTTTTTGTGGCAGTTTCAGAGCTGAATTATAAAGCGGGCTAGAGTACAGCGAGGATCTTCTACCATCACTATAGGTTAAGGACATTTATTTCAGTACAATGCAAAGAAAGGGAAAACAACGGGATTTCAGGATAGCGTGAGGGTACCTTTTGGATGGTTAGGTGTGGGGGGTTTTTTTGTTTGGGGTTTTTTTTGGGGGGTCAACACATTCAGTCTCCAGTGCAGCTCAGGTGTCCCCAACACGGACACGGAGCATATTCATAAACAAACAACAGCAGGTACCACACAAGCAGCTTTCCTATTCCCAACCCCGCACTGGGGGTTTTTTGGGTTTGTTTTTTTGCGCCCACCCCCCCATTTTTTTTTTTTTTTTTTATTTTTTTTTTTTTTTTTACCTTCGGAGCGCAGACACATCCCCCGTGTAGGCAGCAAACAGCAGATTTATCACAGACTTCACCTACAGAGAGAGATGAAGGCTGGTTTATTTAGCTTCTTTTCTCAAAAAGAAAACAAAAGGAAAACCCAGAAAAGCCCTGCGTGGCCAGGGCCAGCGGGTCCAGTGCTTGTGAACCTGTTAATTTTATCTCCTTCCTGGCCACATTTTGCAGTACAGTCTAAGACACTGGAAGAATTCCTTCCAGCTTGCTTTGCTACCAGTACTTGTATGACTTCAACTTTGGAAAGACAGACAAAGACAGTCAGAGAGTCATAAAATGCACATTTCTATTCTACTGTGGTAAAAAAAAATATATATATTAAAAAAAGGAGCCTTGCTGTATGCACAAACCATATTTCTCTCTTTGATTGCCCAGTGATACCGAGCATTGAATTACAAGACAGCATCACTTTGCACAATTCAAAAACAATAAATACCTCGTAAGACAAATTCATTCTGGAAAAGTAAGAGGGTTTGGGGGGGTGTGTGATTTTGTTGGGTATTTTCGTTTTTATGGATTTTTTTTTTTTTTTTAATTAAGGACACTCATAACACTAAGAGATACCCACGTTGGCAGAAGAGAAGAAACAGTACTGGTTTTGCTTTGTATCAAAGATTTTCCTTGCGTACATCTAATACAGAGGCTTTCTTCAAATAAACAATTTTAAGCAATTCTATCCCATAATGAACACTAGAAGAAAAGCAAGGTTTCAAGGCAGACAAAAGTAGGATCTTTTTAGGTCAAACAACACTGGTAAAGTCTCCAGCAAGTAGCGCTTTTCTCAGCTGCATTAACGAGTAAGAAACCATACTGTTAGGCTACCAACTTCGTCCCACGCATATTTTTAACCACGTCCTGACTATAACCACTCTTAAAGTTTTAACAAGAGCCAAAAATGACAAGATGGATGGCTTTAAGCATCCCACCTCAGCTTTCTTTCACAAACTGATACGGCCGCTTCCAGGCACCATTTCACAGCATTTTCCAGCAAACTTTCTAAATGCCGCGTGGGTTTTTGAGTCTACAAAGTTCTGTCGCTGCTACCAGCCAAGGAACAGAGATAAAACTGATGCCGCATTGACCTTCCTCAAGGAGGAGGAGAAGAAACCAACAAACAAACAAACAAAAAAAAGTCACCGCCCACAAGCCAAGTCTCCCACAGATTTCTGCAAGAACACCGGCATATTTTCACAGGGCCACAGATGAGCCAACATCTGCGTGTCTCATAAACTAAAGTAGTGGAATTGCTTGTTATTTTTTACACCTCAAATATGCGCTGACGCAAAGAGCGGCTGAAGCAAAAGGAGACAGAGCCTGGATGGAAAGGGAGCCACGCTCCTTAACTCCAGCATCCACAAGCTCCTGCGGCTCCTCTTCAGCTTGCACCAAGAGGCTCATGAGGAGCCTTGCACAGCAGGCGCGGGACCTGCTCGTCTCCATCCCCTCTCAGGAGGCTCAGCTTTCACCCCCCAGGCTGCTTCTAAACCACATCGGCACCGACAGCTGGGCCCCTGGGCACCCGGCACTGAGCCCAAAGCACCTGAGCCACCTTTAACTGTGCCAAACTTGGCACTGGAACAGGTTGCCCAGGGAAGCTGTGGATGCCCCATCCCTGGAAGTGTCCAAGGCCAGGCTGGATGGGGCTTTGAGCAGCCTGGTCTAGCGGGAGGTGTCCCTGCCCAGGGCAGGGGGGTGGAACTGGGTGATCTTTAGGGTCCCCTCCAACCTGAACCGTTCTGTGTGATTCTGTGATCATTTCCCAGGCCCTCCTCACAAGCACTACAGAGGATAGACCTGAAGTCATTCTGTTCCTCCCACAAAGATTTTTTTTGTTTAAAGCTTCTGGGGGAAAAAAAAACACACACAAAACACCAACCCACAGAAAACCCCCTAAAAAAAAAAAAAACCACCAGTGACCAAGAATGCTACAGCCCATCAGTACGGGCTTTGCTCTGGATACAGAGCCAGCCAGCCTTGGCTGAGCCCACCCACCCCCAAAGCCCTTTTTCTCCCCCCCACACCCCGCAGCCCGGCTCAACCCCCTCGCAGCCCCCGGCCCCGCACACAGGGCCAGGACCGCGAGAAGGAGCATCCCACAGGGATGCTGCGTCTCATGGTTTCTGCAGCTGTCGAGGAGGCAGAGACTCGCCCCACCAAGGCCAGTTAAGGGCAGCCAACAGCCCAGAGTGCTCTCACTGGGCTTTCAATAGACAACATCCCAGTCACACCAAAATATCAAAGCCTCCTAAAAAGAATGCACATCTTTTATAGATACTGGGCTGCAGACTGTATTTAAACACAGGCATGAAAGGGGAATTTAGTTTGATAAACTCCGAGTTTCCATCAAGGTGATTCGGGAGTTTTCCTTGCTGCGAGAAGAGATGAGCATCGCTCCGCCGCTGGTGCCCCGCGGGCAGAGCCGGCGGGTGGCACTCGCACAGCTGAGGTCCTGCAGGTGCCGAGCACCCTCCCCTGCTCGGCATCTAGGACGAACAAAGGACACCCTGTCTTTCATAAAAACCACTTCAGAGGTAACCCATCATTTTGGCTGGGCTGCTTCATGTTTCAGGGAAATGCAAATGTGTATTAAAATAATGAAATAAAAATAACACACATTCCTCTCTCACAAAAAATGACTTTCCAAATGCAGCCAGGGCCAAGAATCTCTCTGGGTTCAGCTGAGCACTTTGTTAAGAAGCCATTTTCATTTTCTATAACGATGTGACAAAATGTAATTTGGGGATTCCTGAGGCTTTCTAACACAATAACCTTAGGCCGTGTCTCTCAGCAATCTGGGAGAGGTTAAAGCCGCTCCTTTCTTAGTGTAAGTAACATAAAATCCAAGGTTGCATTATTACAAAACTGATCTTCTTGACAGATCAAAACAGAAAAAAAAAAAACAAAAACAACTTTAAGTCCGGACAGAAGAGAAATAAACTCTGCTTCTTTAGTTCAGAAGAAGGAAATTTGAGAGGAAATACGACTGCTGCCTACGTAACAGTAAAGGTAATGGGATACACAAAGCAGGAGAAAAACATGTTTAGCAGGACAATGATTAGCAGAATAATTACCCAAAACTGGTCAGGAATGAACTCAAGCTGGAAAAAAGCGGACAAGAGCGGAGCCATCACAGCTGAAACAACCCCCTCTAGCTGCAACCTGCCCCCGTTTCCCGTGAGGCTTTAATGATCCTACCGATGAACTAGGCTGTGTCTGCTGTCAACGGAACACACCTCGACTGCGACTTCACCCTGCTCTACCAGCAGCAAAGTCCAGGCCAAAAAAGGAACAGATTTTGTAAGGTGCGAGATAAAATTGCTCAAAAGGCAGCCATAAACAACAAAGATGGACATAAAAAGTTCATTCGAGAATAAAATTCAAAAAATCTGCAAATAGAAAATACCTTTTGAATTCCAAGTAAGAATACACAGTTCCCACAAGCACGCTCTGGAACATCCCTTAGTTTTCAAGAGGCTGTTAATTTAAGTGGCATATATATTAAACCATCATGTAAGGGGTTATCATTGCAACAATAAAAAAAAAAAAAATCAAGCACAATCAAGGCTTCAAAAACTCAAGTGAAAATTCTCTACCCCCAAACTCACAGCTTACCAGCCTGAAATAACAGGCCCACGGCGAAAATCTAGAGCCAAAGAAACGCTGAAGTGGGAGCGGCAAACATAAATGTGGGGTTTTTAAGTGTAGGTGAGAAAAAAAAAAAATAGTGAAGACGACAGATGAGCTGTATCCACTCTAAGTAGGGCACAAGGGACAAGGCAACTAATTTAAGTGTTTAGAGACTGTCACTGAGTTCCTCACCGAGTGATTCATTATCTTCTATATGCCACGTTCAGTACTGGTGTTTCTGTTACCTGCACTGAGGAACATAATTTTCCCCTTGTCGTGGTTTGGGCCAGGCTGGCCAAGGACAAGATGACAGATGCTCTCCCCCACCTCTCACTCCAAGGAGGAGGAGAAGAGAGCATCTGTTTACCTTCAATCCGACAACCATGAATTACCTTTTTCTACCGCACAGGATTCTTTAACTATGGGAATTTAATAAAAGGAGAAAGGATGGAGCCTTCACTATAAAGTTGGATCAAACATTACCGTACAGCAGTACCAAACCCAGAGAGAAGACTGTTCCACCTTTTGTCACATGGGAGATAAAACCTGCATGCACCGGGCCGGACGAACCTAACAGCTCCCTTGTCATTGCGCCAGAAATACCGAGCACTGCTCATTTAGCTATGACGAAACCCTCTTTGTACACAAACACTTTTCCCGAGTGCTGGATATAATCCTTATTATCCAGGTGGTGAAACCAGCAAGGAAAGGTCCTTTAGGAATATTTCTGTCACCCAACATTAAAGATCAGAAGTCCCAGACCGCACACCTTGTATTTTCACCTTCAGGTTAGGTATTAGAGATCTCGGGCTCAACTGGATGGAGTTACAACCGGCTCAGTCTAGTGCTGGTGAGGGTCCTGCTTCACGTTAGAGGTGGCCATGACCTCCAAAGGTCCTTTCCAACTAACCGTTCTGCGAGTCTGTGGGTAAGAACGGGAGCAGCACAAGAAAGAAAAATCAAGACTGTTGGTGCTGAAGAACTGCACAGAGCTCAAGTCAAAGGAAGGAAGCACTCGGAGTTCGGAGCAGCAGGAAGTCACATGGCTGCAGTAGATATTTTGGATAAACACATGGGGCCAAAAGGAAAAAACACCAACCCAAAACCCTGACAGCACAAACCGAGTGAGATACGGCATTGAAAGCCACAAAGGAAAGCTAAGCGTTAAAGTGACTCCTAGTCCAAAGCCTTCACATTGCAATTATTTTAGCCGTGCTAGAAGTTTCGATCGTTCAAGAGGCAGGATTCAGGTGTGAAGCCAACTGCACACGAATGGAGGAGGAGCAGCAAAAACAAGGGGGCTGTCTCAGTGTGTCAGGGAGCACGTGCCCAGCGCACAGCAAGTACACTGCTGCCCCCCGTTTCTCTGTAACACGCGTTGTCAAAGTACTTTGGTAAGACATTACAGTTTGGGGGTTGGTTGGGTTTTTTTGGGGGTGTTTTTGTTTTTTTTTTCCCCAGTTTCTCAAGTGTACCAACCTGAAAAATGTAATGAAAAAATAAGTTCAACTTCAGTATTAATATGCTTATTGCAAGTGAAATTTCAACCCATCTGATTGATCTGAAAGGCTCGACTGGTACGTGGGAACAGCCTTGGCAGAGTATGTGTAACAGAATAGTCTTTCCTAGTTGAGCTGCACACCCAAACCCAGCCCACACAAAAAGACTTATTTAAACAGTCTTAGTCTCATGACGGTTAATAGCAAATCTCTGTACAAGACAGACGAAAACCACTTTTCCCTTAACACAGACCGGTTTGGAGGATTTATTTATTATTTATTTTTAACATAGAAGAACAGCATGTGTATGGCTGCCTAGCTCTAATGCCATCAACAGAAGATCTCTCCAAACGCTTCGCAGAGCGCAAGCTGCTATCGTTACCGGCTCTAAGACGGGAAACCGAGGCCCAGAGATGGAACTGAACTGCTACAGTCTCCCAGAGCGACCTGGCACCTTCTGCCCACCGCCTCACACGCTTCAGCGTTATTACAAAACCACCAAACCTCAAGCAGGAACCAAACCCAACCAGCTGGCCGGACCAGCCCCCCATCCTCTGTCCCTGCCCGTCCTGCTCCAATACCGCCGCGGTGACTCCGGCACAGCAGGGAGAGCCTCTGCTCTGGGCTCCGCTTGGGTCAGGAGAGAAAAGCCAAACAGCTGCACACGCAAAGAAAACAAATCCTTTAGGAAAAAAAAATTAATTTAGCTCAGAGCTGGATTAATTCCATGAGAAGCTCTTAGCTAAAAAGGTCACTGAATCTGGATTTTCATTTCCTACTGTGTCCTGCTTCCTGAGAGCACTGCCCTCCAATTTCTTTGAAGATACTACAGAATTTACAGTTTAAAAAAAAAAATAATATTACTTCCAACTCTACTGTTTCTGCAGGTGGCTGAGGAATACAGTCAAGCACAAGAGTTTGAAATGGTGCTGCTAAAGGCAATACAAACAAGGATAAACAAACAAACTCCCCTAATCTTTCTGGTGCTCTTTACATGATATTTAGGGACAATGCCACTGGTTAGCCTTCAAAAAAGATATTCAAAATATTGGGGAAAAAAGGTTGTTTGAATGCATATTGTTTCTCAAGAACTTCGCTATACCTGAACTTTGCTAGGCACCAGACTCACTGTGCTGACAGGAGACTTTCAAATACAACAAGGAGCAGGGGGGAAGAAAAAAAAAAAGACATAGCAGAGCTAGTTGAGAAAAAACAGACACCACTCTCTTCTCTCAGGTCTCATTTTTTGTGCTTAAAATGGGACGCGATGTTTCCTTTTGGGAACCCTGCCCTTCTGGCCAACCGGCTTGAAGAACAAAGTTTTAACCGTTCCCCCAGATAACGCAGTGGCGTGGAGGTAAATCAGGGTACAAATTTCACCTCTTGCAGCTCGGGACGTCCCTAACGACAAGCAGCTGGCATACGGAGCCAGCTCCCGATGCACGAGATCTCAGAGTGGGTCCCAGATAAGCGAGACTCTTGGTTCATGACACCCCACCACCCATTTGTCTCCTGAAAAATGCTCCCAGCTGCGGGAGAGATGCCCTGAAACGGGACTAAAGCTCTGCTGCTCTTTACCAGTGCAGAACGCACCAAAGCAACGAGAGCGACGTCTCTGGAAGTGTCGCTGAGATACAGTTCTCCACACCACTGAAAGCACCTACCGCTGCGGCACAGTTAATCTGCATTTACGATACCTTGGCTGTCTTCCTTTGGCACCTGCACCAACAGCCGGGGATGACGCAGCGCAATTCCCCTATTTAATACGAAAAAAAGTCTGACAGATGTTCTTTCAAAACCGCGGATCCCAGCAACGCACTGTTACGGCCAGGAAAAAGACGAGAGCGCAAAGTGGGGGGTGATTTCTCTCCCGCGGGGTCTCTCCTCACCCCGCCGAAGGCCACCCCTGTTTGGCAGCAAAGGTCCCGCTCGCCAAGAGATGCCCCGGCCATGGGCTGCCACTGTACCCATTGTTAACAGCACACGGCAGCGCTAATCCAGCTCAGCGCTGGATTAACACCGAAACGCAAAAAATAGATTTTTAAGCTGCCTAAGGTGAGTGTTTGTCTAGTGAACAGGGATTAACATTTCATACTGGGAAGAGACCGACTACTATAAAGTCTTCCTGTTCTCCTGACCTTTGCAAACAGCCACGTACGGACAAGTAATGCGGGAGCAAAGAGTTTACATAACTCTTTAATAAGAGGGACTGCACAAGGTCATAAAAGCTCCAAAATCAACATAAATTTGATTCACAGTACCGCGATTCTGCCCCTTTTCCTAAAGCTGGTCCCATGGTGAGGGTCCTCTGAGTACCTAGCGAAAGCAATCCATTCTTCCCGCTCGCCGGCTCATTTTATCAGTGGAATAAAATTCCTGAAATCTAAAAGATGACAATATAAATTCTGAAACAGCAGTGGTGACCTACTGAAAAAAAAAAAAAAAAACAAAAACAAAACAAAACAACCAACACCAAACCCAACAAAAAACCCCCCCACAAACACAACAAAAACAACCACCAGAAAAAAGGGAATCTAAAGCACAAGTTAAATGATTCGGTCACCCAGTTTTTACACACCAAATTGGTATTTCAGCTATGCTGAAGCACAGCGTATAGATGACTTTCTCCCTGCATGTAAGGTTTCAAATTAAAATTCAGCAAACACCTGCTCAAAATTAATTTTGAAGCTTCAACTCCAAAGTTAAACCTGGAATGCAAGCAGTCCCTAAAAGGACAAAAATAAACCAGAGACTAATCTCTGAGAGGAACACACGTGCCTGTACATTTTGACACTAGACAGGAATGACTATTTTAAAAAATTGGCTATTTTTATATTTACAACTATTTTGCCATGAACTGGAATCTGCTCTCCAGGGCCTGCTGACAAGGATCATGTGGAAAAAAAAAAAATCACTGTTCAAGTCCAAAAGAGAGCCACAGGTTTCCCTAAAAATACCATTCCTCAATATGAAATTAAGCGGTATTTTGTAAGGAAAGCAACGTCAATTGAAAGTCAGTATCTTTGCAACTGAGCTTCTGCTTTGTTTCCCCTGAAATAAAAAGTGAAAGTTATTACCCAAGGGTTAGTAAAACATTTACTTTGAAAAGTAAAAACTAATACTGAACTGTAAACAAATATCCAACCGAAACAATAGGGGTGTGTCAAAAGCACTGAAGTATTTCTCCGTTGTCCCACTGGAGTTTCTCACAGCTTTTAAAACTGCTGGTTTTCAGTCTGGCACAGACAGGCCTCCGTGACCCCCAGCGGTACCTGAAGGACCGAGACGGGTGTTCCGATGCCCACGGTGCCGGCGCTGGAGAAGCTGGAGAAGCGCACGCGTGCCACCCCTCCCGCCTGACACGGAAAACCAACAGTTACATAAGAAAACGTAATTTCTCAAAATAACTTAGTGAAGCGTGCAAAAAAATAAGGCTTCTGGCTCAACTATGAGCAATCAACAGGCCACACCTTCCCCATCAGCAACCCAACGCCAGCTGCCTCCAGCAGGGCCTCTGCCCCGGCTTCAGGCGAACACAAGGCTCACAAAAAGTTCAGAAAGTTAGAACTCCTTGGGAAAGTCGCTGTTCCCACTGTACTATAAAAGATTAGAGGATATGTGAATAAATAAATGCATGCGCTCACACACCCTGAAGACCCAGAGAAGTATTTGAAAAAGCAAACGCAAGGCTAACTGTTCCATAAAACTTTCATTTCTTCTTCAAGACTCTCTCTCCCACCTCTTCAGCCTATTTTCTGCACTACTGATCCTTGTCTCCTCAGGTAATTTGAAGAAAGTGCAAAAATAACTCTAGAATCTGCAAGTATTTGCTCTTCCGTGTTTTGAAACTAACACGGGAAGTAAGATTTTGTCAATTTTTTTCTCCAATCCGTTTTTAACACACCAACTACCATTTCTTTTCCTCTAGATGGTGCAAGCTCCTCGTTACGGCGCGGGAGGGAGGATGATACCCAGCTCCTTTAGTTTTACGAGCTGTGGGTGCAGCGTTTATTTTTGGAGTCACGGCTGCAACAGTGACTTTCAAAAGCTGCTGCCGGGGAGTTTATTTTTTGGAGCCTCCCCGGTGGAATGAACTTGAAATGCCGCTTGCACGGCAGTGATTTCGCGTAGCTTGTGCTGTTGGTCAAAAACTAACAGACTCATAAAGCACTTATTTATTCCTCAGTACCTGCCTCACAGTTTTCAGCAGCCATGTTCAAACACAATTCCTGCGTATACCGAAAGCCAGACTGCAGCCCCACAACAGGCTGTATTTGGCACATACACGTACCCAAAGCAGCTTTAAAACAACTGTTCTGCTATAGCTGCGAAAACCTCAGGTGAGCCAGTTACTTACCCAGGCTGAGAGAGGAGCTTCTCGGCCTGCCCTCGGCCGTACCAGGTGGCAATACGGTACTAACACCTTCCCGCCTGCAGTCACGCTGACGAGTTAATCGCATTTATGACCACAGCCCAGACCTGCTCCAGTGCTCTGTAACCCACACACAGACCCTTACCGCATCCGATTACACAGAAACGCAAGGACTGGGTTATTTTAGGTATTCTCGCTGCTTATTCATTAATCTGTACTTTATTAAAAATGCTACAAACATGCTGGACAATTTTTCACTTTAAACGTGTTTTTTTTTTGAGCTTTAAATTATTGATGTAACTACAGATTAGGATGGCAGCTGTCCGCAGCTGCTAAGAGGAGCTGGATCCGCTATGAGAAAGTAATTGCTGCTCAATTAGGAATCCACAAGTAAGCGTATGACAGGGAAAGGCAAGGGCAGCCCCCCCAAGGGCTAGCACTGTGGCTACTGCCATCCCCTCAGCATCAGACGGCACTTCGGACCCAGACAGAAGGAAAGTGGGAAGAGTTACGAGACAGGCGTGACTGCTAACAAACAGATCAAATTCAGCAGGAAAAGTTACGCAATCCTGAGATTTTAATTTCTTTAAATTGTATAATCAAGCTGCTCAAAATCCTAGCATGCTTTTAAACGTCCTCTTTTCATAATTTAACTTTTTAAGTTGCTTCAAATCCAAATCCGATCTTTTAGAATAAAGCTGGTCATTTCTTCTGCTGACTTCGTACACGTTTAAATTAGCAGGTGGATATTTGACAGAACAATTCTACAGTCCTACAAATGTCCCTTTAGAAGTCTGAAACCAGCAAAGAGTTTTGACAAGGTTCGATTCAGACTCCGAAGCACTAACCTACAAACAAGCTTGCCCTGGTAGCTCAAGCTTAGTAACTGCCACAGAAGCCATGCACGTAGACGAATATAAGAAACATCTAATTAAACCAAATATACACATTGAAGATTTCTCAATGCCGGGGTGGGGGTGGTGGGAATCATAAACCCCTTCCTTCACCCTGAGAACAACTGTCAGCCTCCTCCACTGGATAACTTATAGGCTAGAGTCGCCAAAGGGAAAGGGCAGCCTTCCTGGAGGTGAAGGCTGAGAAGAGATGGTTTCTCTCTCTCTCTCGTCCTCATCTACTAGTTTCAAATGGATTTCTGCCATTCACGTTTGCAGCTACAAGAGACGTACTAAACCAGAATTCGCCTCTTCCAATCCCAACTTCTTGCTCTTAAGACAATCATCAAGTGGACACACAATTCTGGAAAAAGTCTGTCTCGCTGGAATTCCTCACAGAAACATCTCTTTACCTGTGAAAAGGTTAATTCATCTCAAATACTGACAGGCAGGAGATGCAAGCTCTTCAAGGAGTTAAAAAAAATCCTTTATGCATATGGAAAACAAAAAAGCTAAAGTCATAGATAGGACTGAGCTCAGTTGTGCAACTAATTCAGCCCACTGCATGCTCAGACATTACTGAGTTTCATTCGTCTGATTTTTAAATAATAAATGAGAGTTAGCATCTTGTAAATGAAATTTAGAATACTACATATTTCCAATATACTTTGTGAGTCCGTAGGTAATAGTCTACTTCATACTACGTTTGGTTTTGCTCAAGTGCCCGAAAGACAGTAACAATGGCACTGGTTGAACTGTCCTTGAAGATGGCAAGCTACGAAATCACAAACCTTATTTCATGGCAACAAACACTGTGAATTTGCAGTAACTTATTATTTACAGTTCTTGCTATTGATTAATTCTGAAGGATTAGTAAACTGATTCTGTTCAAGTTACAGATAAGACTACTTAATTAAAGTGAATCAAGAGTTAAATAATTAAACAACATCTTTACTAGATTAAGTGAAACGCCTACTTACCTTCAGTAACTGAGATTCTTTCAGAAAGACCATTCCCATCTATTCCACTCCTGAGATGCATAAACCCCACGGGGTGAGCCGAGGCTGTCTTGGCCAGCCATCACACTCCCCCCACCGCCTCCCCCCAATGGAAGCAGAAGAATCAATCGTTCACCAATACTGACTCCAGAACTTGAGCTCCAGAGGTGGAGAGTGCGTCACACAAACAGAATTTTAGTTGAACCCCTGCATACAAGCCTCTCCCCCCAAACCTGGGCATTCAAACTCATTTTTATCTAGAAAAGAGTATGTAGTATCATAAGAATGTCCAGGGTGCCCAGATGGGGCAGTTTCTCCTTTCCTGTACCATCGTTAGGGGCAGGGGGTGCTCAGGTGACAGTGAGAAAAGTTGTGGGAGGACCAGTGCATGACTGGTTGCCTCTTTCCTCTTCAAGCAGATAAAACCACCATTAACAATGAACTGGTTCAAGGGGTACACAGAAAAAAGAACACACAAGCCACAGCTCAAGATTGAGAGCCATCAACTCCATCAATATTAGATTACAAGAACCCAGGAACAGAAAATTGTCTAGCTGGAAGACAATTCCTGCAAAGAGGCCTCAAGATTCCCTTAAACACAACTACAGTACTCAAGAACAGGTAGTAGGATGGACACAGCCAATATTCTTCTGTCAATAGAAACCCCTGAACAACTCACAGATGATCCTAAATTTTTCAAAACAGAAGGCCTTTAGTAACTAATGCTGAAGCTTCACCAGGGCTTAGAGGATGATGATGTAGTGACTAGTGAGCTTCTCTCCCCACGCATATGCATGCCTGGACAAATTGACGAGTCTGGCAGAAGAGTAGCTAGTCTCAAGTGCCACTCACTAACAATTACTTACAGATGTTTTATGCTTTGTTTCATACCCATGACCTTTGTTTTGGGGATGATTATGTTGATTTCAAAAGGTAGGAATACTGGGAAGGAGAGACAGACTTGAGCACCAAAACTGCCTTAACTAGCTTACAATGAGCATGGTCACGCTTGGTTCTACCTGCTGTTTCCGATTGCTTCTGAAATCTTCTGAATCAATGAATTATCACACTTTTTACTTTTGGAGAACAGAACTAAGCATATCATAGAGAACAGAATTAAGCATATCGTAGACAAAACTCAAAAAACGTGAAGTAAAAAAAAAAATAATCTTTCACTAGAGTTAAGGCCTAAAGTTGGTTGATTCCACATACCGACATGGTCTTTAAATAAACCTTTCATGGACATTCATGAACTCATAAATCATGACAGCAAGCAGAAATTTTTGAAGGCCTAATACGGAAAACCAAATTAGAGTAACTATGAATCAGGCAATTCCAGAGAACTGAGACTTAACACGAGGGAGTAATAGAAAAATCCAACCTGGCTCCTGTCCTGATGACAAAATGTTACTGCTGTGTTTTTTGTCACAAGCAGAATGACAAAGGAATAGCAGGTAGACAAGTTATTCCAACACAAAGTTTACTAGATTAAGTGAGACACTTACAGCATGAAGGGCCATAAAGACTTTCACCCTTCAAGTTAGAAGACAAAGACTAGGCAAATTTTCAGTTTTAGGTGGTATGCATTTACCATCAGCATTTTGAATGGAAATACTTCAATCTTGCTGCCATGTTCAAATCAAAGTTACATGGAGAAAAATGAATGACCCTCTCAAAGGCTTTAACTTCCTTTTCATCATTCTTTGCAGCAATGAAATAATGTTTTTGGCCAGGAAATTACAACTGGAAATTTGAAAATGGTAAAATAGTAGTTCTTGCAGAAAACTATTGCAGGAATCTTAGGGCCGTCATCATCTCATAATATGGATTTTGCTATTCCTGCTCAGTCCTTTCATAGACTAAATCCTGCAAACGCTTCTGCAACAAAAGCATACAGAACGTATACAGAAATCTTAACAAGGGGAATGAACACTGACCAGTTGACCCTGGATGTCGGGGAAAAAAAACAAGAGCCTTTGAAGTAGTGGATACAGACATTACTAACACTGCAAGATTTGGGACCAAAGGACTGGGATCAACGATAGTCACACGAATAAAGCGGAATGCTGATGGATGCTTTAGTGACGCTAGCTGTATTAAGCAGACAGGACAAAAGAATGTCTGCCCTTTCAAGGACCTATTGATGACTGATATCCACACAACCGAGTAATGCTCCCGCTTCCTGGGTTGTAGGTACTTCGCAATGTATGGACAACAGCCTACTCTTAACTACAGGACTCAGAGCAGGAATTATTCCCAAAATCATAGAATGGTTAGAGTTGGAAGGGACCTTAAAGATCATCTAGCTCCAACCCCCCAGCCATGGGCAGGGACACCTTCTGCTAGACCAGGTTGCTCAAAGCCCCATCCAAAATAAAGGAGTGTGTTCTCAAAAAATACTTAGCGAAACTTTACAAGCAAAAGACAGACTACACCCTACAGGCTGAAAGCAGAACAGATGGAACCTTACCAGAAATTTGCACTCTACTCTTGTTGGAATCATTGTTTCTAAACTATTAGGAACAAGTTTCTAGAAACCTTCTTCTAATTTTTAAACTATTTATTCAGTACTCGCTTTTCTTCCATCAGAAATATTTATTAGCTTAAACAGATCTTCTGCCTCCGTGGTTTTATCTCCAAACCCTGGGAACAGTCATATTATTCCCCATCAGCCTTTGATATATGGGGCAAAATGTCCTCAGCCATTTTAGCCTCTTCTCCTATGACTGCTTCTCCATTTCCTCAACCATAATTCTTAATCCTTTTCTGCAATGGCACGGGTGGGTTTTATTGTCTTTTTTTAAGACACATTTGATCAGAACAGTTTATTCTCTGCCCAGGATTACATTTTAATTAGTTGTCTTGAAACAATTACGGGTTGGAGAAGTTTAAAAGACAAGTCCTTTAAATGAAGTGTGAAATGCACTTACCATGCAGAAAGCCAAAGCTACAGATATAACCAAAACCAGATCTACCACTCCAAAAAAAATTGGTATTGAATGAGTAATTCCTGAACAAACAATAAAGTTGCCTGCCTCAAGGAAAAAGCTGGACTAGTGAATGACATCAACAGGAAGCAAGCAATATTATCTCTTCCTATCACTCCACTTGTGTTCTCAGTTCATTGTTTTGATAACAACTGCTCTGATCACAAGGGGTCCTAGTAGTAACACGCTGTCCCTCGGCAAATAACATACATCCACATTTGCATTTAGCCTGTTAGCCTTAATAGAAAAATAAAGGGAATGCAGAGTTTTAAAATCCATAAGTTATTTTCAGCGATACAATTTTAAAAATTCACTAGAATCCAGCAAGAAAATGCAGCAGGAGATGAAAATGTTACTGATGATCGAAAGCCATTTGATGACTACACCACTTCTAGAACTCCTGAAGGCCAACAAATTTCCCCATGATGGAAAGGTCATCATGTACAGTGATAAGACAGGAGTCACCATCACAAGCTGCAGAGAGGGAAAATTTCCACTGAAAGTTAGGAAAAAATTCTTCATGATGAAGTGGTAAAGCACTGGGACAGGTTACCCAGTGAGGTTACAGTACCCACATTCCTGGAATTTTTCAACACTTGACCAGCAAAGTACCCAAGCAACATGGTCTAACTGATGTTAGATCCTGCTTTGATGGTCTAACTGATGTTAGATCCTGCTTTGATGGTCTAACTGATGTTAGATCCTGCTTTGATGGTCTAACTGATGTTAGATCCTGCTTTGATGGTCTAACTGATGTTAGATCCTGCTTTGGGCAGGAGGTTGGACTAGATGGTCTCCAGAGATCCCTTCCAAGCTCTGGGACCTTATGGTTTCAGTCTTAGGTTGCTCACAGTCACTAGAATCTCCTGCACTTCATACAAATGGGTTATGATGATCTCACCCAGCTATGCAAAGTTGACATGATTTAAGATACAGTACGAAGATAAATTCCCAATTTACAGTGTGCACAACAATTCTGGAATAACAAATCCTGTACACCAGCTGCTTGGCAACTCAAATGAAAAGCCTACTTAACAATAGCACTTAGCTATTGAAGAACCTTCCAAAGACAGTAACATATATTTGTTGGCTGTATTATCAAAACAATTACTTCAAGTTTCCAGAATACTCAACAATGTAAAAATAAGAATCAAATTCAAGCAATTTCACTGAAAAATCATGATGCCAAACAAATTAACAGAAGTGCAAATACGGGGGGTGGGGTGTGAGTGTGTGTGTGGGGGAAGTCAGGCCTTATTCTAAGTCCGACCAAATAATAATTAATGTACACTGATCTCTAACTGGAGAAGCCTTACGAACTGTCCATAATTCACAAAATACTGCTATTTAACCAGAGATGATCTGCTGTAACTGATCAGGTAAAAGTGTCAGAGGAAATCGGGAGAAAAGATATGCAGAAGACAGCTTTTGCCTTTTGCAAACATAACTGGTATCAGGAAGGTACGCGGACAACACTTCAGAAGGCACCGGCTATGTGCCAGCTAGATCAAAATCAGAGCAGAGCAGCAGGTAAAACTGGAAACATTACCTTAGAACAGATGCTCCCCCGCATGCCCGCTGCATAAATGAAATACATGAAAGTATGGCTGGCTGGAACATTACTGAATGCAGAAAAGCGTTCTAAAGTTCTTTCCTTTTCCCCTTGTCCTTCCTTTAATCCTGTTTCCTCATCAGCCTTAGTGCTGAGATGCCAAAGACTCTATGGTTATCCCAATATGTAAACGTGCCTGTCTTTCGCTTTTTAAAAATTTGCAGGGTCCAGTTAACTCTAACACCCTTACTATAGGTCATGCGTCCACCTCAGCTTCCTCACCTAAATTAAACTATTTAAACTGGTGCAAAAGAAATACCTTGCCGCCACCACGCTTCTGCCAGCCTAAACTCTACCGTAGGGCTTTATTTCGTTAAACTGCAGCTTCAGATGTAACCATTTTGTAAGGCCAGCTACACGCAGAAGAAATGCATGTGCATTTTCAGAAGTAACTGCACTATGTGCAGAGCTGTGCCACTCTTAAGCCTTGCAAAAACTTGTAAAAGCTCAGTGTTCAAGTGGTATCAAACGCCTGCATAAAGCAGCGGTAGACGCCAGTAATAAAATTAACTTCTACTTGCATGAAAACCAAAAGGAAACAGAGCATTTCTATTTTGCATACAATATTCTCTAGAAGGAACAAATGCTAAGTTAGAAGACATACTTGATTCAAAGTAGGTAGTTTAATTATTTAGACTGCAACAAACCATTCAACACACCAGGACATAAATTCCTAAAGGAAAATGGGATGGTGCACGACCCATCCTTTACAAGCATGTCATTACCCACGCTACTTAAGTCATGCGTTTTCTAGACAGGACAAGAACAACAGACAAGGTACTAACACAATAAAAAAAAATAATTAAGCTTTAGTTAGATTTCTACCTGATTTAAAGCCTCTTGCCACCCCTGCAACTACTATAGACTTTGAGACATTCAAAGTCCTGGAAGAGACTCTGCATTGAAGATAAATTATTAGGTGCATTTAGTCATCCCAGTAAGAACTCAGCTGAAAAAAGCCTATTCTTCTTTCACTGGAATAACTGCTTCTGTACTCCCACCAGAAAACTACAGAAGTATTGAAACAAAGCTTAAGGAAGAAAAAAAAAAAAAAAACACCACAAAAAACCAAGAAACAGTAAAACTCTACAAACAGTGTTCAGGATACTAAAACATTATATATAAATCATGAAGCTTCTAATTAACTACTTTGCTCATAGCTAACTACTGTGCATCAATGACATGTATGAATCAAGACCAAGAGAAATAAGAACAAAGAAAAAACACCATACTCTATCCCCCGCCCCCCGCCTCCCCCCGACCCGCTTCTGACTCCATTGCCTTTTCGTTCATCTACCCACCCCCACTGGTCTTCTGACATAAATGCAAAATGAAAACCAAAATAAAAGAGCCAAAGTAATGCTACAGTAAATCGCCCATGGTTCTCTCTTTGTATCTACTCCTCTTCTACCCTTCCTCATCTTTATGGCTTTTAGAGAATAAATTCTTTTGATACGTGATACGCATAATGAACATACAGATAATTTTAAAAACATAGTACAAGTAACTGCAGTTTATAAATCAACCTACAGAAAAGCGAAATGCATAATTACAGCCATCCGCTGTATGGGTATGTCTCTAGTGACAAAGTCTTGTCTCAGAATCATCACATTACAAATACATCTACTATTTAGTATCTCAAATAAATTTTCAGGGGGGAAAAAAGTAAGCCTGTGACAAAGGGCAAGTGCTTTGCCAGGAACCCAGATTCAACTAACTGTTGTTCAGACCCCGCTGCTGCTAATACACAGATGTGGGGTTTGGACCGCCTTCCTTGCTGGGCAAAATTTATTACAAGCTGTATTTTCCACTTCATAATGCTCAGGACCAACAGTTACTACCCTGGCACTGCTAGCATTAACCACATATTTCCCAAGTGACTGAATTCGTATCTTCAAAACCACACAAGTACACAGTGACGTTAATAACCTACTGCGCCATGACATTTTTTATTAGAGAAGTCACTGTGAGAAAGTTTTGCTACTTTGATTTTTGCTTTCAACTTTCTAAGATAACAGTTCAAAGAGAAAAATAATCAGATCATTGTACAAAATGTTTAAGAAATCTTAGGAAGGCTTTCAAAGACTGGTTTAACTGAATCTGCTTATTCCACCTACTGTTTCAGAAATTTATCTTTTTTAGAACTGAGTGCTCACTATCTCACTTCAGTCTCAAAAATATATTTGAAACAAATCTGTTCTCCATTGAGAGAAAAAAAATACAATAAAAATCAGCTTAAAATAAATTTATTAAACAATACAAAAATAAGCATGCTGGAAATCAAGATACATAAATAACATACAATGCAAATGAGAAATGGAACACGAGACAGGTAACTTAACAACTGAGCCAAAAAGTACAACACAAATGCTAAAATAAAATTTAAAAAAGCATTTACATTTCTAATGAAATGTTAATGATGCTGACAAAGAAAAACAAACAAACAGCTAAAATGCTTGAATATCAAGAATTGCTATTACTGTAGCACAGGTGAACACTAAAACCGTTGCAGACTTGAAACATCCAATGCCTAGCCTCTATCCACGCGTTCGTTCAGACGCGCTCACCGAACACAACGCAGGCAAGGGTGAGTCCTCCTGGCAGATCTATGGTCCCCGCCGCCTGGGTACCCTGCCCTCAGCAAGAGCCATCGGCAGGCACGGCAGGCCAGAACAAGAAAATGTTGAGCGTAGGCGAGTTACAAAATAATTTTTCCAAAGGAACCTCCTCCTGGCCCCTCCTAACTAGAGGCTGGCTTAAATTCTGAGACAGGCTTCAAAAGCATATATTACAGAACTGTAATATATCTATCTAAAGTAAGGACTGTGTAAGCTGTACCCTAAATATTCTTATTAGGCATATTAACGATCTAGTACTTTCCTTAATTTTACATTTTCCCATGCAGGACTTGCCTCTACCGTAAGTTTTGTATGTAATTGACAAACATAAGCACCATAAAGCTTTTTATTTTCTAGCTGAAACACAGATGGAACAATTTTCCATCGTCAACCACGTTTTTAGAATTAGCTTCAAATGGTACTAAAAAAAAAAAAAATCAGAAAATGTGTGTAGAATTAGATCAAGCAAATCCTGCATCATATATTTTCCTTTTTTAATTAAATCAACAACATGGCATCACTGTAAGAACTTTTCATTAGCAGCACAGGCACATTATGTCCCCTCTTGCAATCGAGGGTATTTCACGTAAAGACATGTAGTTTTGCAGGATTTGAAAACTTGTTATGTCTCTGTAACTACCAGTTTACTGTAAAATCCTCAAACGGGTGAGATGGTTTTATAATTCAAGATTTTGCCTTTATTTATTTTACTTTACTTTCAAAGGTAAGCACTGACAAACCTAACCTTATCATCAGTGATAAGATTATAAAACTGCCATTATTCAGCAATTTATGACTGACACTCATTACTGCCATCTGCACCACAGATTTACCTCTTCATCCCAGTCGGACTTCAAATTCACTGAAAACTGATGTTCTGTATTGTTTTGCTTAAACATTTTAATCCTAGGCTTCAAAGACAGGAAGCCCATCCTTTTACAATACACTGCGAGATGAAGATTATTCACGGTTTAGTCAGAGCTTATTTCAAATGTTTATGCAAAACTAACAATACCTAAACAGAGTAATTAAGAACAGCTTGCTTACTCAGAGAACATCAGCTTTGCTTTATGCATCTTCCCTAACTAACAAACATCCAGATGGGACACAAAGGGGCAGGAAAAGACCTAACTCTCCGCTCATGCGAAACTCGCATACGAATGCATTTTGGAGTTTGAGATAAACTAAGAGGAGAGGCATTGGGGGAGGGGGCAGGGAGAAGGGGTAGGGGTGTTACTAAGGAATTATCTGTCATTGTCTCTTAAAATACTCACCCAGCTATTACCATTTATCATTACTTGGACAAGTTTTCAACAGTTTTATAAACATGTCTCTGCATGATGTGTACCAGGGGTGGGATATATCAAATTTATCTACAAGCTTTTAAAGGGGAAAACTTTATAAAAATAGAATAATTTTCTAAGATTTTTAGCATCATTAAGAATCTAATCTGCAAGTATCGAGAATTTAACAAGCCTGCCCTCTGCCCAGCGTTGCCCACTGAGCCTATTGGAAGCTTACATAAACCACTTCAAGATGCACTCTACTCAAGACACTCAAAATTATCAAATTATGCAGATGAACACATGCGGTTGCCTGCAGAAGAATGCAAATCCTGTTTCTTAGCAAGCTGACAGAGGGGCGATCTCACTATCATTTCAAAATAAGTAGCAATTAATGACAACTTCTTAAAAAAATTCAAAAAATGTGTAAGTAAATGAAACCTCTGGTCTTATATATGAACACGCACACACATTAGCCGTTGAAAAATAAGTTAATTGTAAATGGTTTTAACAGTATCTACCTACCTCCTTTACCCTGAACGTATTTTCTGCTTCCTACTTGGTTGGTTCCCTCTCTAAACTCAAGATTGCTCAGATTCCTCTGGAGGGTGGAGGGCCAGCATGATTAGTAAGGCAGACTTCTGAGTCATAACTACCAGCTGGCACTACGAGCAGCTAGCAAGACACTCCAAATAGTTTGGTAAGAAATCCGTCTGCTGAATTAGTTAACTTGCAGACAAGGCAGGTTCTCCCCCCGCCTCCCCCGTCCCCCTCCTTCTCCCTCTCCTCCCCAGCCATTTTTGGTCTTTTTATTTAAATGTTAGCATTAATAATTATTAAAGGCCTGATGAAAAAAATATATCTAATCTTCACTAGCATGGCATATCCAAAGGATCCATTTCTGTTTGAAGCAATTTGAAAGCTTATATTAAAAAAAAAGAGAGGATACAGTAATAACATGACTCAGAACCTATCTCCACCTAGTACAGAATTATTTAGAAATTGATGAATTTGCCGTATTTTGCTCACACCATTTTACTTCATATTTTAGTTAAAATTCTTCTGTCTTTACATGCTGACCCTGATCAGACGACACATCTAAGTTCTTGCTTAGCTCTCAAGTTAATTTACTTAAAATTCTCAGATAAAACAAAAACAGATATACACAGAAGTGGTATATCTTTGAAAACATTCAGATTTACCTTTTTCTTTTTTTGAAGTAAACGTGTTTTAAGTAAGTATAAAAGTCAGTTAACAGCTTGGGGTTTTGTTGTTTGCTTTCCCCTCCCCCTTGAACTTTGTGACAGTCTTTTTGGTATAGCATACAGAATTTACACAAAACGTATATATAAATGAAACACCAGGCAAACAATATTCAAATCAAAGTTAAATCTAGAGATGCTTGAGGGTTTGTAAAATGAAGAATTTAATGAAGCTAGAACCCATTCATTTAGTTTTGCTCTCCCCGACCTTCCATTCTATACACTACGGTTCTGGAGATGTCCTCGTTTGATTCAGGTGACACTTTTTTCCATACTGTTTCTTTTAAAGCAAGTTCTTGCTGGAGATTCTCATAGTCCATTGGTCCAAAGGAATGCTAGTTGTTCAAGCAACATACATTATTTATTAGTGTATTTGAAGAAAAAAAAAATATCTATACTTGCAGTCAATCCTAACAGACTCAAGTTTTTCACTTCCTCACATAAACTGTTATTTTGGCTTTTCCAGTTATAAAAAATTCAAATTCCAAATTGGGTATTTTTCAGATGTATACATGCAAATAGAAGCACTTTAAAAATCATTTTACTGTATCTTCTCCTATTGAAATCTTCATGCCTTAGTTAAAACATTAATCTTAATAAAAGCAAAGAGGTTTTGCTTATCTCAAGCACCCTCAGACTTTTATCTTGCGTACATGTAGCTGGAGTGGATTCAGTTCATTCCCAGAGATTGCTTATACCGCTTCCTTAGTAACAGGCACTTGTCTACAGCAATATAATACCTGAATTCACTGCCTGGGCAACTCGCAGCAAGTCGTGTGGTCTCAGAGATTGCACTGTGAAAAAATGCTCAACGTACGTCTCATGCATTGTAGCACAGAACAGAGAGGCTGAGCCCACCAGCTGGTCAAATCTTTATTAAAGGCAACCAGAACAGTAAAACTCCTTGCAACTTTCATCAAATACCATATATTTACTCTAGCAAGGGAGATGAACTGCATGAAATGGAGCTACAATATGAAATTCGACTATACAAAACCCTGTGATAGTGTGATCCACCCAGGTAAGTGTCCACTAATAACGTAAGCTAACAAGTTTATTTGAAAGCTTTGATGCAATACATGTCATTGAGCAGTTTTGCATTTAGAGAAGAACTTGATGACTACAAGCAATACTCACTAAACACACATATTAACTTACCCGCTGATCACCACCTTCTCTGCGAGGATCAAGCTTTTTTGCAAAGTGTCTCAAATTATCGTAGTTATGGAAATTGCACAAAGAAACCAGATCCTGCAAATATTTAGAGAACACGCATTATTATTTGTATATGAGAGTCAAATGCGTATGAGACTGTAATAATACTACCGCTTATGTTTTACATCGTACCCTAGTAACTTAAGCCAGTCATCAGAGAAGCATACTTAATAATTTAGTGCCAATGTCGGTAAGGCCTTTGGAACATAACACAATGATGTGATTAAGTTCTAATAATATCTTTAAACTCCTTTTTGAAGTAGTACAAAACAGGTAGCAATTTGCAAAATATCTCTTGTAATGTATTTCTGCTTCAGCTCTATTAAACACTTCAGGAACAGAAAGAATAGTCTGGGCCGGTCTAGTAAATAAAAACTTTTAAATTCAATCAAAAGAATAAAACAAGAAAAGGTGTGACATAATTTATTTTAATTCACTTTGAATTACAATATGAAATGTTATAGTTACAGAACTTTGCTATGCCATTGTATTTTTAAAAGTGCCTATTACCTCATATTACTTGCATGCCATGATGATCTACCAGTTTTTATGTCTCATTACAACACAGAATAAATGCAGTAAATCCTTCACCTACCTACTGTTCTATGGTTTTATTTAAATTATCAAGTACAAGACTATTTCATATGAAATATCTTAAAACACCTAAACTACAATTAGTAGCTTCTTAGTACTCTTACTTTACAGCTGTACGGATGTTAGATAAATAGAAGTATGAGAAGTTTTAACTGCTGCTCATCCACATGACCTAAGCCCTTGCACACTGTAAAACCCACGCTGTTATCAATAAGCTAAGTGAAGACTAGTCATACAAGTCTTCACCCCAGGAACTGAAGTTCATCCAAACTAGTATCGCTACAGCTTAACTGTTATCACTACTTTAAAAAAAAAAAAACAAAACACCACACACAAAAACACCCACGACCAACAAAACAAAAACACAAACAAAAAACCCAACAAGAAAAAGCCTGGTTATGCCTTCAACTTCCAATGCATTAACAATAATCTTACATTTCCAATGGGGCTCTAGATAGCCTGCTATTCTCCTTTTTGAGACTCTTTCCCCCCCCCATTTCTAATTACTTTTTTTTTTTTTTTAACATTCTCCTCTCCCACAAAGCATCTTTATTAATCATTACAATGTACTTTACACAATCTCTCCTGCTTCTAATGCTGCTATCAACAGACTGCCCACAGCCCTTTCAGAAGCACGACAGACAAAGCTAGGAAGAGCTTGCCCCAACAACAGGGTCTGACATATGAAGACCTTTTTATGTCAGATTATTCACAAAAATCTGTTTAAAAAAAATATCAGGATATTTCATGGAATCTTTTTTTCTTTTATTGTAATGAAAAAAGAATTGCATTTCCAGTGTTTTGAAAATTGTTTCCTTTATGACTGGAGAAGAACAAGTAGTCTATAAATAAAGCTCTACAGCTTCTAATGCAGCATACAGAAAGACCAGCTCCTTTGTTACTTCATGAAGTGTTCCTTTTCAAAGCTTTTCCATGATAAATTTCTCCAGTGTTTTTGGCATTGTGTTTTCTAAATCCTCACTGAATTACAGTGTTAATTATTACTAAAATGCAAACATCCCTTATTGGCCATTCACCCTTGGATCAGATGAATCTTGCTATGTATGGAAGAGCAATTAATCACTATTTAATTCAGTTAGATCTCAGCTATACTAACTGAAGCTTAGTAAACATCAACTGCAAAAGAGAAAAAAAGAAAAAAGAAAAAAAAAAAACCAAGACAAGACACTAAAGGCAGTGCTGCTTACATGACAAAAGTGAATTCCTTTAACACTGTTGCCCATCTTGTCCAAAGGAGGTGACCAGCACATCAAGCCCATGACGTTAGGAACAACCAGAAGAATCCCACCAGCAACTCCAGATTTTGCAGGAAGACCAACCTATAAAATAATCAGAGAATTATGTCCTCTGCAAATATTATTCACTATTGTAACACGATGCGCTAGCATTTTACTTAAGATTATTACGCAGCTTTTATAAAATGTAGCTTTGGAAAGTACTTTAAGCTGTGAAAGCATTATTACTTATCTCTTTTTAGATAGACAATAACCAGAATCACAGTTTGTGGCAATCCGAGGTATGCGATTGTCAACTTATTTGCTCTCAGCAACACAGAGAGTCAGTAATAGAGTGAAAAAGATAATACAAATCTATTATAAAAAAGCAAGTATGAGTAAGCAGTAGTACACAATTGTATCTGTCATGAACAGTTTGCAACAAGGGCGTAGTACAAAGCTGTACACATTAAAAAAACCTTACTGGAAAAGGTAAAAAACAAAAAACGAAGAAAACAGAAGAGTCTGCCCATAAAGCCAAACAATAATCTACTTATTTACAATCTGGATAGAGGTATTCCTTTTTTCCAATAGGAATTAACACGTCACATATCCCCATAGCTCAGTAAGCAGTATCTTTTAGGTCACGCAAAGTATCACAATCAGTTTTACACGTATGCAATAAGGAAAAACTAAAAACACTCAAACCAAAATGCTGCAGACAAAAAAGATGCAGTATGTCTTGAAATACTTACATAAAAGAAACGTAACTGCGGGAAAATAGAAGCACGGTATGTATGCTGCGTGTGACAGCCACTTTTACAGCACATGAGAACAATTCATGAAACAGCCTGAGCCAATGATGAAAAACCAACTGTCTGCAAAGGCGTTCTGCCATCCTTTACTCCCATATAACAGGATTTCTTCAGTTATGCTGTCTCCAGTTACATCTGTAACCTGTTTCTCTCATGAACAGCCTCTCTTGAAGGACAGTATTCATGTTTCAACATGAAAAGGATTCTCAAGCGGGAAGTGGCAGAGAACAGTAAGTGCTGTAAGGGAAGGTCTCCTAGTCGTGCCATGAATTCTAGGTGAGATTTTCAATTTCTAAACAATTCGGGTTACACCCCCTCCCCTATCCCAGAAGCAAGCCAGCCCTGGAACATGGAAAACAACAGCACAGATTAATCTGCCTGGTCAGCTCTAATAAATATCTGAAAACTACTTACATGGAAGGCAAACTGCCCTGAGAAGTCATACATGCCACAGGAATGCATTAAACTCAAGGTATTCCGGACTGCTTCAGGACTCAGTACTCTCTCACCAGTGATCGGGCAAAAGCCACCATTAGCCAGAGTTGCTGCCATCACACTTGCTGACTCACATGTTACTTCTATCGAGCAAAGCTTATGAGAAAGAAATTGAGATTATAAGAACAGATACTTCTAGCACAATAGAGCCAACTACAGCAGGATCAACAATCTGTCTCTATAGAAATAACATTTCATAAAATAACTTGTAGCATAACATTTGTTACAGGTGATGCTAGTAGCATCAACTAATATGGTCTCAATCTTCCTACTATAAAAATCCCAGCAACAGTGTTTGTAAGCCCTCTGAATAGTTTGGGATAGTATTTTACGTGGGTCAGTGCCTTCACTTGATTCCTCCCCCCACCCCCCTTATGTTCCTTTGAGAGGAAGAGGTCTGGAAACCAATCTCAGTATTTTGCATCTGCTCAAATGGCAAAGCCACAGAATGACTGGTTTGGGTTTGGTTTTGTTTTTGTTTTTGTTTTTTTTTTTTTTTCCCCAATTTGAGTATGTTTTGTGTGGGGATTTTTTTAAGCTTTAGAAGACCACACGTATCTACTCAAAGCATATTTTAAAGCTGCAAACTCTAGCACATGCAAGTCTTAATGCCAGCACTTCCTGCTGATGCAGCCTTATTTCACCCTTCTCTCGTATATGCTTTTTGATATATTAATGATACGACCACACGATAGTTTCTCCCAGGATCCCTGCTTCAGTACAGACTATACATACTTTGGTGACACATCAGGAAATGTGATGTGATGCCATCACCTGATGCTGCCTCATTTCTGCAGAAACCAAAAGATAAGCTGGTTTCAACCTGAAATGCTACTCTGAAAAGTAAACAGACTAGTGCTTGTATTCTTGCTTTTTGCCAAACAGTCATTACATGATACTTCATGAAGTTACCTAAGCCAAGTTTGCATGAGCAGTTACTACCTGGAATTCTTATTTTCCGGGTGCCAAACTCAATACATCCTAGTCCAATCAACTGGAGTTGCAAATCAAGAGATTGTCAGAGACGCATCTAAAATGGCAACTGTGTTTTAAACATATGAAGTATTACATAAGACCACCTACTTTGAAAAAAGTGTTTCTAGGTTCTCAGCTTAAGCACCTGCATTTTGTACCTCAGTTCTCTAAAAGGAGAATAATCCATCCTCACTTTACAGAGACAATAGGAAAATAAGTTTAGTCCTGTTCAGGAAGTTCCCGGTTACACAAAGGAGGACGGAGCATTACAGAAAACCCAAAGAAAAGAACTAACTAGCCTTCTGAGTAGAATCTGAGCCGAGCGTTGGGAAGTAAGGGTTGTACAGTGAGAGGAAAAGAAAACAGAACTGCCGCTCGGGTATGAGCTCCCCTTTTGCTGAGTATGGAGTGAAAAGGGGATTTTGCAAGGGGGGTTGGGGGGGGAGAATGACAAGCAGTCATGAAATTAGAGATCAAAATGCATGAAAACGGGGCCAAATTAAAAATACATCAGAAAAGTCAGGCTTGTCATTTCTTAACTTATGAATAGCTTCGCAGTCAGAAGCGTATCAGGACTTGAGGCAGTGGGATAGGAAACATTTAAAAAGTATGTTTAAAAAGTAAATTCAAATATATTATCAGTTTTGTTCTGTAATAACAGAAGTTCAGAGTAGGCTATTAACTTCTACCTAGTTTCAACTCAACAAGAGGTCAGCTAAGGCTAGTCACATACACCTTGCTTCATACACAGTCACTGAGTTTAGAAATTAGAGCAGGCGAATCCCAGTACAAAAATTCAGACAAAATTTGCATTTAAAAAAATCTTGTTTATGATTTGCGTAAGTAAAAGCAAGTCTCACGAATCAAAACCAGATTCATTTTGAGAAATAAACTCTGGATTTCTTTTTAAACCACCCCAGATGGACTGAATCAAGTAACTCAACTTGAACTGCCTCTCGAGAACTACATGCAGCAGAGCTGAACGAGTTGTGAGTGTTTTAACATTAGGAAGCCCTTACTGAGGAAATACCTCACGCTTGCCAAGTTCTCGTTTTGTGACAGTTGCAAGGAACTTGCTGAAAACAAAAAAGAAAAAAAAATGGGGGAGGGGAGAATATATATGACTAGATTCTTTGTTTTACTCATAAGCATCGAATTAAACAAAAAGGAGGAGATATTCATATTATTTCATTTATAGCACTACCCTTGAGCTTACAATAGAGCATGCATATACTATTTTAGTCACACACTGAATTTAAAGCACTTCACAGTACAATAAAGAGCAGCAACCCAAAGAAGCAGAAATATTTTGTCAAACTCACTGAAGTAATACAAGACATTTTAAGGCTCTAAGTACAGGTGTTTTAAAGACTATTGCTAATTTGCATTAGCAATAAAGACACCTAAGACACATCACCTAACAATAGCAAGTCTGGATACATCAAACGTACATCATTCATTTCCAAACAGAATTTAACAGAAGCTGACAAGTTTAACTATAAGCCATTAAAGCCTTCATATCTATGATCAGATCAGCTTCTACTGCTTATAATAGTAATTCTAAGTCTATAATGAGTCTCAATTTTCAAGTCAGTTACCTGGAAATAGAAGTCTAGTATAGCAACCATATCCGTGCCTTCAGGAAAGCACTAAGGGAAAAAAAAAAAAAAAGAGTCTAAGTAAAATTACGATTTTTTTTTTTAAATATCATTTTTAGAGAGACATAAATTAAGCTATATTCTCGTCAGCATATTTAGCATCAGGCAGATTTAAAAGTATTTATTTACATGTAACAAGTAGAAATATTAAGTCATGTGGCATTTAACAATAACAGCGCACTAAGGTCAATAAGCAAGGTATTCAAATACTTTTCAGTACAGCTTTCAACATCTTTAAATCAGTAAACTGCAAAATGCATCTAGGATTTTTATAAAGTCATCTGTACAGGACAGATTATGTGTTTTACAACAAATAAAACACCTTATCATGGCTACGATACAGAAAAGAGATTACAGGTGTTCTATTAGAATGACACAAGTATCACACTTTAAATGACAGCTTTTTGAGTAACAGTATGTAAACATATACAGTATTAGAACAATTTAAGCCATACTGTACATGAAATTAAAAATCTTCACAGACTATGAAAAAAACACCATCACACAGTCTTCGAACTACAATAAAAAGAGAGATCAACCTTTTTTTCTTTCAAGTAATAGCCGATTGCAAAGTTTCTATCTCCACTCTCTCTTTCAGACTGGAACCTTAAAATAATAAAAAAAAAATAAAAGTGAGACAAGACAACACGTCAAACTTTCAAAAAACCGCTGAACTTCTGAATTGCATAATGTAATTCAATAGAACTGCATGTAAAGGATACATTACTTCTAAGCACATTCTACTAATAGGACAGAAGTCCATAGAAGCTCACCCCAGCACACCCAGCTGGAGTGAATTAGCTTTGACACCCAAACACACACAGTACTTGTTGCCTACACATACAGAAGCTGACTTGGAGATCAGGCAAAGCAGCATAAGATCCTACTCTTAGAATCATAGAATCATTTAGGTTGGAAAAGACCCTTGGGATCATTGAGTCTAACCACCAACCCCACTCTACAAAGTTCTCCCTTACACCATATCCCCTAATACCACACCTAAACGACTCTTAAACACATTCAGGGATGGTGACTCCACCACCTCCCTGGGCAGCCTATTCCAGTGTCAAGTGGAACAAGAGTTTCTGAAGAGGCCATAGTGGAACGAAACATCCCCCAAGGAGCTGTAGCAAAAGGGTCATTCACTGCCGACACCCACCAAACTAGGGAGGAATCTGATGATCAAGCTGCAGGTCAAAGAGCGACCAGACTGATGGCTGCACTGTTTGTCATGATGATTAAGTTCAGGATGAAGCCTAATGGAGGAATCTGTATGTACACAAGGGTAGGTAATTCTCATCTGTCTGTTTCCTTCCATGGTAAATGCTTTTACATTACCAAAGCTCAGGAGAAACACAAGTTATCTCATTTCTCTCCTCTGCACGTGCGTGCCAACCTGGAAGCAACCCTGCTATATGGAATCTTTATGATTTTCCCAGTGCTGCCTCAAAGAGCTCTCAAGATTTGGGAAATTGTTTTAGAAAAAAAAATTAAATATGCAAAATAAAAAAGCATAAAGAGTCCCAATTGTATAAAGTATGCTTTCTAAACATTCGATATGCAGCCATCAACATGCAGAGTTTAATTTTTAATATGAATGCCAGGAAGATAAGTTGCACTTACAGCTCTCACTGCTAAAGCCCCACCAGAGCACTAAGACAGAATAATGAAGTTTCAAAGAGGTAACCAACACTTTTAGGTGAGATATAGCCACACTGATGTCAGAGACGTGCACAACTTTGATTCTGGTAAATTTTAAGCCAAAGACAGCCTCTAATATTAGGGATGAAATGATGGTTTCAATGTAAGTAACTGAACTTTGCCACAAGCTCAACATGCCAACTATCAGGTGGCAACTGCCAACTATCAGTTTCCGTCTAACTTCAGTAAATAAATAAAAACTACTTACGTAGCGTTACTGAATCCAACATACTCATTACCAGCCATTTTATTCATGAATTGCATCACCTGTTAGAGACAGAGAGGAAGGGGGGAAAAGCATGCTAACATTTTCAGACATTAAAGTTATACCTGATGAACTTTCAATCCAGCCTTACCCTAAATCTTGTAACACAATTTTACAAATGCAATCCAAATCACTAAATGTTTAAACAACCAAGTACAGATAAAAAGACAAAACATTTGAAATTACTAAAGTTTCACTTGCAATTCCCTCACTATCTTGAGACTTTCACCACTGAATTTAGTTAAAAAAGGAATGTTGTAACATTAACTTACGTAGTCAAATTTTTCTGCGTTATTTGCTCCTTGCTGCAAGAAAAAAAAAATAATTTACAAAAATTGTTAACATAAGAAAGACGTTAGTTCACTTAACAGTATTAGGCTTTTTAATGCATATAACTAAGTTATGAGGCTAATTAAGAATAAGGTACTACAATCATTTCGTATATTAATGAAAAAATTAACGTGTTAGGTAAGTAAATCTTTAATTATCATTTAAATTAAATAATCCTATAAGAGTCTTATCAAACACCTGTATGTTGGAAATGAATTTAAACTGAAAAAGGTATGCTTTATTTTAAGTGCTCTCTATTCAACTTTACGTGTTTAGCATAAGTAAATGTAGTAGTTAAAGCAAAAAAATACAAAAGTAACTACAATCAGGGTAATTATAATGAAAACACTAACTTTTTTACAGATTAGTAACCCAAAGGCATTCTTATATTACCGACAGAGCTGAGCATAGGAAAGTTCAGGCTACTGAAGTTAAAAACATTTCCATGGCTAGCGCCCATACTAAGAATTTAGATTGAAGACTTAAAATAAAGTGTTACCCCTTACTATGAAAATAATTGCGCTTAATCAAAAATATCTGATTTGATTAATATCTGATTAATATCCTACCTATTAAAATTAAACAGTTAGAAAAACAGAATTTCACATCACAGAGTACATCATTGTGCTAACAACGTAAGGAAAAAAATCTAAATCCAACTTAATAAGGATGCTAGTGAAACTTAATTCTTAGGGTTGGCTGGTTTGTTGTTTTGGGGAGGAGGAGGGGTGTTAATTTGGGGCTTCCCCCCTATTTATGAACATTCTCAAATTTAGTAGCTTCCAGTTAAAGATGTATTAATTCTTTACAGGTCTCTGACAGGCGACCTTCCACAAATTCCTATAGCAAGGCATTGAAAAAGGGGCGGGAGTGAAAAAAAAAAAAAAATAGTGCATGGTATACTGGAGGGAGTTTTTAATTTTTTTTTGAAGTAGCCAAGTAGAATTTTTTGAGGAAGTTTAAAAAACAATGGCATCGCATACTCAAGTGGAAACAATGCATCTGGAGAAGATGATTTTATAAATAATTTTAGTATTAAAGATACTCCATTTAGACAACAAAACTCTGTTTAACATATCTCGAACAATTCAAGACACTACCTGCACTGTGTTTAGCATGGGAATGGGGAAGGAAGTGGAAAAAAACTGAAGCTTTAGATCGACCAGTATTTTACTTAATGAAACGTGTAAAGCCAGTCTCATTTCCCACTCTGTAGGTGGATTAGGGTGTTGCAGATACTCTTTGAAGCCCATGCATCAGCTCATCTACAAGAGGATGCGCCGTCATACACGTACGATCACTAGCTGAAAGGAACACCACACTGCTTTGTCAAAATTACGAGCCAGTGGTTACGTTATGCTTAAAGGCTAATAACCTTACTCTTACAGGCAATAATCTCTAGCTAATTTGCAATAAGATAAAAAAAAAAGTCATGATACATTTCATCAAAATGTTCCTGTATAATATACCAGAACACAAGTCTTAAAAATTTAACTCCAAATCTGTTCAATGAAAAATAATTAAAAGAAGAAATTACCAACTTCATTGAACTGTTGCAGTTGTCAAAATATTCCATAGATCCTAATGCTGTAAAATATGTAACAACATTTAAACCACAAAAACCTTTTCAACCTTTCAAATGCACAATGAACATCTTTTTCTGGGAAAGTGGGTCAGCATTAGTTATGGGATGCTGCATTGATAATTGTATGGTTAGACATGTATAATAAATCGAAACAAGTTCTTTTGTTAAAAAAAGAAAGAGGGAGAAAGGGATCATGCTTTCCGCAAAAATGTAAATACATAATACTTTTTTTTTTTTGCCCAGTTGAAAAAAATTCCTAGCCCTTCAACAAAAACCTGGCTTTACCAGCAGCATATAAAATTGATGGGAAAAAGACTCAATGCAAAATTTTCCATATCAACTTGTTATAAAAAAGGTTTTTTTTAAAATTTACATCTAATCTCATATTTCAGGAAGGAAATCTTGCATATACTAACTCAGACGATGCATTTTTAGTCCTTGATGTTCCACAGACTTGTAGAGGTACTTTATATCGCAACACAAAAACATCGTTACTGAAATTAGAGCGCTCATATACCTAAAATATTTGCCTAAGTAATCATATGACCAAGACCTCAGTATGGATTTAACATAACACGCAAGGAAAACAGAAAACTTTGCTTCCATACACAAGATGATGACTAAAAAACCCGACATATTAGTTTCCCTCTTTCAGCAGCTGACAGAGGTATGCTGCTGCTCCTCCTAAAAAGCTGAAGAGACACAGAGGCAACACACATTCTGTGATTAAAACCCCATTGCAAATATAAAATCCTAACATTAAGAACACTGAGCAATTTTTCCGTAATAATTTAAACAAACAGAAGAGACAACAAAACTTCTGTTCTTGCACAAGTGCTTCTTATTTTTAGCTTGATTGTATAAGCTTAGGAGTTTGGGGGCACTGCAACATTATTTCTTAAAAAGCACTTGTAGTTAAGTTCAAATGCAATTCATCTGTCTAGGACATCAAAAGAAATGTTCCATGCACTAAATCCACAAACACTCAGTACATTTACTGGAATATATGTTCATATACACACTTACTGTATACATGCTTGTGTGTATATACATATGAAAAAATACTTCTAAATGAATACAAAATGAAATTGAAAATGTTAAGGTTGAAGCAGTTTGATAAGCAGAAAATTCAAACTTGCAGAAGATTCAAACTTGCAGCAGACCACTCAATACAATTTTGTTCAACACTTAAAACCACAATGGACACTACGGCTGTCAATCATAAATTTGAACTTTTTGAGTGTGTCAGGTTTTGGTGATTTTTTTTTATTTTTTTAAACAAGGTACTTTTATTATTTGTATTTCTACTAGAAAAAATATAAGCGGTTGCATAGGTTGCATGCCTACATGTACATAGGAAAGAAGAGACCCATGGATACTTACCAGAGCTTGCAACAACAAAGTTAGACAATATTTATAAGAAAAGTAGTTAATATTAGCCACTTTTCATTGATCAACCATCAGTGTTTATACAATATGACCACATAAGCTCTTACCATGTGTCTCTTGTTAAAATAATTTTTCAATTTTGAATCTAAGCCAAGCCAATACAAACATCTGGATCATGAGAAGTTTATAATCTTCTAACAATACAAGATTGTTTAAAAACAATTTCTGGATTTTTTTTTTTAAGCCAAATTTATAACCTAACACTATACTGTGATGAAAACATCCAGAAAAAAGAAATCATAACACTACGTCAGAGTGCAAAAAAAACATTTTTTACATTTGTGCATTTTACATTAACTGTTAATGTCTTTAGTTTTCTGTACTTACACACTTTAAAAATTTTATTTGTTAATCTTGGCCTGTTCTGTGAGAACTGGTGTCTTGAGCGCTTAGCGTGCCATTTTCAGCTCTGAAATACTTGAGAGCACACTGTCACAGACAGTATTTGACCTACTAAGACCAATACTATTACTATTTCAAGTAATGTAAGAATTACTTTTGTGTCCTTCAGCTATGAAATATTTGCACGTTACCACTGAATACATGTCATTTCATCTACCACTACTACATAATCTATGCAAATAACATCCAATATATTTGAGTTATAACAAAAAGCAAGTGCTGAATGACGTGAACACACATTCTACTACATTAGTTACTACAGGAAAATGAATAAATCCGGGAAGAGGGGAAGCATCACCAAAATAAAGACAAGCATCTGGCAGAGCAGATCACAACGTCAACACATGTTTTAAAGTGGTACGTATGTACATTTACACATCAGTCTAACAGGAAGGATAACTGGAGTGGGCAGCATACAGCAATTAAGCTAAACCTGTAATATTTATCGTAACTATATTGTCAAATAAACCCAATAAACCATGCATTTTCCCACCCCTCAAGTATTAGACCGTAACTATATAAGTTTCCTAATTAACTGCATCCTGACAGCAAACAGACCCTTGGCACAGCTGGACAGGTTTTCCCACCACTCTCCGCCTCATTTATTTTATGCCTTATCAGAATATTTAGAAAGCTCTGAAGTATATCGGGTATGCGTTTTTATGTTTTGTACAACAGAGAAAAGCTTTCATTGAATCAGGTCTTTTCAGGGTCAACAAGATCAGCATTTTCATCTTCCCATACACCAACTCCTTTGCAAGGACTAGGAATATTGCTATGCCCCCCCACCACGTCTAAATGCTTCCCACCGTAATTCATTAGCACGGAATAACTCCCTCCACTGGGTGTTCAAGTCTATCCTCACTGTTTGTGTAAGATCGTGCACGTGGCTGTCAGCACTTACAGGATTTATACACACTGTATTTGCCCAGACCTTTGCTGTTACACTAGGAAAGCTTTTATCTACAGATGCAATCCTGAGGCATACAATAAAAATGATTTAAGAGTAAACCCTTGTCCTCTGGCAATTCCTGCCACAGCCATCTGCTGCCTTCTACGTATTTCACTCTGGACCCTTCCTCTTCATCTCATTTGCACCTCTAACGCACTCCCCTCCCCAGGCAAGAAAGATACATGGAAGTGGGCAATTGCTAACACAACCACTGATATTCCTGGAGTTGACATGCTTTGAGAATTGAGTTTAAGGCAAAACAACAGATCAAGGCATTGAAATTTATCCATACTACAGGCAACAGAAACTTTTCCCAGTCAATATGATGTACGGAAAGCTGCGTGGTTGCAGAGAACCAAGCCTGTACTAAAACTGTACAGGAACTGAATCTTCTTTCAAGCACCTGTATTTCCTTGGAGACATAGAAGAATTTACCATTTTGTCTAATATCACTTTTCCACAAGCTCCTGAAATTGCCACAATTTTCTTTTGATAACGACTATTTGAAAATTGTTATAACTATGCAATTTATATAACTAGTAATAAAGGCAAATGGCTGTACAATTACAAACAAGGGAAAAGCTCCCTCTTAAAAAGTTAAATTTTATTTCATTAGAACTGGCCCCCAGGATGTCCTTTTGCTAAAGCATTTTTATTGTAGATGCATGCTTTAAATTGCTGGAACAGTCTGTGGAGTGTAATGCAAGCACAGTTAGAACAGAGCTGTGAGTTAAGGCACCAAAATGTAAATACATCGTAGTTCCAAGCACATGACAGTAGGAAAATCATTTAAGCTGGTAAAAGGATGGTAAGTCATGCCTAACTAAGCCAAACAAACGTACAACTTCACATGCACTTATGCTTTATTATTATTATGAATAGCAAGGACTAAACATAACATTACAGTTTAGGTCTACGCTCTGTTCCAAGGTGTGTATAGCAAATTCTTCAGGCAGTCAGGACTACGTATGTGATGCTAAGAACTCTTTTTTTTCCCCTAAAATGTTAACATATTACATATTCTGACAAAAAGATTACTCCAAGCGTCATCTCTTATCCACAAGTAATCATAACTTCTGCCAGAATCTAAGTGCAGTCGTGTGCAAGATCACGTATTCTAATAACTACTAAATTCAGTACAATTTATGTACGTTTTGAAAGACTTGTATATCAATTTCTCAGAAAGAGATAAAATAATGAACATAAAAGGAGGTAAAAGCATTCTTAACACTGAAATACAGCAACAGTCTCTCCATAGCTATGAACATGTTATCATTAGAGAAATCTGTCATACATGGTGACTTCAACCATGTTCAATAATCCCTTAATTGTCTTGGACTCCAGCAGCCATACACAGTCTTCAAGATATGCAAGTAAGACCTTAAATAAACAGAATGAACACAGAGGAACTGAGGGCAAAACATGGGTTAATGAAGTCATGTTTTCCAGAGAAACTAAGTCATAGATTAGATCAAATATAAGCGTGAATTACTTAAGTCACTGAACAGTTAGTAGGAATATTGTTAAATTCCAGATTGTAAAGAAGTTGTTTCACAAAAAATACAACTGCTAAGTAACTTTTTACTTGTGACCCTCTATGTAATTTTCTTCAGAATATGTTTAGTATGGTTAGTTATTCAAATGATAAATGGTATCTTAGTGGAAGCAGTACATAAAATAATCTACATTTTAATCACACTGAAAATAAATAATGGAGTGTGATAAGTATGATACGCGTCCATTAGACGTGCAGCTACCACATGCAAAAACGTCAGTGTAATGCAATACTTTTTCATTAAGAACATTACAGCAAAAAAAATAAAATAAAAAAAAACACCCAGCAAAAACAATCCCCCAAACTTCTAACAAATATCACAGTTGCATGCAGTAAACAAATCCATGTTATCTATTTTAGAAGTACACCATTTATCAAGAACTACGTGCCTTCTGCAAGAGGCACATGCTTGTGTTTTGCCTTATGACCAGTAGGGCATGTTGTAGTAGGACTAACATTTTGACAGTTCAGACAAATGTGTTAAGTCAGATTTTAAAATTCACTATTATCCAAGTGAATTTCAATGCTCAGTCAACCTTTAAAAAAAAATATTAAATGTGAATAAATTTACCTGTCATACTTAAGGCCATTTTCTTTCACCTACAGCTATTAAAGATAAATGTCTTTAAGCAGGAGTTCTTACACCTTCTTTAAATATAAAATAACAGAAAATCATGATCTAGTAATTTTAAAATCAACAATTTGGAAATAGGAGGTAGGAAACACACTATAGCTAATGGACTTTGAACCGTAATCAAATCAAAAGCTGTAAACAAGATTTTTAGACCTCTGAAGTAACAGCATTAAGTTTTCTACTTCAAAACTCCAGGGGACTGACATGTTCCCCACAATTCTAAGCAGGTACCCTTAAAAAAAAAAAAAAAGTTGTTTTTATCAGTGGCTACCAAAAAAAGGCAGAAAATACAAGTGAAGTACCTGGCAAACATTAGCGTTACATGGAATTTACGCCATTTATAATTTCGAGATATAGATAGCTATTCTAACCAAAAATAAAATACAGCTTTCCAAAAGTTGCAAGATCACAGACTAAAGATTATAAAGTCATTATTCAGCTATGGTTTACTCAGCAAAATACAGGTAACTGTTTCCAAATTCAAGAAGGCACGTTTAACACTCTAACAGAAACTACATAACATAGAAGTTAAACATAGTTTAGTTGTACCATTCATTAATAGTGGACAAATTCAGTATTAAGACTGATGTGCGAATATAGTCCCATTGCTCCTGTACAAATTACAGTATCTTCATTTCTTCTGCACAGCAAGAAATACTCTTGTAACTTTATGCTACATAAGAGCATTAGACATTCAGAAACATATTTCTGAGTGTTATACGGTACGTTCCTGAGCACATACTCTTAGCATTTAAGAAGTATGAGGCAGCTCTCACAAGACAATATCAAGTGTTGGGCAGTTAAAGAAGGAAAGAAAATAAAAGTAAAAACACTAATGGAAAAGACAGTCTTTCAGCTGCACTGTTACTTTTTAAAAATTGCTAGTCTAATATTGCATTTGTTTGGAAGTGTTACTATTTCCAAGACATCAGAGCTTGTCTACCTACTAATAAGTAAACTACCATCAGGTACTGCACACACAGGATGAAAACTGTTCATAATCCAAATAAGACACTTTTTCTACGTTTCATTAAAATACTCTGAGAGAAACTAAAAATTAACTTTTTACCTTGATTAAAGACGTGATCACAATTGCTCCAGCATTCACCATTGGGTTATGAGGCCTGTCTGTGAAATAAAGTTTTCAATTACAAATATACCCCAAGACACATTTGTCAAACAAAACTAGTCAAGTGTTTAAGTGAGAAATGATAAATGTTAATGTATGATTTAAAGCTATGATTATGGAATATAATCCTAAATTAAAAATACTGTAATCCAACATTATACACAATTTTTTGTAATTTCTGAGCAAAGTATTTTACAGCTTAGAACAACTCAGCCTAATGCTACTTAACAGTCCAGTAAATTAATCAGTTTGCCATCATTTCTTTTCCTGAAAAGTTTCAATCCTCTCCAGTGTTCCAAGATCTGATCAATGCACCATTTGCAAGTGGAACAACCCAAAGGGACTTTCCAATTTTTCCTCTAAGTTACCAAATTTCAGTGATTTTAAAAGTGTTCCAACAAGTCCTTTAAAATAAGAGAATTCAAGTTCTTGAATGTCCTCATTGCTGTACATAAATACAGTATCCTCATTCTTTTTAAAAATCAGATGTTTCTATTGGCAGCTGCCAAAATACAAATAACAATTTACTTATCCTCGCTGGAATTTATCTAACTTTATAACTGACTTGCATATACCTGCTACACAAGTTTTTCTTTTTATCACTAATCACCATATTAAGAGTGGTTTTGCATTCCCAGTCATTCTTGGCTGCTCACGTGAATGAATCACTTCCCCCCCACCCCCTGCCCCTTTCTTCTTTTTCCAAAAAAGCTTTCCTTATCAGCTGTCTTCGTTTCCCAAATACAAGTTTTCATTCATTAACATTTACGTCCTACAGTTACTTTTTTTTTTTTTTTTAACTAACAGTTATGCTGTGGCTTCTAACTAGGATATTGATTTTTGAGGGTTCTGATGTCTGAAAACCTCAAGCAATTCTCAATACATTAATATTGTGACAGGTTTGAATTCTTTTTATTTGCTGTTACGTTGTTTATCTCCAAATTCAGAAAAAGTATTAATTTAAAAAAAACACACAAAGTGTTCACTATTTTTATACATAATACACACACGCACACTAAAAGGAACTTGAGATGATTGCTTTTTGGAGATTAGTCTGATATTCACGGTACATACACACACACACATTTTCCCATGAAAATCACACCGTCATGGTCAATGGCACTTAGCCATCTATGACTATCAGATAATCTCCAAAAATTAATAATCTCAAATTCCTTTTAGTATTTTTCAGAAAATCAATATTAAGAGGAACTTAAAAAAATAATAGTCAAGTTATTCTGTTAGTGAAAAGGTAAGAGCAATACCTTCTGTCTAAAAAAGTAAAGCTCCCCCAAAATACAAACTTAGTGTCTACATACTATTTTTAAAGTTGTTAGTGCCATTCCTTATCTCTCTGCAACACTCATGAATTGTTCTCATTTAATCTGATTGTACTTAAGATCCACCTCCATTGAAGGTCCTGTTCTCCTTGCAAGTAACCTGGGCCAAATATATTTAACTTTTGATTAAATCCCGATTCTAAGTAGCAAAAACGTAGCATTTCTATAACTTCCTAACTCTGTCTCTCGTTAGGGACCAAAAACAAGAACACAAGTCAAATGACCATTCACAGCATCACAGACTGCTGCTCAGAAGGGACATCTGGAGGTCATCTTCTCCCTCTCCCACTCGAAGCAAGGCTATTGCCAAGGTTACATCAGGCCAGCCATGCCTTTATCTTGGCGAGTCTTGAAAACCTTCAAACATAGCAAACCCTCTACCTCTCTAGACACCCCGTTCCTCCTAGATGACAAGTTTACCCTAACATTCAACCTGCACCTCCCAAGGCACAGTGTGGGGCTACTGGCCCTTGTTATATCATCTGCCACTACCAAGAAGAGCTACACAAATCGTCATCTTTGCAATTGCTCTTTAAGGGTTTTAAGTGGCTCCCAGGGGAGACTTCCAACTGCTCCTTGGGAGTTATATGCCCTGGACGACACAGCACCTTGGCAACCCTCCACTGAAACCCCTTCCACTTTTTCAGTGTTCTCCTTGAACTGGGGATCCTAACTCCAGACACACAGTCCAGCACAACGCTGGCCTCATGCATGATGAGAACACGCTATCACCCTCATTTCTTGCTCTAGCTACACTTCTCTTTTTTCCAGCTTCCTCTCGTTAACATCAGATATCATTCCAGTCCATAAACAAGTTAACAGCTTAATTGTATACAACCCCATTCTAAAAAGTATTTTGATAGATTTTTTGCTCTTGATTCTTCTGCACATCTCTATGGTTTCGATCTGCCACACAGTATAAAGCAAAAAACTAATTTCCAATGCCCACATCACGTATTTGAATAAAAAGGATGTGTAATGGTTATTTAGCGTTCAGCAACTCAAAAGCTTATCAATGTGGTAAGTCCACACAACAGAATGCACCCTCAAAAATTCTAACACATCTCATTTCCTTGAGGATGTCACCACTTACTTTCAATGTCACAAGGTATTCTTGGTTACTTTTTCCTCTACTCTGAAAATTCCTCTCTCACTGCCTAACATCTCAAACTACATGTACCAGTTCTGCCCACTTTACAACCAACACACCACCATGTGCTGACCTCATATGAAGAATGGGAAGAACCTTCTGATGAAAGGAGACACAGATTTTCCTGAATATGTGCTTTTGAAACGAAGCTGTGTTTTGTTCCCCCCTTGACGAGCCAACAAGGAACAATCACTGTCAGAGCCTTAACGGCTAAGGGGACGTACAGCAGTCTGGCTGACCATACACTTAACAAAAGCTCTTCTTTGAGGGTCTTTCCTACTGCTACCTAACACCAGCCCATCACAGAGCTGAGCAGAACACCTTCCATTAACTCACTGCTCCCTCTTCTAAGCAGAATAAACCCTGGTAGGGCATCCGGGTCCCAGGAAAGCAATTTTCACTATTATCTGGATAGCACCTGATAATGCTATCCAAATGCTTCCCATAAATAGATATCTGTAATTGGCAGATAACCTGTTCATCTTGCCACAATAGCTACAGGCTTCTTGAGAGGTGGCTGATGCCCCAAGCCTGTCCACGTTCAAGAGGCATTTGGACAATGCACTTAATAATATGCTTTAACTTTCAGTCAGTCCTGAAGCGGTCAAGCGGTTGGACTACATGATTGTTTTAAGTCCCTTCCAACTGAACTATTCTATTCTACAACAAAGAACCTCTCCACTGACTTAAGATATACTGGGGCTTTTTAAGGGCCAAGATGCCTTTGTGCGATGACAAGGAATGAAGATTGATACTGTAATTACAACAGTTTGCCAAAGAGGTAAACAAACTCATCTATTAATCTTTAGAAAGAGGTATCAAACTCCGCAAAGCTAACTGACACACACCACTAAAAACACACACACACTCTCTCTAAATATAATCAAATAATAAAGACAATGACCTGCTCGGCCTGCAACAAAAAAAGAAAAAATAAAACAAAAAAAAATCTTATACACAGCTTCTCTGCAAGTCTGGTATATTGCTGTGTCATCTCATACTTCAGAGTAAGTTCATGTGTTTATCCTTAACAAAAAGCACAAGTCACAATAACCCTTCGATTTTAACAGGGGTGCCCTGATTAAACGATTTGCCTCTTGCATAGACAACCCACCTAACAGCCTCTGAACAGTAAGTATATTCCTCTCTGAGACAGTGCTGTTTCTCCTGTGGGAAGGAGATACTTGTCTAGAACAGCCTTTTACATAGAGAACTGCAATATATTTAATAGGCATATCTAAATTCAAAATAAAAGAAAATATAATTTATTTATTTACCTAAAAATCTCTCCACTGGAGATCAGTTTTGAATGGTGAAAAACATGTATTTTTTTTAACACATGCAGAAAAAAAAACTGCTTGACAATTAGCACTATTGCTCCAGCAACCTGCCACGCAATCATGCCACATGCAAACTAGACCCTTCCCCTAATAAGCTCAAGTTACAGTGATTTTCCTCTGCCAGTTCTGACCTTTTTAGTCCATCATTGGCCTTAGACCTTTCTTGTACGATTGCCTTGCAGTCTTTAAACACAGAAAGCAGAGGTTGCCACACATACACAATACACACATTTTAATAAACAGAACAGTTCACCGTGACAAGTTTTTTCTGAAATTACATCAAAATGTGTTTGTCCAATACAAAAAACTTAAAGAATTCCATCTTCAGCTAACAAAATCCTTCAGCAGAATAAACAGTTTCCTGGCAATCCCTCGGATACAATGCAACATTTATTGCTGGACTGAGTTTACAAACAACTGCATTACTGGACTAATTCTACAAATAGCTGTCATCAAGAGAAGGTCCCATGTATGGATAAGAAATACTAACTGTACATATATACAGGTATTGTCAGACATGTTGCACCATGAACTCAACAAGTATGAAAAAATCTGCAAACTGCTCGATGACCATAAAAATTATTCCTGATGATGCCTATTTCAGACACATTTTACTATGTACAATTCCTGATCTACTCCAATCAACTAGAATAATCTGCTTTTAATTAACATGGGAATTGCTTTAGTCTCCTCCAGAAATCTGAATTGTTTGATGGGCCATATGTTCCCTTTGATAACAAAGTTTTAAAATTGAATATTCACAAGGCTGTAGAATTTTCCAAATTTCTATTGCACAACATGGATTTTACTGAAAACATACATGATTCTTTTTTGTTATGAATCGGCATTTTTAGCTATGATTTAAAATTGTCTTGTAATATTCCCCATTCTTTCCAGCTTGAATCTCAATACTAGTAAACAAAGAAGTGAAAGAACGCTGTTTCAGAATTCTTTAATGGAGTCACTACAAAAAAAGACTTTCGGAAGCATGTCTAGCCAGTTTTCAAATACCTGCATATCACTTCATAAAATCCTGATTACATGCATGAAATTCAACTACTTCGGAATAATCAGAAAGCAAACAGATTAAATATCTATATTATATACATTAATTTTCAAATCTGACCTTGAAGGTAGTTATGTATGCTCAAACTGCCAAATACTCCGCACATCCGAACTTCGTACAACAATTTAAACCTACAAGTAAAATGTAACCCCTTCTCCCTTTCTTCTCTAACAGAAATTCAATTTCCCTTTCTTTCCCTATAACTGAAGTGTTCCTACTTATTAGGCTTCTACCTTCTGTTTTAGTCCTTCATTTAAGAGGCTGTTTGGGTTAGTTCTAACACGTTTTCCTCATGTCAGTTATGTCAGCCGCACAAGCTTAAAAATTAAAATTTCTATCATGTAAATTCCTCCTGTCTATTGTTTTCATGCACACTGGTCAAACTTTCAATAATGCCAATTCTCCTATTGCATAACAGTCTTATAAACATCTTAAAGTCTAACAGTAAGATTATAAAAGCCCACAGCCTAACAATTCATCTTGTCTCATGGTTTAATTTTAAAAGTAGCAATAAAAAGAAAACGCCTACTATACTGTTGGTCTTTTAATTAAAAGAACCAACAACATACTAATCCAAAGGAAAAAATGGGCAGTTTTCAGCACCATCAAAACTTTTTTTATATGAAAGCTTTCTTAGGACACGAAAGACAGTCTTCTTCACACCGTACAACATAGTATTGGAAAAAACTAGGAATACAAAAACAAGACAGCAAAGCTTGACAAAATGCTTAATTCCCTCTTGGAGATACATTCACACGTTAGCATTTCATTACCACCTACTAACATAATACAAAAGACAACATCTATTGTCAAGATCCATTTTATTTGTGAATTTGGAAAGATGATTTTTAAGGTACGTACTAAATATAATTATATATCATTTCTATATAAATTCAACACAGTGCTTGACAAATATCATCTAAGCCTTATGCTGTTAATTAAATATTAATTCCAATACCATGGCAACAGAAACATTGTCTGTTCTCTTACTGAGAAGGATCTGCTAGAAGAAACATTTGTGTTTCAGAGATAGCATCCACTATTTCCTCTAAGGCTACGTGAGTCATCCTTCTCAGATTTTTGCCATCATGTTTTTAAAAATAACATTTTCATGCTTGAGAATTAATATAATACGAAAAAGAAATAATCTAGGTAAGTACTGTACAAGAAATTCTTGCTAAAGCACTCCTGCCCCAGGAAAAAATAAAACAAAATAAAAACATTGTTTTGAATGAGTAGCCAAATTCAGTTTAGAATAATGTGTGGGAAGATGTGTTCAGTTTCGCCTTCTGGAAACTAGCCAGCACTCGCCTTTGGCTCCAGCACCTGCTTCTCAGAGGGCTGAGAAGGAAAGTGATATATATGTTCCTTAAAATCAATTTAACATCTTTGATTCTTTCACCACCATTTTACAGAGGGCACGATGAACGAACACTTGCTACCGACTCAACTAAATAAATATACATTTCAAATACCGGCATTGTCAAAATTATTTTTTTTTCTTACAGCTGGATACTAGCAAATAGAACAGAAGTTGTAAAGCATCTTTTACTAGCACTCTAAATTAGGCAGAAGTGGGTGATAAAGGATAAGCCTACCTTGCTGATGGCAAAATATTTTGGGACATTGTCTAACAGTAAAACTTAAGAGGATCAGTAAAATTGAAAGACTGTAATTTTCTATATAATAGAAATATATATATAAAAAATTAATATACATAAATATATATAATATATATTTTTTATAATTTTCTAAAATTGAGTATTTGCATTATTAATTATTATATATGTCTCTTACCATCTTCATTCAGGAACAATTTGTTGAATCTTAATCCACTAGGCTCTTTACCAACATATCTGTGCACGTACTCTGTGCCAAGATCATTAACAGCAATAGCGTATTTCAAAGGCTTTACACAGGACTGAAGACAAAATGGAACTTTGGTATCGCCAACAGAATGCCTGAGAAAAACACAGATGAAGATGTTTAAAGTTTCCCGTTCACCAGCTGTGGTGAGTAGAGACTGTTAACAAAAACGCCCAAAAAAAGAAAAGCAGATTATTACTGAGTCTCATATTGAAAAACAGGACAAAAAGATGTAAAGGTTTTAACAATAGCCTCCATAAGCTAAGCATAACAAAGTCACTTGCTGGTGATTACTGCAGATGTAACAAAATAAAAGCAAGTTCAAAAATGGGTTTGTACCAGAGCAAAAAAAAAAAAAAAAATCACCTCAGAGCTCTTACTATTGCACTTACCCTACTCAATTGCAAACCACATACTCAAAAGGGCATGACCTGAATATAGCCACTCTACATATTTATGTCTATACTAACAAAGATGAGATACAATTCAGTTTTAGAATTCGAGGGCAATAATTAAATATCTGTATTTACATCCCCTTTGATAATGGCATAGGTATTTTATTACAATTATTAAATGCTATCTTTTGGAAGGTTTACTTTCAACATCTAAGTCAGACTGCATCTTGGAATGACTCATACAAGCAGCATATGCCACATCTAGAGCAAAAGGCTCCGAGCAACCGCTTGTCTGATGGCAAATTCAGAAGTGTATTTGCTGCTTTTTTTTTTTGCAGAAAATGCGAGAAGGTTTCACAGAAACTCACGAAACCATTTTGGCATTATAAAAAACTAACAGTACACAACATTGAGCATTACAAAAATGAGCATTATCAAAATTTTCATTAGTACGTGTTATAATATCCAAAAAAAAAGCAAAATGTTAATTTAAAATATTCAAAGAGGACAACATTTTTACTTTCAAAGCTCTTTTACTATAAATAAACTATAATTCAGACACTTAAGCAGGGAGCTGAAAAATACTTCAACTCACTTGTACAGCTCTTCTTCTAGAAATTACAGGGCATGTGGACAATAAGAAACAAACAGAGATCATAACAGATCACACTAAAATGATCCCCAGTCCACAGTCACCGTAAGCAAGTCTGATGCTCTCTCAAGAATTCACGATTTGCTTGGGACACACCAGTTACCTAAAAATTATGGTACTTGGAATATGCAGTATGACTATACCAAACCGCAAGACAGCGGACACACGCAAGCTGATGAATATCTCACACTGTTTAGACCCAAAGGTGGGCACCCAATAGTTCACCTTGCTTCTCAGCTAGACAGTGCGAGACACTCCTTTACTTTTGGGCTCCTAACTGTCTCTGCTACACTGAGTCGCTATTCAATAAAAATAAAATCACTCAAGACGTATCTAAGACCTATACAGACCCTTATAGGAGAAAATTTAATAAACCTGAAAAGCAAAATCACGATAAGTTCTGTCCAGTCCACGTCTTCATTTTCTTTTTAAAGAATATGGATATGAATTTTTTCAATGACTTGTAACAACCCTATAATAATGCTACAATAAGAATACTAACATGTAGAAAAGGAACTAATTTTTAAGTACAACATGACATACAGAAAAAAAAAACAATGTAGCTCGCGGCATGGGTACTACTAGTAAAGCCCTTCAACTGCCACGGATTTATATTACATAAGCATTGTCTCTACCTTGTCCTTTGGTAATCACTGAAATTACCTACAGCTTCATTACTGTGCTTGGATCGTAAGCACAATATAATCTAGCTTTAAACACACAGCATTTACAAATACTATGTAAAAATATTTTATAATAGCAAAATAAATAAGCTTAAACAGAGAAGTTGAAATAATGTTAAGACAGATGACCAAGTGGATTTCACTTCTTAAAAGACTCCAATAAAGCTTTTTCTTTATTAAACCATGAGGTATCATGAAGTGCTGCGTATCACAGAATACCTCAAGTTGGAAGGGACCCATAAGGATCATCACATCCAACTCTCTGCTCCTTGCAATACGTCAGATAGTTTAAATAATTGAAACAGCAAAATCTAGAAGTTAGACTATACCTCTGTCCATCCACTGTGCAAAGTGAGACACCCCACAAATCAGGGCTGAACTTGGCCAGTTGTGGAATATAGTCAGCAACCTATCACAATGTGAAATAAAACCAGAGACATTACAGCATCCAAAATATTTAACTATATGTTAACATATTTTAATTAAAATAAGTGCCAACAGAAACAATACACAAGTCACAACTGAATTATTCCACTAATAATCACCTAGTATATCTAAAACGTCATTACAAATTATTATATTCATTAGATCATTATAAATTTTTTTTTTCCCCAATGAAAGTACAAACTTCAGCACATTCTAAGAAGAATCTCTGTTCTGTATTACGGCATGTTTAGCATTTTCAAATCATACAAAGTTTTAGCTTGTAACAAAGTTTGGGGTTTTTCAATTAATTTACTGAAAATAAGCACTAGAATAAACTTTAATTACGAACACAGGCATGGCGTTGACAACTATTTCTGTCACACAACCCAGACAGTTGTGTAGTCTCGCATAATTATTTTTTTTAGACTATGTTTAGTCTGACAAGTTATATAGCAGTTTTACAGTTTATGTAAAATGAAGAATAATGATATTTTCTCTACACCTCAAAATAGTAAAAGATCGTTAGAGGCAAGGAGCTTTATTTCTAAGACAGTTTACAAGTTGCAGACATAACTGAACTTCCAAAACTATTTATCAAGTTATCAGTTTTACATTTTGCTATAAACATTAAGAAAAGATCTCTCTACTTAACAAATATATTTGGGTAATATCAACAAATCTACATAAGTTTGAAGCTGAATTTACAAACAGGTTACCTTTCCTCCAGATTGTTTTTTAGCACTTTCATATAACTCATCGATATGTGAAGTAAACGACATAAAATCTGGAATGACAAACTTCCTCCTGAAAGCTTGAGTAAGCAACACAATATTACTTTGTACACACCTGCAAAGAGTTAAAAAAAAAAAATTGTTAGTATTTTGACAAAGTGCTGTCAAAAAGCCTACCTAAACAGCAATTACATGCTATTTAAATAAGCAACATCAGTCCCTTGGAGTTATATGCCTATATGAACAGAACTTTATTGGAAAGACTTTTCAATTTTCCAATCCATAAGTTATAAATAATTTTAAAAAAATATTTAAAATTGTTCCATTGCGTTTGCTTTCATGCCTTTTTATTTAAGGCCCTTTTTTGAAGTTTCAACTGTAAGCTTGTACTGCAAGGTACTGTCAACTTGCCTTCAAGTAGCATCTACACTTGCAAAAGGGATCTAAGCCACCCAGTTCCTAGGATTAGGACATGTGACAGCCATCTAACCCAACCCTTGTCCAAAGAGTGATAATTCCAGAGTTAGATTGGACTTCTGAGGCTCAGGGTTGGCTTCTCTCTTTCCAACTGGTTTCACCACAAACTGAACAAGACGACTGCCAACAGACCAAACTGGTGTGAGTTTCCACTCTAACAAGAGCATACCCCTGAGGAAGTACTCAGCAACATCTTCTAAACTAAACAAAAGTTAACAGTGACCAGTACTGGAAGTGTCTTGCTTCAAAGTATCACCAGTTAAGGAATCTTTGCTGCTTTTTAACCCACAATGCATTATCACCCACACCCTCTGAACATCAGCCCATCTGCTACATTTAGAAAACTGATGAGGTAAAAAGGAAAGGACTTATCTAGGAGAAACAGAAGGAGGGAAGGATCAAAACACAAGCTGAGACACGCTGCTAAAAGTAGTGTGCCAGTGGGTGGGGGGTGAGCAGGAGCCGGGGTGGAAATCGGGAGCCGTTATCAGGTCAGCTGAAATACAACCTGATAAAGGGTATTAACAGCCCTATCCCAGTGCAAGGAAGAGAAAGGGAGGTTTAACACCAAACAAACGATTTCCTTAACACCCTCATACTATGCAGAAACGAGCTGTTAATTCAGACAAATGGAAAGTTAACATCTACGCCCATATTACAAACAAGCACATCCCTTCCAATTAAGACTTGTAATTTTTTAGGGAAATACTTTCAGTTGGAATAGATACTTCCAATAATCCTATTATTAAAAGTCATTATCAGTTCAAAATTAAGTTGCATGAAGACCAGTGAACAGACAGAATTATCTTCCCTTTGAACCCCCCTCTCTTTTTTTAAAGCTTCAGTTTGAACTCCTTTGTACTTAGGAAACTTTATCCCACATTTAGCTGACAAGCATTTCAAATGCTGGAATGCACTACCCTCCACAAGTGAAAGAGAAACAGTGGAGAAGTTTCCGTTGTACAAACCGGTATCTTAAGAGTCACTCTGTAATAAGCTGCTTTGATCGTCTGTTAAAATAGCAATTGAGTTGGTTCTGTTGTAATTTGTCATGCTTATCCACTCCTTTTTTTACATATCTTGCAGAAAAATCCTGTCCATTTCTGTTCCCTGCAGCCTCCAATTACAGTTACCTACTCCAGGTGCAACAACCCCTTTTCAAAAGTAGCAACAGTTCATGGCAGTGACACACGCTGAAGGAAAAACAATGCACATAGGCACTAGGCTTAACCTTCGGATGCACTTCTACATTGCCTGAATCACCTGGACAGCATGAAGAACTCTTGTAAGAAAAAAAAAAGTTCACCTAAACCTATTAGAGCAACTCAAGAAAACAAAGTGTGGAAAACAACAAGGAGGCAGTATGCACTGAAATACAGTCCTCTGATATAATATTACATTTCTGAAACAGGAAGGGCATTTATATGCTTCCCAATTCACACCAAGTCTAGGATTCAATAATTCAAGCGTTTTAAGCTCAAGATTGAAACTCACTGCAGAAATAGCTGTGCTGGCTAAGGACATTACTTATTTCTGCAAGAAGTTATTGTTCCCAGACTTCTGCCAAGCTCGGTGTCCGAGTATTTACCCCAGTACTCCTTAACCCAGGCAAATCATATGAATTCACAGGCATTAAGTATGGGAGTTCAATTAATCTAGACAGGTATTTGGAACAACTACTGCATTGACAAGAGGACAGGGTCCCAATAAGCTTCAGTGAGCAGTAATATTTTCACTCAGCAGAGGAAACGAGCCTTGACAGCCTCTAATATTCTGCAACCAGCATTCGTCCCCACTGGTTTGTGTTCCAGGTAACCCTTTGGAGACAAATGCTCTGAGGCTCAGGAGAAGCGGAGCAGTACGAAAAGGAAGGAGGAATTTAAGTAAGGGAGGAATTTACGTAAGTGAATATATTGATAAATAAAAATCTTTCTACAGCCAAATTTTACTAACAACGTAGCCCTTACCCCCACATACTCTAATGGTGTTCAGGACAGATACACTAAAAACCTCCCACCTCAAATTCTTCCATTTTTCCAGACTTTATAGTCTCACCATAAAAATTCTGTTTTGCCAAATCCCAATCCAAGCACTTCTTCCCCCATTTGAAAACGCGTCTTTTCAAACTATAAAACATCCCTGAAACATTTGGGTTAGGAAGATTAAGATCTATAATAACTTTCACTGAAAGTAACAGTTTCTGGTTGTTTTTGGAAACTGAATCTTTGGTCTCCAGCATAAAGTCAGGATCACTTTGTTTCCTTTATCATACAACTTGTTACATTTTCCTTTTTTTCCCCCCCCCCAAGTTCTGGCTGGGCTTGCTGATTATTGCTTCCCTGCACAAAGTAAACACCTGCTAAAAACAGTGTCTGAAGTCCCACCAACTCTGAAGAACCGTTAGGCCATCTATATAGCTGAATGGACACCTTTCTGTCATGTTTGAAAAGCTGCAGTATAAACACTACAGAAAGGAATGCAAAACTCCATTTCCAACTAGCAAGACTAACTTGGTAGAAGTGTTACATATATTCAGACATTTTAGAAAGACAAAAGTGACATTATTTTGACAAAGGAGGTATTAACATTATAACATAGCAGAAGTCCTCTACATCTGTCAAAAGCTTTCTCATTGCTCAAGCAAATAGGATGAAAACATTTATTAATACCGGGGTTGAGCAAATCTAAAATGAAAGTTTTCCCTCAGGATTTGCTACACAGAAAACTGAGAGCAGCAGAGCCACTCAGAAGCAGATAACCTTGTTTGAGGTCCCGCCTCAGAATGTCAGGTTTATGCCTAGAACACAACGTCCCCAGATTGCTGCTTCCTACCTGCAGGTCAGGGAGATCTGGCTACCAACACCACAGTTCCCGGTCAATAAAGCTGGACAGACAGCACCTTGTGACAAAGGCTAAGCCTACAAAGCCAAGTTAGATATTCTGAAAAAGAACTGAATTTAAACCTCAGAGCTGTAACTGTTAGTCAGTAGCCATCATCTCACTCAAATTTACACCATTTTTCAACATAACTCACTCAATTCCGATTGCCTCATGCCTTTCCTTCACCCTCCCCTCCACTGACCAAAATATTGTTAGTTAAGACATACAGCTTTTTGCAAGTCTCCTACTTTTTCTGTTAGCAGTGAGCTGTGACTTGAAGGAAAAGCTAAGACGAGTAGGAGGATTTCTTACAAAGATTATTAGGAATTTTTCTACAAATTAGCTACAATGTCATAGAAACATACCTATAAAGTAGGATACGTCAAAACGTGCACGCTTCATGAGGAAGATTAGCACATACAGTCTTCCTATGTGCTAAGTTGCCTAAGTTTCATCTGCCAACACTCGGATAGTACTAGTACTACTACTTTATTAAGTATTACCACAGCTAGGGTACAAAAAAAAGAAAAAAATTCACATAGCAAGCTAACTCGCATGCTGCGCTGCTTTCAGTAAGCAGGCTGTTCTCCACAACGTATCATTCATGCTACAAAGACCACGTGTTATGTTCTACAGATGCAACATGAACAGCTAATTCAAGAAATTTGTCAAGCGCTCTCTCTGATACGTGCACCAGTGAAGCCCTCAAGAAACTCTGGAGATGAAAGATTAAAAACCCGAACTGTTCTGCCTGTAACAGGGAGACTTTTTTCCACATTTTTATTTAAGTGGAAAGTACTGTTAAGCCAGAAATCTTCAAAGGAAAGCAATTTTAGTCAAATTGGAGTCTAACGTTTAGAACAACTAAAAAGGTGCTGAAAGTTCTATTACAGAGACAGGCAGCGAGCTAAAATATTTTACAGGTAATTTCTACTGGACTCATTTGATTTAGTCAAGCTTATGCTACCACTACTCTATGTCACTTATCCTTGATGCTTTATTCTATCCATCAGCTTTGGATTCAAATTCAACAGGAGAATTACACCACTGACTTTTACGTGTAGTGAACTGAAGCTTCAAAGTCCTAAGGTAAGTAACAGCTGAGTAGACACATTATTACATTTCACACCTTAAACACCTGGAGGAGAACAAAAAAATACAGGAATCCTTGTACAAGTCTCCACACAGCAAATGCAGTATGCCTAGGGGAACAGATAACTGAAGTTTGGGGAGTTTTAATTTATAAAAAAGGTTAACACCTGCTGCTGCGAATGAAAATCTACTATGTGAGAAGAGATTCACCTCTCCACCCTCTGCATAGTCTTTATGGTCAAAACTCTTCCTACACAAGAGGCAACCACATAAGCTTTCCACAAATTGTCATAGTAACAACCACTCCTCTAAACAGGGGATCACGGGCATTATAATATTCAGCCCTCTAGTTAGCAATCACTTGTCCTTTTTTAAATATAGAGCCCTTGCCAGAAATGTAATTCATAGTTCACTATTACAAACAAGCCTTCTACTATAAACGTAATGCATACTAGCAAAAGCATTTCCTTTCCAATCCAACCATACTCCCAGGAAGGTTTTCGACTCTAACAATTTAGAGCTGTGCTGACAAATAACCAGTGAAGACCTGGTCTTGAACTTAAATACAGAAATTAAGTTAGTCCATGTTGTATCTTTAAAAAGTATCCCACATTTGATTAAGGAGTTGACTGGTTTGTTATTTTGTCACACACAGAGACATTCATTTTTTCTCAATGTACTTCCAAAAATGTTTATATATATTTAAAGATATATATCAGATACACTTTCTGTTTATATAAACTACGTAAACATATAATATAGTATAAGCATATATACATATAAGTATATAAAATATATAGTACACAGTATAATATGTAAACACCCCTTTTATATATACTTACATATTTTAAATTGTAACTGAGAGGAAATAGAACTAAACAGCATTAGCTCACAAATTCAAAAAATGCTATAGAACAACAAAAATTAACCAATTTTGATAAAAGTATACTCTTCATGAAAGAATCAAGTTTTAGATATTATGTCATTTACCCTGTAAATGGAATAAAAATATACACTGAAAAAAAATAAGTCTACAGATTTTATTTCAAGATTTAGGAGCCTCTAAACTTACAGTCTTTTGGTAGACAAAAACTGTAAGTAGAGGAGCAAAGGAGTGGGCTTGGAATGAACTGAAGACAACCTGAACAGTGCTTATATTGTTCAGTTAACTCACCACAGACTTCTCTTACAAAAAAAAAAGTATCATTGAAATATGGCACATAAATCTTTTCCAAAAAAGACCAAAGCAGTATCTACAGTACCAACTGCTCTCATTTCTACATATCTTGAAATTTAACTTCACTGTATTTTTTTAATATACTCACTTTTAGAATTAACTACCTACATACTCACTACATCTCACTACAAAGCAGCAGCATCCTGAACTTCAGATAAAAAACTGATGATGCAGCGAGACAGAAGTTTTATGTACTCATACTAAATACTCCATGCTGCATCGATTAATTTATTTGGCATCTGATCAAGAGTTGCAGTATGGGGTCAGATATACACGCAAACAACACTGATACAATGAACTCTTGCAGAGATCACACAATCTGTCTGCTGTGTGAAACCAGTGAACAAACTCATATGAAGACAGCATCAGTAGGAGCGTGTGTTTGACTCCCCTTCTAATTACACTTTGATTTATATACCTTATGTCCCTCCAAAGACAGCAGTCGGTAACACACAGACACCATTCATTGAGAATTATACATTGACAAAAAGCTTACTTTTTAAAAAGGTCTTTGTCCAGCATAACACCATCTGAAGTTGTCTGAAGGGTCAGTCTTAACATATCCATGCACTCTTTCAATCGGGGATCAGATGTGCGTAATCCTGTAGATTTGAGTGCCTAATTCAATAAAACAATAATTACTAAAATGAAAAAATACGCTTTTACAATCAAGTTCTCCACTGCTCGGTCTCATTTATCAAGATAAGAGACAACTACCACTGTGTTATCAACACAGAGACATTCTGACACCTTATTGATCCTTTTGCCATTTCCTTCTGCCACTTTGACTGCATCTGATGTCAAAGAATTAACATCATTTGAAATCCACAGTGGTCCAACTACATCTTTACACAAGTGCAAATACTACCTGCCATGGACACAGATGCTTTCAAGCATGCTCTTTTGCGCAGCAGAGAAGTGAATAACAATACTAGTACACTCATTCCCTTAACTACAGAAACAGTGCGGGGGGCGGGGGGGGGCGAATATAATTACATTCCTTGCTGCAGCTAGCCATGTATAACAGAAATTCTTTGCTTTGTATTCTTGCATTTAGAATGTTAGAAATAACCTCATAGTAGTTAGCTTTCTACAGCACTCTGGAACAGTAAACTTACAGTTATGAATTTATGAACTGGTATTTTTTCTTGTCCTTCTGCAATAGTATAGAAAAGCAGATCTTCTAAGCTCGGAAGGAGACCTTGCTTCACTTTACTGAAAAAAAAAAACCCAAACAAAACATGCACAGATTAGTTTAGTGCATATTTTTATTTACACACATTTTTGCATTACTCACAAGTAAACATATTTTCACTACCAGTGTAACTACTACCATTAATTTCAAAGAATGCTTTCACCAATGAACACAAAGCTTACTTCAGCTTTAAGTAGGGAAAAAATTGTACTATTAAGAGTAGCACGCATACACTTCATAATAGCAAACACTTAACTGCAACATAGCCGTGTTTTTACTGACATACATTTATTGCTAAGATTATTATTAGAATTCTTTTGGAGCAGCTTCATCACATTTCCCTCAATGTTACAGAGGATACGCACGTTGCTTGCACAAAGACTAAAGTATTTATAAGACTCAAAGACCTACATGATTCATAATAAAGCTGTAAGAGAAGACTGACCCAATGATTCCACAGGCCAGAAAAAGGAAAGAGATGATGAATGTGCATTATTTTCTTCATATTAGTCCTGGTTTTAGGAACTCCTAGAAGGAGTCCTAAAGCCCTTGTCCTTCTAGAAACTTATGGAAGCCTCAACAGTTACAGGGAAAGCAAGCAAAGCCATCTGCAGCACAGTACAGTTACCTGAACCACCTCCGGCACCAGCAGCAGTAACTCTCATGGTGTGTACTTGGCAGAGGAAGTTAACATGCAGCACAGATACATCTTTAATGGTCACTATGTTTATCCGTGTAAACACATTGTCCCTCAAAGAGTTCCACGTGTTAGCTATTTTACTCTGAGATATGCTTCCTGTATGCCCAAGTTTTTCTGTAACTTCCATCTCAAACTGAAACGTGGAGAAAACCTACCAGATTAAGCATCAAGAAAGATGAAGCATCAAGATTCCAAGGAGAAAGCTCTAATACTGACAGCTTTCCCTCAAAGCCTTTGGAAGTTCTCTAAAAGTTTAACCTCAGAGTTTTGCCTTTCCTTGATGTTCCAAGGGACCCCACAGCAGGCAGGAGCACAGGCCTGTACTCAGTTTTTTACTCAAGTTCTTTACTAAAACTTACTTCCCTGTAAGTACAGCATCATAGCATACAGCTGGAATGTACACTTCCAAACTGCTAGAGGCAGTGATAGCAAAGGGCTTCCAATCTACTCTTTTGGTCCCCTGAAGTGCTTGGGTTTGTTTCTAGACAAAGCCAATGTTCTGATGTTTGAGAGACAAAAATAAACAAGCACAAAACAAAACAGTTCTCTAGTAAACGTAGACATAAACTAAAATGCAGAGTATGCAGTCTTACGTTATTTTAGCCATCAATTTTAAAGCTCAATCTTATGATCTAATAATATCGGCAATGCTTTGTTTCTATACTGTAATATATAAAAGTTATTGCCCAAAAGTAGAACACTCAGTAGCAATTTATCTATTTTTATGCATGCGTGCACATGTGTACCAAAAGCAGGTATAAGTTCTAATCATGAAATTTTTCACGAGAGCAGTTATTCTTTGAATATTGGTAGTCAGGGTTATAACTACAAAAATAAAATACTACAAGTAAGGACAGACCCTAGGTAGGCCAATGCAATCTTACAGGCTGACATTTAATCCTCCCTCTTCTCCCAATACTAGCTTACTCTAGCCCAACAACAGGTCAGATTTATGATTATTTTTAATAAAAATCTGATTATATCCAAATACTCTTTAAGACAACCTTTAGATAGCACTCGCCTCCCTCCTTTCCTCATAACTAGCAGTGAAAACCAGCAGTAAAAATCTCACTTCTCATTTTCCGATTTATTTAAAACACTGTACTTACATACTGAGAACAGAAGACAGCTTTGTAAGCCAACAGAACTTTCCTTGTCTTCCAGTCTGGATTTTTTTTTTTTTTTTTAAATGATGCTGGATGACTAATGCACAGACAAGCAGGCAATTCAACCAAGACAAACACTTCCAACTACCTCAAGCAAATTACTGAACACCCTTTTTCCTAAAGAAAATTCAAGTCTTCCACACAGCACATTGCACTTTCAATCTTTTGAGAACAGTATGTCCAGTCAAGCCAACAGAACCAGAATTACTAACACACCAACGAAAGCTTCATCCTGTATCTGCATCCTAACTCTGCAGCTACATACTTTGTTTTTTAAAGCTATGCTGAGTTACACCGTCTACACCCCTAGGTTTTCCCCATTTGCGCAGAGCACGTAACTAAGCTCCGCAAAGCATCGAGTTTTAAGGAATGTCTCTGCTACAAAGCTGGTTACTGGATTGCTGAAGGTCTGACTGAGGAAACTTTCATACCTCACTTTGACAAAAGAAGCCGGCAAACAAATTGAGAAATTTTAACTGATAACCTATTTAATTACAAGATTCTGAACTATTACTCAGAATTTTACATCTGTTCCAAATGTGGAATTTCTATCTGGAAGGGTGCAGAAAAAAAACAAACCCTCAGACATTTGACCAAGATTTTTATCTGCCTCTTCATAAGATTTTAATCTATTAAAGAGATGTGCACCTTTCACAGCATAAATTCTCTCTTGACATAGTTTCCATATCTTTCACATCTGCTGCTGTTCAATATTGGGTCAGTCAGCCTAATTTAACAATGGATCTGCACTGACTGCCAAAGCAAAGAGGATGGCATTCAATATATTTACAGAAAATTGCTTTTTGTCAAATAGTCCATCTTTTGATAAAGTTTATCAGCTAAATAGAGGTGAAAAGGCTTGCTCTGCAGTTTATCAGGTCAGTGATGTAAGTAACTAATGTTTGCTTAACCTAAAAGCTATGTTTTGGCACTGGGAGCACACTTAGCAAGATAGTGCTGTTCAGCACACGGTGTAAAGAGCTGTTTTTCAAGTCAGGGAACTTGCAGTTTCCACAGCTGATTTAAAGTGGTAATTCCAGTTTATTCCATTTCAAGAATAATGACTTTGATACTTATTTCCCTTCTTTAAAAAAAAAAAGAAATTAAAATTAAGCACCAGACTACTACACAACTAGACTTCTCCAGTGGTACTCTCATCTGTGGGCTAGAATACTGGTGAATGCTCCACACCGCTCTTTAAATATAAACAGAATACAGGAGTTGCAAGCACAAGGACTTTGTAGTCCTTAACGTTCCTTCCTTCAGCTCTTCCTTTTGCATCAGCACAATGCTTATACCAGATTCCACACAGGCTTCCATTTTAACAAAAGCGGAATTATGATTTCTACAATGTAAAAGATTAAATTTCAAATACAATGAAACACTCCTACTTTGTACTTCAAGATGTAACTGGCAAAACGTAAAACAGGATTCATAGAACAAAAGATACAAAGATACGATACTGCTAATAATAGTTAAAGACTCATTATTAACAATAAGACACCAGTCATAAAAATACAAGGTCACAACTGTCACAGGGGGTCCCTCAGGGGTCTGTATTAGGTCCAGTACCGTTCAATATCTTCATCAATGACATAGACAGGGGGACCAAGTGTACCCTCAGCAAGTTTGCAGAGGACATCAAGCTGAGCAGTGTGGCTGACACGCCTGAGGGACGGGATGCATCCAGAGGGACCTGGCAAGCTCGAGAAGTGGGCCCATGTGAATCACATCAGGTTCAACAAGGCCAAGTGCAGCGTCCTGCACCTGGGTTGGGGCAACCCCAGTATCAATACAGGCTGAGGGATGAAGGGATTGAGAGCAGCCCTGCCAAGAAGGACTTGGGTGTACTGGTGGATGAAAAGCTGGACATGAGCCAGCAATGTGTACTTGCAACCCAGAAGGCCAACTATATCCTGGGCTGCATCAACAGAAGCGTGGCCAGCAGGTTGAGGGAGGTGATTCTGCCCCTCTACTCTGCTCTGGTGAGACCCCACCTGGAGTACTGCATCCAGCTCTGGAGTCCTCAGCACAGGAAAGACATGGACCTGTTGGAGCGGGTCCAGCAGAGGGCCACGAAGATGATCAGAGGGCTGGAGCACCTCTCCTATGAGGACAGGCGGAGAGAGTTGGGGTTGTTCAGCCTGGAGAAGAGAAGGCTCCAGGGAGACATTATTGAGGCCTTTCAGTACTTAAAGGGTGCTTATAAGAAAGATGGGGACAGACTTTTCAGCAGGGCCTGTTGCAATACGACAACAGGTAATGATTTTAAACTAAAAGAGGGAAGATTTAGAGTAGATATAAGGAAGAAATTCTTTACTATGAGGGTGGTGAGACACTGGCACAGGTTGCCCAGAGAGGTGGTTGACGCCCCATCCCTGGAAACATTCAAGGTCAGGCTGGACGGGGCTCTGAGCAACCTGATCTAGTTGAAGATGTCCCTGCTCACTGCAGGGGAGTTGGACTAGATCACCTTTAAAGGTCCCTTCCAACCCAAACTATGATTCTATGAAAGCTGCAAGGGCTACAGTTGGCAGCCACTCTATCTAAAACAGGCATATTGAAGAAGTTGTCATCATACTACTGGTAACAGATCTCCAACTAAAAGACACGAACACCTGTCAAGTCACTAAATAACCACTTTCTGTCCACTTGCATGCTTAGACGCTGATCCCATTAACAGTGGTGGATAACCATTTACATGAGAGCTTACAAAATTCAGACAAAACTACATATTTATAAACTTAGACCAAAGACAGACATGTTTTAGTAGATGTCAAAGCATTTATGGTAAAAACAAGAACTGTTGCTTCAAAACCTTAGCCTCGAAGGAAGTTATGAAAGGTCTAAGGAAAAGGCATTTCTAACAGTTACCTGTAGCTGCAAGTACTATATCCACACTCCAACAGGAGTAACAGTGAGACAAACCACTGCCTGGTTACTATACAGTTATTCCTCTGGAATCTGGACCAGGTGCAAAAGCAAGATTAATTTTAAGAAGTATCTCCAGAGTTCACCCCTGTCCTTAAAAAGGAGTACTACCACTCCCTTGTCATTTTAAGAAAAAAAAAATTAATAAAATACCTTAATTAAACATTTTGTTATATTCCATATAATATCCATCAGTAATGCCATTTAGCTCGACTTCAAAAGTCAGGGTTGCTCACATGTTGTTCCTTCCTCTCACCTTAATCAAGGCCTTCGTAATTTAGAAATAGCTTATACTAAGATAAGCTATGTTTGATCCTACTACTGTCCAGCATAAGATGTAAGAACAAGAATGTACACTTATATTGAAAGTAAAAGTGAACGATGCACAGTTATATCGAAAAGAGAAGTAAACGCTATTAAATACCATACAAGTTTATAATTTAGGACTGTACTGGGTTATTGTGCTTTAAGTATTTAAGCATGAACACAGATATGACTGCATCTTAATCCACCCCCTTCATAAATCAAAATTACCAGTCTATAACCACTCTCAGTTTAAGCTCAAATATTCTTCCTTTCCAAAATGTATTAAGTTTCAGGTGGATACACAGAGTGAAGGCTGGATAGCAGGGATAAGGAGGTGGCGGAAGATGTTTAGGAAAAAAATGCACAAGGGGATCTGGTTATGCAATGGAATACTAGTTATTTCATCAGCCACCAGACCTCATAATTTATTCCCTCTACGAGGAATTAAATTGTTTAAATTTTTCTGTACAGTCTTTGCACAAAACACTTGAGGTTTTCACTTGCAATTCCTACTCTCTGCAGATGAGGATGTTAAGAAAATAAATGAGCAAGAAAATCTTAGTGCTGTCTTTTGACCCTGTAGGTTATTCCAGCCTCCTAGAACGATGACCTTACAACCGAATAGAAAAAAAATAATCCCCCAAAACAAACAAAAAAAAGAAAGCATGAAAAGGACTATTGTCTTCCCAGTTGGGTCCACAAATCATCTGCCAAACACAAGTCAAATGTTATATACTGATGGACAGCAAAGTGCAGGAATCGGCAGAACACACAGACTACACTGACTTAGCCCAGCTGCCAATTTATTCCAGAAACCAGTCTTTTGAAGAAGTTCACTTTTCCTATGAATCCTGCACTCTGTCTTAACATAGCAAAGATTTCCACATGTAATGTATTATTTACAAGTGCTTAAGGAAGATTTTCATAATTCTGAAGTAAGAAAAATAAGAATGAAAGTATCCAGCAGCCTGGCTAATGTGCCACCAGGAATTCCTGCACAGCCTGAACTGAAAAGAAATTGTTTTCAGCTTTTTCCTTGTTCATAACTATATGCTGTATGTTTTATAAAATTGTTCCTTGTTCATTTTGCAGTAAGGCTCAAAGAACAGGCATCTGACTTTCAAATGCACCCTTTTGTCAAAAGCCAAAAATGATTCAAAGTGTATTAAGTGGTTTGTGACTACATAGCTTTACCAGACGTATTAGAAATTACAGGATTTCCCTAATTGATGCTAGCTGTAGGAAGCTCTTACAAAAGCTCAGTTTAAGAAAATATTACCTCTTTAATAAATCACCTTCTCAACATCTTCAAAAAACCCCTCACAGTTGGCATCCTGGTTCTTCCCAAGTTTTTAATGGTACTGTCTGGATTTCTCATTGAAATCGGAAGTACCTTTATAAACCACACCTACTTGAGCCACAGCTGAATAATATTTTGTTTCAAAACATTACGTGTAGAGCTAATTCAAAGAGGAGACTTCATACACATTGAACAATAGCATAAATATAATAATAATACACGTGATTGTGTATTATATTGTATATGGTTAAGTAACCTGACATGCATGCATTTTTAAAGCATTTGACGGCAGAAATAAACGATGCCTTTAAAGAAGACTATATCCTGTTGGAACAAAAAGCTGGAACCAAGCTGAGCAGCCAAGACATTTGGTTGGGAGAAAGAGGAAAAGAAGATAGCTTCCTTCCCCAGCTGCCATGTCAAAGGACTACAAATTCATGCTAAAAAAAAAGAAAACAAAACACCAAAAACCACAATTCAAAAGCAGAACTATTAAAAAGCTAGGGGCTGAGGCCTTCCCAAATGGCCTTGTGGAATCTTTTCTAGACTTCCTCTTAGCATTAGGCTACGAAAGATTTTGCTCAGTGTCAAAACAAGGCCTTATTTCCTCTGTCTTTCACTTTTTTCATCTAGGTAATAAGCACACCAAAGCCTGGGAAAGCAGCTTGGTTTTAGATTTTAATTATGCCACCCCACAAGCAGCGCAAAGATGACACACGGGCTGCCTACAGAAGAGCCAAGTGGCATGTTCCAAACACACAGAAAGGAGATGGGTCTTCACAGGGCCTGCAGTTAAGCTGTCAAACTTCTTGTCAAAGGCTATCAGAGATAGTAATTGTACCCAGGTGTTGGGCAGCAGCTTCTCCTTTAACCGCAGGTTCAAACAAGCAAGGGGCGAACTGTCAGACGGGGAGGTGGGAAATGAACAAGACTTTTTCAAAATCTGCAAAACGCTGAGGACTAAGAGAGTGCTAAGAACCATCAGCCCATTTACTTCATCATTATACTCTATCCCCGGTATCCGCTACTATCTACTACGCCTGTCCCTGAACAATTTTTTTAACAATATTTCAGGTTCTAAGTGCAGGAATATTAGCTTCATAAACGCATACAGTCTTATCATTCTATTACCTGCATGTACCTTTGCCACTTAGGGACAAATTAGGATGCCTCAGCACAGGGCCACGTTGTGCCGCACCTATGAACGTGCGTACACATCACTCGTGGGCGCTTAGTATCTGTCCCTGACTGCACTAGATGTAGACGTGGAGAAGAAAGCGCTGCAAAACTTCCAAGGCCGAACTACGCACCCCGTGCACTGCCTTTAATAATTAATGTAAGATGACACAGCTTCCACTTCTCTTGGAAAATATTTTATGCAAGCAGCAGCGCTAGAAAAAGACACACAGATGCAGGCTGCCTCCTCCGAGCCAAAGCACACACACACACACCCCCCCGCACCCCCAGCCTGACGCGGGAGGGACCCCTAGCAGCGGCCGGGGCAGCCCCGAGGGGCTCCTTCCTTCCCCCCCTTCCGAGCCCGCCCTTCACGACCCGCCGGACCCCGCAGCCCCGCACCGCGGCGCTGGCCGGGCGCCCCGACCACCCGCCCGGAGGCAGGCGGCAGCCGGGCCCACACCGCACAGGCACGGCCCTGATCGACCCCAGCCCGCCACCGGGGCCCCCTCGCGGCGCCCTCCCCGCCGCCCGGCCCCCGCACCTGCCGGGGAAAAGAACCCGGCGGCCCCCGCGCCCCACCCAGGGCGGCCCGGCCTGGCCTGGCCTGGCCCGGCCCCCTTCCGCAGGCACCACGCGTGCGAGGGGAAGGCGGCGCTCACATGGCGCCTCCGCATCCCCCGCCGCCCGGCCCGGCCCCGCCGCCCGCGCCCCGGCACGCCCCCGCCGCCCCCCTCGCACTCACTTCTCCCCCCCGCCGCCGCCTCCGGCCAGCTCCTTGCCACCGCCGTGGTTATTGTGGCCGCTGTCGGCGGGGGGCTCGCCGGGGGTGGGCGGCGGCGCCTGCGCCCCCTTCCCCGGCTCCTCCAAGGCTCCCTCCGAGCGAGTGCACAGACCCCGCGCCGAGGGCGGCGGCAGCCCCGGGCCGCGGCGGGAGGCGGGCGGGCTCACGCCAAAGGCGGCCAGCGGCGGCGGGAGGCGCCTGGGGCCGGCGCCGGGAGCCGGCCCGCCGCCGCCGGCCGCTCCCGGCGGGCCGAGCAGCAGCAGCTCCCGCAGCAGCGCCGAGCGCCACAGCCGCATCATGCTGCGCCACTTCCCTCCGCCGACTGCCCCGGCCGCCGGCCTGCCGCGCCGATCGCACCCCGCCGCGCCCGCCCCCGCCCGCCCCCATTGGCGGCGGCTGCCTAACTGTCAGGCAGGCGGCGCGCTCATTGGCCAGGGGGGACGCCGCTCCCGGCCGGGCCACGCCCCCGCCGCGGGACCAGCCGCCCGCGGGCCGCTGGGGTCTGGGCGCAGCGGAGCGGGGGGAGGCCCGCGGGCGGCGGGGGCAGATAAGGACGTGGGGGCCGGTACAGGCCGTGGCCCCCGGCCGGAGCGGGGCCGAGCAGCGCCGAGCAGCGCCCCCCGCCGGCGGATGGGCCGCAGGGCCGGGCGGCGGTGCGCTGAGGGGAGCGGCCGGGCGGCGGCGGCGCGTAGCGGGCCAGGGCCGCCGTCCGCACCCGCAGCCACCCCGCCCTTCCCGCGCCTCCATTTTCTGTCGGCCCCGGGTCCTGAGGGGAGGGAAAGTCTGAGTAACCTCCGCCCCCACGCGGGTGGGCCGGGGCCGTGGCCCGGCGGCGGGGAAGGGGCGCGGGGTGAGGCCGGCACCTGCAGGGCGGTGCCGGGAGCGCCCGGGGGTCCCCGCGGGCCCCGTGAAACCGCCCCCGGCGGCGCTTCCCTCCCCGGCGGCCTGTAAGGAAAGGGGCTGGGCTCCGTCGGTGTCAGGTTTGGGTTGCCATGGATACGGGCGATTTTTTATTTTTACGTTTATATAGGTGGGGGCGGGAGCGGAATGCTCCCGCCGCGGAGCCGTCCGGGCGGCACGGCCTGCGGCGGCAGCCGGCCCCGTCCTGCCCGTCGGGCGCTGCGGGGACGGGCTAGGGGAACAACGGGGTGTTGGAAACAGCCTGAGCGGGAAGAGCGGAGCCCAGATGCTTTGGGCGAACATTTCTGTTATCGCCCGGGTCCGCTGATGGGTTTCCACGCGTTTGCAAGAAAAGTTCAATTGCATAGCTCAGTGCCAGCACTCCCTGTGGAGGCCAAAGTGTACAACTTTACAAAAAAAACCCACAAGAAACAACAAACAGGTAAGAAGTAAAACACCTGGACGTCTAGATGAATTGGGTGCGGCCGTTCTTCGTGTTCACGCCGTCAAACACTTCATCAGCGTGAAAATTTTGCTACTGCTCACCTCCAGCTCTCAGTTTGGGAGCCACCGACACATAGTAATGCAATGCCAAAAGCCAAAGTGGGAAGAGTAGCAGAAAAAAACCATAGGGCTGCAGCACAAGGGATAAATGTCACTCCTGACGTATACTTCAGCTTCTGTCATGGCATCCCAACGTGTCACTTGCCAGTATAGAGCATCTTGGAAGTCACGGATTTTGCAGTTACTTGGTGAAACTCTTCGCTCGCATAACCAATTGCTAAATTTGTCCTAGATGAGTACAAATCTGTATTAGTCAATTGTATCCATTATGGGTAACAGTAGAAGAGGAGATCTCTTGTCATCCTACTTCATCAGTAATGCCAACATGGAAACCAGTGTTTAAATTGCCACAGGCTTTCTCTCACTTCAGGAATCATAATTTTCTGAGCAAAAATGTAAATACTTCTGTAGTTCCGAGTCTATTACTGCTAAATTTCCTTGTGAACGATTTCCCCGTCCATTGAGGTTTATTTCTTTTGGTATGTTTATTGTGTTTGGGGGGAGGTGGGGGTGGAGAAGGTTAGTTCTAAGTTAAAATGATCCTCCTGCACACTTTAGTGGAAATGTTTAACTCTGAAGATACTGGTATTTTATTTTCCACCCCCCCCCCCAGATTGAAAGTTTCAGCCGCCTAGGCTTAGTAAATTGCTCTTAACCAGCCACGTAAAACACAGAGGGGTTTTTGTTACCTGTTTTCCATGCACTCCGAGTTTGAGATAATCACTATGAATAGGCATTGAGAATAGCCTTTGCTTATATTTACACCGGAGCGCAAATGCCCACAGGAGTTCCTTCTGCGAATAAATTGTCAAAACAGCCATGAGAGTTTTTGGAAGCAGATTTAAAGATAGCTGATAACCTATGCCTATAAAATGAGTCTCAGCGCACCAGTGGTTTTCCTTCCCACTGAACAAGGAAACTTGAAATATCAGTGTGGGACGTGTAATCCTGGCCTACAGTTACATCACATACAAAAATGCAAAGTACCTACAGTTCTCACATACTTATTACATTACCCTGGAACTGCTTCTGGATTTCCATTTGCTAAGTCTTTTTGGCAAGCCAATAACTGCCTCTTTTATCCTGCCACCCAATAATAATATTTCTCATTTTTTAAATTCCATTATGTAAAATGCTCTAAAGATAGAGGTCTCTCGAACACCTCTTCCATTCTCTCTACAGGGGCTGCTGCTGTGTGCCGGAGAGCAAGCACGCTCCCAGCGTGTGCGTTTGGTCACTAATTGAACACACAGCTCTGCAGGCACTTACAAGATTCCCCACTGATTTTTAGTGCCGAGGTGATATTTTCGGCGTGACAGCTGCACTCTTTCACAAGCCAGCTGTTTAGCAACTGACCTGGTTCAAAAACGTGTCTAATTCACCTCTTACACTGTAGTGGGGGGGGAGAAGAAGAATGCAAAATTTAACGAGCCACGTCTTTCCTTTTAGTGCTCTGGTTTCTGTTCTGAATGTTGCAAATAAGGTTGTGGGAAGGAAAAGAAAAAATACTACATTAACAAAAATACTTGCATCTCATGACGGTACCCCATGTTACACATTCTCACATTCTTGACCCTACGTGAACTCTTTAATTTTACTCATTTCCTTTTTTTTCTTTTTTTTTTTTTTTTTTTTTACTTTGTATGCTATTGCCTTATTCCTTTATTTAACCTTTTAGCATCACCCTGTAATCTCCCAACACAAATATTCTTAACACTCACTTCAAGAAATTAATCCTCAGTTTCTCTCCCTGGAATTTCCCTTGTGTGTGTTTTAGCTCCTCAGGGCAGAAAAGGCAAGTTGCTCTGTGTGTGGAACTACAAATACACAGCTTGGGAACAATGCAAAATGATAAATATAGTTTCAGATTCACAAAGTTCAAGGGCAACAGTGACTCATTCCCTATTCTGAGAACTTTTGCTGCATAGTTCAGGACATCATTCCTCACTCCTACTATGACTAAGCCTAAGAAGTTTCACCCAGTGATTCTTTCCTCTCCCAAAGGTGCAGGTATACTAGAGAATCTTAATTAAAAGATGGATTTTTTTTATTTTTTTTTTACTTTTAAAATAAGCCATAAAAAATGGAGTAAAGATAACATCAGAAATACATCCATTTGCTTGTGAAAAGTGTTAAACCGACTCTGATTTTTTCTTTGATGCAGGTGTTGGACTGGGCTTTCCCACATCTCAAAGAAACCCCCTTTAGCCTTGCCTCTTGAACAGAGCGCTATTACTTGTCTCTCTGGCAATAGAAGACAGGCCATCTGCTCTGCCATTCTGTGCTTCACACAGTATCCCAAGAGAAACAGAAAATTACAAAAAAAATGGTTTCCAACATAGTGCAAAGAAATTTGAAATTGAAATTCCCTATGGCTCTTATTTTGAGTTGGTTACATAACCGGCGGTAACCATAAACCAATGGTTCTCTTTTTAATTTCCGCAGCTATACGCGTACTTTTGTAAGACAAAAATGATGCAAATTTAAGACAACAGGGTTTTTCTGTAAAGAAAAGGAAAAAAAAGCAAGTTTTTAAAATAGGCGTTATTTTTCAAGTATTTCCCTTAAGCTGTACTGTAGCAAAATATTCCCAGTATATGCCTCTAAAAATAATCCGTATTTCAGCGGGTTTTCTTTCTAAAAGGGGCATAGCGGCGTTAATCTTCTAGGAGAAAGGGCTCTGAAAAGCAGGTGGAAAGAGGTCTTCCCAGTTCAAGCACATGCACTGATACCAGCTTTCAGGAAGGTTAAATCCTCCCATCAGATCGGCAGGGCAGATCTCAGATAAGCAGCAGAAATGAAGGATTATCTTGACTACGACATGAACTGTTTACTTTGCTATTTTAAATGGTTATGTTGGCTTCATTTCATGTGTTGCTGGGTAATGCTTTCTAAAAGAGAACTGAGGACCAGACACTCCAGTACTCCTACCGATTCTAACAGCAGTTCCTAAAATTAATATTTTTTTCTTTTGTGAGGCTAACTTGCTGCACATTTGGGTGACATTTTGATACAGATTCAAATGAAAGGTGCTCAGTCACAAGAAATGTTCCCTGTTGGATTGTACAGAGGATACGGAACAGCTTCCTCTGAGCATAGAAGCGTAAGTAGTAGATAAAGTTAGGATTTAATGTAAGAAAATTAAATTTAAAATGTTTAGGCGTAATAGCTTAGAAATCCAACAAGGAGGAAAATATTCAGAGGAATAATTTACCTGGAAGGCAATAGTTGAGGGAGTGACTTCAAGTGACAAGCAATAGCAAAAATTCAAAGTCATCTCCCCCATGTCGTGCATCAATGAGCCCATAGCTCGTTTCTCGTCACTCTCATTCCAGGCAAAGAGGGGCAGCGAGGAATTCATTCAAAAGAAAGCAACAAAAATATTTGGAGGATTTGCCGAGACTGACATGAAGAGACACAAGGGCCTGAGAGACTCCTAGCGTGATTAAGAGACAATATATTGTGTTTTCTACTGTATATGACAAATATACACAAGAGCAAGCAAATAATAGAAGTAGCTTAATTGAGGATGGTCGGCAAAGTCTGGCACAATTTTTTCCTCATTATTTGTTAACCCATTTCCTGTCATCTTCGCCAGCGAGACAGAACCATTGTTCCTCCTGCACGTTATCAGTTACAGCACTCTTCAGATGCAAAATTCTTTCCTCATCAGAACGTTCACCTCCAAAAGCCAACAGCTGACCTACCAGAGAAACATCCCCTGCTGCATCCAGCACACTGCATATTATTTGTGCTACAACATACTTAAATAATTGCGTTACAAAACCCATGTGTTCCACACACGATCATATTCAGTGCTTAATTCTGATGACACCTGCTGAACTGCAGTCCAGGTCTTCATACCACAGCAACCCAGGGAGTGGATGCAAACTTGGATCTTCTCTTTGCGTTCCTGATCCTCAAATATTAGCCTTGGTAACCTTGTGCTAGCAGCAAATAGAAACAAGGGACAATATCACCTGGCTGCTCCATTGTATCCCGGATGTCTGCACTGAGCCTGCAGGAGAGACCCCAGGAGCAGAAGAACAGGCTGCTCGGGTGGGCCCATAAACTCACACCTAGACGCTTTTGAGAACAGACATGTAAAATTGCCGCCTGCCTTTAAGCAAAGGTCAGAGCACTTAGGCTGACCACAAGCTGGCTTGGCACATACGAAGCTGTGCAGTGCCGGGCGGTCGCTGGCTGACCAGTAACATCTGTACGTGCCACCCCATCCCTGAAGCGATGGAGGTGACGGCGCGCTGTAGCCACACCTTGTCCCGAGTTGGTTGCTTTCAGCTCTGAATTCTAGCACTTTACAAAAAGGCACTTGGAGAGATGCAGTCTTTCAGGCAAAACCACAAGTGCATCCCATTTCACATTCTTATGTAGAAAAACCCTCTCTCACACAGCTTGTTTTGCCCTTTCACGAATTGAGGTTAAAATTACTTGTAGCCATGTAGAAGCTTAAGCCTACAAGGACACCCAGGCTTAGGAGCAGGGCTACCCATCCTGGAGGAAAACAAAACAAAACAAGTTAAAATCAAGCAAGCAAAACAAGCAATCAGTCTGTAATGGAAACTGTCTCATCATAAGTGGTAATCCAAATAGTTTAAAAGTTTCCAACCTCCAGACGGCTCCTCTGCAGCACATAAAAACCACCGTGAGTGCAGAGAACAATGCTAGCACCAACAAAACCCCAGCACTTCTGAAATGGCAAACTCATCAGCAAAACCCACATGTTTCTTTCTGCCCTGATATTTTTGGCACCTTCTCATTTCTGTTGCCCCACTGAGGGGAGAGGAACGGACACTTCAGGCAATTTAGGGCTCAGCCTTCCTTTGCAACCACCAGGAGCTGCGAGTCTCCTTGCAAGTTGCAAGACTGTTTAAGTCTTCTGTTGACTTAAAAACAACCAGTCCCATAAAGACTAATGAGAAAACATCCAATGTTTTTTAATTCTTGAAGAATGTAACCTTGAAGGAAGATATCTCTCCCCCCCCGCCATGTAATTCTCTCTTTATAAACACCTAACCTTCTTAAGGAGGTGAAAGGAAGGAGGCAAGGAAGCATAGCAACGCAGAAACTCTTGGTACCAGTGGGCGAGCTGACGTGTTGCTGGTGACTGCGGACACGTTACCAGCAGCGCTTCCAGTAGCACACACTGTACCATCACACTCCAAGGGTATTTAATATTTAGACAAGGACTTTTGAACAGTTCCACCACAGTAGGCCAGCGGGGACTCAAGATTTGCAAAACCGAATTGAAAGATTTAAGAGAATGGAGCAATCCAGGTTGTAAATTAGCCTGGATTAAGCAGGTATTTTTTGCTAATAACTAGTTTAGTGCTTAAATGTGTGTATGTTCATCCTAACTTCCAAGAAGACAAACATTCAACATTCTTGTAAGGTATTTTTAGTGCATTTGAAACACTTCTGAAAGCACAAATTTTGTGTTTTTTAGTGTTAACTGCCATCACAGAACACCTTCACATCATCTTTAACTGCTCCGTAATGGTCCATCTTTTCAGGCAGGGATTGAAACCCTCTCACTGAAGCGAGGAGTTGACAGAAAAAACACAGAAGAACAGAATCTCTACTTTTTAAATAGTATTTTTAGCCCGCAGCATAGTTTCCATAGCAGTATTAGACCAAATTATGTGGGCTTCTGCCTTGACTGACTGGCTTGTGCTGTTGAAATTTGGAATGTTTCTAACATTACATCTGGGGGCAAAGTCACCCATTCCCACGCACATGCCGTGGCTTGTCACCGCCTCACTTGTTCTGAGACAATTATTGAATTGGGTCACGCTGTAAAATGCGTGAGCGAAACAACCTGGGTTAAAAATCGATGAGTGATAATTCTCCTGTCTGAGAAAGAGGAGTCTCACATAATAAATCTGTGAAACAGGTCTCGAGGAGCTTGATTTACACCTGCCATAGGGTGGCTCAAAGGAAGAGCGGTGGCCAAGAAATTCTGATAATTTTGTTTCTCTCTGTATGCTCGGCCTTGTACCACAGGAAAGGGATGTTGTTGGACAACAGACTTCACAGCCTTCCTGTCACAGGCAATTTTTAAACGATGACCAAGTGGCCTGGATATTTTGAATATTTAGATAAAATTTCTCCTGGTTGCTTGGTCAACAAACAGGACTTCAGACAATTAGATATCCTTATAACAGAGCATGAAGCCAAACCAGTTGTCTGTCTGGATGATATGGTTATATTGATTTTAGGAGGAAATACAAGCAATTCTGGAATTACTAGAAAATCCCTTATTCTGTCACATTATTGCACACAAAGTAACCTTCTAATACCCTACAGCAATCACTCAGGACATCATGGGCCTAATTTGAGAACAAATCTAATAGACCCTACCAGTAGTCCATTTGATATGATTATTATTTTTTTGTCTTCAGGCTCTTTGCTATATGTGCTGCATTAGACTAAACTCCCATTAGACACCTGAGGATTGGCTCTGAGCAACAAGACCAGAACCAAGCTGCGGTAGGGAGGATATTTTGTGCTAAAAGGACTTAAATAGAAAAAATGAAAAATGAACTCATGTCGAGTATTTTGGGCCAGAAGGCATGCAGAACAGACACATGTAGTTATTCACATATCTATGGTTAAGAAAACATCAGCCAGCCACCTTTCTGTTTCCTCCTCAGCTTTGACTTACTGCATCGTATCTACAGCAGAATTACAAACTGAAGATCAGGCACGTGTCTTCCTATCCTTCGTGTTTAATCAAGAAGCTACATCTGTTTTATTTCTTGGACTTTCATTATGTGTATTCTGATGCTGTTCTTTTATTTATTCAGTTTATCTCACCTTCTACATTTCTGTAACTTTTTCGTCTGGTTATCTGCCTTCTAAGTTGTATCTCTTTGTCTTTCGATTGATATACTTTAATAGACAAAGCATGATCTAAAAAAAATAGTTTAAATAGTGACTCATTCTTGTTTTGCTTTACCTATTAGTTACATTGTTTGATATGTCAACATATTTTATTAATACTAAAGGTGAGATGCAGAGTTGAAAACGCACAAGCAGTAGAATGTATTGCCTCTTTATACAGCAGTATGATTGAAGAGAAAGGTAATAACTGCTCAGTGTGGCTTACTTAATCTACCTTGGTGTAAAGCCAAATAAAGTCTACCCTTTGAAATAAAAAGTAATTCTTAAACTACCAGTAGTTGTTAATGATTACTAGAACTGGAAAGAATCAATCAAAATCCACATGCTAGTGAGTAATAATCTTTTACAAACATCCTGAACATAGAGATTATACCCTTTATTTTAACAGCTAACAGGCAAAAGGTTAATTTGCATCTCAATAGTAATTTGTATATCGAGAACCATTGACTTCATAAGTTAATGAACTGATACATCCACCAGCTCTGTACAATGACCCTGTGCTTTAGGGAAAGCTGAGGGATGTGTGTGGTGGAACGCTGCTGATCGTTTCCCAAGGATCTGGCCCAGTTCTGTATGCCCGGTGCAGCCCAGCTGAATGGCATTCAGCTCTGCTCAGGATTACCAGCAGCTTAAGCGATTGTTTGGAAAAACCATGAGGAACAGTGCTCTTCCCACGTAGTAGTTCTAAAAAAAGATTGCTAGCATTTTTTTTGCATCCCTGAATAGATTGCACACAAATGGTTCCAATGCCGTCTTTGAAACATTGCAGGGAAGAGAAAAAGAATGAGCACCTTTTAATAGTGCTACACCTGTGCTTTCTTGCCTGCTTATTTCTGTCCCCTGTAAAGTTCTAATGTTTAGGTGACAGTTATTGGGAGGCTGGACTTACATCTTAAAAATTGGAAGAGCATTGCACGCATGAGATGAAGGGTAGAAGCAGCGTAGTCACCGGATGGCTGTCACCCAGACAGACGGTCGTGAGCCTGCCGAGTACTGCTGAAACTCAACGCTGGGAATTTAGTGCTCCAAAAAGAGCAGCAGGAGAGCAGACTGGCTTCGGCTCGTCCGTAGCAGGACAAAGCTAGTTTCTCTGCACCTCCGTTACCTACTGGTCTTCTGAGTTCAAGGACATGGGTAATAGGCAGCTGTGCCCTGGAAGTTACAGGTGCAACCTTTGAATGCGTGTTTCAGAGTTCACATATAAAGTCAGGCTGCTTATTCCGGCTGGAACTCGAACTGCTTAACCTTCAACTCTCAGAGGCTTTCAGATCAGAGCTGCAAATGGATGGAGAAGATTATTTCCAAACAGTCTGGCAGCCTGTTACACATTATCTCAAGGCAGAGGGACGTCGGGGCGCACTGTCTCGAGCGGAAAGGGATGTTCTAGGAAACAGTCAGTCCACTGCGTCGTGGCTTGCATGTGTGCAAAGGTCTGTTAAAAGACCGTGTGATGCCCAGAAAGACAGGTCCTTTGCATAAATGCCGCCTTCAAGAGGCTGTAGGAGATGCTAGGCTTCCGCTGAAGACAGTAGGAGAGCTATGGGTTGAAATCTTAGAATTGGGCTGCACGAGAATAAAACTATTCTTAACTACTTGACTCTTCCTCCCTAAAGAGTTACTTACTTTTTTACCATATAACAATAGAGTGAAGAGAGGAGACAAGCGATGAGGAATGATGTTACCGGTAACCATGAGGTACATAGCATTTTTAACAAAGCTAATTACTTTTAGTTTTATGCAAAAAACCTGTGATCTATGTTCCATAAGTGATCCTATAGAGATGAACTATGTCATATTCTACTAAAAAAAAATAAATTCTGAATTCTCTAAGTGCAAGCTTACACAGAAGAGTGAGCATTTAAAGAGGTATTTTTCACTAAACAAATAATCTGTTTACTCTCACTGTTGTGAACCTTTTCAGTTTTTACTCACATTAGTGCAGCTGACTGAACGTATCTTTGCATGGGAAAGGTTTATTTCCGTAGCGTTTTATGCATCCCCAGTAGAATTGGCTACAACGCAGGCACATTTTAGCGGCACCGCCAATCTGTTCAGCTTTTGTGCGACATGAGGCAGCGCTCGGGAGACACAGCCCGTCGGTGCCCTGCGTGCGGCCCCAAACATCGGGGAAAAACGGCCTTCCAGAGCTGGGGCTGGCGTTGCGAGCAAGCAGGAGGAGAAATTGTTTAGCAAATAGCCAAACACAGAGGCAAGCTTATAATTTTTATAATTGTCTTTCAGGTCTAAACCTCGCTTAAAGCAGCTGTTCTGAGAAAAAAAACAAAGCAAAAAGATAAAGCCCTTTCTGCCATACGGAAGTTCATCTTTCATGAAACCTGGAGGAGCAGATGTTACTGTGTTCCCAGGCAAGTAAAATCTGGAAGGAAATGAACACTATTATCCAGGAAATGGAAGTGATTGGAAGCAGCTGTAAGCTGGAGCCCGCTGGCTCTCCCTGGCAAGTCCAGCAGCTGTTGCTCGTCCCTGCAAAGTGGGGCTTCAGTGAATTAAAGGATTCATTTTACAGTTTTCAGGGGACACCCCAGGAAGGCTGGCTGCTAGCATACTTGAACATTAGTTCAGGGAAAGCGCAGATGCTGTCCTAATCTCGTGTGGAAGCCACAATAGGGTGCAAACTCCGTGTTACACAACAGGGTCCTTTCCCTGACTCAGTGGAAAGGATTTCCTGGATGCCCACGGCGGAGCTCGGCTGGACGCAGGGAGGATACGCCAGCGAGTGGGAGCGTGGCTCAGTCAGTTACACCACGGACATGACCTATCGCAGAGCTTGAAATAAGAGTTACTGGCACTTTTCCATGCTTCTGGGCAGCCTTCCCGCATACAGGACCGACATGCTCGCTGCAAATCCATGCAGCTATTTGACTCTAAACCCCAAGGATTAAAACAGACCCATGCGAGGCTTCCCCTCCGCTTTCTCAGGTGAGCACAGCCAGAGTCCACATACCTGTGCCTGGCTCCTCCTCACCACAAAAACATCCTTCCTCGCCGCTGCCAGAGAAGAGTGCTGCGATCTCTCTCACCTCACAGCCATCTTCAGCAGCCTGGCCAACGGCCGTCAGCACTTCCGAGGAGCTGAAAATAAATGAAGTGGGGGCTTTCAGCAATCTGATAATGCTGCAACTGCACAAAGCAAGCTTTCCCTGCCCCGGTAAAGATGCACGATAAAAGAGGCTACGCTACTATAGCTGTAGCAACACAAATGCAACGTCTTGTGTCTGGAAAGCATTTGCAATAATATGGGTGGCGTTACTAACCACTTGCATTTTTGGATATGCTAAATCATCCCAACAGCTCTCACACAGGGCAAGTGAAAGAGATCCTTTTTTGTTCAGCTGGAGGTGAACGTGTCCCCCGCCACGCGTTTATTTCAATACTCAAGCCCTACTGAGAGGACTAACAGGGGTCAAGTAGCCTCATCAGCTGCTTTGGGACATGCAGGCGACATCAGCCACGGCATTGAAAAGGCTGCACGACAATAACAATGAAAGCACGAGTTGTCTTGAGCAAGCTCGGCCATGCTCTCCAACTGGCTCTGAGCCCCAGCTCAGAAGGTCACATAGCTGACATATCATCCTGTGAGTCATCCCCTGATACTGCCTGTGTCCGGCATAACTCATGTGGTTTGGCAGCATCAAAGGAGGTTCCTTCTCCTTTCTTGCTGCCCAGAGTCAATGTTGCCCTACAGAACATACAAGACAGTGAAGCCACCCGAAGACATACATACGGCAACTTGACCATCTTGTTAGTTGTCATCACCAGACAAGATTTATACCACAAACGTTACTTGCAAAGTTGTCTAGATGGAGAAGTATGTATCAACACAGCCAAAATACACCTAGCTACACCAAAAATAAAGGTTTACAGCCCAGGTAAACTAGCTGACCTATATTCTCTGAAGTCCCTGCTTAAATAGCAGAACGTGTACAGATCTTAGCCAGACTTAAACAACAGACATTCACAAAACACTAGGACAGATGCATGGTCTACACAGCACTGTGGAGTCAGGCCCATTAGGTAATGCAGCTTTCATTCACGGCCTGCACCATTACACCCTCTGAATCTATTCCCCAACCAGGCAGTCAAAGCACTGGAGACATGACTGGCACCCTGACAGCGCTAGGATATTGCCGAGCATCACGCCATCAGATGGGTGCCTGGTCAAAGCCACCATTCTCCTGCAAAACCACCATTTCGCTCAGGCTGGCAGGTAGAGGAGCTAAAGGCACAGCCTGCAGCAGCTGGCTGGAGTCAGCTGGGAAAGCGGGCGCTGAAGACGCGCATAGAAGTGATGGGGTGCATTACTCCCAGCGAAAGGCAGGCAGTAAGCTCGGATGCAGTAAATCTTCTGGCAGGAGATGGAGCAGAGGGGGTTCATGAGCAAGGGAAGAAGAAAACAACAAAAAAGAAACCATGCGAGTACATGTGAAAATTATAGTCCTTAGACTAAAGTCAGGCCTGAGCCCCCTGGATTTTGACTAAACTTAAACATGAAAAAAATGCATACACCAGAGGGAAGACATGCTGTTTCAAGAACAAGGTCATGGAACTGACAGATGAAAGAAGCAGAAGTGAGGTGAGATAGGAGTCCCCCCAGCTTGCCAGGTGTGACTCCATCCCTTCCAGACAGGCACTGCCAGTTAACCTGGAGGAACAGATGCCACGTCTGAAAGGAAAACTGCTTCGCTGGACTGTGCAACAGCACCCAGCATGTAATTTATCAATGTAATGACAATTAAAGGATTATGTTAATAGGCAGGTAGCTATAATGAGAATACAGTGACACAGATCATGCACAGTACATCCTTCTAGATGCAAAAAGGAATAGCCACGGTGGTTGAGCAGTCTGTTGACCATACAGACAGACGTTTAAGGTGAGTGCTCAAAAAAACAATTTTTTCATGAAGAGCAGAGCAAGCGATAGTCTTACATTTTTTTTGTGCCAGGGTAAAGTGTTGGTTTTCCACAGTATCAGGTTCTGATGACCACCAGCTCAAGAATAGCTGGGATTTATCTTCTGCAGTGAAAGAAAATACATCATACGTTTCAACTTTAGCTAAAAACCATCATCCCATAATGCTCGATAAAGTGCTGCAAAATGCTTGTCCCTTGCCATTGCAGAGGTCACACGTGCCTACAAAGGCTGTGCTGAGCCAAGAGAGATGCTCGGCCATGAGGTTACTGGATGTAGTGCCCAGGACGTGCTGCGCTGACTCTGGTCAGTTTTGAGGCCTGTTGCGGGACCAGCGGTACCAGCAAGACCTCAGCAGCTACTTTTGACCATCCTCACTATCAGGTTAGTGCTGCAAGCAGCAGCAGTGCTACCTGCTAAGTGCTTTCCAAGCATTTAGAGACCACCACATCGAGGAGCTCACAGCCTGAGACGTTTAGTATTTCTGGTGGATGCCAGAGGCACATCGTCTGTTTTTCGCCAGCAATGCAGGTAGCAGATCCCAGCCCACACAGCCATGATGCTTCAGATGACAGCACAAGCGATTGCCACCATCACCCCAGCAGTCACTGCTGTTTGGAAGAGCACAATTTGAGTGGAAAATCAGCCCAGACAAGCCCATGAATCAAAGCCAAGTCATACTGTACACCTAGAACAAGACATCTGTATGACTATGTGCACTCCAAAAAGCTACATTATGCATTTAGGAAAAGACACCAGGTGAAGAAGAGTGGCTAGGAAGAGCACACACAAAATCACAGGTTAGAAAAAAGATGCTCAAGAATACTCTTCTCACCGCTGTAATATTTAGAATCATAGAATGGCTTGAGCTGGAAGGGACCTTGAAGACCATCTAGTTCCAACCCCCCTGCCATGGGCAGGGACACCTCCCACCAGACCAGGCTGCTCAAAGCCTCATCCAGCCTGGCCTTGAACACTTCCAGGGATGGGGCATCCACAACTTCCCTGGGCAACCTGTTCCAGTGTCTCACCACCCTCAGAATAACAAATTTCTTCCTAATATCTAATCTAAATCTTCCCTCTTTCAGTTTAAAACTGTTACCCTTCATCCTGTCGCTACACTCCCTGATCAAGAGTCCCTCCCCATCTTTCCTGTTGCCCCCCTTTAAGTACTGAAAGGCTGCTATAAGGTCTTCCCAGACCATTCTCTTCTCCAGGCTGAACAACCCCAACTCTTTCAGCCTGTCTTTATAGCAGAGGTGCTCCAGCCCCCTGATCATATTTGTGGCCCTCCTCTGGACTCGCTCCGACAGGTCTGTGGCCTCTTATGTTGGGGGCCCCAGAGCTGGATGCAGTACTCCAGGTGGGGTCTCACAAGAGCAGAGTAGAGGGGGAGAATCACCTCCCTCAACGGGCTGGCCACACTTCTTTTGATGCAGCCCAGGTTGGCCTTCTGGGCTGAGAGTGCACATTGCCGACTCATGTTGAGCTTCTCAACCAACATCCCCAAGTTCTTCTCCTCAGAGCTGCTCTCAAATCCATTCTCCACCCAGCCTGTATTTGTGCTTGGGATTGCCCTGAAGCAAGAAATTTCAAGCAGCAAAACTGAGGGTTTTAAGCAAGCCTCATACAAAAGAGCTTATACGCTGTTTCCCAAACTATGTGCTAAAGTTACTCATTAGCAGTTCACATTCAGACACGGGGACATTCGCGGCAGGAATGTATGTTTGTTTTTATTTTCTCAGAAGCATGTAGCTTACATCTGAGGAACATCAATTATTAACTGCAGCCTGAGATGGAAGTGTACAGGCTTAACGTTCCTGAGGGACAGGTACCTCATCATGTTTCTAGATCTGACAGGTTCCAGTGTGGTTTGCTCCCATGTGGGAGGTCAAATTCTGGCACACAGTGAAGCAGTCCCACTGGGAGAAAGGACACCGTACTGGTGCTGTTGGGGCCAGGCTCTTTTCAGTGGTGCCCGCGGACAGGACAAGAGGTAATGGGCACAAACTGGAGCACAGGAAGTTCCACCTAAACATGAGGAGGAACTTCTTTACTTTGAGGGTGGCAGAGCACTGGCACAGGCTGCCCAGAGAGGTGGTGGAGTCTCCATCTCTGGAGACATTCAAAACCCTCCTGGACGCGTTCCTGTGCAACCTGCTCGAGGTGACCCTGCTCTGGCAGGGGGGTTGGACTAGATGATCTCCAGAGGTCCCTTCCAACCCCTGTCATTCTGTGATTCTGTACTAAGTACTGATGGAGATAAGATAGGGACTGATTTAATTTAAATTCAAGTTTTTACAGTGTTAATAGAGACAATGTTGTGAAAAAGGATTTATTATTCTGAATTATTGCTAGGGCTTAGGTTTTGCTAAAACCTGTTAAGAGTTGTTGGCAAGGTGCAATGTTCCTGCACCCATGCTCAGTGGGTGATGCTTCAGACCCCTACAGAGCCACTTATATAGGTACGTATTTAATGTGGGGAAACGTCCTTGTGCTTCTAAAGACTGCTCTTGAAGTGTAAGTTTAAGCCCATTCATCAGACCTAATTGAGCTCTTGGATATCAGATGTTTCTGCAGAAATAAAGTTTTTACGTGCATGGCAGCATATACACACATTTACCACTTTATACTGTAGATCCTTTAGTGAGGGGAGCTGTAGCTTTCATTTAATAACGCCAGCTTTTTATCATTACCCCCTAAAAATTATCCCAGCTTTATGGCTACGTGACAGATTAACCTCACCCATACCTCGTAACAGCAGTGACAGCAGGTGATAATGCGAGCGCTCTCACAAGCGGGTTTCACGTGTTACACGGCCACTTGCCCTCAAAGTGTATTCTGGAGTTGAACCTGCTCCCAAAAAAAGTCATAACCAGGTTCAGAGCACCTCTGATGATCTGCACTAAATACCTTCCTCAGAGGTACCTCTCCCCTTCAGGGAGGATCCGCTTAATTCCAAAGCGGAGGGGCTGATCAAGCTCAATTCCCAAAGCACTGGGAGGTCTCTGCCCTGCTCTGGGGTCTTCAAAGTCGGGCTCAACACCAGGTAAGATCAGGTGAAGCTCTTCTGTTGGACAACAATCCACGCACGGCAAGCTGGCGGTGGTTTCTCAGTTTTGGCCCTTCTTTTCTAAAACGAGCATGGGAACTTCCCCACATCTGCTCATTTGCAAATTCAGCTTCTGCCTGACGGCACGTTTTACTAGCCTGCGATTGCAGCACTGGAGGAAGCCCCAGCAGAGCTGGGGGCTGGAGTAGCACCAGGATGCTCTGCTCTGGGAGACTGCCTCATGTACAAAGACGACCTTATTCTCTCCCGCCAAGGCTGTGTTTCATCCCGCTCCACCCCAGCGAGCCCTCTGCAACCGCTGCCTTGCAGCCGAGACGCCAAAACCCAGGGGAGTCACATGGCTGCCCGGCAGACGTTAGCAGATCTATTTAAATTGATTATACTGCCAACAGAACTGGTGCTGTCAATGCCTAGTCACATTAAGGCTTCAGGAACATTTCATAACCACTTACCCTTTTAATTAAAAAAATGTACTACCTTTGTTGCTGAGCCAGCAGTCTTTGCTGTCTCTCTAGCACCACGTTTACTCAGGAAGGGACCCATGGCACAAGAAGAGGACCTGTCAGCCCTATTTCACTTCCCGAAACCTGGGGGGCTGCTCGGGCATGTCTGCAGATGGATGAGGCTCTTAGGGACGGCAGCATGAATGATCTGCCCTAGGAGTCAGAAAGGACAGCTCGGGCTCGGGGACGGGGTGGCAACCAGGAGCTGAAGCCAGGAATATTTCCTAAACCGGGGGAAGGAGATCTCTCCAGTCAGCTGAAAGCGCCTGGTAGTCCAGAAGGTGTTTATAGCTTCCAGCTGAGGAAAAGTCAGCTGAAGTTCCAGCCTGCAATAGAGACTCTCCGCACTAGCTGTTACAAAGGAGGCTCCTGTTCAGGCAAACTTATGGATGTTTCTTCAGCGTGACTGCGCACACGGCTCTTGAGGAGGAAGCCGGTGGCCTCCTTCACGCTGAAGCTTCGCAAAGTTATTTGAAGGAGCGTCGTTTTTCTGGCCATCCCTGCAGCCTCCTTTCTGACACATCACCACTTGGCTTTATGGATTTCTCTGCCGAGGAGAGGCTGGCCGGGGAACGGCGCTTTCTGGCAGTTCCCTTATAAGGCAAAGCTCCGGGCTCAGCTGGGTTTAGCTATTCCCTTAGTTTTTAGTCTTCATTGCAAAATCAGAGCTGCACTCTGGTATCCATCGTACCAGTATCAAACCAGAAAGGTAAAAACAGAATTCCTCTTTTTTCTTTTGCTAAATGCTGGCTGACTTTCCCATTTAAAAAAAACCCCAAACACCCATCCCCCCCCCCCCCAAAAAAAAAAACAACCCAAAACCCAAAACCAAACCAGCCCAGAGGAATTGTAACGCTGGTCCAATTGGCTTTGCCCACCAACAATAGCCTGTAAACTCTTCAGCACTTGTCTCTTTATCGTATGTTCATATAGTGCTTAACTCTACAGAGCTCTGCCCCTCGCCCCTGATCCCTGGGCATCACCGCCATCCAAGCATTACAGAAAACAGGGAAAGCCTCATCAAACAATGCCCTGCGATGACTTGAGTTACCAGGAGACTGGGCTGGGCCCTTACTCATCCCTCCCAGGAGCCCTCTCACAAAGGGTACCAGAGAATGGGGAGTAACATACGCACCAGCCCAACTAACTCCCTTTTGAGCTTTTAGCCAAAAAAACAGCTATTGTCTCAAGTCCAGGGTCTGCAAAGCAATTTAAAGATGACAAGCACTTCAGTTACTGCAGCAGCAATACTGAGAAGCAAAAGGAAGGGACAGAAGACTACTCAGACAGCGGGTACATATATATTTATGCTGCACTCAAGTTGGAAGCCAGGTTTAAGCCTGAATGTGTTCGTGCTTGAACAGATAAGGCTCAGCCCAAATCTCTTGATTCCTAAATTTTCAAAGGAGCTGCAGAGATGCAAGTTTGTACTTAGTTCTGCACGTGATTATGGTGGACAGGGTAAAGTTACTCTGTGTCAACCATCCTAACCCACAAAGTCTTAACAATTAACACCTCACTGGTGTGTAAAGTTGATTAAACATTTGCATTTCTTTCTTAAAGAAAATCTGTTTTCTTTAAGAGATCCAGTTTCGGGCGTGGATTCAATGAGCTATTGAAGCAAGGTAACAGAGAAGATGATAATCTGCAGCAGACAGGGCAGCTGAGGATAGCAATCCAGTGGCCAAGAGTATCTTTAGCCTTCAGCCCTCTCTGCCTAAGCAGCAGCAATTACTTTGGGATAGCAAACTAACAGGATTTATCATTTATTTGTAAATGATTAGCAATATCCCCATTGATTTTTCTGGAGGCCTGCAATTGTTCTGCTTAAAAGTTGACAACTTGAGCTACAAACGCACATCACCCTGCTCCGTGAGGCAACTGAAGGGAGCCTTTGTGCACTCCTTAGCTTGGAGATGACTCACTTCCAAAGTTGAAATGCCATTATTTACATGGTGGTTTCTCAAACCTCAAGAGCATTCAGTTGGAATAATGTCATGGCAGGGGGGGAAAAAAAAAAAAAAAAAAAAAAAAAAGTCTTGTTAGCTGAAGGGACAAGCTGAAATTCATCACCTTGCAGCTGCTGCCCCCTTTATTTGTTCCCGTTCTGGTGGAACATCATCTCACTAAGTGCTGTTTCCTGATGAGCACTTTGCAAAAACGGTGCGTAACAGACTCTCCCTCCAGAGCCCCGTGGGCTTTTTTCCTCCCCAGCAAAATATCTGCAGAGAGAGGAGGCCGCACCGTCCATCCGTGCCTGGTTGGAAGAGGAGGGCTGTCTCCCCGCGCTCCGGCAGCATGTGAGCCCTGCTGAACGAGTGCCTGGACACGTGCAGAGTCAATGGGGGATTTACCGCTCCACCCAAAATTAATCTCATAATAATCCAAGGTATTTGTGCATCATCATGCACTTCGCTGTAGATAACAAGCGGGGTTACTGTGTTACAGGAGGCTGGTCTATCAGGAAAGGCCCGTCGTATCTCCCACTGCTTTCATAGCTTATCTTACAAATACTATTGCGGAAATCGGAACAAAGACCAGGACATCATAAAAGCTACTGGAGGACAACAAAAATATTTTTGACTGTAGGTTTGTAGTGCAAGGAGAAGAGTTGTGGTGCACTGTTGTTTTTTTTTTTTTTCCTTGTTTACTTCCTTATGTAGTACCACCACACATACCACAGTGACGGCTTAATCCAAAATAGCATTTTTTTTGTCTGTGTATGAGAGAAGGAGAAGAACTAAGAAACAATCATGCTGTAAAAACAATGCAAACTGGATACGGAGAAACAAGAAATGTTTTTGTTTCTTCTCCAAAGTCATTAAGCAAAATAAAATAAAACCTGTTACAACTAAATTAAACTTGTTCTGAGCCAATCTCCCTGTTTCCTCCTGCGCCTGCCATATCCAAGCTACTTCTCCATTTAGCAGCACAAGGCACAGCCCTTCCCTACTGTCACAGCAAAATCAGCCCAGGCTTTTCACAAAGTTTGAGAACCGGCACATTATCAGGCGTGGTCACTGACAGGGATCTTTCATCACGAAAAACAAACCAACCAACCAACCAAAAAAAAAACAACCCTCAACCCTAAAAAAAAAAAAAAGTATCAGCCCCAGCATTTTCCTCATGCCACTGCCATTAATTATGCAAAGCAATAACATTACTGTGCAAACATCCCAACTATATCGGGCACTTCCCTGCTACCCTTCCCCGCAGTGGCTGTTTGCTTTGCAAGTGCTGCAGGGCAAAGATCCGTCTTCCAAGGCTTTGAAGTTCTTAGCACGCCACTGGCACCGTATAAAAGTATCATAAAATATACACAGGCATATATCTGCGTGGATTATTATTATTGAGGATGTTGCTATATTTGCCGTTTATTTGACCATGAGGCAGCTATCTTACTCCGATTTATTATAAGCTCATTATAGGTTTATACAAAAAATGCAAGCGATTAATTATTTCCCCGACAAATATAATCTACGAGAAGTAAGATAGAAAGTGCGTCATTTTCCAGGACGGGTCTAGGAGAGCCATGGGAGCTGATGAGAAAAGCTGTCCAGAAGCACAACCTAGAGGTGTGAACTGATAACTGCACTTCGGGCTGCAGGGCTCGAACCGAGCTCATGGAAAACCAGTTTGTTCCCGAAGGTAAAGCCCTCCTTACAGGATAAAAACGGGTTACGGATGCCAAGGGAATAGAAGCTCCGTGGTTCCCAGGGCCCAGCATCCAACCATACCCTCGCAAGAGTGAAGGCCTGACGCTTACCCAGTCTGGGGAAGGGGCTGGAAGAGGATTTCCAAACCGGTTATGTAGATGAGCACGGGGTACTGACAAAAAGGGTGAATGAAAACTGAAGCATCATATTAATGATGATTTTTCCTTTAAGCTCTTTTCCAATGAGAGTGAGTTAGGCACCATAATTTGTAATATCACCTCCTTCTCCAACAAGTCAGAAAAACTTGGAGTCCCCACAAGCGTTATTTACACCAGGTATAAAGAGGATAAATGGCAAAAAGAAACATGGCTTACCTCCAGGTGAGGCTCCTGGTCTTCGGGGAGCTTCCCGAGTAGCTCTACATGCAGCCTGCTCGTGCTACTGGATACCCCTTCTGTCTCCGTCCCCTTTCCCACAGTGATTTCACAGGGAGAAGTCCAAACTTCATATTCCTGCATGTCCATGACATCGCTTTTATTACCAGGCAACATCAAGAACCCAGTAGCTTCCCCCAGTCCTGCCAGCGTACCCAGGACCAAGAAGCTCAGGCACGACCCTGGCGAGGTGCTACAGCCAGGGAACCTGGGGGCTGTCGGGCACCCACCTGTCACGGGCAGGGCTATGCAGGTACCAGCTTGCCATGGTTACCCAAATCATGGGTGGAGGAAGAAGAGAGACCCTGGTAGGTGCTAATGCTCAGCCAGCTGTGCTCCTGCCTGTGCTCCCTGGGGGTCATGCACCAGAAACAAGGGGTCTTTTTCAGTTCCCCCCTCCCCAGGCAGCTCTCTCTCCAGCAGTCTTATGACTCCCAAATATAAAAAAATTGCAGTATGTCTCTCGAAAAAGGCAGGTGTTCACCCACTCCAGAACTAATGAACAAGGGTGTCTCTGGTCTGGCATCTCTAAAAAAAGCTTGATTTTCAGCTGCATAGCAATTTTTCAAAATTGGCTCCGCTTGAGAGCTTTCAAATGGGCTGGCCAAAGACCACCTACAACTCTTCAAAACACCAGCCTCAATATTTGCCCTGTGAAGGCCAGATACAATTTGAAGCCACTTACTGCTCCCAGGTAATTCAGTCATACTGTTAACAGCAGCGGGTCTGCGTGCGGAAATCGACTGGGCTAGCTACTTCTGAATCACTGCAGACATTTTATTCAGGGATAAAGGGAGCATTATTGCCTTCATCCTTGTTTTTTTCCTTTTTTTTTTTTTTGTCTTTTGGGTGGAAAGTCATATGGAGGCAATCATCACACGGGCATCTGGGAGAGATTCCAGAGCAGAATCAAAGAACAGGTTTTTTTCCTCTGTTGCTATTCCAGTAATTTTCTTCATGTGGAAAAATCCTGAGAACAGTTGAGCTCGCAGTGTTGCTTACCTCTCTCAGGGCACGCAGAGGTGTCACATACAACCTACTTTAGATCTTAGCTGTTTCAGCTACACACATTATGAAGTCGTTCTGGTAGGCACACAGATCTGGTAGAGACTTCCCAAAGCTTTGGGGGTCTGCTGCAGGAGTCCTCCTGCTCAGGAAACCTCCCTGACTTCTGCACATCCCTCCTTCGCAGCTCATGCATCGCTGCTCCTGTTTTCAGAAAGGAAAACCAAGAGAGAGATACCATGGGGAAAAAAAAAAGTTAATGTAGATTATAAGAAGGCAGGAAAGCTGCCTTTTTATAATGTGTTTGTGTGTTATGTGTGTATATATATATATTTCCTTTGCAGTCTCCCTACAAACCAGCAGGGTGTGCCTGTGGACCAGCTTTCTTACACGTACACAACTCATTCTTTGCCTTAAATGATGCAAACTCTCTTCTTTCTGCATCACAGGTTTCTTGAGTCAAAAAAAAAAAACATTTAAAAAAAAAAAAGAAGAGGTTACGCACCCAATTAAACTAACAAAAAAGGATCATCCTTGCTGACACTACATCCCCTTTCTGTAGTTTCTCAGAGTACAACTAAACTTCAGCAATACGTAAAATGAGCCGTAAGCTGAGAAAGGGAAATCAACTCTGGTTTCCTAATGATCATAAAACACTCTCAGACTCCTCTTTACGCTGCCTGCTCTTAGGCGGATCAGCTTGGCAGCCTTCCCACCAGGACCTCTAAAACTAGATTTCCTGGGAAGGCAAACGAGGGCACCGCAGCGCCTTCTTCCCCTCCGGTCCCTCCCAACCCTGCTTAGCACCACTAAATTTAGTGATTCTCCAGCTCACGGGGTTGAGAGGGGACCGTGCCCCTGTGCAAGCGCCCCATCAGCAGCACAGCCCAACGTGCCTCCAAGAACTGGATGCGAACGTTGAATTGCGCCACACCGAAAGCTGAATCTACGCAGAATAATACTTTTATAGTATCTGGCAATTTAGTTTACTGCCGAGTGAAACGCACAAGGAATTGAGCTGTGCAAAAAGACAGGGGCAATAGCATTTTAAGCTCTTGAAAAGCACATTGTGCTGCTAAAAGGAACGCTTGATTTTTCCCTGCCGCTGCACGTTGCAGTATTGTGCACATCACTCTGTGAACTCACCTCCACTGACCCAAAAGAGTTACAGCTGGCATTTGGTCTATTTTTGACACTAATGCAAAAAAGCTGTCCTGGATCACTAGCGAGTACCATCTGCTCTTTGCAACTGAAATGCCATCAATTCACACACCAGGGCCAGGAGTTTCAAAAATAGCTAGTCTAAAGTGAGATGCCTCGATCCATATTTTGGCACCTGCCTGACTCTCAGGGAGAGCTGAGTGTGCTGCAGCTCCCGTTATCCTGAACCTGAATTCGGTGCCGCCTGCCACGGCAGCCTTGGCGGTGTCCTCTGGGTTTCTCCATCCTGGGGACTAGTGAAAAAGGACTGGTTAGTACTAAATGCTGATTTAGCAGTCTCCCAGATCAGTGAGATTCTCCAAAGCATCCAAAGTTTGAAGTGACCAGATCGCTACCGACTTTCCATTTCTTAAGCCAGAACTACCTTTTAGCTCAGCTACTTTAAAAACATAACGAAGTTAGAATGGTAATTTTCACTTCGCAGAGATAATAAAGGACAAACTCCAGTTTTAGTGTTTACAAGGTGGAAAACCATTTGCAGAAGCAATGTGAATGCTATGCTAAATTTGCAGCTACAGCCCATGGCGCCCTATTTACATAAAGGACTTTGAGTTGAGGAATGTCCTTGTCCCTACCACACTGATATACTGTATTAATTTTCTTCTGAAGGGGACCAGAGAAATGCAGTCTTGTATCTACCAGGTAGGTCCAGGAAGACATTTCTGTACCAGTGGAGATTCGGCATTTATACAATGTAACATAAAAATCTTGAAAGCTATAAAAGATGTTTTCGCTGTATTAGTGACTATCATTTTGATGTGAAACCCGCTTTAATGAATACCTGACAACTAAACCTTTTAAAGGCATGATTTCACTTGACATGAATGCATTCAACTACTGTTTGTTGAGCGATACTCTTCTTAAACAGCCAGCCAAAGAATATAGCGACACTGTTAAATTGAGGGTTTGCAACCTTCGCAGCGCTCGGGACCACGTTTGAAACCTGCCGGTTCGCTCAGGGCGATATTGGATTTAAGAATAAGCTTAGTGGGATTTGCATCAGCAGAGAGATGCCTCCAGCAAGTTGGTATTTGTGATGTAGCCAGAGAGCAGTCCTCACCACAAAAATATTATCAAGTATTGTAAACAGAATATTTTTTCCCAGCCAGCATTTTTTTTTTTATTTTTTTTTTCCATCGGACATGGAGACAGATCTAAAGCCAGCCTCCGGGGGCCAGGTGCTCACCGCTCTCAGGTCGGGCCTGGCAGACTGTAATTCCTGCTCAACTCCAGCTTTGCCTCTCCAGATGGAGCAGAAAACCGGCGTGTAAATATGCCTTGCAGCTCCGCTGCCCTTCTAGGCCCTGCAAAATGCCATTCAAGCACCCTTTGATGGTGCAGGTCCCTCCTGCACCAGTGCAGTGTGCCAGATTTTTGCTGGGACCCATGGAGGTTATCCATCTTGCAGCCATGGGGGCCTCCACGCTCCTACTCTTCATCGCTACTGCCTTCCTCCCGCAAACGCAGCAGGCAGTTAAGCTGACATAGAGGGCAGAGGTTGCACAAAACTGATAACATCTTTAAGCAAAGTGATAAAGCATAAAATAAAATTCGGTGATGTTCAAGAGCTGTGTTTCGATGTGAAAATATGGTCGCCTTTCTTTATGGTGATGGCGTTAAGCTACTTTGCATCGGTTCACATTCAGAGCAGTTTCTGTTGCCACTGAAATAATTTTAAATTTTATTAGTTTAGGGGTGGGGTTTTTTTTGAAAGCTCATCTTCTGCAGAATCAAAGACATCGAGACAGCTACGTCCTGTACAGATAAGTGCCTCGGACAAGTACTTTCCTTCCTGCCAAAATGAGTCAGAGTACTGAGAACACCAACTCAGCACCAAGAAACCCCATACGGGCAAGCAGGAAGAGGTGCATGCTTTTTTGGAAAAATAAAAAGCCACAAAGCAGCTCTTGTTTCTAAAGGCAGCCGTGCCTTTTTCGTACCAGCAGGTGTCATATGGAAATAAGATGTCTCAGCTGACACTGCATCCCCTGCCCCGGGGGCAACAAGACTGTCCCCAGTTCAAGGTGTCTGGGGTACTTGGTGCTGAGGAGGGGATAAATGGAGTTATCTTCCCGCTGGGCAAGGACCCTGATCATGCACAGATGGGTTACATCCCACGCAGGGGACCTGCGTAGCGTTTCAGAAGCTGCCTCTCAGCAGGCAGCTCCCTACCGGGACACACCACCCTTCTCTCTCCTATGAATAATTACCCATACAGGGTAAAGATGCCTGACACCTGACACTTAGCTGCTTCATTAGGGGAATTAACATTAGCTTACAGATGCCTTGTAATTTTTTTTCCCCAGGAAATACTGCTATTTTGTGCCACTTCAGCCTGCTTTGCCCTTCGCACTGGGTCGCAGCCGGGTCCTACAGGCTGCCTGGTGCCAGGCTGCCCCGCTGCCCAGCCCAGCGTAAATACGCAGGTGGGGGATTTTAGCAGGGCACACGAGAGCAAGGGTTTGAGTGGTGCTTCTTTTTGGAAGCACTGGGATTCCCAAAGCGTCCTTTTCCAAGATGTGAGTTGTGAATGGTGAGCAAAAAAAACCAAAACACAGGCAAACAATGATTTCTCATCTCACAGCAATTTCTAAGCCTCAAGTAAACACTATCTAGGTCATTTCTTAAAACACTTCAACAGCTGCTCTCATTCAATAGGATCCTATGGAGCCCAAATCTCTTCTCAATCAGCCCGCCAGAAACACTGTGTGCCTCAGCGCGGTTGCACAGCAGCTACTCTAATCCCCACCAGTTTCAGAGCATCATCTCCTGGGAGGAAACTTTCATGAGTGCGTGCCAGGAACTCACCCAAACCTCTACCACCGCTTGCGCTGCAGACTCCCCTGCTCCCAAGGACTTTGCATTGGAGGCCTGCGAAAGGTGTCCCCAGGTGCACCACGGACTGGGGCACCTCGGTGACAGCCACGCCGCGGGACCTCAGCTCTCTGTGGGGAAACCTTCTGTTGGAGAGCAGCAGCAGGACGAAGGGGACTTGGCCCTGGGTAAGTGCCTTCAGCTCTGCTGGACCACTGGTAAGATGAAGTGACAACCATTGCTTTGCCCGAGAGGAGAGACCTGAGCTTTGGTTCATTAACACCCGGAGAGCAGGCATTACCTGCGAGAACTCCGCATAAACAGCCACTGGACTACAAAGCTTCATCTGCTGAGCCACTAGGAGTGAAGCAAATCAAGACAATTATAACTTCATTAAATAGAAACATTGATTACTACAGTTCATAAAGTAGGAGTTTTCTTGAATTATGCCATGTTATCTTGTTTTTGGAGGTTCTGCCTCTAACTTTGCTGCCAGGAAAGTGGTCATCCTGTCCAGAATCCATACAGCAGAAGATTAGAAACTTATTTAAATAAACAAATTCACCCTGTAAATGCTATATGTGATCAAACTGGAACTCGTAAGGCATGCGGAGCTGCTCCTCAGCTGGTACGAAGGATATCGGTAAAGGATATTTGCTCAGCGATAAGAGCCCTGAGGAGTGAAAGCCAAGCCTCGTGACAGGACAGAGATAAAAGTGTTTGGAACTGAAAAAAAGAGAAGGAGGAAAAAGGAAAAAATCAGAAGAAAATTAAATGTCATCTTTTCCAACTGCATAAGAGGACCCCTCTGCGCTCTCTCGGAAGGCGAGGGGAGGAGGCAGTCCCGGCTGCAGCTGGTCCACAGCAGAAGCAGCCCCTGTTTATCTGCACGGGGGGTCTGTGCCCCCACACCGTACCCCATGAGAGGGAACCAGTGGAGTAAGGCAATGTTCCCCACTGCCCTTTCTTGCAGGTTAAAAACAGACACAAAGCTCATTGTCATTAAGCTTTGCTGACACGGAGAGCCCATCAGGTGTCTACCCAGTGTCCCACCTTCCTCAGGATCCCAGTGCTAAGGGGGCCCATATTTTTAGAGATTGCAGGGATCACAGCGCCATCTCCTGAAGCATCTGGACTGATCCCCAAGCTGGTCAAGAGCTTGACCAAGGTGGGAGGTGAAAAACCAGCATGGCAGGAGGCTGCCATTTGCTGTCATCCCAGGTGGCTAAGGGCAATGGGGAGAAAAATTGTTTTCAATGTTTAACGGCTTCACTACGGCCCAGAGAAGTGGTCTGTGTGGTGGGTGGGGGAACTGGCTGACAAGGTGCACCCAGAGGGCGGTGGTAAACTGCTCCTTTTCAAACTGGCAACCTGTCACAAGTGGGGTCCCCCAGGGATCCATACTGGCCTGAACGCTGTTTAACATCTTCATAAGTGATCTGGGTGATGGGATCAAGTGTGCACTGATGAAATTTGCTGACGATACCAAACTGAGTGGGGAAGTGGACACTTCAGAAGGCAGAGCCACCCTGCAGGAAGACCTGGATAGGCTGGAAGACTGGGCTAACAAGAACCTCATGAAATTCAACAAGGACAAGTGTAAGGTCTTGCACCAGGGAAAACATAATCCAGGAGTGCAGCACAGGCTGGTATCTACCTGGCTGGGGAGCAGCTCTGTGGAAAGGGACCTGGGGTTCTGGCGGACAAGCAGCTCAGTGTGGGTGAACAGCGTGCCGCAGGGGCAAAGAAAGCCAACAGGATGCCGGGTTGCATCAACAAGGGCATCACCAGCAGAGATAAAGAAGTCGTCGTCCCACTCTACTCAGCACTTGTCAGGCCACCCCTGGAATACTGTGTTCAGTTTTGGTCCCTGCTGTACAAAAAAGATACAGACAGGCTGGAGAGGGTCCAGAGAAGGGCCACAAAGATGATCAAAGACTTGGGAGGCCTGCCATATGAGGAAAGGCTGAGAGAACTGGGTTTGTTCAGCCTGAGAAAAGAAGGCCCAGGGGAGACCTTATCACCGTGTTACAGTATTTAAAGGGTGGCAACAAAGAAGATGGAGACTCCCTTTTTACAAGGAGTCACATGGAAAAGACGAGGGGTAATGGGTACAAGTTACTCCAGGGGAGATTCCAATTGGACACAGGAGGAAAATGTTTCACAATGAGAATAGTCTGCCATTGGAATAATCTCCCTGGTGCAGTGGTGAATTCCCCATCACTGGACACTTTGAGGATTCAGCTGGACAGGGTGCCAGCTTGTCCAGACTGTGCTTTTCCCAAGAAAGGTTGGACCAGATGATCCTTGAGGTCCCTTCCAACCTGGGATTCTATGATTCTACGCTATGATAGAAAAGGAAAAAAGGCAGAGGCAGGGAGTGGAGAAGCAGCAAAGAGCAGCGTGCGAAGGCGCACGGGAGGGTGAGTCAGTGTGAGGAGGCCGGGGCGAGGGCTGTGCGTGGGACAGGGTGAGTGGGGATGCGGCGGGCACGGCACGGCACAAGCACGGCACAGCATGGGCACGGCATGGCGGGTCAGGGAGGCTGTCTGCTGGCACGGCTGGCGTGCAGCACACCCCGGCGAGCTCTCGCTCATCGTCCTTGCAAAACACATCTTCAGTTGCCACTGAAGGGGAAACAAAAAAAAAGTACAATAATAATAAAAACCTGATTTTACACAAAAATAGAAAGCAGAAAATGCTGCTGGTTAATGGCTCCGGGCTCTACCCTGTGTCCCAGAACTCAGGCTGTTTTGCGGTCATCCCAACCTGGTTTTAAACCTGCACCACTTCCCCCATGAGATGCAAAACCCTCCTTCCAGGGTGCACGGCCACCACCCTGGCTCCGGGCAGAGCCTCCGAGCAGGAGAGGGCTCAGGACGCCCAGCCCTCAGCCCCCTTGAAATAGCTTTCCAGATTGAGTGATCATTGTAATTAAAACAGAGTCAAGTGTCATGGCAGAGCAGCAGCTAAATTACAGGTCTGAGAGGTGGGGAAAGGCGTGCATCTGACTGCCTGACAATCAAAGATGGTAAATGAAACTCCAAGCTCCGATACACTGTAATTGCCCCCCAGTCTGAGAACAGACAGGAATAGAAATTTGCCTCCAAAAAAATCACGTTGCAATTTAATGTCTCTCCTTTCCAATCCGTAGTTTGAAATATAAGTATTTTAAACCGCAATGGGTGATAACTCTGTAGACCAGAGATTGTTGAAAACGAGAAGGGAAAATAAGAAGCTGTGTACTAAGTAAACCTGGACTATCTCCAGTAACTTATATCCCATGAAATTGCTTGCAGGCAACGTCGCAGGAATTGCAGCGAGTGAGGTGGGCACCAGGGTTTCAGCTCACCTCCATACAGCTCCTCGCCTCCGTACATCACCCAGCCTGAAAGTCTCCCAACGCATCACCGGGCGTCTGTCCTTCCCGCTGGCAGGGATAACCCCCTGTAAATGTACCGGACCGGGCAACCGTTTCAGTGCGACTTTGTTTAGCTACAAAAAGCAAATTGTTGCACCCAGGACTTCTCCTGAAACCAAGCGAGACTCGGGCGCTGGAGCTGGTGGTGGCCGTGTTGGGGGTGGCCGTGCACAGCTCTGACAACACTCGGCAGAGGACAGTGTTGCTCACCCGCGCTGGGAAACGCTGCAACTGCGTGGGCAGCGCATGCTACAGTGGACACATTTAGAAGCGCTTATACCAACGCTTTTAAAAATACATTAATTTTACACATCTACTACTTCAAGAGGGGCTGGGGTTTTTTTTTAATTATTCAAAATAACACTTTTTCTCCCTGCTAAAATGTGCTCTGTGTAGCAATCAGAGTGAAGAGCGATCCTTTGGTCTCTTGTCTGTGCAGAACATCTCAAAGAAAAAGAAATTAAAAAAAAAAAAAATCAATAAATTATAAAACCTTCCTTCCACAGCCATGTGCTCAGAGAAGGAAATCCCCACTATCCATGTCTCCTCGCAGGGCCAGCGAGGGGGGGGCAGGGCAGTAACAGGTATTTACCAAGCAATATCTTAAAAAAAAAAAAATAATCCGTGGAAGTTCTTTATTGAAATACCGTTAATAAACAGGGACGGTTTCCGCCAGAAGATAAGAGGTTTTCTGGAGCACCACAGGTAATCCCCAACTGGCCGATCTGTGCAGTCTGGAAATGTGCAGGAAGCCACCTGTAGGACCCAGGAGGATGTCTCTTCTGGGAGCTGTGTTCTGGCACACGAGATCCTCATGGCTCATAAGACGACCAAGCCATTTGCCCTTGTTGGCAGCAAATCTAATTACAATTCATCACTGAATACAGCAGGATTCATCACTAAATACAGTCCCTCCTACCTCATTTTTACAGAATGGCAAAGCTGGCCTTGGAGGATTACTTCTTTAATTTTTCCCCCTCAAATGCGTAAAAATTACTAACAGACTCGAGTACATTGATACTATGAATTAAGTCAGCAGCACCGCTGTGTGGAAATGGAGCTTAAACGTCAAAAAAAATCCGTCCAAAGCAGGTATCTGGTACCACCGATCTCTCGCCCAGGTCACGCGTGGAGATTTAGCTGGGTGTGCAGGTTTGCGGCCACAAGATTTGCATTTTCTTTGTCGCTTATCAAGTGAGGGCTTTCTTGATTTATTTATTTTAATCAGATTTCTCGCACGTGCCTAAACCGCGACACTCCTGCCATGCAGACTTGTCAAATCTGATTGGCAGGGCATGAAATAGCAATACCTAAAAATAGCAGCGAGGAAACGAGTCTCGCTCCGCTTCCCCCCTCCAGGGAGCTCCCATATGGGGCTGCCGAGAGGTGGGGTCCCGCGGGGATGGAGTCAGCAAGCTGGTGTAACACGGGCACCGCTGCCATCATGGGGACACCAAGACCAGTAGCAAAGGAGCCGAATCCAGGTCCCTCAGTGGCAGTTAATTGCAAGTTTGCGTTCGCTGCGAAGGCAGAGATACAGCCCAAGAGCAGCCTTTCTGGACCGGAGTATCGGGGTCATGCCAGGAGTGGGATCCAGTGCCAGTCTTTAGAAGCAATAGCGATGGGCACCGTAAGAAAATCCCCACCAACTTCAGCTTTTCTGTGAGCTCTGGGCACGATCCTAGTCCCACAGAAGTGTGTGGGCGTTTTGCAACTATTCCCAGTAAATGTAGGTCTGTTCTCCTCTCCTTGTTGCCTCACCAGCTCTGCTTGGCATCCCTTCCTCCCCTCCGCTCTCCTTCCCTGGCAGGAGTGTGCCGGGGTCAGTGCCCGCGGCCCCGGGCAGGCCTTCACCACCCGTCCCGTGCCCTCCACGGCAGCTGGAAATCAGCCGGTTTCCAGCAAGCAGCCGCCCAACTTGCCTCCCACATCAGCAGGGATAACTGGCTCCTGGAGCGGAGCATCCGACGGGAAACGCCCACCGGGCCCCCGAGCTGCCGGGAAGGAGCTATTTAGGAGTGCCGCGTTTGCAACCTGCACCTTTAAATTCATTTTACTATTACAGTCATTTCGCTAACTACTTAATTGCAGCCATCTATCTGCGTCTGTCTCGGTCCGACACCCACAGATGCAGCCGCCCCCGCAGCCACCCACGCCGGCCCACGCTCTGACTCACGCTCCCAGCCGCTGTCAAAAAAACCCCGCTCCCTGCCGAACGCAAGCGCTCTCTTCAAACGTGTACTGCTACTTTGATCTATTTCCATAGATTCCTGTGAGTCATCTGATCCGTCTCTGATCTAAGCCCAGTAGACTAGAGCCTACATGTATGTTGTTTTGCATGAATTTGACTTGCACGGGGAGCTGACCCTGCTGTGATGCACAGGCGTGCGAGAGCAAAAAATTCCTGGGAACTTCTTCCAGGAGTGAATTGCTTACTTATCCCAAAAGAAGAGTAGCTATTTCCTCTTAAAAAGTCCTGTTGTGCTCTAAAGAAAAAAATAAAAAATAATAATAATTAAAAAAAATATATAGCTATAGCAGGGATAGCATTATTCTGAGACACAGAGTCACAACGATGCTCCGAAACCCCTTCCATCAGCTCCCCTTGCAGTGCTTTACCACGCAGCCTTTTCCCACCCCTACCAGCGCCATACCCTCTCCCTCGCTTTGCAGATGGCGACGTGGTGGTGCCAAACCTTAACGTGCCCATTTCAGCAGGAGCGGGAGCCAGCCTGCCACCAGCAGCACAGCTTAATTAAGGCGTCGGGGATGATCGGTCCTGGGCACCTCGGGGGCTGTGCCATTCGGCTGCTGTCACAGCGGAAGGCAGTAACGACACCCGGGCTACCACCGAGATGCCGTGCTTGTCAAAGATTTCACACCCACTACCCAGCAGGTTTATGGTCCCTCACTATCCCAAATTTGGGTGCCCCAGGGGTACCCAAATTCCTCCCAAGTGGGTATTTTCGCCCGGCAATCTATCTGCAGGTAGCACTTGTGGGTGAATCCACAAAAGCCATCGGGGAACATTTCCAAGCCTGCGATCTCTTTAAGCCGTGACCTGGTTTGGAGGGATGCTGCCCTGGATAAGCGTGGATCCTCGGGAGATGCTCGCTCCCACCTGGAAGCTGTTGGCCAGGTCACGCCATCCTGTGCCGGAGCTAACCCCCCTGCCCCTCCGCTCCCAGCAGGCAGGACCGCTGGCCGTGCCTGCACTTGCCCTCGCAGACGTACCCTCTGCCCTCATCTGCCTCCAAATATTGCTGATAAATCCACCGTTATTATTCTCATTGCCACAGCCTCTCTGCGTGCGGCGGGCGGGCAGGATCCCTTCCTGAGCGCTTCGCAGGCATGCAGCAGATGGTGCCTGTCACTAAAAGCAAATAAATGCTTTGGTGCCCTGATTTGTCTGCACAAATACCACCTGAATTATCGGGGACAGGAGGCCCAGTTAGAAACACCTTTCTTAGTGGCTTTGCACTTGGTGGTAATAAGCACCGAGCAGACAGAGTTCACGCTTTTACAGTGTGTGTTATTTCACCATCGATAGCTTATTTAGATTTGCACAGATGCATGTGAGAAATAATTAAAAAAAAAAAAAAAAGAAAAAAGAAAAAAGAGATAGGAGCCAGATGGGTTTCATGAAGTTGCCACAAGGATCATTCCAAGACATGCCTAAAATACTAAATATTAAGAAAAAAAATAAAGATGGGAAACTTGGAGCCTACACCTGAGCTTGCTGAGGTCGGTGGCAAATCTCCTGTCATCTCCCTGCGAGAACAGGCTGCAGGCGTGCAATTAGAGATGGGAAACCCAGGGCCAAATTGCTTCCTTTTGCTCCCTGGGTATAAATCCAGATTAACTCCCTTCTGCCCAGCAGATCAGTAACTGAAAGCCGAATCTCGCTGCTGGATTCAAAGCTTCCCAGTGGCTGAGGCTTGGGCTCACCGTTTTATTTTCTCCATCCATCCATCCATCCATGCTCCTAACGGGTCTCAGCGCTGCCCCTGCGCCCGGCAGCAGCGGGGTGGGGGTGCCTGTGCACAACCCATCTCCCCTGCAAAGCGCAGCCCAGTGTTAAAGGAGCTCCGGGAGCCGGAGGTTTATTTAAACAAAGTCAGGGGGGCCGGGCGCTCGCTGCCCCCGGCGGGGCTGATCTCAGCTCTCCCCAGCAGCCGGCGAGAGGGGTAGCACCCTACCTCCCAGCCGTGCGTCGTGGGAGAGCACTGCGCGCTGCATCGCCGGGAGCGCGCTGATTATTATTTCAAACATCTCGGATGAGTGAAGCGCATATTTGAATCGCTTAATTTATCGCAGGAATAACATCTGCATCAGGAGGGTGACCAGCCCTAAAATAGAGCTGTGCCCCAATCCCAGACACTCCAAAAAGTACCAAAACCAGGCTGAGCGGCGCGGGGAGCTCGGCAGGGCTCAGCAGGCGGGGGTAATGCCCCACCGGGCCTCTTTTCCGGGAAACGTGTAATTATGTGGCGCTTCGGTACTGAACAACCCCTTCTCCCTTTTTTCCCCCTGCTTGTTTTTGTTCATTTTCTTTCATTTCGTTTTTGTTTGTTTTCAGGAGAACTGGGGGAGGAGGAAGAGAAAGGGATAGAAAAAACACCGCATGATTGGATTTCAATTGCATTGCGCTTTCTCCCTGCTTTTTTATGCTCAATGGGAGCAACGCGTGCAAGTTGGAGAGAACAGCACATTTCACCAGCCTGGAAAAAACACCGCCTTGGGCCTAACCCAAATTTTCACCAGCTTCACCGGCAGTTGAATGAAGTCTTTTGAATAGCCAGAGCTGCACTCTGTGATACCAGGGGCTTTAAGGAGAAGATATTATAAGGCAACTTAAGTCTCAACAGTCTCAAATGGTTTTAGTGCGTTGATGGCCATCAGCACTGCTGAGCACGGGGCTCAGAAAGCAGCACGCAGACCTTGCCGGTCCCTTGCAGCACTTCTGAGTGGGAAGCAGTGAAGGAATGAAGGCTCAAGAAGGAGATCTTTTGTCTTCCAGGCCTACAGATTATATGCCATATATTAGTAGAATCAAAAAGAATCATAAAGCTGCCCATTTTCCCCTCTTACTCCTAACACATCAGCTCTCAATGATACACCCCGGCGGAGCTGCAGTTAAAACACAGCCGTTTATTCAATTATTTCCATACGTGTCTTATTTATTTAAGATCAAGACAAACACTTCTCGCATGCCCGCCCCACCGGCATTAATCATCTCCCGCATCCTGGGCTGCAGGAGGTGGAAGGACCGTGACAGCCGCGCAGGCGGGTGGGCACAGAGGTGGGTGGTTTTGCCTCTTGGAGCAGAGGTTTGCAGCAAGCCAGCACGGATGTTAAAGATTCACAGCCTTCCCAGGGTCTTGCACAACGGTCCCTGTTTGTTTATAATTGGGGGGGGGGGGCGGTTTAAGAATCTTTTCTTTGCAAATTTTATTTGGGACTGAGATGCATATTGTTGGGGTTTGAGGCTGAACCCCTCTTGGGATAAGACGGGATATTTGCTTCTCTTTGGTGGAGGCTCACACATCTGTGGTCTTTAAACACCGGCTTTCAGGCTCGCCTCTGTGCCGCGGCTGTAGCATCCCGGCACTTGGCGGCTCTCACCACGAGCCCTCCCTCCCCAGACAGAGCCGCCGAAAGCACCTTGACCACTTCTGAACGGGGGAACATTTGCTCCCACTCGCTACAGCGCAGGGAGAAAGCCGTGTGTCAAGAAACAACGTCGGTACACACCGTGCAAAATCCAACCGCGGGCGCGTAAGTGCAGGCAGGGACGGCTGGCACCACTCGCAGCGGGAATTACATCGATTCGGAGGAGTAAAAATGCGCTTGTTGTGAGGCAGCGCTCCACAAGAGGCACGGCCCTGCTCCGCAGAGGGGAGGCAGCCCACGGACGCCCGATGCAGGGACGGGGGTCATGGTGTTCCTTCCACCCCCAGCTCTCTCTGTTCCCCCAGCCACTGACTCCTAAACCAGCCTAAACCCTTTCTTGAACATTTATTTAGCTTGAGAACAGCTAATTTCACTTTGAATGTGGTCCTGGTCTATTTAATTAACATTGATTAATGCCATTTCTAAACAAACAAAGGCAGCCAGGAAGGCTTTCGCACTGACACTAGCAAACCTGATTACAGTAAGCCTGATTAAACATCTCAATTAATCTGTGCATAGCCACACCTGAGAGCCAGTCCTTTAGATGAAACCCCGGTGGCAGTTTACACCTTATGGGGTATTATCCCACCTCTTTAACGTCTAAATGCTGGTTCTTATTTATCTTAGAAGATCATTGAGTCCAACTGTTAACCTAACACTGCCACGTCCACTACTAAAGCACGTCCCTAAGCACCGTGTATCTTCTCACTTCCCATCTAGTTACAACAGCGAGGAAACCCAGGGCATCTCCCATAGAGGCGGTACATGACCCAGCTGTGCCCACAGTGAATGAAGTGGCTTTTTTGCTTGCACAGCAGAACAAGTCCCCTTGTCGGGCACCCTCAGCCACAAACAGAGGCTGAATTGCTATCGTGGGACTGCTGACACGAAGACCAGCATCGCACAGGACAAGCTGACAACAGGCAAAGCTCACCCGAGCAGCAACACAAAAGCCAGGCTCACCCACCTTTGTCTTCTAGCAGAAGACTTCCAGTAACTACCAGATGACTGCCAGTAACAACGTGGAAGGCCTCACCAAAGCCTTAGGTGGTGTGATAGCATCCATCCTCTTGCATCCATCCCAAAGAAAGTCCTCAACAAGAAAACAGGCTGAAACATGGCAACTGCTTAAATATGCTTTTGCCTTCTTTTCAGAAGAGAAATTTTACCAAAGACCCTGACATGGGAACCCAAGGAGGTACAGGCTGCATCTCACCCTGCCCGGAGGAAATGTGATTAGCAAAGCCCCTGGAGAACAAGGGCCAGCTGCTGTCCCTCTCCCAGCTGTGCCGCCACTGCCACCTTGATTTCAGCTGGGCAGCTAAATGTAAAAAAAAAGAGTAAAAAATGAATGTATCTGGTTCCGCTCACCAAAGAGTGAAAGGGTGGTGTGGGTATGGCAGATGGGAATCCAAGGTGATCTGCAGACCAAAAAGAGCCTTGTGCCTTTTCCTTCTTCTTTGAAAGGCATATAAAGAATAGCTTTGAAGGACGGTTCTTCTGCTTTCTATTAAACAATGGAAAGAAAAATACAAACTCGGCGTTTTTGCCCTCGACCACAAAGACTGTGAATTTATTTTGAGAGAAAGCAAAATGGCATCTCAGAGCCTAACACATTCAAGACTTCAAGTGCTCCAAAAATAGACCTGAGCATCAGAAGGCAGCAGCGCTGTAAGCAGGCTCTGCGCGGGGATCGCCTGCCCCTGTCAGAGCAGATCTCCTCAGGCTTTATAGCAAAGTCGTCTGGTGAGGGCTCTGCTCTCTAACCCGCAAAGAACACCTGATGTTGTAGGAGGAAATCTTGGACGTACGATATTCACACTGTCAGGCTGGGGGTCTGTACAGCATCGGGAGCCCTTTTCGAAAGAGCTTAAAAGAAAGTGAGTGATTGGGGAATGAAGGAGAAAAAAAAAAAGCGGAACAAAATACAGGATGACATTTGTATGGATGTAATGGTGAACAAATGGCCTACGTGCTACCTGTAGAAACATGCCTTTTGAAAAATACCGGAGCAGCTGTCTCCCAGCATTGGAGGCTCTATTGGATAGCTCGTTCTTACACCAAGCACAAGGTAGACACAGTCCCTATGGTGGAAAATTGGTGGGGTTTTCCTCCGACAACAGAAATGGATCATTTCTGGAATTAGTATTCAAACTCAATAGAATGCTATATTAGGCTATAAAATACGCCTGAGTAAATCAGTGTTTACACAATGCGAACAAAGGGAAAAATTCTCTAACCACCACTGAGGAATCAGCTCATTGGAAAAGCCCCATTTTACAAAGTTAACTTGCCATTATCAAGTTGGTCTCGATAGAAGCTCTTTGATGTCTTTCCTGCACTCCTGAAAGTTGCCATCATTTTACAGGGACTAGCTGTCTACTGGCCCTAGGTGTGACGTGTCGTAGTAGACAGCCCCAGAAAAGAGCAATCACTCCCATGGGGAAGAGTCAGAGCATCCCATTCCCTCCTCCTCCTCACAGCCCGGTCATTTGAACGACATCCCTACCTCTACCGAAAACAGAGAGGCGGGGACCCCCGCCATGTCTCGGTATGAGGCCAAACCACAGAGCCCCCCCAACCCTCACAATTTACTCCCTTTGCATTTCTGAGGGAAAGGGGAGTGGGTTTGGGATGCAGAGTTTTGCTCCGGTGGAGCTGCTGGCTCATGAGCCGGGCAGTCTTTACTGCGGGGTCTCCTCTGGGTTTTCTCTCTTGAGGTAGATTTGTGCAGAAATGATGATGCTGTTGTTACGGGTAGATGTTAGTAGCAATAGCTAGACAAGCAGTGTATTTTCAGATGCTGTGTTAAGGCTGTATCCCACAAACATCTACGCTTCTGAGTAGGGTGAATAAATACGCATACGCCTCTGTGGAATCACTCCCCTGACTTGCTTTTTATCCTAAACCCTGGTGAAATAAAAGGTACCGTCACCTCCACTGCAACTCAATATTTAGGCTTTGTGGAAAAACAACAACACATCTTTACACGCAGTGGAATGGCTTGGGGGGGTGGTGTGGGTTATTGAGCATCCCCTGGCCCTGGGCACAGCCTCTGCTCCTGGACATCTCCTCCATGGTGAGGAGCACAGGGGTCCCTGGCCCCTGGCCGGCCTTGCCGGACACGCCGGGCTCCTGGCGGGCACCTGGGGCTGTCGGCTGTCGCCTTTCCCTGCTCCGCTTTTCACCTGAGCTTTTCTATTTGGGAACGATGTACGCTCATTAATTACTACTCTGAGCAGCTTGATGGATTGGGATGGGTTTAGGATTTGGCAGGGGGTGGGGGAGAAGCAGCGGTTTAGTGCGATCCAGCTTTCGTGATGTCTGCGTCTCTTCCCCCTCTCTCGGGTGGAAAACAACAGCAGCGACGAGCGGGGGCACAGCGTCGCCCGCTGCCTACTCCCACTCGCTTCGGGAAGAAAACAGCCTGCTCTCGGTTCCTCCTCGCTCGTGTCAGCTTCCAGCAGCACAACAGGCTCCCGGCGAGGTAGAGAAGTCGGGTAAACTGAGCAGATAGACCTCTCTCTCTATGTGAGGGTGTCGCAGATTAAACAGCTTATTGATTCGTTTCCAAGGACGGGTGCGATAGGGCTGCTCGAAGGGGTTGCAAATCGTCATAGTTACGGGATGCAGTACAGCTATAAGGAGTAACTAGCCGTGAGCAGAGACACCAAGCAAAGAGTCGGAGTCACTTATTTGCTATTTATTTCTCTGGATTTCCACAATAGTACGGTGGCACCCATCCAAAAAAAAAAACAAAAAAACAAAATCTCCGGGCTCGGCGCCATTATTTAAAACACGCACGTCCAACGTTATCCACCCCGCCCCAGCAGCCTCACCCCTAGCAACACCCAGCTGCAAGCTTTGAGGAGGAGGGGAAGAAAAGGAAAAAAAAAAAGGAAAGCAAGAAGCAAGAGGTCCCTCTGGGCCATCACACCCTTCTCTGGGAGGAGCAGGACCTCTCCACAGCGTCCAGCGCCTCAGGTTCTCTCTGTCTGCAAGTGGCCGCCGAGATGGGACGTGGGGCAGACGCCAAGCCCCGGCACCCGCTAACGGCACCACCACGGCCTTGCCCTGCGGCTGGATTTAGCTGAGACCTCCTCACGTCCCCACGGGTCACAGGGATACAGGGGATGATGCCAAAAATGAGGATTTTTAAATCCTGGTTTCTGAGCAGTTAAACCAGGATGAGGGAACGTCTGCAAGCCGAGGGAGAGCTTTTTCTCGAGCCAGGAAAGGGAACGATGCCTCTTAATATAGCAAGGAGAGTAATATAAAAAGAGTTTTCCCTATCTCCCACCTCCCATTCCTCCTACAGACTGACTTATTTTAGTGCCTGGCTACACCCCGGCATGCAGAAAACCATTAGGGTTGCCAAACGCCTGTTTCGGGAGACAATTTACATACACAAAATAATAAAGGTTTTATTCGCTGCTCCTCACTGGAGCACCCGAGGCCAAGACTGGCCAGAAACCCCACTGACAGCTCCTGAAGTTTCAGCTGACTTCACCTGCTGTTGGGAGCAGACTGTGGCTTTTGAGTCTTCCCCCAGATCCCAGGAAGCTTCTCTGGTCCTGGCTCTGCAACCGAGCGTGCCGATGGCCAGGCTGCAGGGGACAGGGAAGGGCCACGTCGGGTCCCTGCCTGCCCCAGGAGCCTGTGAGGGGACAAGGGGGGACGTTCAATGCGTGGTGGCTACACGAGGCCACGGCTGTTGGCAACATGGAGTCTTTGGGTTTGGAGTGAGGAAAGCGAGAGCCCAACTCCAGCGGGCTAAGGAAACCCCCCCTCCTATAACAGCTTTCTTCAGCATGGAGAGACATCAGTCAAAGCTGTAAATTAAGACCACAAAGGCGTAAATTAAGACCACAAAGCCATAAATTAAGACCCCAGAGGATGTTTGCATGCAGTTTCGGAAAAAGACTGAACAAGTAAGTCTCTCTTGGGAAGAAAACCTGCAGCTTCCCCACTTTTTAATGGACATCAGCATCCTCCTCCTAGTCCCAGCCGAGCGGAGCTCTTACATTGTCCCCTGACACGGGGCACATCTGCAAGAACATCTCTGTATCCCAGGCGGCTGCGCACCAAGGACTCCAAGCTAGTGAGAGCCGTTTCTTAATCTTTGGCCAAACCAAGAATTTTCCATCGCAAAGGCACTCGCAACAGAATTCAACTGTTGACGAAACATGCGTATTGATGAAAATTGACACTTTATAAATGAAGGATTCCCCATTAAAAAAAAATATCATTCTTATTTTATGGAGTTCCCACCTAATAATATTATTTTTACCTATTAGATTACATGTCAGGAGTAGTTATTGTATCATGTCATATTATGACAAGAAGAATAGTTGAAATATTCTCATTTTATTTTCCATTACAATCACAAAGAGCAGCTGTTATCTGGTACTATTTGAGACATCTTTTCTTTGTTCTAGATCAAAGTGGCTCCTGTTTGTGCCCTAGCAAAGCTGTCAAACCGTTTTGTTCCAACACGAACAAGAGACACTTTCATCTGGAAACAAAGGCAAGGTAGTTTAATCAGTATCGAGCCCAAACCACTCTTAATTAAAAAAAATAATAACTGTTGAAGCTCTTGTGTCATATTATGATGTGTCAGTGGTTGTAAGCCACGTAACGCGCTGCCTTCCCAGCTGTGACACGACGTGTTGGAATGGCAAAACATCCCTATGCACTAACATCATTTTGAGTCGCTCAAACAAATTTTCCTCAAAGTTCTAAAAAAATTGATTCTTCCAAAATTCCAATTCATGGAAAACTGAAAATATTTGGGTTTGTTCTCATTCAGCAGCTATAGATTATTTTCCTTTGTGACATTTCATAAGAACTCTGAAATCTGATGAGCTTTATACCTCTGTCACTTACTGCTTTTCCAAAACATCACCTTCAAATTACTTCTGTGAAAGACTAATTTGTTTAGCAATGTGCTAGCACACAGATTTGCTGAATTCCTTCTGAACCAGCAGATCTCCATGTGAAAAAAATATATATGCAGATTTAGTAAAACCAGATTATTTTGAAGGCACTTTTCAGTTTCATCGAGGAGGTCTGAAGACAAATAACCTAAGATTCTTCCTTAAATTTAAGATTAAACCATCAAAATAAAATAAAATATTTTTATAAAAATATCAAAATAAAATATTTTGATGTGAATTTCATAAAATAAATTTTTAAGAAGGTCAAAAGACATTTTAGAATCCTTCATTTTTGGATTACAAAATTACAAGCTTAGGGATGAAGTCATATTCCCTTGTATTTCTCATCAGCTTGATTGGCCATCTCTTTTGCCGGGTAGGGAAAGAAGAAGCCCCGCCATCTCCACTGTGCCGGCGTGCTTCCTCGCTGGAGGCTGCGGCAGGAGAGGTGGGGAGGACCTCGGGTTTGTGTTCTCCTCTGGAGAGCCAAGCTCCTTGAGAAACCTCGCCTCCTGCCCCTGTACTGCAGAGCCTCTCTGCTTTCCCTTTTGATTGCCACCCCTCAGCCTTGACCGTTGCTTTTATTTATGCAAACTTAAAGCCATATATTTTAAAGGACCCTTTCAGCAGAGGCAAAGCACAACAGCTGGATATTAATGCAACTTGGCATCACAATTTGGGGCTTTTTTTTTTTTTTTAATTAACGCTCTACCATATTACAACAAGGAAACAATTTCTCTTCTTTTATCACCATCCTAACCCTGAGCCAAGTATTAAATAAGATTTAATTTAATTAGTTCTTATATTCTCCTCTCTCACAGGATTATTCAGTAACACAAGGTCCTTACCCAGCTCCCTTTCTTGCAGGCAGATAAAAATCCTGCTGATGGTGGTGGGAACACATCAAACACCTAATTTACATGCAAGACATGTTATTGGGTTATGAAAAGTAGAGATATTTTCAACCAGTCCTGCGGTTCACCTTTTGCTCTGCCGCACTTTCACAAGCTGCTCTGCTCTACGTGCTCTTCCGCAGCAAGTGGGGACGCCGCCAGCGTCGGGACCCCGTGCTCGGCACCGCTGGTCGCTCCTGAAAAATTACAGCTTCGAGCTGTAGGTTCAGGGTTTATACGCCGGCATCCCCTTATCCTGCAGGCATCACTCCTCTCCCTCATTCCCAGCTTTTCCCTGCAGACTAGATGAGCTAGTTGTCCTTACCCTTGTGTTTTGGAGGAAGGATGGGTGGTCCTAGGAAATGCCTCCGGTCTCCTCTTTAAGCACACTCCTACTTGGATGTGGACCTCTGGCCTTTGCAGCCCTGCTGGGCGTTTGCATCCAGGAGACATCCTCTCAACTCATTTGTGAGGCTATCAACTAGGAGCCCACCAAAAGCCTTGCTGAAGGCAAGGGCTACGGTGGCTGTTGCATCCCCACAATTCATCATGAAAAGCCCTGAATTAAATGGGTGGCTGCTGTGCCCGAGCAGAGCTACGCTCAGTCTATCGAGGGGAGGCATCCACCAGGATTTGAAGACATGGAGTCACCATTGCATGTTCCCAAGGTAGAAACCGACCGAGTGGGACCTGAAGGGATGGGGCTGCCGGAACAGAGCTTGTGGAGGGACATGAGCCGTGTGAAGATGGGTTGGAGCAGGAGGGAGCTCCAAGTCTCGTCTGGAGCAGGAGCAGCTTTGAAATGCTGTTTGTGCCTCCAATGGAGCCTCAAACGGTCCCCAGGGCTCGTTCTGGGTGGCAAGCAGTAACAGCAACTGTGAAAGATTCCCCAGAAGGGTTTCACACTGCTGACGTTTTGGCACTGCTAACCATGGCTCGTCACCTTGATCCATCCCCTGGGTGACCGGGAGCAGCAACATGCGCTGGGCAACCCAGCCTGGACCTGGCTTGAGAAATCTTGTAGATGTTTTTGCTTTGGAGCAGGCGTCTCATCCTTTTGAGGCAGCAATAAATAACCTCAATGTTGGGATTAGTCACTTAAAATCAATGGACATTGACAGCCGCAGCCTGGATGGAGCACGGAAAGTGACGCCTTTGGAAGGAGCCCTTGGGAAGGGGAGGCAGAGTGTCATGTCACACCGATCATCTTTGGGGAGTAAGAAAGCGTGCACTGAGCTTATTAGCTAAGCAGTGTCTGCTCCATGAAGCACACGCTTCTAGCCAAAAACGGAGAGCATCACCCCGAAGCAGCAAATTACAGCGAACCCCAGAGCCTCGGGACAAACGCACCCAAGAGGAGGAGCAGCACCCGGCTCTGAAGGTTTTCGTCCATCCAGAGCAAAAAAGCCGTAAGCTGAGTCAGGCTGCTCTGCTGTGAGTCACATCCACCGATATCACGACACTCCTGCCAGCAGCCTTGACGGCGCGGGGGCTGAACCCTGCCCGCTGCCCACCTGCCTCCGCGCCCGGTGCCGGCTCTGCCCTCGGCATCCCAATCGCCCCAGCCTCCGAGCGCACCACGTGCGGCAAAACCCATAGCCGTGCTCCAAAAGTAGAGCAAGGAGAAGTTCTGGCCACAAGCGGTATCTGGAGGAGACGTTGAACGGCAGCATTTCTCTGAGGGGAAGGCAGAGATTGATGGGAAGAGCGAGGAGAGGGGAGGAGCCTGGGCAGGAGTGGGCGTCTGGTCCAGGTACTGGTGACAGCATGCTGGGAGGCTTTCGAGTCTGCAAAAAGCACCCTGTGAAAGAAAAAAAACCCACATTCGAGCAGTGAGGTGAAAGGTCTGGAAAAAGCAGTGAGCGAGGGGGAAGGAGGAGGAGGAAACGTGGGCACATAAGTAGGTGGTGCCACATAGCAAGTTTCTGATGTAGCCAGGAAAGGCATCCAGAGCTCCCGATTCCCAGTCCCACGCCTTCACCGGGAGACCATCTGTCCTCTCCCGGGGGGAAGGAGCCCCCGGGTCAGGCGTTTTCCTCATCCCGCGAAAAATAGCAGGCGGCGCCGAGCCTCGGCACAGCACCACTTCTTGGGGCTCCTGCTCCGGCAGCTCTGCTCCGAGCTGGGGCTCTGCCTGCTGGTACCCACTCGATGGGAGAGCAGCATCCCTCCTCTGGGACCTACTATACTTACCTGCCTCCTAAAATGGTGGCTTAGCAGATGCTTTAAAAGCACCAGATGATAGCTCTGATTCTTTTTTTTCCCCCTGTGCCCAGGCCATAACTAATCCAATTCCTCCCTCTGGAACATTTATAAGAGGGTTTTGGGTTGGGCTTTTGTCTGATGAAAGGTTGTCTTTCAGGAAGATAAATGTTCCCCCAAATTCTGTTGGACGCAGACTGTAGAGCAAAGCAAGCAAGCAACCAAAACAGTTTAGTCGTGGGTCTCTTTTTTCTTCCCCACCACTTCGCCACACCTCCAGCCTTAATTCGAAGGAAAATTATAACTGTTCTGAACAGTAATTCTTTTTCATGGTATCATTTGTGGTTGTAAGACCAAACACAACATTCACCCGTTTCCCTGAGTCCTCAGGGAAGGACTGAGGGATGGAAGGACCGTAGCCTAAGATGCTCAGGCACCACTGGAGAAGGACTCACAAGCCGGGCTGGGAATGCCTTTGGGCTTGTCTGCGCTGCTCGCCTGCAGCGAGGGCACGTCCCCATCGCACCGACTTCATCCTCTGGAGCTGCCAACACCCCGCGCATCACCTGCCCTCGCCCTGAGCCACAGGGGCGACCTGCAGCAGCTCTGGAGCAGGGAGGACACGCTCCAGACAGGTTCTTTGGTAGGGAGCCAACCTACCGGCACAATCAAGGGGAAGCGTGCTGGTGGCCCGGGTGTCTCCTGTCATGCAGACCGTGTTGCCCAGCATGATCCAGGAGACTTCTCGCCTTGAGCTTTAAAAAGCCACGAGCTGTAGGGGATGCCTGTGTGGGTGTTGGATGACTGGATGCACGCGCTGTTGGGTGCACACGGCTTCTCACCATCATCTCCCTCTAGCTGTATGAGTCTAAGTGTCCAAGAGCAGGAGACTCGAAATATTGCTCAACAGTTCTGAAAATCAAGGTGTAGCTCCTCCCCAAAGAACAAGGCATCCCTGGTAGGGAGTTTCGCAGCACGGCGTGGGGTGGGGAGCCAGGTAAGCAGCAGCAGGTGACACATCCTACCTCTTCCCCAGGGTGGCTGCAGAACTGCCCAGAAACCCTTACCATAGTTCAAAGCGCTTTGCAAATACCGCAGCCCGTGAGGAGCGAAGTAACTTCACAGCGGTGTAACGAACAGGGCGTTCAGCGGCGGGGCGGGCGGCTGTGCCTCACCGCCAGCCAGGCACCGGCCACAAGGGACCCGTGTCCCCGCTCTCCCCTGCCAGCGGCGCGGCCCTTGGGAGCAAGCGGGGCGCCGGCAGCCCCTCGCACAGCCGCAGCGAAGAGCAAACCCCATCAGTCCCTTTCCATCCCATGGGAATGCAAACTTTTGACATCACTCAGGAGGCCCTGTCAATGTAAGCCACGCATTTACATGTCTCTGCTTTCTCCCTGTGAAAGGGGGGGGGGGCAATTTTGCCGTGTTACCAGTAATAAACTTTTAATGCCATGTATTCAGGATCCCTTCTTTGCCCTGTAGAAAGTTTCTCTTCATGCATCAGACTGGGAGAACAAAGCACAGGCTGTTTAGCCGCAGGATTTAACCACCTGTTGTAATACTTCGTTGATCTAATCTTTTGTTTTAATTAAAAGCCTTTCAGTTTGGTTTGCAGGGCTTTTTTTCCTCCCTGCACCGAATGCAGGCTCGCCACCTTCTTCGCTGGCTCCGTCTCAGCTGTGGAGTTCACATCAAACCTCTTTGATTTCCCCCAAATGCATGGAAATGGCTAGAAAAAAACCCCAAAGACCCCGCAACAAGTGTCCACCTGGAGACCCAGCATCGTCCAGCCAGTGCTCGGTACAGCAAAGGCAAAATTAAATGGCTCCAGGTAAGCAGAGAGGCAGCGAGGCAATTTGCACGGTGTCCGCTCATCTTCAAGTCTGCTAATCTCTGTTTGAGGGAAGAAATGAACAGCCTTTGGGAAATGAGGCGGGACCCCGCTCCGTGGACACCCAGCGGATTGTTTCGGACACTGAGAGAAGATGGTTTGCATGAGGATGAGATTTAAACTTGGGTTTCAAGCACTGATATGACTTCTTTATCTCATAATTACAACATCTACAGAGACATCAGACATAGAATCATAGAATCACTTAGGTTGGAAAAGACCCTTGGGATCAGTGAGTCCAACCACCAACCCCACTCTACAAAGTTCTCCCTTACACCGTATCCCTTAACACCACATCTAAACGAGTCTTAAACACATTCAGGGATGGTGACTCCACCACCTCCCTGGGCAGCCTATTCCAGCGTCTGACCACTCTGTCTGTGAAGAATTTTTTCCTAACCTCTCCCGCAATGGATGCATACTTTAAAATGGCCACTTTGAATATCAACTTTTTCCTCTACAAATTTAAATAAAACCCAGACTCCACCAGCCAGCAGAAGTACTTTTTGGCCTTTTGAGTAGGTCACTCCAGAAAAAGGAAAATCAGCAACTAGAAAAACAAGTTTTCAGAAGATACAAAAAAGAGAAAAACCCAGCTGGAGAGATGCCACCCCTGCTGAAGGCGTGCGCCGGGACTGCCTTCCCCAGCCACCACCACAGCCCCTCCGCCAGAAGATACCATCCGCTCTCCCTCCCATTTGCAATTCATCGTTGCTATCAAGCTTTAAAAGCTTCTCCTGTCTTCTTGAGATGTGCAGTGATAGCCCTTTAAAATGGGCCACACGCTTAACTCACCAAAATCATTTGAAAACCGTGTACTCAACGCTGTTTCTAGCATTTCCCCTTTCACAGCTAGCAATACAGCAAGGAATCCTACGCGGCCCCAGCCAGCCCTACAGAGTCATCTTCAGCTAACGTGGCCACCATCCCCCATGAGAAAGAAAAGCCAGAATATTATCTACGAAGACGACAGCACGGCTTTGGGCGTACCAAACGGCTGCGGTTTTCCATGCCTTTCTCCCTGCTTTGGCAAGAGGTGTGTATCAAAAGCCAAGATGCCTTTGGTGCCATCACCATCCACAGCATCCAACATTCTCCTCCGCTTCCCCAAAGGTGGCCTGCTGCCGGGAGCTGGTGGGTCCGGCCGGTGAGGCAGCCTGGGCGCCGCGGAGACGGCTGCTCCGTGCCGTACCGCGCCGTGCCGCCGAGACCTGTCAGGATGTGTCACAACAGGCGGCGTGTCGTGCCTCACCGCTTTGCCGAGCAACAAGCAAAAAAAAAAAAAAAAAAAAAAAAAAAGGAGAAAAAAAAAAAAAAAAGAGATTCAGATCTAATATGTGAGTGGGCCGGTATGTGCAAAAGAGATGAATATGAAGTAAAACATGCTGGATGCTACAGTAATAACCGGGCGCACGCGGGAGAGGCTGGAAGCGAGCCAGGGAGGGGAGATACGGAAGGATGCTGCTGAGCTCAGCTCTGCGCGGCGGCGAGGCAGGAGCGCCTGAGTGAGCGCCAGGCGGACCCCGAGGCTGCCCACACCACTCCCCAAAACCAGCCAGAGCCCTCGGCAACGTCACCCCCAGGCTGGGACCGTGTCCCCTCCCGGAATCAGCTGGGGGCTCACCAGCCACCTGGGGAGGTTCGTGTTGTGTACAGGGAAAAAGATGGATTTTGTTCCTTAAAAACAAGGTGGTTCTTACACACGCACGGGGTCAAGCAAACTGTGCCGCAAAGCACAGAGACCAGTGGCTTTAACCCGTCATTGTGCAACGTAAAGAGTGTCCCCTGGCATTTCTGTGTTTAGGGGGGGCACCACCTCGCGCTTCTTTTTACAGCACGGCGACGCTGAACCTTCACATGCTGAACCCAAGGGCCCCTTGGGCAGCGGTTTCATGTCCACGCAAATCCCCTTTTGGGGATAAGCAGGAGGTGGGCCACCGCCCAGTGGCATCCCAGTGCCTGCACCCCCCTGCCCTGCGGCATCCCGGTGCCCGTGCCCCCGTACCCTGCCCGCCCGTCGGAGGCAAGGGCGGGGGGAAGGGCTGCCTTCCCGAGAGCCCGTGGGTGTTTGACGCTGCCCCTTTTCAGCAGCCAAACACACACTTATGAAGCGCAAACTTTTAATGGCATACGGGTGAGTCATTACGGGGTTTCAAAACGCGTAAATACGATCACGTCCTGACTCGGTGTGTCACCAATGAGCTACCCTGAACCTCTGGGGTTACTCGGCTCCGCAGAAATCTCGGAAATTCCTGCCCAACCTTGTGATGAGAAAAATTCATTTGCATTTGTGTCAGTGCATGCAAAGAGTTAACTTTTTTTTTTTTTTTTTTTTTACTTTTGGCACTGGATTTCAATGGAGGCTTATGTGCAGTTTTACAACCCAGTACTGCTATGTTTTGCACCTCCAATTTACAACCGAGTAATAAGTAAACACAGGATTTTTTGGCTACATAGGATTTTCCAAGGTGATTAAATAATTTTCTAAATAGCTCTGAGAACGAAGCTGCCTGAAATCCCCAAGGTAACAGGAAATTAACTGCATACACACATGCTCTAAAGATACAGGAGGAATTCCAACTTACTGAGAAGTAATATAAAATATTTAAGAAAGCAAACAAAATCGAGTAAGAACCGTGCAATGTAAACTAAAGCTACGTGAACCAGCAGCGACTGCCTTCACTACGGCAGCTCCTCTGGGGGACTCCACACGTGCTCCAGGCTCTGCACGGCCCCGCTCTGCCAGAGGCCGTCACAGATGGTTCACGTCACAGACCGACACGCTTTGAAGACCTCCAAATATTTTGTTCAGTGGGCAAAAGCGCTCATCAACCTTTTCAGCATCTCCACTCCAACCTTTTCAGCCCCAAGCAACCCCTCCACCCAAGAGCGGTATTCTTTGTGGACTTACCCAAAGGACAGGGAGTCAGGAGTATCATGGACTGGGCCGGGAGGGGTGTTTTTGGAGTGAGCACCACCTGATGACCCAAAACAAAACCACCTGGTTTTGTCTGGGGCACCACCTGATGACACAAAGACTTGGCAGTAGGCTACGTTAGGGCTTTCCAAGCTTTTCCATAGTGGGGGCCACCTCCACCGCCTCCCTCAGCCCCGGGGCTGCTGCCTGCTGGAGCTGCCAGCTTGCGCAGGGATGGGCGGCCAGCCTTGACCCATCTCCTTGGGTGGGAACTGCAGCCCAAAACCACGTGAGAAGGGACCTTGCCCTCCAACAAAGCTGCAGGTGCAAGCGATGGGGCTGCCTGGGGGCCTTCCCTGGGCACAGGCAGACCTTCATCCGGGCACAGCTGGGCAGCCGGGCAGAGGGAGTGCAGAGCCAATGGAGGAAGGGCTCTGGAAAGCCATCCCTCCTGAGCAGCTCGAGGAAATTCATATTTCATGTTCTGCTCCTTCTCTGCCCACGGAGTTCTTTCTCGTGGTGGTGCGTAGGTGTATGTGAGGGATTTATCCTTTCCCCACTGAATCACTGCAGCACAACATCTTTTCAACCCTTCTGTACAGCAGAAAAGAGCCTCACGGCATTTCTCCTCATTTTCCTCCTTAAGGAGACAGCCAGCGAGCTCCACAGCCCGACCCCTCCTAGCCTGGGTGGAGGCATAGCTGGGGGAGCGGACACCCCCGCTCCTGCCAGCCGGCACCCCGAAACCACAGCCCAGCCCACCCGTGGCCAGCATGAAGGTGCTCAGGACGCTGCCGATTTTTCAGCTGGAAAATCCCTCTGCGCTCAAGGGAAGGAGCGGAGCTGGGGGCCCCGAGCACGGTGTGCTCTCCCCACCGCCTCAGGAGCCCAGATCCCAGCCAAAGCCTTACCAAAGCCCAATTACTGCAGTAATGAGCGTTTGCGCTTTAACTAGGGGCCGCTGGAAGACGTTTCATCACCATGTCTGAAACTGGTGTTTGTGTGCGAGTTTTCTGTATTTTAAAAAGAAAACGTGGAGGAAATGAGTTCTGCAGCTGTTGTCACGGGCAAAGCCATCGCCAGGAGGAAAGGCACGGCCACAAGCGGGTGCCTTCCCCGCTGACCCGCATATAAACTGCTGATTTAGAAAAAAAGACACAGGAGCTTTAGGCAGGTAGCCAGCAATAAAAATTTAAACAACACCCAGTTTTTTTGACTGTATGAGAAAACAGACACCTCCTGAAATTTCAGATTAACCTTCATGACCCTTCTGTAACAGCTGTTTAATCCAACAGTGCTTCCCCGCTCGAAGCGTTGGGCTCCACAGCACCTTGATGAGACACAATCCAGTGGGCCTGGCGCACTGCGGGCCCTGGTAGGACCATGCCCCTCCAGCATGGACAAGACCCAGCAAACATTACGCCATTGGTTTTAATCTCCTCTGGGCTGGGAGAAGGCAGTGGGACGGGAGCCTGCTCTGATCCCATCGGGCTGAGTGGATTCTCCCCTCTGCTTTGCATCATGCCTGACTTCTACGTCATCTCCGCAGCCTGGGCATTCTTGAAGGTTTTTGGCGGGGTTCCCCCCAACTTCTCTTTGATATTTTTGCTCCCTGGTTTGTCCCTCTTCGCTTTTTATACCCCACCTCCCATTCAGTTTCTGTCCTCCAACACCACTTCAGCACTTGACCATGGAGACGTGGGCCACCATTTAGAAAGCACATTAGAAGACGGTGGATCACCAAAGACAACTGCTGAGGGCAGCCATAGGGCTGGGCAGCGATGCTTTGTCTCCTCAGTTCCCAAGACCACTTGTGACTGCCCGGTATCGCCTCCCAGCAGAGCCGCTTTGTGCGGATTCTCGTGCAAGTATGAGCACGCGCAAAAGCAAGAGGGCACTGAATAAGAGAGCCATGCTGCAGGCCCTGCCGGGGCTTCAGTTCCTCCCTCTTTGCCTCGGCCCACTGAAGCCCCGCGGGCTGCGCATGTACCAAGGCCACCCATCAATACGGATTCAACCGCAAGAGCAGGAAAAGGCTTCCTCCAGCGAGGGCTGCAGTTCATGCTACTCCCTCTCCTCCCTTATACCCAGAAAATTAACATCTGCTTTTAGAAAACACAATAAATAAAAAAAAAAATAAAGAAGGAAAAACCCCGGGGAAACTGAAGAGTTCTCACGGTGAATTTTATTTTGTAAGCAACAATATAAACATGTGAATAAGAACAGGCATCATGTGCAGGGCTGGCCTTTGATCCCGAGTACCCTGAATCTAGCAACCCTTCCAGAGCAGAGGAGGGCAAGCCTTCACCTGCACCTCCAGAGGCTAGCCAACTTGCAGTCCACCCAGACCTTTGTCACGGAAAGACCAATGCTTGAATATTTGCGATTACCAAATGTATGTGCAATCTCGGAATGTACCTCCCACCTTCCCCCCCACCCCGGCCCAGGTAAAAAAGAAAAAAAAAAAATAATCGTACAGCTGCAAACCAGTAAAAAAAATTGCTTCCAGCTTATTGAGACTGAAATGGCCTGTTGGACTATAAACTGAAATATCATTCTAGAGATAACCAACTGGTGGTGACACAAAGTACTGTATTTACAACTCAAAAATATAACTGTTATATACCTTTAATTTATAGCAAATTTAATACATTAGTGTTTACAAAATAAATTCTGGACTCAACTGAAAGAGCGTGCTGCTTCGCAAGTTCTTTTTCCTTCCTCTCACTTCAATCGAAGAGACCAGCAAGCTTACGAGCTTCTTCTGCGATCCACGCACAACTTTTGCTCGTGCCAGATGTTGAAATAACAGAACATTTCCTGCATCCCTAAAGCCTTGTTGCTTGGCACCTTCTGTCACTCAAGCTGTACAGTTCAAACCTTAAGCTGTCCTTTAACAAGTTCCATACGCGTCTCGTGAAAGCTGCTCAGGTACTAACCAGGGCACTGGCTAACGTTACAAACTGAAGAAACATCTTATCCGTAGTACTAGCTCACACAACAGGAAAGAGGAAATATAACTACACATTCAATCTCTTATTTCTAACAGCAAAGCTGCGAACTCCATTGCTTAAAGTAAGATACTTCAGTAAGTGAAACAGTACCATACAGTTCAAGAAACATTTTTTTTAAAAAAACCAAACATTTTAATAGTATAAAAAGTTGTTTACTGGTGTTTCTACTATAAAGCTTTGTTCCACAAATCAAAAGTGATAAAATAATTAGATACGTTTACAGTGATAAGAGACTGCAGTGTAGACATTTGAGCTCACATTTTGCTGACCGTTTCAGTACAACGTAGACGGTGACTGAATCGTTAATACACACCTATGACACAGAGCGAACTGCAGACACGAAGTGCACACCTGAATGTGGAAGTTTACCCACGGGCATGGTAACTTACTTTCTTCAGCCCTCCCTTTCCCTTCCAGAACACGTCATAGGCAAAAATTGTATTCAGAAACTGAGGCATATAACTATTTTGGCCGCAGGGAAGCAACTCGTATTGAGGGAGTTGCGCAGAGGAAAAATGGATGCACACAAACACACGGGTAAATTCCAAAGTTATATGCCAACTACTTCTCCTTAGATAAAAATGACATCTGCAAAAGTGAAAATGTACAAAAAATAAAAACTGTCAAATAAATAAAGAATACAGATGTTAATTAATCACATATATAAAGAAACGTATTGGCATACTGTATGCAGTATACGGTATATTCATAGAATCACGTGGGCTGGACAGCACTTAATAAGGAGTCACATGTTAAAGACGTAACTCCTTGCCTCTCTCCTCCAAAAGATCTTACGGTTTCTGGATATCAAGTGCAACCTTTTACACCGATGCATAAATCCTGCATCATATTTCATCTTTGCCACACCTAGGATGCATTTTTTTTTTTCTCCTAAAAAAGATCCACAGAGAAGTCTAAAAAAGTCATAATGGTCTGAATCACAATTTTTGCAGCCCTGTCCATGCTACTCGGTCTCTCGGGTTTCCTACCAAATGAGTGTTTAGCAGTTGTACAGTATATAAACCCATAGTTTTTCCCAACGGAATGGCAGCCAGTCACATGGACTCTTCCGTACTCCACCTGGCATTTTCTACACTCCTGAACTGTAGGTAGGTATTACGCTGTGAGTGTGTTACACAAAGGCTGCTGAAACCATTGCAAGTGATGTAACAACAGTTAAGTGTCAAGTACGTCCGCTATAATACAGAATCAGGGTCTAGGTCTATCAAATGCTATATCCACATAACATTTTAAACCATGAAATATTTTATGCATTTTTCTTTTTTTCTACAAATATTGTTGCAAACTTGCTGTTAATTGTGTCACGAGGTTCGCATTTCTAATTCTCCAAGGATTTTCAATTCAAACGTTTAACAACCATATGTACGCTAGGTACACTTAAAGTAGACACTGAAATTTCAAGTAAAATGAACTGTAGCCACATCTACTGGACTCAATACACGTCCCGACATCTAGATTTACTTTGATAAGTTATACAAATACATAATACATTCTTAAATAATGAAGACCCACAATATTAATTTGTGAATCCTCCCACGTTATAAAACCACTTTTACAGGAATGTTTATCCACCTGTATTACTGTTTTAGTTTGCAGTGTCTCTTGCTTTCATGTTTCCACAGATTACTGTACCAGTTCTTAGGCTTTGGCTATTGAAATCTCTTATTTGAATGAGGCAACACTGGTTATTAAGGCTGGTTTTTTTTCTCTTGTGAAGTTTCATTCTTTACTATGACACCGTTTTCCAGAGCAGAATGACTATCTTGTGTCTTCAGGTTCTGTTTTTATGACCTTCCTTTCTACATTGTTAAAAGCCGAATGAGGAAAATCCTTTAAAATACCGAGGCCTTCTGCATTAAAAAAAGAAAGAAACAAAGAAAAAAAAAGACGTTAAAACCACTGCTTGGAAACAAATATATTCTGTTCTTAATTCAAGAAAAAGGTCCACGAAGCATATGGATACTAACAGTTGAAGCAATAAATTCTGCCTTCTCCTCCTGGGCTTGAGCCCAGCTGGGTTAAAACCACCTGAGTTACATTGCAGTGATGACAGAGTAATCACCACTGATTTGCTTCAATTCGCTCCGGGATGATGCACTCTTCACTTGCATTTTGAAAGGGAACTGGTAAAAAATCCCCAACTAGAAATTTCACTACGTGAATTATCACCGGGACAAACTGCAAAAAAGGTGAGCTAAGATTGCAATATACCAAAGGGGAAGATGCAAGATTCTGCCCGGTCTTCAAGACAACTGCTTTTCCATCTTTTCTTTCTAATAACCTCTTTTCCATTGCATATTCTAAACTCGGGTAGGATTTTATTATTCCTGAAGTTGCAAAAGTCTCAAGAATTTCTGGCTTTATCTCAGTGTGCCAAGTATTAAACTTTAACCAGCCATACATATTTCACAAAGGAATTCTTGCTGTCTTCTATCAAACTTAGAATGAGTGTCTCCTGATGCCAGCCAGAGGTAAATGACAAGTCTGCCAGTGAGCAGAAGTCAGTGAAAGGGAAACTCAGTTCGAAATACTTACTGCACAATTTTGTTCACGGAACAGAACAGTGCTAGGTCCTTATAAACCAGAATAACAAGGTTTTTTATAAAAAAAAAGCCTGGTTCCTTTATACAGAGTGAAGCCACATTATAATTAAACTGCATTATAACGACAGCACTAGTTCGGTTCAATACTGCTCTCTGAAGACAGACACATGCCAGAACTTGCTTATTGAACCCTAGTTACTGTATCCTTTAAGCTTTCCCCAATTAATATTCAATCTGATTCTAGATTAGCCAGTAACACTCCTCAAAGTTTTGTCTAAAGCCTTGATTTAAAGGTTACACAGGAAGCGTGCCAGGCTGAGCTACTGGCTTCTTCACTCAGAGACATCATGTATCAGTAAGGTTCATCACAGGCTTTTTAAGAAATGGTGGGTAATTTACAATGGACAGGACTAACCCGAGGACTGGGACTTTGCCTCACCACTGGGGTAAAGCCGGATCAAATCACTGCACAGAGGTTTTCCAACATGCTGCTCTCCATCAAGTGAAATGTGCTGCAACTGTCTACTTGGCAGATTTGACATTCGGAGATTCAGCGGTCTTTCACCTGCAAGTTATTCACAGCAAAACATTGATGCATTAAAAGCAAAACAATATAAAAAAAAAAAACAGGTAGAGATTTAAAGACATACTAATTCTATCAGCAAAAGCATATCCTAAATTCCAGCTGCTCAGGAAAGACTTCTGGCAAAACAAGGCTTATGTAAATATGCTGCTTTGCAGACTGTTCCACAGGCACTGCGAGAAAGGGACACAGCCAGATAAAAAAAAAAAAAGTAAAAAATCTCTCTTATTCTGATCAAAAAACCCTTTGAGATCGTAAAAATTCACACTCCCACTGCAGAATGGATAAGTAGTGTAAAAGCAACTTGCACTATCAAGAAGAGCTGAATCCACACACCTAATTCTTCCTGTGTACTTGTGTACTACATTGCTTGACACAAATGACACATTGCTACACACAAATGAAAACCTACATTTTAATGCTTAGTTATATCAATTCCGTTCATTTCTCCCTCCACTGCTTGTCTTCCCCCCTCCTTAAACAAACTAGCTCTTAAAAAACAGATAAAAGAACTTCTGTTTGTATTTCTCATGTTTGTAACATTTTGTCTCATTTCACAACAGTAAAAAAAAGAAAACCCAACAGAAGCAAAACAAACACTCCTAAAATTAATTCAAGCTAAGGAATAGCCAGTTGGTAAATCAAAGAGATAACCACAAAACTGTAAGCTTTTTGAAGAACAACAAGCTACTAAGAACATCATTAGAATCTGCTTAGTTCTAAGTAATTTACATAGCTAGCTCCTCAGGTTTTGTTCTGAGACTGCACAAACAGGTACACAAAAAGGGGTACCAACTACATTACCTGCTTTACTTTCGATTTCCACAGAGCAAGAACACAAACAAAATGCAACATTCTGCGCTATTTTCAAAACTTAGAATAAAGCTAGAGCCAAGTTCTGCCCTCAACAATAGCAGCGCACCCTACCTCTTCCCTCTCACGTTATCCATAGGGAAAGCAGTTTGCCCAGGTGCATTAAGAGTAACCTGACTGTACATCTGATTGCACTATTTAGACTGCAAGCACTCCAGGGCAGAGATCTTGTCTTGTCCATTCAGTGCTCAGTGTTCTACACTAGATAAATAACACCATTGACAAAGGTTGCATAATATCAAATGCATTCGCTAAGCAGCAACGCCATGCCTGGGAGCTACCGTACCTTGTCCGTCAGCATTATCTAATGACATGCCATTGGGGCTGTGCTCTTCTGAGTTTTGTCTGTAACACCCTGTGGAAAGACGTCTCTCTAATGCAGCCTGGTTGCAAAGAAACTCCATCTGTTTTGCCATCACCTTTTCTGACTGCAAATAAAGCAAAAAAAACCAAAACAACCTTCTCTATATATACATACATATAGTGAGTCAAAACACAGGGAAAAAAACAATATCAAATCAAAAAGACTAAAAGCCTAGATATAGGTTTTTGTTGACTCATATGTACAGATGTGTGCTTTACAGTTTCTTCAAAACCATCAAGCAAACAAAATATTTTTGCACCCATGAAGATTTTCATACTGTACATCTGAGTCACTCAAGAATACTTAAAATGCAAGCTGCTGTAGTTCATCCACGCAGAAATGCAACATTAAATTATCTGCTTCAAAAACACACAAAAAACACTTTCTGCACTTTAGGACTGCAGGTTATGTGAAGAGAATATCAAGAAAAGCAAAAAAATAATGTCTTAATTATCCAGTTAGTTCTGTTCAAATACATGTCTTCACAAAGTATTCCAAGAGCAATGGCAACATCTGCTAAAAACTTATGCCAAGATTTCACCAGACATCTTGGAATCTTTATTTTAGGAAACAGCACTACACAAGCTTAAAAATCTGCCATTCTGAACGTGTAGGATGACAGTATGTTTGTGGGGGATAAAGGTGTGAAACGTCTGTCTAGAAGAAGAACAAGACCTATACACCTCTAGAGAGTGAAACTAAACAATGCAGTGCAACGTGGGAGGAAATGGCGTCTTAATGTTTGTCATTGACTTTAATGCCAAGAGAATTCTAACTTTCAATATAATCTTGTTCTTGAGAATGTAAATAAGCATCTTGCAAAACTAAAAAGAAAATCACAAGTCAAGAAAGTTGATTTAGAAAAGCCACAGTGAGCATAAGAACTGAAAGTGTACGAACTTAAACAGCTGCGACTGATAGGAAAAAATTCATTTCTCTTTCTGGTAATGATGGAATTGTTTCAACTAGTACTGAGGCCTATTAATTGCAGAGGACGTAACTTTTCTTGGGAGAGGATGAAAGCCCTGACTTCCCACCAAAGTCTGCTTACTCAGCATAGTTTAACAATTTACAAATGCAATGACAACACAAGAGACCAGCAAAGTCTGAGGTTCTCCAGCACAGCGATGACCCTGGCAGCAGGGTAATGACACGACCAGTATTTACTTACTCTGGCTTAGAGCTCATCAGGTTCTGCAGAAGAACACTGATAGCTCAAGCTTGGTCTTGGGAGGTAGGTGAAAAAAGAAACTATTTTCAAATAGTTTACTTTCAAGTGTGCTTTAACTTTGCTACTCTGTCACTCCTGTTACACCTTTTGAACTGTAAAATAAATTTCTAAAAGAATAAAACATTTCTAAATCACTGTTATTTAACTGGGATAAATTTTAAACTGCAATGACACTTCTCATCACAGAAAAACCTGTAGAGTTGCAGATGCATTTAAGCTTAAAATAAATCTCTAGTTCATTGCTATGTAGCAGCGACCAAAGAAAACTTTAAAGCGTATACAAGATGAAAATAAGCTTGCAAAAATTAAGTTCATTTAATCACTGTGTGACATCAGAACACGTAGCACAATTGCTTTTTGATGTATCACAATGAACAGATTGTATGACTGTACATTACTTTGCAATAGAAGGTAAGAGACAGGGTAACACATCTAGTCTCAGAAAACACGAGTGTAACTCCAAAATGTAATCTTACATGAAAATTCAGTGATTACGTTTGCCCAAACCAGCTATACAAAATAAAACTTGTTACAACTTAGCATAAAATCCCTCCTTGACATCAACCGGCAGTAGGAGATACGTATTTTGCCTCAAGGCTGGGACACAGTACAGAAAAGACAAAGAAATAATCGGAAACCTGTCTTCATTTATAAAAAGCTTTCTGGATACTTGAAAATACTGCACTTCCACCAGGCTAGATGTTATTTAGAAAGGCGATTTCTCCTCTCAGATCCAGAGGCTCACTATTTCCTAAATATATTGGCCTTTCTTCTTACAAGAAACGTCAGAACTGAGGACTCCAAGATCGCCTACTCTATTTCTCAGTAGACTCAGTAACTTGAACTTTCCATTTATAGCTAATAACACAAGTAACACAGCACATACTGTACCAATAGTACCCTACTTGCTCCCAACAGGCAATCACGTATTTTCAAGCTTACTACACTTGATCTTACCTCCTTGGAACTAACAAGGGTAAAGCTGTAGCACTGTATCAGAATAGTTTCTGAAGGTAAACCCAAATTAAGAGTGATGCAATCACAGCTAAGCTAGGTAGCCTTTGAAAATTGACAGTAATTACTTCAGCCATCAAAACAATACCTCCAAATCAACGTACAAAGACATGGCCTCTATTATTCACAGTGTAGTGTAGTTGATTTACCTGGGAATTAAGAGCTGTTGGGTCTTCACTCTTTCCTTTAGCCAAAGCGAGTGGCATTTTGTCTTGCTGATAGAGTGTCTGGACTGTGTCCTGGAAATCAGGATAACCATCCTATTGAGCATAAGAAGAAACCAAACACCAAGAGAGATATATTATTGTTTTTTTCTTTACCCTCTCTGTATACTCAAAAAACCAAAAACACATTCCTGAACTTCTGTGAAAATTCTGGACTGCAATTTACACGTTCATGCTATCCACTTCATTTAAGTTTGCACATAAAACACACACAGCCCCTCTACAACAACTGCTGTATATCTAAAACGGCAAACACAATCACATCTCCTCTCTCACAGTTTCAGGTGAATCCAGACTACTGTTGTCACTGACATTAAACTAGTTTACAGTCAGCCTTGCCAGGCAGATTCAGGCCCGTGGTTTCTGTCACTCATTACAGCAGCTTTAGAGATCCTCAAAAATCAAGTCTATATGTAGTTGAGAATAAGGTACGGCAGCTGGATATACTAACCGTGAGAAACCAAGCAAAGCCTCCCAAAATTCAATGTATTTCACACAGTACCTATGCTAGTATCACAAAATGAAATATCACTATTTTAAAAGCAGGGTGGCAAAGACTTTATATACTATGGGAAATAATGATTCAATAAGTCTTTCAGTCTCAAATGCTTATGACATGCAAATCTCTTTTGCAGCTTGCATATGTAAAGCAAATAAAGTTCCTGTGAAAGCCTGCCAGACTCCATTAAAATAAATTAATCATCGAAGCAAAGGTTCAAGATGAGAAATTTATCCTGCTTGGCATTATAAAAGGAAAGCTCATGTAAAATAGAGGAACACCCAGAAATGTTTACAAAAGCACAGTATAGGTGACTGTTAAAACATGAGAAGCAGCCAGAGATCTTAAGACAGACCCCAAACCTGAAAACAGTGACATCTGTCACTGAGGATCCGTAGACCCAGGCACCAAAAGTACACCAAATGAGGTATATTTTCCTTGTGGATTCTAGAAGCACGTGCATGTAAATAACATTTTCGATAATAGCTGGACAAATTACAACCCAAGAACAAGAAAAGTGATCTTTCAGAAAACCACAGGGGAACGACTTACAAGGTCCATGCCCCTGGCAGGCTGCCCGCAGGGAGATGGTCAGACCCGCGTCAGGTGGCCAGACCCTTAGTGCAACATAATGCCAATAAAGCTATTCTTTGTGCTCAGGAAAAAATATGTCCAAACACTGCATATTACTTTTATCCACCCAACATACTCCCTCAGGGAAAAACACATGCAAAATTTCATAACCAGGTAAATTGCCACAAAACCTCATCCTCTAGAAACAAAGGCTTTGCAGTACACTTCCACAAGCCCTGACCATTTTCATAGTTAGACCTGAATTTGTCTGGAAGACCTGATTATATGTAGGAAGATGAGAAACTGAATACACAAAAACCTATCACTCAGGATTCTATTTTTGCAACATAACAGGTAACACGGCTCTTTACAGCGCATCTCTGATCACTTGCCAATACAAAACCAAAGGCTGTTTCCCAAAAGCGGGGCCAGCTGCCCGCTGCTGCCTCTTGCCTTGACTGTCACCCATCAGTCACACAGACAGCTCTCGATGACGATGCAGCTCTGGATCACCTTCCCCGAGCCCTTCCCCGCTGCCGGCCGTTCTCCTCCCCCCTGCCCCTTCGGTGAGGGCTGAGGAGGAGCCGCTGGGCCAGGCAGGACCAGGTTTGCCCGGCAGCTCCTTCTCCCTCTGCGGTCAGAAGAGCCTGCTGCGTGCAGCGCAGCATTTTTGTTTTGCCACGCTGCTGCTCGGTTGTTTTTCAAGCAGCTTCGTGCAGCAGATGTTCTCAGTCCCACATGTGCTTTTTCGCTCCCTCTAATGACATTTTTCCTAGGCAAACAGTAGCTTCTACTGCTTTTGCTGTTTTTGTGAAAAAACACAAATCCTACACTTGCACTGGTTTTCTTTACAACCCCCTCAGCAATGGTGGAGGTGGGCCTTTTCTCTCCTCTCCCTCCACCTGTACCGGCACCGAGGGAAGACGCTTCCTCCCAGCCTCCACTCAGGCCTCCCTGCCTGTGCCCCCGACTCCCACTGCGCTTTGTGAAACCAGCTTTTGCAAGCTCTCCCCATCCCTCTTGTTCAACTGTCCTTTATACCACAGACGGCAAGAGTATTTTTAAAACTCTCTCTTTGCCGTCTTGGCTGTTCGCAGCGACTCTGAAGGGGAACCTCATCAACCCCAACGCAGCCTCTCCCTCCACGACTTCTGCGTGATATACCTGTGACTTGTTTTGCTTTCTAATTGGTGCCACAACAGCTCATCGCTTTGAGCGATGCCGGTACTGAGTCACGGAAGATGACAAAATAAGGGGTCCCCCCACCCCGCAACACCTAGGCAGGAGGGATCCCTGCTCGGCAGGAGGATAAGCCATTTCCATCCCCATTCTCCTGTGCTGCTCTTTGTCCAGTGCAGATTTAGGAACGATAACCCCTTTTTTATAATCTGCTTCCAAATCCCAATTCACTCCATTCCCTTTTTCACTGCCTCCACGCCTTTAGTCTGTCATTTGCCTGGAATTTTTTCCCTTCTCCGCTCCACACTTCACTCCCACAGCTCGCCCACCCACTCTACGAATAAGAGGGGGAGAGCTCACAGGGGAAGAGAAAGGCTTTTACAGGTAATTTGATGTAATTCATGGCATATTGTTTCTTTGTAATGCTTGTGTGAGTTTCATATTCACGAAGAGGATAAATTTACAATGGTGGCTGTAACCCGGCAATGGTGCAGCTTGCACACACAGCTCTGCTCAGGGATGACCTTCAGAGTCTCTCCGGAGGTTTTTTTAAGTGTTATTACGTATCAGGAAATTAACTCATCCTTTTTTTTTTTTAAGTAATCTTTTACACGATGCACACAGGGTGTGAAGACTTTCCAAATTCAAGCACTAGTATTTTAGACCATGCTTTGCAGAGACATTAATGACTAACGGGTAAAGGAATGGTGAATCAAAATACAGAGTTCAGCCTTAAAACAGAAAGGCAAAATGACCTTTACCAAAAGAAAAAAAAAAAAAAAGGAAAGAAAAACGAAAAAGACAGAGCTAGTTACAACAACAACAAAAAAAATCACCCATGTTCAGATGCTCTGCATGGTATTAGCACGATGGTGAGCTAACAGAGCCACAATTAAGCATTACAACCTTAAAAATAGGAAAAGGAATTCTTATCCGGAACAGAAAAAAAATCTGCAGCATTTGCTACCATTTTCATTTTTACCTCCACCTTTCTAAAAACAAACTTACCACCCCCCCAAAATCCCCAAATGTACTACTAAGACTTTTTTTTTTTTTGCAAAATGCAAGCCCCAAGAACCAAAAACACTACATGTAGAAGTGATGTACTGTGTAGTACAGCATCCTTTTTTAGTATCTTTGAAGAAAAGTCCATGATTTACAGTGTACCTCAGAATTATAATGCACTGAAGTAATGGTTTACTCCTTAGAAGACTCCCAAATTTGTATGGAAAAAGACATTTATGCTGACAACAACACTGTTCATTTCAAAATTAATAATGCTATCAAATGAATTATTTCATTAAGCTATTTTTTTAAATTTCTTATTGTGGAAAAAAGTCATATTTCTGAAATACTAATTTTTACAGTTAGGACATGACATTTTCACAAGCATTTTAAAATATGACTGGTAATTTTAGATAAAAAGAAAACCAAGTGAACATCCGTTCTCAGAATTACTGAACTAAACAGTGCCTACAGAAAGCAGGTCTTCCAGACTCTCAAGATTTCACCACACAGAAAATGAGTGAATGCACATTCCCTAAAGCTGCCCCAATTTCCTGCTCTCCAAAACACGAAGTTTCAGCCTGTATTTTTCAGGATTTTAATTTTACTTCTTCCTTCAATGAAGATCCTGTGGAAAAAAGCACCTCCCTTGTAGTGTGTCATTTTAGATACTTGCTCATCGTCAATTATTACTGAACGAAGGAAAAACTTCCTAATGCTGAAATCTAATATATTAGTCAGTGAACAATTTCAAGCAGAGGAGCGGCAGCTCCCCAACAGCTCTTATAAATTAGGACTACGCTGGACAAAAGAGGGGAGACTCAAGCAACCATCCTGCAACGCGTTGGTCAAGGCAGATAATGGTGAAGGGGGACACAACCATTTAACATAGCTTTTCCCTGCTCTTTTTTGTGGATCGAAGAACCAGAATCGGTCAAAGCAAATCCTTACTGACTTATCACCAAGGCTACCAGTAAAAAGTGCACATGTATGTTTTATTTTATTTATTTTATATTACGTAAACTCAAACTACAACTGTACACAGACTGATGGAACTTAATAAATAAAAAAAATTAAAATAACTCCTCTACAGCTATTCATAAGTGCCTTTTCAAAACTAGTGGCTCACACTGGGGTTTGCTTCACAGGAAAAGCCTTTGTACAGGTAACAAAGTCTCGCACTACCGAAAAAAAATGAAAGCCTTGCATTTAGTGCATCATTTATCACAGAATGAGTTACGTATGAGAAAAGCATTCCAGAATACGTTGCAACTACAGTTAAAGAATATATTACATAGCCGTGTCAAATACAAATCTAGCTCAGGCCTAGCTTACCTTTTAATGCATATTTAACCTACACCTTTTGGAATAAGAAGTACAATAAAAAAACTTCACAACATTAAGGATGAATTAGATACCCACGAAACAGTAACTTGTTTAAAAAATAAATTAAAAAGGAGGATCTGCTATTCCTATATATATAGGTACATACTTAATTTTTTTTTTTTTTTTTTTTTATTAAAAGGCCTCAAATTTACTTTCCAGCAGTGGTAACTGAAGAACGTGTTAGGAGTTTCTTCTTAGGAGAAACTGCTCCTAATAAGAAACTCCCAGCATCTCCCTAAGCAACACCTTGCACAGGTGTATACATTAGCCATGTATACATGTGCTTTTTACAGAAAAATAGTTACAAAACCTGTAAATTAATATCTACAGGCACAACAATTTGTCAGCTTTTAACTTTTCAATGTTATCAGTTTTATAATTTATAGCACAGCCAGAGATGGCTAGTATTCTGCTATCAATCCTTACCCAGAACTCTGGATTCTGGACATGATCAAAAGCAGACTCTAGCAAATTAAGAAAACCCTACCCCACAGTGACTTAAAAGCAGGAGGCCTTACGGAAAGACATGCTACAGCAGTTGAGCTTATTCCACTACAGGAAGTCAGTAAGTCCCACTCCTCTCCCTCCTACTCAAGAGTGCAAAACCCTGACAGTAACTTTACCATGAAGTAAATCCTACTCTTTACCCTTGTTCCTACAGGTTTCTCCATCAAGCAGAAGACATTTGCAGAGACGGTGGTGATGTTCTCCCCCTCTCTCTCTCACACCCATCAACTGTCTGTCAGACGTTTTTTTGACAAATTTCCTTAACACAGATCCCTTCAAAACAAAAGCGAATTTTAGCATGCATAGGTCAAAATACAGAAGTCACGTTACTGTACCTCTATCTTGATTCTCTTTGGTGACAGCTCATCCCTTTCTCCACATTTAGATCTAGAAGAGAAGACACATACACTATCAGTAAACAACACATTAACCCCGACCATCAGAAATAATCATGAAAAACATGATTGAAAAATTAATCAAGCAAGAACAAGTGAGATACACAGAAAAAGCCTTCAATTCACTTGGACTTGGCAGTAAATGTCACTCAAATATAGAGGAATATAAGGGCCTTGTGTCCTTTTCAAAGGTGTCGAGAAACTCATGCACTTTTCTTCCTAACAGAAAGCAAAGCTACCTGAGCACAGAAAGTTACAGAAATGCCTTTGGCATTGCTTACCCAGAACGGATGTGTATTTACATTAATCACTATGGAAGAAAGGGGCGCAAGGGAAAACCATAAAAAGCTCCTAGAAGTGTAAGAAAATGTATTTTGAAAGGATACTGTATTACACATATCAGGGAGTTAACGTTTAAGAACAATATATAGAAAGTATCAAGACTTTCAATCATATGTATTCACTGTAATGTTTTAATTGTCTTTAAAAGCTGTTAAGCCTTCGTCACTTTTTCACAAGGGCAGTTAATTTAACAGAACAGTAACAGCAAAAATTAGGACTAGCTTCAGTTCTTTTAGAGCAAGTTTGTAAGTCACTCCCTATGATCTTGTCTTTTTCATTCTCTGGAAACTAACAAGCCAAATCTGTGTTTGGAAAAAAAAATAATTGATACATCAAGCAACTTTGGCTACTCTGCCTATTTACATTAACTTGAAATACACAAATGCCTTAAATACTTGAAATCGCCAGCCTCTCAGATGTCTCTCAACAAGCACTATCATCACAAAATCTGGAAAACTAGAGAGGAAATAAAAAGGTAATTCAAGACAGCTAAATCTTAGCAGTTTAAAAGCTTCACGACTTAAATGGCATTTTCCTACCCTCCTCAGAAGAGCACTTTGCTAGCTAAAGAGCAAGAAGGAAGCGTCTCTAGTGCTTCAAAAGAAATGCTATCAGACTGATTAGCTCCCTGAAAGTAAACGTCCTTTGAGTTAATTAAAATCTTACTTGGTGGTCCTGTAAGTATACTTGTATGTAACTTCTCGAGAGATTTGCCGAGCTAGAGCGAAGAGTTCATCTCTCCTGGTCAACAACGCGTTATCTTTTACACACAGCTGAGCGGCTGCTTCATTAACTGTTAGCTGCAAATTAAACACAAAAACAGGGATTTATGGTTTTGTATACTTTCACCCGTTGTGCTCATAAAAGTACCTGTTCTTCTGAAATAATAAAAAAATGTCAATGGCAAGTAAAATTACCTATAATTGTATACTAAACCCTGGAGGGTTTCTTCTCTTTTATACCCTTACCAAGACAGGTAAGCCTCTGAGAAAAGATATAAATGTAGTTGGTGCATTTACTGTCCTTTAAAGTAAAACATTATTGTAAGACTGTCTCAATGTGCGCTGCTTGTGCCTTATCCCAGCATTAATTAAATCTCAGTATAAAACAGTAGCTCTGAAGGTTCACAGTGTTTGGCTCCCAAAGCCTGGTTTACAGGGAATACTATTTTTATAAACGCAATATGCCCAGGACTCAGGGGGAAAAAAAAAAAAAAAAACCAACCAAACACAAACCCACAAAAAAACCCTGACAGTGTGGGTACAGATGGCTTTCCCTGGTGAATGCAGCATAAATTCTGTAGAAGGTGATGGTTTAAGAAACGATTAAACTTTTTTTAGCTGTGTTTCTCACCCTCATGTTTGTGAAGACTATCTTCAGACATGAATCAAATGTAACTTGCAACAAGGATGTTTTCCTCAGCCTGCCAGGACACATTTCTAGTGCCTCTGCTGCTGGCAATAGTTTCATAAAGAGGGGAAAAAAAACACTTTAAAGTTAAGGCTCAAAACGGTTTCACAATGCTCTTCAGAAGCCCGTAGGAAGTGGTGATACTGTCATGAATTATACCAGCTTAACAATAGCACTGTCTGAAAAACCTATGGTCAACAGTGTGGACCAACAACAAAAATATTAATGCAATGAGAGACATTGAAACCGAGACGCTGGAGAGAAGATTCCCCGCTCCTTCCACAGTAAGCAGGGGCTGAAGAGACATTTTCACTTCTTCCTCAGCTGAAGAACAGCCAGCATTTGTAATGAGGCGTAACAGCAAGAGGCCAACTGAACACTGCAGGTATTTTTGGTATTTTTCCCAAGTGCCCACAACTCTTCTACTCTTTATTTCTGGAAATTAAGCTGCTTTGAATGGGCTTGGCTTCTCGCAAAGGAGCACAACCTAAGCTTTGCTACTACCGTCAACAGTATGTTCTGTATCCATCTCGGGCTAGTGAATATTACCAAGCAGCTAGGTTTTCAAAGCACAGTCAGCATATTCATGATGGGCCGACATGGCACAAACCTTGATCTGGCAAGTGCAAAAGAACAGCCGTGGTTCAGCACGCGAGGTTATGCGGCTGAGGATGGGCAGGACCACACACGCGTGGCCTCAGACACCAAAAACACTGCTCTTACAAGAAGCACTTTTCATGGAAGTGGATGGAAGGTGAAGCTGAGGACAGACCAGCAGGTCTGCAGTTAAACAGCATCTCTTGGGAGAAGACAAAGAAACTTGCTGCTTTACCCCACTGTCTACCACCCTGCAGAACGTCACCTGTGAATTAAATCACGGAGGCCAGCACCTCACCCAAAACCCAGCACGCTCCGTCCCTGAAGGATGGAGGCTGTCATAAGACATGAACAACAGGCAACCATGCTGTCCTTCGCCACAGTGCTTGATGACATCCAAATTAGAAAAAAAAAAATTATATTTTGCCCAATGCGACACTTGTTCTCCAGGGAGGTTGAAAAACCAACAACATGTATCAGAAGAGCTGAGATTCTCTCAGTGGCCTGTGCCCATGGAGTATTTCTAGTAAAACCTCACACAGACCTGCTGTTCCTAATATTTCACAAGCATTTTTTCCTGTGTTTAGCATAAAAGCCTCTGATCTGAGTACGGCATTTCCTGCAATACCTGAATACTAATCAGAGTGCAAACATGTCTTTAACAGGCAAACTTGGGATGTTGCTTGATCCTTTAGTCTCTATACAGACCAAAAAAAAAAAAAATCTCAGAGAGATCAGATGTACAAGGGTGGAAAGTTTAGGTTTAATCTGTGAAACATCTCTAGGTTACTATGTTCCTACAAAACAATGTACAAAAATAACAGACTATTACCCCTGAGACAGACATTGTAGAACAACTGGTCCTATCTTTTCATAAAAAAACACAGGGAAAAAAGTAGATACAAAAAAAAAAGATTAATACAACACTGATGAGAAGAATTACCATCCCAAGCAGGCATTAAGTTCTGTAACAGTGATAGCTATTACTTTGCTGAGGAGGAATAATATGGCTAATAGTTACAAAATAATTCAAGATGCTTTTTTAATCCCTCAATAAAGTGTTGAAAGGCTGCAAAGAGCTGAAATGACTGAAAATGCTTTGGGTAGTTATAGGCAAATGCTGTTTATCCTAATATATAAGAAAAGCCAAATGTTTGTTTGTTTGTTTTTCCTAGTTTCTTCTTTCAGGTCACATCCAGACTTACTGAATTGAAGTGCATCATGGCTTCCTGCCTTTTTCAGGAGGCATAATACTAGAGATAGAAAGCATTTTGCATGCCTAAAAATAAAGATTCTGTTTGCTGGAAGCCTTAATGACACGGAGCAGCACATAACCATACCGGCTCTACGGAGAAGCACGGGTATATTCCCATCTGATGGGGTTCATAGATTCCCCCACTAAAAAAAACATAATTAAATACCAAGCCTACTGTTTTGGTGAGTCAGCAAAAGAAAAGGAAAAGACCAAGCTAGACAGAATTTACCACTTGCCTTTCTTATTCCTGTTTCTCAGACAATTAAACAGGATTTTTTTCAGTTTTATAGGTACCGAGGCAAGCACTGAAATATTAACACGCAAGTTACAAATCTGACTCAAACATGCCTGGGTCACCAAGTTCAAGGGCATGCCTTGTACTCATCCCTCCTCCAGTCCAACTTTAAACATAAAGCGCCCTCCATGCTTGAAAAGCTGTGTCATATCGAGACAATAGGATGGATTAAGGACGGTACACTTATTAGTTCTGAAACATCTTGGAAAGATTCCGCATCAGATTTTATGCTAGATCAGTGCCCTATGCAAATACTCCTACCAATAGCACAGGCTTCCAAACCAGCTCAGTGTCTACAGCTCTCACTGGTCTCTAATGGCTGCTCAGGCCCTCTGAGACCCTCCAGTGTTCGTACTGAAACAGAGAACATTCTCACTGATTCGCCACCAAATAATTCCATCAAGTTTGAGTTTAATTTGCATGCAGCTCCACTCTGCTAGAGGAGACAGATACCCTGATCTTTACATTAAGAAGCTAACCCCTACTTAAGCTTTTTAAATTCAGTGAAGTTTATTCAGCTGCTCCTTGCCAGCTGCAAGGAGAAACCTTGAACTGCGAGGCAGAATGACAGCCTTGGAATGTAGTAACACGTGCAGAAACACAGTCTCTGGACAAGCAGAAACTTACCTCCCTGGTTGTTTAAGGTCCTTCCTTCTGAGCAGCAAATTGTTTAAGCCATCAAAAACAAAAATCCACTGAAGTTCAGCTTACAAAAGGCAAACTCTGGTTTAGCAGATTTTAAACAAAAAAATGCTCTCATTGCTACTATTTGTATGTTTTCTGCTTTAAAATGAAAACGGAGAGAAAACCGTTCAAGACAAAACTTTGTAAAATCCGGCCTCTTTAAGCAAACAGTAAACCAATTATGAGCAAATTCTTCTTGTTTGCATGAGTGCAGTTCCCATCAAGTTCCGCGAGGCCCCATATGCGTAAGTGAGGCATAAGTCAACCACATACTCCTTTGATCTTGTGCCCTTAATCATAATAGCGATAGAAATATTTCCTAAAGCCAAACCATGCTCTCATTCCATTTTTAAACATGGTTTTACAATGATGTAGTAAAGATCTGTAGTGCAGTACTAAAAAAAATAAAGGCGGCAGAGCAGTCATCCTTTCTTCCAGTTCTTTGCTACACTGCTCCTTCAAACTACCACCCCACTATTCACTCTTCCAGCTTTGTAGAGCTGCTCATGAGGTTACCACACACCTGACAACAGCTGGCCCTGGCACCCACTTCCCATTACACTGCTAGATGCCAAGAAATTGTCCTTTGAGAAGTCTGCCCAGATTTCAGCCTATTTTCTGCAGCCGCTACCCCATATAAGAGACTGCAAAAGCCCTCCATCTCATACGCAACTTGTTCTGTTACGGGAGAGACTTCCGCAAGGTCAGGAGAGTAGGACGAGATCTGTTCTTGCACACTGGATGAATTCATAGATTATAAGTGTTCAACATAAAGCCACAAAGCACATAAGTGAAAGCTGCACAACTAAAACTCTGCAGTACAAATGCGGCTGACTACTGACAAGTTCCCTTGGAAGCGTCTCCCCAGTCTGTAGTAAAAGCCCTAGTGAAGTAACTGCTGGTGGTGTGCAGTTGCCTTATAAATGTAAATACATAAACAAAAATGTAAAGAAACACGCCTTGATTTCTTCTGCCCTTCTGCTCAGAACCATAAAGAGAACCTAGTCTTATGCTATGGATCACACACCTACAAAACTTCTTCTTGAAGCGAAAAAAGGCTAAAGCCAGTACAGTCTTTTTGGCACTCCTGTAATATAAACATTGCCTTTCCTTTTGGGAGCTAAGCCTTACATGCCAAATTTTAAATCCAACTGAAATTTTGCAATCACTGTTAACTGTGAAAATGCTGATGCAGCATTCATATCAACAGCGTTTTGGCACTGCTTTGAATTTTGTTCTCCTCTTGTACTGTACTTTGGCACTAGGGAACTATTCCCCACACAGACACACCTATTGCGTTACAACATACGCAGTGTGAGCCTCAAGAATGCCAGAAGAGAGGCAAAGGAGGCCCGCGTGGACTTTTAAGGACAAGAGGGAACAGATGCTACGCAGGTATTAAAGGACTAACCTTCAAATTACAGCCACCCACCTATACCAGAGAGGGTCCTTTCCCTTCCTCCTCACATAGTCTGCACTTCACTTGACCGGCTTAAGACTACTGTGTCCAAAAAACCCCGCAGGTTGTATAATCAAGCTTCATCCCAATTCACACACACAAAAAAAAAATCCCACCCCACTGGGTTTAGAGACCTCATCAGCAGAATCCTTTTTACCTCGAGGGCACAAGCTACACAGCAGGGTCTGGAGGAGAGGGAAGACAGCAGAGGGCAGTAACCAAGCCAGGTGATCCTGTTACCAGACACAAGCAATTTTAGTTACTAATCTTCCAAACAATCTGACTACTCTCAAAGCTGCAAAGGAGCACCAAGACAGTACCGCTTTAAAAAAGTGCCGAATACCTAAAATCCCAAGGGCCACACTCAGTTCAACACTGGTTTGCTGTTTCAGAACAAAACCGTTTAAACCCTCTGTCTGACAGGCCACACCAGTGACCGAGCAGTCTGATGACGCCAAGTTGAAGTCATCAGCGCACACATGCACGCACCCACCCACCCAGGAAAGGGTACTTCTACTGCACCCAAGATTTCCATCCCAGGGCAGGACTGCCTACAGCGCCTGTAAAACACACAACTCTCGTCACCCGCTGAGAACTGCCCGTACAAGAAGTGTACCCTGTGAACAACATCTCATAAAAGGTGTAGGACTAGGGGAGGAAGCACACTGTCGCTCAAGGTATATTACCTCGTGGAGGGTGAGATGCTTGCCATCCTTTCTTTTCGAGTCAAATCTGCCATATATTGCACTGTACTTCCTGATCTCCTCCTCTTTGTGAGGGTCCTCATCACTCATCTCAAAGATGTGACCAATCATCTTTGCCAGTTTCTTATTTGTTTTCAGTAACTCCTTGACTTCATTGGAGTCACTTTTGGGCAGGGAGGGAACCATACGTTCTACACATTCAGCAACTGACAGAGCAGCAGCGGCATCCAGGGTCTCACTGTTTTCCTTTGGTGAAGCCGGAGAGCCGAGGTCAGCCGGGGAAAGGCTGTGTTCGCTCTCTGTGGTGTGGTGTCCTTGCCAGAGTCTCGGTTCGCTGCCGCTCTGCAGCGATAAGTTCCCCACCACATCGGATTTGCTTGCGCCCACGCTTTGCACGCACGTCGTGGCAGCGCATTTTGGAATCTTCAGGTGAGGCTCTCTGGTGCTACTGTTCCTTTCGTAACTGCTGCAGGATATCCCCAGCCACGCAGGAGACCCTTCCGGCAGCTTATATATTGGAATGCTGCTGACCGGTAAGGAGGTGAGAGGCTGGTTAAAAAGACCAGGGTTTGTGACCCAGTCCCTCAAAGCCTTCTGCAGCCTTCGAACATGAAGGGGCTTGCTAGCCATGCCTACGAGAGCCATTATCTCCAAAAACTCCTCTTCACCTGCTTCACAGAGCTGCTGGACATCATCACCACCCTGCTGAATAAAGGCATCGAAGTAGAATAAGAGATTTGCTTTTTGTAGTATTCGATACAGCTGCAATTCCCCAAGGGTTCTGGGTAGAGCTGACGCCATCACGGATGACAGAACCTGCAAGGAGTAAAAACAGAGAGAAGATGAGCATGAGAACGCCGACATCCAGAGGCATTCCCCCCACCGCCAATCCTTCTGTAAGGCTGTCAACTCAGAGGACAGGATTCCTTTCTCTCATTATAACAGCACGTATGGAAATGAAAAAAGGGGCAATAGCTCTGGTTTTTTACTAGTTAACTTAATGGAAACATTTGTGAAAAAACAAATCAGCAGATAGTTGCGATGCACCTACAAAAAAGATGATTCAAACATGAAGCCAGCTTGTTTTCAGCATTCCCACTTCATGTTTGTTCCCAAGAATGTCATTCAATATTGCTCACTGCTTCTACTTGACTCTCTTTTATGTCTTCAGATCAAAATGATCACAAAACACTCCTAAGAATTACTGAATACGTGATCCCCTGAAGAAAAAAAGCTCATCAGTTTCGATTTTCCTTAATTCCAAATCGTTTCCCCCATAGCGGTGTGGAGGGCTGTAAAAGGAAAGCAAGGAAAAGTGCTTCACAGAACCCCAGAGGATTAATGAAGCTGGATCAGCAAAATGGTGTTTCAGAACCAAGTACTTCTACAGTTTCCCCCCATTTCACAGAAAAAGGATCTAGTGTCTCTGCTGATCTTAATTATGGCAGCAACATCCACAGACAAAGCAAAAATACTGATGGATTCCAACACATATAGTTTAAAAACATTACTCTGAATTCACCTGCCTGCTGCATTTGCTAACAGGCCTGCGTGTCATTGATACTTACGCCATGAAATACTATTCAGCAATGCAGCAATTGCGCTGTAAGGGCTCCCAACAGACAAACTGCAGCAGTATTCTACCCTTATGGCTGCAGAAAAAACATTTGCACGAGTTTCAACTTCATAAAACCCGTTATCCCCAGTTAGCCTGCAAATAATAAACTCTTCAGAGAATTCTAAGATCACACATACCTCTTCACTCTACGATGGCTTTCACAACTACAAGCGAGTAATTTCCAGTATTACGCTAAACCACCAATCAATAAGGTCTAAAGCATGTAATTTACGGTTGGTTGGGAAAGCAACAGAACTAAAACATGGAGCTGGTCTGCTAACATTACTCTAGCTCTACCATCACATTGTACTTTAAAAAACGCGCAGTAGAAACCTAAAAATCAGCACTTACAGAACGATTTGCACACATTGAGGGGAAACTATTTTAATAACGTGCAACCCCCCTCCCCCCAAAACTCCAATGCAAGAATGTATGTATGCTTAGGGGCATTGGGAGACTGATAATCAAAAGAAAACTAAAGCAGAAACTATTTTTACAATTTGCACTTTGGCTTTTTTTTTTTTTTTTTTTTTATAATATGCGCTTTTTCTTCAGCGATTCAAAATAAATGTACAGGTGTAACAAACAGAACTCAACTTCTGTTCAGGGGGCATCTGAAAGATCAGGCTTTTGCTAAAAAACTTTGATTAAACTCTACTAGAGAAAAATAAAATTAGGAGGCCACCCTTACAAAAATAAGTGCAACAGGAACAGAATACCTACAGCCGGTCTCTTCAGGAAGAAAAGCCCCGGAAAAAAAACACCACAAAAAGTACAAAAAACCCCAAACCACCAGCTGCACGTATCATTCTTTGTACACTGGTATTTGTAAAACAGAACGGACAGCAAAAGCCGTTTAGATCTCAGCAGCCACCTCAAGGAGCGGCTGGTGAGCTCAAGAGCTAATAAACTGCACACTTCGGAACTCAGGGTCAAACTGGAAACATTTAAGAGCTATTTATTTTAGAAATACATTTTAGCTTTCAAAAATAATAGTTGCAAAAAAACAATTAATTACTATCTACACTCAAAGATGTGGAAATGAAAGGAAAATGAGGAAAATCACTCACTTAAGGTAATCCTGAAAACAGGACATAATTCAGTATTTTAAAAACTGTCATTACTTCACAGACGTTCTTAGAAAAATCCTCCCATTCCATACAAACTTTGACAAGACAAACAAAACTCACAGCTTATGGTTTAGTGGCATTTCAGTAAACTGTTCCTACCCTCCCATTTCAAATGATGCTGACTTTCTACCATCAATACCACAAATTAACTTACATAACTGTTAGAAGAATACCCGTTTGCTCCGAGAGTCATCCATCTTGGCACAAAATCTACATAAATCTACATAAATGGACTTTGTGCAGAGAGCTAAATTGAATCCAGGGAGGATGGTGGCAGCGAAATTACACACAGCCCAAGAGCTGCAGGCAAGGCATGGAGCTCATTTTTCCAGCCCACAGGCTGGAAGAGCAGCAACAGTCCATGAGCAGCCTTTACCTAGAGGCTTCTAATCAACAAATCTCCTCATGACAGATAAAACTGGATTAATATGTACTATGGAGGCGTCAGTAGCGAGTCCACAGTTCAGACTGCGTTGAGATTTGCATTTAAAGCAAGACTGAAACCCCTTTGTTTTGTACTTTAAAGACAAATTCTGTTTTCCAAATTTAGTACAGCAACTCCTGAGAGGGCCACGCGAATTTTCCATTTAAGATTGCCACCAATTTCTGCATTACATTTCCAAACACTTCTCCTTTTGACCTCTTTTCTCCTCTCGTTAGACCGAGTTTGTTCCGCACTCACCTCAACAACATCCCAAGTATTTCTAAACTTTTACAAGGGGAAGGCTACCTCCCCTCCCCGAGACAGCCTCGCCACGCCACCAGCTATGTTGCTTTTCCAGACACTACCAGCCCACTCCACTGGTTCGGCTCAGCTCACAGCCCACAAAGCCGGGACAGCAGGTAAGCTAGTCAACCTGGAGGAGTAAGATGAGGCTTAAGAGGAGGACAAGCAACAAACAAGGCTTGCTGAGAAAGCAGCGCAGCACTGCCAGAATGAGAAGAGACCGTTAACCCAAAGGACACATGGCATTGCTGTTGCTGCCTAGCTTTGCTTACCTATCCAGCTACGGCAAAGCCGTGCTAAGCACACCCACTCAAGTCTCAGCACCACACATCTTTCAGGTGACCTTTAAATTGCATCTAAGAGACATAAAGTACTGCTTTCCATCACTGCTGTTCTCATTTAGTGCAGCTGGGGCCGTACTTTTGGGGCAACGGGTGAGCACGAGAAGTAATTACGCAACAAGAAGACGCGGGGCAAGCTCACAGCCAGGAGACTTGAGTATGCTCCTCACCAGAGAGAGCACCTCGGGTAAAATGCTGGGGCACCGCGTGTGTTCCCCCTCTTCTACAGCCTGCTCAGTGAGCTTTAGGCTTTCTGATCTGTGATCCCAAACAAACCCGGTTCAGGAGCAACAGCCTGGTAACGTCCTCTGGCAAACCCTAAGAAGCTCACCAGAATGATCTGCTGCCTTAGGAGCAAGCAAGTAGATCTTCTAAGGTACGGCCAGCTGCAAACCCTTTTATGGCAAAAGGCAGGCATGTGAAGCTGGCATGGGAAGGTCTGCAGCAATAAATGAACACAGCGATGGCAGTTGAGCTGCTGCTTCTCCCCTTTCTTTGCTCATCGTCCATACCCGTAAGGAGTGTGGGAACACAAAGGGAAAAGCAGCTGTCTTTCACATTTTACACATATAGAATGAACAAAGAAGCTAGGAAATTCCCCGCCACAGACAAAAGCTGTTTAAAATACATGCAAGGTTGCATGCTGTTATGGCCACAGAAGAACCCGGCAATCACAAGTTAGATTTTTCACTCAGCCTTTGCAACCCACAGCCACGCGTTCTCATCTTCCACATTACCTCATCCACATCCACAGCCTCCCACCCCACACGCCATGCCCTCCTCTCCAAACGCGGGATGTCACCTTAATTCTGACCACAAACATAACTCCTGGAAAAAAGCAAAACAACAACCACAAAGACACCACAGAGCACTACCAAGTATTTGTAAACAATCAGTGCAGGAATCGCAACCTATTCCTGCAACTGGCTCCCTCTATCAAGACAACCAGCGGCGGCAGCAGCCCAGCTCAACATCTTTAAGCAGGGGAAAACAAACGTTTCTCCCCATTCTGCCTGGTCCGAGTTCGGAGCGGCACGTTTCCCGGAGGTGGCAGGAAGATACACGGCTGCAGCGAGCAGGTGGTGGGCGTGGGTGAGGGATTGGGAGAAGGAAAACGCGGGAGTTGGGGGATGTAAGCGCGGGGCAACGACTTCGCTAGCAGTTTTCCTGCTTTTTAAGGCTGCACTAGAAGTAAGAGCAATTGAGCAACCCTAAACCGGTTTTTAGAGATTTTTATTTCAGGTGAATTATATTTGAGCTGTCACCAATTAAATTAGGAATACGCACAAGGAGAAAGTGCGAAACATCACATTCCTGTATTTTAGGAAAAAGTGATTATTTCATAATATATCTTGATCACTTTGGGCGTTTTGAAAAGTCTCTGAAGACAAACCGGATTTGGATTTGAGAGCTTGGCTGCTTTGCATATTCATTACATTTTTGCAGCGTTTCCAAAGGACTTTTAGCAGGAGAAGAAAATTACATGTAGCTGCAGAAGCGAGACTTCACAAATTAAAAACTCTTGTCTAGCTCCGAGATGTGCCAAAATACAATCTATTAAGTGAGCTTCGCATTCAAATACAGATGCATATCTCACCTCAACTAATAAGAAACTTGAAACGTGCAAAAAAAACCCCCACAAACCCGTGTAAGGGCTGGAAAAAAAAAAAAAAAAAAAAAAGAAAAAAGAGCCCAAATACTTCACGACTCCCACCCGATCGGTGCGAGCGTCCCACCCGAGCGCGGCCCGGGGAGGGTTACCTACCGCCCGGCATGCCCGCCGCCACACGGCCGCCGCCGGCCCCGGGCAGGCCGCGGAAGAGAGCCGACGCGGGGGCGGGGGGGCAGCCGCCAAGCCCGCTGACAGGAACACCCCCGAGCTGGGGCCCCGAAGCTTCCCCGGCGGCCGCTCCTCCGTAACGGCTACACGGGTTCCCGGGCGGCGGACAGGCGGGGCGGCCTCCCCCCGGCCCGGCCCGGCCGGCGGCGCCTGGAGCCAGCGGCCCCGGACAGCCCTCACGTCCCGCCAACGGCCGCGGGGCGGAAGGAGGGGGTGAACCACTGCGCTGGGGGGGAGGCCGCGGAGGGGCACCGCACTGCAAAGCCGGGGGATGGAGGGGGGGCGGCCGGTACCACAGCGCCGCTCCCCCGCTCCCGCCCCGGTACCCCTGCGCTGGGCCGGCAGCCCGCCGGCGGGGCGCCGCCCCCGCCCGCTCCCGTCCCGTCCCGCCCGTCCCGTCCCGTCCCTCCCCGCCGCCCCCGCACCGCAGCAGCGGAGACGGCAGGGACGTTGCTGTACTTTCCGCCCCCCGCGCCCCCCCCGCGCCGGATTTCTCCGGGAATCACCCACGCACCCCCCGCCCGCTCCTTCCGGCCGTCCCCCCCGGGGCCGGCCCCGGGCTGCCCCAGCCCCCGCGGCCCCGTCCCGTCCCGCACGTACTCTGCAGTAGGCTGCCGTCGCCACCGGCCGCCCGGGGCTTCCCTCGATGCCGTCCCGGCTCCGCAGACTCAGCCCCGCCGAAGTTCCTGCCAGCGCCCCCCCCGCCTGCGCGCCGCCGGCCCAGGCTCCTCCTTTCCCATCGACGGGGCGGGTGGGCGAGCCGGTCCCCGCCACCGCCTCGCTGCTGCCGCCGAGGCGGGGGGCGAGGAGCGGGGGGGTGGGGGAGGCCAGGCGGGCCACCCCGCGCAGCTCGCCTCGTCGCGGCCGCGCCTGCCGTGCGCGGAGGCCGAGCGGGCGGGCGGGGGAGCGGGAGGGAGCGGCCTAGCGCCGCCCCCGCCCCCCCACCCCCCCGGTGCCCCGTCCCCGCCGCCGGCCCCCGCCCCGCGCACACACCGCCCCCTCCCGCGCGGTCACATGGGGAGATCCCGCGCGCGCTGCCGCCGCCCGCCCACGCGCGGCCGCCGCCTGACGCAGCGCCCGGCGGGGGCCGCCCCCCTCCCGCTCCCCCGCCCCCCCTTCCCCGCCGCACCGGCAGCGCGCCCCGCCGCGGCCGCCCCGCCCCGCCCCGCCCCGCCGACCGGGGCACCCTCCGGGGACAGGCTGGGTGACGCCCCGCCGGCGGAAGCAGCGGGATCTGGGCGGCGTGGAGCGGGTGACACCTTCCAGCCGGCTGGGCAGGGGACCGGCCAGGGGAAGACTCGCCGGCCCGAGTCACCCATCGCCCAGGTTGCGGGGCAGCACGCATCACCTCTCCGGGGCGAGCGGCGCCTTCCTCATCCGCGTCCTCCTCCCCCTCCCTGCCCCGCGCCTGCCCCGGCAATGGGTGCAGCCGTTATCCAAGCGCGAGGTGCGTGGGAACGGCTCCGTGGCCGTGGTTTGGTGTTACCGCCTGATGGTCTCGGGCCTCCCCGCGCCTGGAGAGCTGCCCCCCTGCTCCCACCGCCCCTCCGAGCGCCGCCGGCAGGAAGGACATCCTTAGACCTGGCGAGAGACCCCGGCACGGGAGGTGACGGTACACCGCAGCCCGTGACATGCCTGGCAGAACTCAAAACACCGAGCAGAAATAAAGCTGATCTTCCTTTTTGGCCGCCTTTTGTTCCTCCGGGGTGTAGCGATGATGCCAGCTGCTGGTGGCAGCTCGGGGTACTTGAGGTGGCCATGTCGAGGACCTCCATCCACAGCTTCACGAGCTAATCACCATTGGCCATTCGATAACCCAGTGGCAGATTTTTCTTCTTAAAAACTCAACATACGAAATGTAACGTGGCCGCGGGAAATGGAATTGTTGCTCCTCACAGGAGTCTTGTCCAGGCTAGGGTCAAAACAAACGCCCCTTTTTTAAGATACTGGGATTTCATTAGAGTTTCTTCGTATTTTTTTTTTAAGTCTGTACAAAATACCAAGTGTCAAGTCAAGTGAGGAGAAATGATGCCATGTATTTATTTAACTGATGGAGAGTTGATTAAAATAAGAGGTTTTAATAATGTAAATTCTGTTTAGTGCAGGTAACAATAGAAAACGGATGAAAAAATTAGTGAGGAAAATGAGCCTCAATAAAATACGCTTGGCTTGTAGCCAATGTCCGACTCTTCCCGTAGCCAGGAATCCTTATCACTCAGGGTTTCCGCTCAGGTTTCGTTGCCTTCCCGTCAATACGGTGGGTAGCAGAAGGCTGCATTGTACCTCGTGGCTGTTCCTCTGAGCTGGGACCGGCCGGCCGGGAAGCCGAGTCGTGGGCTGGCTCTTTGGTGGCCACGTCCAGATAAAATCAAATTACTCTTCCAGTTTTTCAAATAGAAGGCTCCCAGCTTTGTAGCGTCTCAGTGATGAACCTGTGGCAAATCACTGTCACAGAAACTACATAAATACATCTGAAAATTAATATATGATCCAGGAGTGCAGGTTAAAAAAAAGTTTTCTGAAGATGCAGGACCGCATTCTGTAGCTAGGGAAATGCAGGCATCTTTATTTCACATCATTTTTATTTTGCAACACCTAAACTCTAAAAACTTGCCTTCCTGCATGGGGTCTTTTCCTATTTTTCAGTCAAGATTGTCAGTAGGCCTCACGCGAAGTGAGAGTGCCGTGCAGCCTGCTGTGGGGAAGGGTGCTGGAGGGCGGCGCGGTGGGCGCTGGAGGACCCCTGAATCCGTCCCCTTGTGCCCTCCCCGTGGATGGCAGGGACGGGTGGGCAGCTGGCGGGAGCGGGGGGCTCCGTCCGCATTGCGTACTCTGACCCAGAAACAGGCGCGCTGCTCTTGAGGCTGCTGGCAAATCGATGCCACAAATCAGCAGTTGCCCAATCCTGAAATCACCCCGCGGGCGAAACGGCCGCTGAGGGTACAGGAGGGGGTGTCGCCCCAGGAAAAAACACCCGTTGCCGGCAGAAAATGGGTAGCGTCTGCACCTGGAGCCCCTCTGCAAAGCAAAGGCATGGTCAGCCCAGCTCTTGCCTGAAACCGAAGCAACTGTGGTTGTCTCCTCGGCTTTGGGGTGTGAGCCAGTATCCCGACGGAGCAGACGAGGAGGTAGAGGCAGCTTTTCTCCCTGGCATGCTGTGGTTCCCATGAGAAAACTCAATTGCGCATTGCCCAGCAAAACCACAAAAATGTTCACAGCGCTGCCTTCTCTCCTCCCACTCAAAATGTTTTTGCATACGCCTCTAGGCACTACAATCATGGTAATTAAAGCTGTAAAATATTATTAGAATCACACTTCTATAGACTTTTTGTCCTAAATGCCTGATATACCATGCATCCTGTGCAACAGAAATGCAGCTGCTCCTACGGGGAAAAGGAGCAGGGACGGTGCACATCAGGATGGGAAGTCAAATTTTCGCCAGGGCTGCTCGACGCAAATCCCTTCTCTCGAAAGAAGTTCCCAGGACACCTCTGAAAGTCCACCCAGTGTGATCCCGTGCTGGGACGCGGCCAGAGATCCTGCACACCTGGAACTGTGCGTGCCCATCCTAGAGAGACTAACGGCGCTTCCTCGGGAGCGTTCGAATGGATGTGCAGAGATGCTGAGCTTCCGGCAGCTGCCGGGGACCGAGGTGTAACTCAGCCCTGTGCGGGGCTACTGAATGTGTCAGGGCAGACGTAGGAGAGGGGTGAGTAGACTGTAGCCCCCTCTGCAGTGCGTGCTCAGACCAGGGACGGTGGCATATCTGCTCCAGTCTGGCATCTGGTGCTGGGGAAGAGGAATAGGACAAACGCGCTCTGCTGTCTCCCTTCACCAATAGATCTGAGAACGCCGGGCAAAAAGCCAGAGGCAGCCGATGAGACAAATTGAGACTTCCCCAGCAAAAAGCAAGGAAGTGTTTTTACAGTGTTTTTTAGCACTGTCCTATCATTAAAATTCAAATACTTTCCTGCCCAGGTACTGCTTCCGCTTACAGCCCGCAGAGGACGGTCCTTCTCCCAAATGTCCTGACATCTGGAGGTAAAAGTCTCCTTCAGGAGGCGTCTGCCCCGCACAGAGGGGAAGGGCGGGATGGAGAGAGTTCTGGGTTTGAAATGCTTGTAGTGCACCGAGAGTGGGCAGGTGAAAGCAAGAAATTGTAACGCCAAGAAAGTAAATAAATCAGGTGGATCCAGTCATGGAGGTAGTAGAACTTCAGCTCAGAAGACAACCTCTATTTCAGACCGTCTGTCTTTCCTAAAATGCTTACAAGCTAGGGAATAAATGCCAAATGTTAAGACCTTTACCTAGCATGAGGACTATCTAGTCTGATCATCTTCATGACACAGGCCCTACAGAGTGCTGAAAAGCTTGTGAAGAACATTCAGTGTCACGAACAAAGAGCACACGTACTTACACCCAAATAAACCCACCCAACCTTCTATAAGTGCTTTTTCTGTCACCGTCCCAAAGTACCCGGGTGGGTATCATTTATACAGAGAAGTGAGAAAAAAGCCTCTGCTTAAAATTCTAGCCACTTCCATGAAGTGATTTGGTTCCTCAAGACCTCCAAAGAATGAGAAATGGGCTCATCCACGGCACACGCAGGTTTCCAGGCAGACACGTTCTGCAGCTCCTCAAGGACTCCCCTTGTTCTGAACAGCTGTTCAAGCAGCCCTGCCCCAGCGGGCTCTGCAAGAGAGAGAACATGCTCTGCCACAGAGAATTTGCAAGGCTGAGCCGTACGGGGCATGGGGAGGTAAAGCACAGGGTTAGAAAGGGGGAAGCGACGGAGGTGCCGTCACCTCTATGGAGCTGGGAGCAGGGACTATGTCTGCAGAAGTGGCTCCTTCCTTCCCGGCTCAGCGCGCAGACCTCGCCAGTACAGTCTGACACCTTGACGTTCTGTCTGATTAAACAAAAAAAAAAAAGATTGGAATCACACATGGCATGGGGACACTTTCATAATATACAGAAGAAATGTGCAGATGATCAGTTCTCTATTTCCTCAGACGCCCCAGATTGCAAGATTGACGAGGAATCTGAGTAGGGTACGAGTGCCACAGAACCAAAGGGAAAGAAAAAAAAAATAAATTAGCAGCAAGCAATTATATTCAAGGAGACAAGACGGCAAGTCAGACCCAGAGGCAGCTCTAAGGCTGCCAACACAGCAGCTGGTACAGCTCCCCGAGGAGCTCCACATAGAACATCTCCGTGGTCGGTCCCCAGCCTCTCCGACTGCCACCGGAGGAGCGGAGGGGTGGCGGAGGAGGAGGAGTGGGGCACGGGGACGAAGGTGCCGCCTCTCCCCGTCGTCCCGGTCTGCCTCCTCCTAGCAGGTCACCGCTGCTAACTGGGGCACAACACATGCAGGAGTGCTGCTGAAAATGCATGTTGAAACATATTTCTCAGGGAGGCTATTAATGCCTGTGAAGAAAACACTCAAATTGTTTGCTGTTAATGGAGAAGACAAAAATGCATTGCATAAACATGGATTTTTATTAGCTGTCATCCAAGAGGCTGCAGGGTCTAGTGGCTAGGCCCATGTAGCTGGGGCCAGAGAGGGCTGCACTCCCCTTCTAGATCTCCTTTGCTGGTGTCAGACAAGTTATTTCACCTTCCAGTACCTCAGTTTCCCCACCTGGAAATTAGGATAATGATTTGACTGCTTCCTCAGTGAAGCGATTCTAGATCTGCTGAAGGAGAGTGCTGGGGCAGAGGCAAGGATTATTATTTAGCATCATAAATATTCATACCGTTGTGCAACGGGCAGGACTTGCTGAACAGACGACAGCACTTGTTGGAGACCATGCCCTAGACAGTTTACAGTCTCCACCACGCTATACCTGTACATTCATCCAACACAATGCAGGACAAATATGGAGCGGGGTGTATTTTTGGCAGCTCCAACACCTGACTGAATGCATGGTCAGGAAAGGAGTTCTGAAGAAGAGTGCGTGCCAGGTGCACGTAAATCAGAAAGTGGCTTCAAATGAAAAGGACGGTGTCCCCCACACCCCCCCACAGAGAGCTGTGCAGGATGGGGTGGAGTGGAACTTCAAGAAAAAAAAAGACATTTAAACTTGACAGGAGGGTGAGAACCAGGAGAACAGGGTCAGGGCTGAGTAGCAGAGGAAATTATCTCATCAACACTGCAAGTGATATCTTTCTATTGATTTTCAAATGAGTGGATTTTATGGCCAGGAGCAACTGTTTAAAGTGATCATAGTCTCACCTCTTGTACCCTGAAGATCAAAGAATTTCATCTAGTCATCTGAATTAGATCAATTCTATGTAAATAAGATAGTACACTAATTATAATCTGTTCAAGGATACAGATTCATCACCGACAAAGACCTGTGTAAGCTTACCATTCATAAAACAACGCTTTGCTGAAACTTCTCATTTAGTCTTCATCAAAACAGGGACGAACCTGGAAACCACGCCACTTTAGACTTGTGCCTGTGTGGTATTTGAGCCGTGCCCATTTCAATCCTTCGGGAAACACAGGTCCTGCTGCTGTCCTCCCCTGGGGCAGAGACCCGAGCAATGCAGGCTTCTACAGCTGAAGGTGGGAAGGGCTGCACAAAGGGCCGTTGATAGTCGAACTATCAACTGCTTGCCTGGCCACCACACGCACCACCACACTGTTTCTTGCAAGGGCGACAAGGTACGGGTGCTCATTCCACTCTGGTGTCACCTAAGCACTTGGGAAGAGCTGGGCAAAATCCCAGCCGATAGCTGGGAAATGTGATGAAACATGGAGCCCTGGAGGAACTGAACATCTTCGCAGGTTCAGTCTGTGTCTCTGTCTGACAAAAAGATTCATCTGAAAAGTACAGGGAGGAGGAGGAACTTCTGAGATGTCAAAATACACCATTTTAACATTTTCAAAATAGCAGAGGTGAACTTTTTGTTTTCAAATGGTCTGTTTCTGATAAAAAGCACCCCAAAACTTAAAAACAGCAGCAACAAAAAAAAAAGGGGAAAAATTACTTTTGAGAGCTCAGCATGCCAAGTATTAAATGGAATCATCATCTTGGCTCAGACTCACTGCTTTGGTCAAGTAAAAATAATTTCATTTCATTTTGTATCATACCTACAGACACAGGCAGAGAAATAGTATTGTGGTTTGGGACAGTTTTACTTCTCTGCCTTTCAGCCATAAAAGCCAAAAAGGCCATTCTTTGCCCAGTCCTACTGCAGATACGGGGGCGGGGGGGGAGGGGAAGGAAGAAAATACAGTAATAAGCATCAGAAAGGGATATAAAACTGCGGGCATATCTAGCAGTAGGTTTGATAGGGTGAGGCTTGTATAAGACCTCTCTGGAGCGGCGGAAAAGCACCAAAGGACTTGCAACCCTCCCTGTGTCACATCGTTGCCACCATCAGTGGCTGCTGATCACCAGCCCTGGCTCTCATCCCAACCAAGGTGATCCAGTGGCTGCATCACTGGCAAACCAGGCACCAGTGGAGGCTGCAAACCCCACAGTCTCAGGAATGCAATGAGGGTGAGCATAAAACCATCCCCCTGAGCCCCCAGGTATTGCTGAGTATTGCTCAGGTCCCTCCTTCAGGGCAAAACTAGTTTATTATTTAATTCTTGGTCTGCAAAAATAGCCGGAGCTGTCAGCAGGAAGGGATGGAGGGAGCCGGCAGCTCCGGTGTGAGCGACAGCACGCGCAGCACTGCACCTCCGGAGTGGGAGTTTGGCTTCGCAGCCAGCCGCTCAGATCTCATCAGTAGCCCGAGGGGGTTTTCAGTTTGTAACTTTAATCTTTTAATCTGGCTCTCTCCTCGTGTGCGTGGGCGAGGAGCACGCGGTGGTGGGTTAATCCTCCGACGCCTCTCCCTCGCTCGCTGTGCAGTGGACCCGCTTTTAGAAGACAAGATGAAAACCAAGACGGTGAGGCGGCAATGGGCCAAAAGAGGGACCAAGAAAAGGGCTTTCAGCAAACAAGGAGACGCAGCACCCCAAACTTCCTGAAGACAAGGCAAGTCAGGACCAGCAGCAGAGGCCTTCATTATGTGAAGGTGGAGACATGAGCACCAGACAATAATTAAAAAAAATTGTAACCTGGCAATAAAAATACCTAACTGCAAATGGCGGTGTGTGCTTGCAGTCCAGACCAGGATGGTCCTGCCTACACAGGTGGCCAGCAGTGCTCTCCAAAAACACCCTCCCCAAGAGCAACATCCCAAACTGCTCACAGGAGACCCTGGCATGTGCTCGCTCTGCAGCTTGGCACAAGCCTCTCGCCACAAGGGTTAAAAGCCAGAGGGCAAAATCTTGACCTCGAAAAGATCAAGGAGTTACTCATTCACCACTTATTTTGCCATGGTTAAGCAGGGATCTAAATCCACGTTGAAGTCCTTTAAGAAGTAAGCTGCCTTTCAAATGCGCCATGCGTTTGCATCTCCAGAGCTCCCGGTGCCTTTATATGGACCCAAGTGCCTAAATGTCAGGTGCATGAATTTAAATACTCGATGCCTCAGTTTATCCATGTCTCAATGATGGCTGAGGATTATTCACGTCACAGCATTTTGGGAAGCCAAGTGCTTGCAAAGAAGCCCAAAGCCTACAGGTGAAAGCCTGCGGGAGAGGGGAGTGAAGATTATCCTCCAGGCCTTTTTTCCAAGTAAGGAGAAGGCTTCTGCGCCTTCCAGCTCCTCTCTTGGCAATGATCTGCGTGTAGGCAGTGGTCATAATCAGGAAGTGCCTCCTCCAATTTACAGCTGGTGGTACCACCTGTGCCTCTCCAATTCCAGCCAAAACAACCACCTCCTCAAACCCACTTGTAAGGAAGGGCAGAGGATCCAGCAATGACAACTCAGAGGGAAAAGCAAGACTCGGGTTTAAGTGCTGACACTTTCCCTAGACATATACTGCTGTTTTTCAGTAGAGTATTTCCTTTCTTCTTGTAAAAACAATCGTAGTGTCTGTTGAGAGAAGACCCTGCCATACTGCAACAGGGAGCAACCGGTAAGTGATAGGGCAGACGTGGGACAACCAGAAAAGGTTAAGATGTTCAAATTTGCTGGCCCAACAGGGGATCAACGTACATGCCTGTGTGGCAGCTGGAATGGAAGAGAGCGGAGTCATTACTCATCACTTCAAGTCTGTCAAGGATTTTCTTTCTGTAAGGAAAACAGTGAGATAGTAACTGCTGGCAAGGCAGGGAACATTTCTGTGTAATGGAGATACAGCTGTACATATGGGCGTACCTAAGTACACATACCTCACTGGTATTATCCTTTTGTCCCCTGCCCTGGTATTTGATTGCCAGGTCCTACCCGGCCTTTCGCCTCGTCGCGGTTGAAGCCACCTCCCTACTCATGGAGCATCTCAAGAACCAGTTCTGGATTAGCAGTCATTGCTTTAATCTACTTCAGACCTTGAATGGAACTCTTTTATTTTTGGGAACTAGAAACCTGAGGCCATTTTAAGTTACAGAAACTTGTAAGAATTACATCTCTGGTCACCCAAAACTAATACCAGGAAGGGAAGTCCTAGCTGTTCCCATCAATGCAACCAACAGCAGGGCATCTCTGACTTCCACAGATGAGATAGTCTGGACAAAAAGAAGAGAGGCCACCACCCTATGAGCTGGCATTCATTCTGGATGGCTTAATTTTTCCAGATATATGCCCCTTTTGTGGTATATACTGTGTTTCTGCTCTGGTCCTACCGACAAAACTTACGTTGGCTTCTCCGGAGCACGTAGGGCTAAGAGGCACTGATTTTCAGATTTACTAAATGCCTACATTTCCAGTTAATCTGGAGCTGTGGGTGCCAAAACCTCAAGAGAGTAACTTACCCTCATTGCAAATATCATTTCAGCCTTTCTAATGCCACTGGAAAAGTAATAACCTTTTAAGACAATTTAAGGGCACTCTAAAAGCCACATACAGCAAAAACAACAGGATCAGAATGAAAGCCAACAGTTTCTGATATCAGATAAAAGACTCCCTTTCATCGGCGTTTTCTCCTTTTCAGTAGCCATTTCTTTTCACCCACTTTCCATAGCCTCAAAAAGTTATTTCTGAATGACCTGTTTGCTGCAGATTTCCTGAAGAGGCCCAACCTACTCATCTTTGAGAAAGTACCCTGCTGTTGCCTGGTCCTATAATGACTTGCATACGAACCTAAAGCAGGCAGGTTCTCATCTTCCATTTAGATTGGTTTTTTAACGGATGATGAAAGCAGAACCGTCTCAGCCATACAGCTCCGTAAAGCTTTTGATCTGCAGCTTTCCCAGTCCAGTGCCATGGTGACAAGCCAGCACAGGGAAAACCCACTGCACAATAACCAGGAAACAGACGCTTTGCATTTCAGAGTGCTCTTCACGTGGCAAAACATCTGTCCAAAGGTATAAAGCAGGCATCTGGCTGTCTTTTAAGGCAGTCTTGCCATAATGCCTACAAACAAGCCACTCTGCTTGGGAAAGGGGGACTTTGTTTTGTTGTGCTAAACTCTGTTTTTTCATCAAACTGATTCCCGCCATCTCTACCTGCCAGTATCCACACAGCAGACTCCCATCTCCTAAAACTGGGGTTGTCTTGTCAACGGGATCCAGCACAATGGGGTTTGGGCCCATGCTTGGGATATCCCGGTGCTACTGACACACACAAATAAACCACAACTTTTCTTCCTCTAATCCACAAAGGCGGCTGGTCACCTCACGCCTCAGTTGAGGCAAACCCCCCCGAGACAGCTGGAAGCACACATCACAGTATCACTGGCTCTGACAGCTGTGACCACTCTTGTGGCTACCTCCACTGGATCTAGAGTAAGGAGTCCCACCATTTTCTTCTTCTTTCTTCTTCTGCATGCTGCCATGAGGTAGAGCAGCAAAATTGATCCTCCACTGCTATATGACCCAGGTGGCGGTGCCTGAGAGCAGCAGTGACAGCTGGATGAACTGGAACAAAGACTAACCTTGTGATCTGTCAGAAAGGAGCTGGTGGCCAATACAGGCTTTAGCAACAGACAGACAAAAGCAAAGCCTGCAGCTTGCTTTCCTCTGTGCGAGTTTGACATTGGTGGGAAAGGTCACATGCAGGTATCGAACACAACTAAAATACATGCAGAACCTCTTCCAAGGGGTTTGCTAAGAAACAAAGCAGAAAAGACATGGTCACCTTTGAGTAATATGTGGATAGCTGCAAGGTTCACTCCAATAATCGCCGTACAGGCCTTTTTGTTTTCATAAATAGCTGTCAGCTTTTCAGAGACAGAACAATATATGATCTTCTTAGGGTGCTGATCCATCTTAAGGTGATGAGTACTAGCAGGGCTGAGAGCTTCATCTCTTACCTAACATTTCCTGTCATGAAACCCTGTTTTGAGGTGCTTTGATCTTGCTAACTTTAATCATTTGGATTAAAATTTTTCATGCCAGGGTATTTACCTCGAGTTGATTTTTTTTTTTTAAATAAATACATCTTTGTATATGCTTTCAGAAGTCTTACTTCAGCATCCTCACTACACAGAGACATTACAATCGCTCACTAAACCTGCAGGAGCAGGGGTAAGTAGGTCTGGTGTTACTCCACAAGAAACAGAGAGCTACAGATGTTACAGGATACATGTTTTGACAACAGATGATTTTTTTTTTTTTGTGGAAATGAGCAATTTTGCCCATTCCATAAGCCTTTTCTATATTGAGACTTATTTTTAGCATTGGCAAGACCTAGGTCATTAACTTAACATACACAAAGGATATTTTACAATAAATTAGTATCTCAGTTCATTACAATGTGTGGCATTTTGCAACCATCTGAAAGGAGGACACGTTTAATTTTACATGGAAGGATGTTTCAGGGGTGTTGGTGACCTTTCACACATACTGCTAAAGGGAATATCAGATGGCAGATCCTACACAGTGGTGGGGAGTAAGGAAGAAGCTGAATGCCCAAAGGTTGCCGCTAACCATCTCCCCTTACGTTGCACAGAGAAGTGGATTAGGCTCTAGATCAACCGCTACAAGATGCTAGAAGAGGACCCTGTCAGCCACGCGTGGTGAGCGCTGCTTTCTCCCCGCCGCGTAACTGAGGAGCAGGGTTTGGGGTTTCCTGCTGTCCATCGTACGGCTGGTGGCAATGAGCTAGCTCTGAGGGTTGTCACTTAAACACGGTGAGCAGTTCTACCTTACGGTGATTTGAGTTTCGTTTCTTTTCTTTGCATTCTTTTTTTCTCCAGCAAGAACTGCTTAGAGAGAGGATGAAGTAACTGTGGGGAAGAAAAAAATGTGTGAAAATGTGAACTTGAAGAAAGGAGCAAGGAGAAGTCATTAGAAATCTACTTAATAGCAAGAAGGTTTCAGGTTTGCTGAGAAGAAGAACTATTCCCCTCTCTGCCATAAGCAAAGTCGCTGACTATGCTATTTTCCCTCAGCTAAAAACCAGTCTAATCATACAGATTTCAACCACGTAAGCAATGAAAAATAACTGTTTCCCCTCAGTTTTTTCAACAAATACTGGCAAAAATGGCAAATATTTTCCCTATTATTTGAATTTACTTTTATTTGTGCCAAAAGTAATTTCTGACCTCCAATACATGCTCCAAAAACAGTGACTGAAATAGAAAGTGAGACTTTTCCTCTGATTCTGGTTTATGGTCATGTAAGACCCCCTGCCTAGTGCTTTCCTTCAGTTCCTTCTTGGTCTTTAGAAATTTCTGACCAACTAAGAATACAACATCTGGGAAGCCCAACCACAGCGTTTCAGGGAAAAGAAAATAAAAGAAGGATTTTAACAATTACAGTGGCATAAGAATACAAAAAACAAAAGTTGAGAGGCCAGCCCAGCACTTACCCGCAGATCTCAGCGGTAGTTCCAGGCAGGATTTATTCTCGTAATAAAAATATCCAGGGGATACAGGTATCCTAACACTACAGAAGTAGCAGCACTGGTAGAGCAGAGTATACGGACGCAGTGTCACCTCCTACCTGCCTGCCCGGATCGCTCCAGGCACGGAGCAGGTTCTGTGGGATCCCAAATGGGCAATTTTGTTAGCAGAAGACTTGGAAGCAGATGAAAGCTTGGGTCCACCATCCCCCAACATACCTGCCAGAGAAGTTGAGCTGGTCTAGGGTGGGGAAATTAACTGTGCTAGATAAAGGAGTGGTATTAAAATCTCCATTTGCCTGGGGCAGTAAAGAAACCAAGAGAAGGAATAGCGACTCTCCAAGGGATACAGCTGCATGCCACTCCTTTTTGAGGGTGAGCTGTGATACTTTGCTCTTACCTCTTGAATTCATGCCCAGGAAATTATAAACTAAAAGAAAAACTAGGGGGTTTTATTTATTTATTATTACCAACCCATCATGCAGCACTCTTCATCTGTGATTTAATAGCTCTTTTACCATTTGTAACTTCTGTGATTTCAACCAGAGGGAAAAATGTGATAGGATTTTGCATGACTCACGAGTCTTGTGAAATACTTAGCAATGGCTCATCTTTCAGGCTTTTTAACCAGATTGAAGCAGAGTAAAAACCTGAATTCTGTAAAATGGCCTGGACACCGAGCTTCTGTAAAGCATACTTTGTGCTTTTTAATGGTGGTTTTCCTCTGAATGTACAAACTCTTCTGGAAAATCTGGAAAATATCTACCCGATTAAGCCCACAAAGGTGTGTTTCTACATTCTTGGGTACATTCTTACATACCTGCACAGAGCTTCAGGCTTTTTTTTTTTTTTTAAATTGAGGCCAGATTTTCAATCAGCAAAGTAAATCTGCAGATCTAGGTTTACTAAGCCAATGAGAAATATTACCTGAAGCTTGCATACATGGTTACTCTGGTCTCAGCCAAGCCCCACACTCGGTTTCTAGGGCCAGACTCTCAGCTGGCACGAATCTGCGTAGGGGCCACCAGAAATCTGCTTGCCAGAGATGCCTCATCTTCATTTGTAGGAAGCAATTGCCATATGGATTTTCCCTTCTACTTAATTTCGATCTACTTGTGTCCTTTCTCCCTCTTCCTTACCTCATTAGCACTTATGACAGAAAGGCTGGTAACTGCCAGGACCTCCTCGATGAGAGGCAGACTAAGCATGGCTACAAGCTCCTCCTGCCTTTCTATACATATTTTTGCAGCACAGATATTCTATCTGTTGCAACAGTGATGCTCTGTGCATCACAGGCACCGAGCCCGTCTTCTGTTTGCTTCGTAAGATGCCAGAGCCCACTACACCGTCTCAAGTTTGTGTCCTCTTCTTTGATCTTTCCATCCATCTCTCTGGTCACAGGAATATGACTTTTGAGCTTTCTAATTTTCAAATGCCTGCATTGTTCACTGCGTTGCCAACCTCAGCCAAAGGGCTCGGCAGCTTCCCCTTGGACAGAGAGGCATTGTAAGGAGGGGACGGACTAAAGAGGTGGCAAGAAAGAGCAGAGGCATGTCCCCGGAGATTGTCCTTCACTGCGACTTTGAAAAAGAAAACCTGCGACCAACACGCAGAGTAACAGGTTACAGGCTCCAAATGGTGGCATCTGAAAATCCTGACCTTTCCCACAGTGGGAGCATTGTTGTGCTGCTGTTCCGAGTAGCTCCTCTACAAGGCTTACTAATAACAACAATTAATAACAATAATAATGGGTTACAGCACAAATTTTGGTTTCTGACTATCATTCAGCAGGGAATGAAACACAACTGTCTCTTTTAGAAAAGCACTGGGAAAACTTGTCATAGTTAAGAATGAAAGTTTTAGGCAGATATGACATTTAATATCTGAACTGCCATCAGACAGGAAACTGCATTGTTAAATCGCATTGTTACCCAAGTTAATATTAAAAAAAATAAAATACGGGTTTGACAGGGAGCACTAGGGGCCAGCTTCATCCTTAGCGCAGCACCGTTTGCTGGAGCCCCCGACGTCTGACAGCGGTTCCCATATCACAGCATCCCTTCGGCGGCACCCCCGTGGCCGGCAACGTGAGTGGGCTTCACGCGGGGTTCCTGTACCACTGCATCAAACACGCTGCAAGTTTCTAGGCCAAACTATAGAGGATGACAAACCAAACGTAAACTAAGAAACTTTCCAAACCAAATGAAAGTAATCTCTCCCCCGCCCCCCCCTCCCAGAGTCTTGTCTCTGAAATGTCTCACTGCGTTTGCTTCAACCTTTCAGCGCTGAAAAGGATGCAGCACACAAGTAGGAAGCTGCAGACGGATGGACTTAGTTCTGGCAGAGTTGGATGGAACAGGAAGGAAGTTAATGGGGAAAAAGTTTCACATTTCAGTAGACAGAGACAAGCATTTCTCTGTAATAACACAAGAGGATTTGACAGAATTTCTTGTGTTTTAAGCTTTGCATGGCTTTCTTCATGAAAGACTAAGCTCCCTTTCTCCTTCCGACAGGGTGCATCGTGCCTCAGATAAAACCCTTTTGAAGAACAACATGCACACACAGTATAATCTGACATTATTCCAGTGCTACAGGGAACATCTTGAACATAATTGCACCACATGGAAGTTGACTTGCTATGAGAAAAACACACAAAAAAGCTTTCACAACAAATCTGTAAACACATTTATGCTCCCAATAGCCATGATAAATCCAATTAAACATCCAGGATTTGTGCTACAAATTGTCACTAAAGGAGTTAATGCCATTTCTGTGGCAGGGAATATACCAGCTTTAAGGAAGACATCACAGTTCCTAGCTGTCTGAGGTTCACAATTTTGCAGACAAGCCTCATGGCTTCGACTGGCAGCCGAACCAAGACGCCCGAGGCCCAGCTCACTCGTATCCCATCACGGTGGTACTGCATGGCCTTATCCTCACTCTGCCTATTCCTGGCATCACCTTTGCTCTGCCCCGGTAGCTCCTTCAAGATGCTCTAACGCCTCTTCCAGCAGTGCTGATAATAGTACTGAGGACGGCAGGAGGACCTTTGCCTGGCTTTATTACAACCATCATTTCATTTCAGGCATGACGCTGACACTTGCAATAACAAAAAGTACCAAAAATCAAATATGGTCCTGCAGCTGCACGTGCCATGCCCCACACACCACCAGTAAGCCCAATTTCAGGATGCGACACTACCAGTTGTAAAAGCACAAGTCTTAAATGTGAAATAACTCATTTACCAAGGTGTTGTTCAGCCTCCCCATGGTTGTTAAAAAACGTGGTTAGTGCTAATAAGCACACCTCTAAGCCCAGTTAAGCGGAAGGCCTGGTTCTAGCCTCATGTTTTGCTCCCAGTACACCAAAAGAGCTTCCACAAAAGAGGAATTATTTCAGCCTGGAACCGAAGATTTTCTTTCTTGCAGATGTCAGTACAGAACATATGAGGAATGCTGCCTTCGCACTGGAAAGAACATGGTGTATTGCGGCATCAGGGAGCAAGAAACTGTGTCCAAAGAACATCTGCTTCTGAGGAGCATCGAGCAATGCACAGTGAGGTTTGTCAGCCGTGCTACTAAATCAATAACAGCACAGTATCTATAAAACCACTGCTGTGTATCAAAATCACCAAAACAATTTAAATCTCATCAGTATTTCTCATGAGGGAAGAAATTCTATTTATGAGCGCCCTGAAGAAGAGCGGCAGCGGCTGGTGCAGATGCCCACTGAAAGCTCGTCCCAGCTGCACCCTGAGTGGTGGTGTGGTCTCAGCACTCCACTCCGTTTCTGAGCATCCTTACCGCACATAGCCATGAAGGTAAGACTTCAAAGTTTAGTGGTTAATTATTCTTCAAATAAAGGGAGTGCAGTGAACCCAAATGTGTTCCACCCTTCTGCTAAAAGAGGCTGAGGAACACTCTGGCCATTGCTCCTGTGCAGTCTCCCCGCTGCTGTTTCCCCCAGCTGCTAGTTTTTATGCACACAAGAGGTAACCCTTCCACAGCCTTCTGATTTCTGCTATTCCTCCTCCATTTTCAGTGGACATAGCCATGTGTCTCTCAAGGCTGTGGTGCTATGACTCACAGCAACAGAAACTAATATAATACCTGGCTTCAATACGCAGCTAGGAAGTAAATCCAACAACGGGAAACATTTACAGACAAGTCTATGCCCACATAACATTGGCCAATGACTTTGAGCATTGCAAGTTTTGGTCACTTAGAGATGTTTTAAAAGTGTCTAATTGTCAATAAATGGCAGTACCCTGTCTTTCTCCAAGAACTGGCATTCTTCTAAAGGCGACCCATGGCCATGCAAAATCAGTTCAGAGAATATGGCCATTTTGGGCTGGACAATGCTGTTGCCGATGGTGGACAGGGTAGATGGGAAGGGCTACAGCTGCGCTGGCAGTGGTCACCCATCTGTGGAGAAGAATGTTTCTGGGGCTCTCCCAGCCTGGTGCCAGCAGGCACTGGTGTGTGTGTCGTCCCCCCGGCTCCTCTTTGAGCACAGCCATGGATGTTTTTATTCCTGTTCTTTCTGCATCCAGGTACCTGAAAAAGCCAGGATCTCCTCTCCCTATACAAGGGCTATAGAGACATATATACGAACAAATTAAGAAACGGACAAGTGCTAGCTGTGCAATTTTAGGCTGATGAGGTTTTTTTGGGCAACCAAGCTGCTGAAGCCACACCTGCCTGGCTCACACATTGTATGAATGTTTGAAGAGCTGCTGGCCACCTTGAGCAACAAAGTGATGAGGCTCAAGTGCTTTATGAGTGTTTCCAGGTGTGTCTAAGTTGTTTCTGACCTCCTTAGACTGCAGTCTGTTTGGCTTATGGAGCTGGCAGGATCCCCTGGTGTGTTTGGTGCTTGTAACTTCTTTGAAGCAGGGAATGGTGTTTGCCAGCTTACCAGTTCTGCGGTGCGTCGCCATGCCGAGGAAGCCTGCTCCGAGTTAGGAACGGCCAAAGGTCCAAGTCAGCTGGCAAAGAACACCTGCCTATAGATACTTTCCTTTGGAAATACAGCTCTGGGAATTCAGACTTGAGGTTTCATGGCACAGAAGAAAAGCCGATGCTTCCCGACGATGCTGCTTTTGAGATTAAAAGTTTAGAAAGGTTTCTCCAGGAGTGAAAGAATACGTCCAACTCAGAAGCTCATTCTCCAGTTAACTTTAACCCTTTGACATCTAAATGGACAGATGTACACGTAAAATATCCCTTTGCTTTAATACCCATGTTATACAACTGGAAAGGCCAGAAGAGTGCTGTGCAGTTAAAAAAGCTGGCATCTCATGGAAACAGAGTTTTGGCTTTCAACCTGGAGTCACTCTTGTGCCTCCATCTCTCACGCATTTCCTGCAGTAAATATACACATAGTTCAGGAGGCCTAATCCTGAGGTGGGACTGTCCAGGCCCTCAGAGGAGCCTGGTACTGATGCCACAACCTTTAGCAGATTTATAACCAGACTGACCGTGGCTCCACACAATGAAGAAACAGGAATATGATACAAGGTTGATTATGAGTAAGTGGTAGGAACCACAGGGACCGGCCCTAACTCTCAGAAGGTGGTCTCAATCCACGAGTCACTGTGCTAAATGACACCATGCTGTGAAACAGGCTGTCTCCCTGCGCAGCAAACTTGTCCTTCTCCAGTCTCAACTAGCCAAGAAGACATTACAGCTCTCACTAACTGCTAACAGCAAGGACAGGGCTCTCCTGCTCTTTCACGCTCCGGAGATGTGCCCTGCAGTCAGAAGCAGCAGGATTTTCGCACGGGCTGGGCAGCAGCCTCGGCACCAGAGGAACCTCACCGACTCCAGCAGAAGCAGAACAGCAGGGCACAGACAGCAAGGTGCAATGCTGTAAAGCCCTAGGACAAGTCCCATCGCAAGGGCATTTGGCAAGTACCTCTGTTGCATTTGGCACCAGATCCGAAAATTAAACCCTGCTAGTACTTTAAAGAGAACACCTCTTGCCTTGCCACCCCATTTCTTTAAGTTATTCTTTCTTATCCTGTCAGAATAGATGCCAGAGCTGGAAACCTTACTCGCAAAGTGAGTTCGGAGTGGGGAAACAGTATTACTTTGTGCTTGTTTTGTTCTTCAACTCTCTTGAAGCTTCTCTGGCCGCTGCCAGAGATAGGAGCCCGGGCTTGTTCAACCTTTCATCTGAGTCAGTATAGCAAGTCTTTACCTTTGCTTTCCAGCTGGCATGAGAGGGGAAAAAAAGCATTTGTACTCTGCTGCAGCCACCGTCACAAAAATCCTGTTGTTGTCAGCAAGAGCTAATATGAATGCTGGGAAAGGCTGAAATGAGTGCAGCGGGGAGTATTTGTAAGGACCTATTTGGGGCACATCCTGCATTCCTTAAGTGCCTGCAGGAGCGGCTGTGACTAGCAGGGGCAAAATGACTGTACATCCTGGCTCTCCCTACCTAGGCGTTCACACACGCACCAACTATCTCTTGCTTATCGGTATTTTACAAAAGACAGCCCTTTAAGCAAATTACCTTGTTTTAGGGAAAGACACCGGAAAGCTGTCTATTGGCAACGTGCAATGTAAATCCATTAATCAAGCAAAGCCACTCACATATCGCTACCTAATCATTCAGTAGCACTTATTTCTTAGTCTCTCACATGTTTATATTTACACAGGAAAAAATGCATCAGTCAAAAAATTCTGAGGTGATAAGGAAAAAAAAGTCATTAAGCAGCCTTGTCTGGAGATGAATATAAACTTTGTAAGGAAGGAGGACTGCGCCTGGAAGCGGGAAAAGCAGAAATTTAAAAACGCCAGAAGTGCTGGGAAGGGAGGGGATGAATGCTAAGCTGGCATACTTTGCTGGTAACGGCAATTGCACCCCAGTGGATTTCACGTGGGCGTGAGGTGAAGGGGTACAGCAGTGCACGGGTAAGCAATGGCAGGCTGCGAAAAGAAACGGTCAACAACCCAGACTGGACAGGTTCTGAAAGAGCAAGGAGAAAAGTTTTAGGTAGTTTGGAAGTGCTTGGTTATGGGTGTGCTAGTAACAGCCAGCCTGAGGTGAAACAGCCAGGGCATGCATGTAAAAGAAAATAGGAAGCAGCGAGACACCCAAAACCTTAACAGCTCGAATGGTAGCAGAGAGCCACAGGCTACCTTTGTGTTGCACCTGAGAGCCATAAGAGGGACTGTCCTTCCTGCGCCTTCATGCCGATAGAGTGGCTTAGGCTGCCCTGTCTTTCTCACCATTTACTTGGTTAAAGCCAGCAACAATCATTTCTAACAGGGGCTCTCCTCAGCACCGTGCCGGGCAATGCCTGCACCCTGGGGGGCTAAGGTAGCAGATCCCTTGAATTCTTCTGCCCTCCATACCTTTGCTAAGGCAGGCTATCGCCTCTCTTTAACATTCCTGGGGAGCATTTTCTCACGTGAAGCCTCACAAGAAGGTTTCCACAAAATAACTGGCTATTAACAAATTACTCTGCTCAAGCTCAGAGCATCAACATAAAGGACTAGGTTTTGAGCCAGTTTAATCCTGTTACTGGCTCGTGGACAGGACCAGTTCAGAAGAGGTGCCTACCAAACATACACCTGGCCGATCAAACGCAAAAGTGTGATTACAAAGTAATTGGAAGACGTTATCAGAATCTTCTTAATACAAACCAGCATCCCTCGATCCAAAAGAGCTTGACACGCTCTTCTGACAATACAGAAATTAATCATGAAGGTAGCTGAGCACATCAGGGCTAAAATTTCATTTGAAGAACCACTGGAAAGAGAATAAATCTTTTCACATTTGTTTAACACTGCTAGCAATTCATTTTTCCAAGAGTGCTTCGTCAAATCCCAGAACAATCACTGGAGGCTACTGTATAAATGTAACAACAAGTTAATATGACGGTAAAGCTGAAAGCACAAGACAGACACACATGCACTTATCCATACACAAGACATTGTTCCCATAGCCTCTTTACAAAACTGCACCACCTCCTGCGGCTTCTCATAGCAGACCCAGGGACAGACTTCATCCATTAGTTCTCTTTCCTTCCCAGGCTCTCTCAGCATTTGCTTCTTAAATCAAATACAGAACCATGTTTTAAAGTTCACGACAGTGGGTAAGTCCTCTGTTTCTCCACGGGAGGGATGCAGTAAGACAACTGGTCCTGCAAGGTGATGCCTGTCTCTCACTAGTGAGGGCTGTTCAGCTGCCAGTGAAGTCCCGGGTACGTGTCTGAGACTATCATTTGGGATGCCAACATTAGTGGTAGGGCTTGGCTTTTGTGATGTGGTTGTTTGCCAACTAAAGACTGGGTAGGATCACCAATCTGTTTACCACAGACCATCCATAATCAAAAGAAAGTAAGAGATGTTTGTAACTACTAAGCTGAGCCACATATAAACCAGTGGCCTGAGAGCCAAAAGTGCTAATTTCTGAGCCAGCACGTACAACCACACACTATTTTCCAGCATCTTCATCCACCTGCCTAATTTACCCTTCACACGCCTTTTCAGAGGGAATGTCCTTCCTTGCCACACTGGCATAGACGCGGGCTCACTCACAGCAGTAGCTCCATCTGCTTGTCCTACATCCAGCAAAAGCCTCTCATAGGAGAATATATTTTATTCTAGGATTTTATTAGTAAGCCAACAACCAACTGCAAAGGTGCTTTTTCTTTTCGCTATACTGGATGTCATTAAAGAGTACTGGCTCCTTTCACATTGTTTGCTCTACTGTGGAGCCTCCTCACAATTTTGGGACCTTTCCCCCTGGATAAATCCATGTAATGTACTAGTGCCTGCACAGCACCGCAGAGCAATCTCACAGCTGCTCTTAGGCTGCATTATTGCTCCTTTAGGTAACTAACAAGATCCCTTATGTTTAAAAGCAGGTTAAGAGTCCCTTAAAAATGAGGCCCATAACATATTAATCAGAGCAAATTTAATATAATAAATAAGAGCTGGTGGTAAAAAAAATTACTGCCTCTCTATTGCAGATTCAAAGTGAAGGGGGAATCCAGTCAGATTTGTATCACTGCTTCCTTACAACATAAATAGCTGCAATTGGCATGCTAAAAATAAACCAGATAAATATTTAAGGCCCACTGCTACTTAACTTTCTGGTGTGCTTACTTACTTACTGCTTACTGTTGTGTAGATCAGGAATAATATCAATGAGACCAATGTATTTACACCAGAGTACTTTGCTGAAGTCAGAGGGAGGGACTGTGTTTCCTCCGGTGAACACTTTACCATGGGCTGACTCAGCTTTCCTTCCTCCTGACCTACAGGTCCCTTTGACAGCAATGGGAAAACGAGTGTAGGGTTAAATGCCAAGAAAGCTGCGTAAATCAGAAGCCATACAAGAAGCAAAAAGCTGCTTTACTCGGAGAGGTTTATCTAAAAACATTCAGATTGCACCCGTTTCAGACACGCCAGACCCCCGCCACCGATACAACGGGAAAACATCTGTTATGGCACGGAGATTTGCAAAAGCATGGACAGCTAGAATAAGTGTCTTGCACTTAGATTAAGTAGGGAAAGGTTTAAGAAAAAACAGCATAATGAAAAAATATGGTCTTTTTGCCTAATCCATAAGATAGGACACAGGTAACCTTTAAAAAAATCATTTCTCTTGTTAGTTTTTAAGCTTAGCCTGAACAAGGACTGCAAAACCTAGAACAAAGAAATATTCCTAGTAGAGAAGTATCTATATATGTCAAATAAAATAGCGATTACCATAAAACTACTGTAAAAATAAGTAGCTATACTTTTCTTTCGTAGATCATTTTTCTCCCCCCAAAATAACTCAGTATTTTGCCCATGAAATACTTCAGACTAATGCACTCCTGAAAAAACAGCTGGAGATGAACAAAATAGTCTCAAATGGCTCTTCTGTCTAATTTTAACTCTAAGAGACCATTTTACATCAAATAAAAAGACAACATAATGTACCTGATAATAAATCACATTATTTGTGAGGGCACTTACGGAACACGAATTATTTGTATTACTGGAATAAACATTCAACGGAATCCACCAAAACATGTGAAACTATTTAAAGGGAAATACAGTAGTTCTCCATCCTGGATAAACCAAGACAAAAAAACCCAACAAACCAAACTGTGCTTAAGCACATATAGGCATTGTGTTATTCTGATTACATGGGAAAACTAAAAACACAAAGGCTGCCTATTTTGCTGGTTTTTTCTTGCTTTTCCAGGAAACCAAATATTAAGTACCTGGCTTACAAACCTCCACCAGCAGTTGATCCCACTTCCTTTGACGTTCACCTCCTACGAACGACACAATCCAACGCCCACGTGCCAGCTCTAAGAAAGCAAGAATGCCGTAGCTTCAACAAACCACCATCCACTTGGGGCTGGCCAAAGAAAGATAAAGCACCCTGTAACTCCGCAAACAAATCATACCCATTGCTGACATAAGGAAGGGGAAGGGAGAGCAAAGAAGGGGGGAAGAAAATTAAATAAATCACAGGAAGCATCCTTAGTCATCCGGAGCATGTGTTGAGATTTTAATGGCACACCTGGAAATTAAATGCCTCTACTAGCTCTAGCTAGAAAGTAAACAGTAGGCTGTAACTGGGTAATGAGCACCACCTTGCCAGGTGGAAACTGGGACACCGAGTGCCTTGTCCATAGCTTGGGCTTGCCAGATGCTGCAGCGAGAGAGGCCGTCTCCAACAGCACTAGGGCCCACGGTCAGCAAGGCTTTGAGGAGCACAGAGGACCCCCATCAGTGCTTTACACACCTGCAGCCTATTTCTACAGCTGCACAGGCCAACTAAATCATCAGCAGTGACTACCTGGAGTCTTTGTGGAAGAAAAAGGATTCACCAGCACAAAGAGGATTTGGTATTACATCTAACATTGAAAACAGCTTTTAATCAGCTAGAGAAGGGCATTGCAGATTGATACTAAGGAGCATTTAAAGAGCCAGAGCTCTTGCTCTGGCTAAGAGCCTAAGACGAAAGCTCGCACGAGGGACGTGGCTCTGTACTGCTCACCTGCAACCTTCTCAATTACTGAAGTGGGATTTTGTCAAAAGCATAGAGTTTGAGAGCCCTGCATGCTTCATCCTGCGAATGTGACCCATTCCCAGTACCACCAGCATCGCTGCCTGCCACAGCCAGGTCTTCCCCCGAGCTCTCCCAGCCAAAAGCTGGTCTCACTCAATTCTCCCCAGCTTCTACCACCCAAGAAGGGCAGAGTTTCCATGAGCCAAGCTGCACCCATAAGTGTTCTCCCCCCTCTCGGATCATATTTGTGATCAAACAGTTAAAAATACCACCTTTAAGCTCAGAACCCAAGCTTTGGCCTAAGCAACACCGCCATTTACGAAGTCAAACAAACAAACAGGAAGCAAGGAAAATGCCGCATAATTACTCAGAGCTGCCCTGGAAGGAGGGCTGTAGCAAAAGCACTGAGTTTCTTTTATTAAGGATTTCTTACTGCAGTAGAACGCTGCCTAATAGCTGCTGTATCCTGCTTGAGCGAGTACATTCTCCTTAGAAATCAAGCAAAGGTTTCTAATCGTTTTTGACAGAGTGCAGTCCCCTAAAGCTACATTTTCCATCTGATTCATGCTGACTGACTGTAACCCTACGACAGTTATTGAAAGTTAATTAGCGGTGAAGTGCAAAGAGCTCTAGGAATGAAAATACAAGCAAGAACTGAAGACGGAGTGTCTCCTTTCCCAGAAAAGACACTGTCAAGAAGGTTACCGTAACCCAAAAAATTCTGCAAATTGAAAATGTGAAAGGGATTCCCTTCATAACTTGGCTATGATTGTCCCTTGCTGTTTAGACAGGCAACCAAGAGGTAACATATTTCTAAGGATTTACTAGGGAAGCAGGTAAGCACAAAATCCAGCATTTCTTTCTTCACCACGTTTGCTAGAGAAAGCACCCAAAAATTATATAGAGACAACACCCAAATTACATAAAGACAAAGATATAAATCAATCGCTTTGGAGACTGAAGTTTGTCAGATGTTGCACACGCTATCAAATCCCAACTATTTTTGCCCTTATTCTCCACTTCCTTGGTACTTGCAAGGAATAATCCACAGTTACGTGTGTGCTCAGCCAGCACCGAGCGGGTGTAGGAGGCGAGGCGAGGCGAGGCGAGGCGCAGCCCCACACCACCCACTCCCGCAGATGTAAGCGCCCAGACAAGGTGCGAGGCAGTGGGCAGCCCCCTTCAGGTGTTAAAAAAGCCCATCCTGGCACCCCCGGGAATTGGATCCAGCCCTAAACAATCGAAAAATAAACCCAAAAGCAACCTTCACGCGGAGAAATGGCATGGTTTTAAGAACAAGGAAGGGAATGCATTGTAGCAAAGCAAGTAGGTTGGAAAGGCCAAATGTAGGGCTCATTGTAAAAATAGACGTTGTCGATGCCAGAATGCCTGGGCAAAATTGTGCTTTATTGATTTTCACAGAATAGGAAAAAAAGCTCCAGCCCTTTCCACCCCTGACTGCTGACTGTGACTCACACGCGATCTAAAACAACTGCGATGAGCAAGCGGGCTGAGTTGGACCCAGCTCGTGCCTCCACAGCGCTGATGGGGGAACGGCGCGTCCCACTCGGGGCTCTTCTTCAGGAAATACAGAGGAGCCGCAGACCTCCATCCGCATTCACCTCCATCACAGCACCTCATAACATTTCACCGGGGGGATTCCTCTGGGTGGGCAAAGGGTCCGATGGCTGTCGTTGGGTGGCTGGCTCCAGCACCAGCTGCTGATGCTGGTGGCCTGGCTTGGCGTCTCCCTCCGGCTGGTCGGGAAGGGGGCATGGGGAACCGCCTGCGTCGGAGGGCAAACATTAGCTCTCTGTTCAGCTGGGGTGGCTGCCTTGCTGAGGCGCGAGAAGCGTCACAAGCCGCTCACGTCTGGTTTTGGACCAATTTATATCTTGGCCGACAAGGGCAGTCAACGTTCCTTCAGCCAGCCAGGCTGGCGGAGGCAGGACCACAGCCCCAGGAAACGCCTTTGCTAGGCCGTTACACTCACAGGATTTTTCTTTTTCTTTCCAAGCGCAGACTCCGAACTCCCCTGAAGCCCTAAAACTCAAGTGGGAGAACCAAACTGTAGAGTGGGACCGGCCAGAAGAGGTGCTGTGGGGCCGCCCCTGCCTCCGGGCTGGCCGCTGCCCGAGACCGGGGCTCCCGCCTGCTCCCCGCACAAGTGTTTAGGATAGACCGTGTTGAACCCCCTGCCCGGGGCCTGTCACCGCCGTGGCCCTGGCGGGGAAGGAGGAGGAGGAGAAGGGCGGCGGGGGAGCGCAGGGCCGCGCCGCCCCTTCCTCACGCCGGGGCCCGCCCTCGCCGCGACCGTTGGGGCGAGGCCGGAGGCGGCGGCGGTGGCCGCCACATGAGTCCGGCGGGGCCGCCCCGCCGCCAGGCCCGGCCGGTGCCGGGGCTGCTCCTCCTCCTCCTGGCGCTGGCCGGGGGCAGCGGGGAGGCGCCGTCAGCAGGTACTGCCCTTCCCCTCCCGCCCCCGGGGGGTGTGCGGGGTCGGAGGAGCTCCGCCGGCGGCGGGGCAGAGCAGGCCGCGGGCGGGGCGGCGGTCTTGGGTGGGGGGGTCCCTTTCCCTGCCCGGGCGGGAGTTTCCTCACACACCCCCGCCCCATCCCCTTGAGAGCAGGACGCGGGGGGACACGCTGCCCTCCCCCGGCTTCCCTCAGCCTCCCTCGCCGCCGGTACAGCGCGACCTGCTGCCCAAAATGGCGCTGCCCCGGGGATAAAGGCCGGGGCCGCCGCGCCTCCCTGCCCGCTTCGGCGGCGGGCTGAAGTAGTTTCGGGGGCCAGACGCGTCCCGGAGGCGCTTTGCTGGTTTCTCCTGCTTGTTCCATCTCCGTCCAGTTTCCACAAGACTACTCTGTGCGGTATCTAGTGGAAGAGGCGGGCACGGGCGCTGGGGCCTGGCCCGGGAGAGCTGCCACGAACAAAGCGGAGCAAGTGCCTCCCATCCGTTCCGGCGGCGGATTTGGAAGGCTGGGTACCACTCGCATGGGAAACTGGCCTGGGCTGTGTGCTCCTCCCTCCGGCTTTCTCGTTAGCTTGGTTCGGGAGAATTGGGGGCAGAACAGATCCCTCATTAAAGAGGGCAGTGAAAACCCTAAAGGTTATTATTCTCAGGGGTAGCAATGACACGTAACTCAAGAAATTGCTTCCCCCCTTGCCTTGACATTCCCAAGTCATGGGCGTCCTCTGGATTCTGCAGGAGATGCCCATTCTGTCCACTGCTTGCAATCTCAAAACCCACGAGCTGCCCTCTCTGTGCTATAGTCCTCCTCCATCTCACAGTTACCTGTTCAGAAGCATCTGTCCTTTTGGAACGTGATTGTTTCACTCTACAGAGCTGATATCATGTTTGAAGCAAATTATTTTTTCTCCGGAAATTGCCTTAAAATTAAGGGCGGGGGGGGAAGAAAATATTTTCTAGCGTTATATATGGAGGACATTACTTCTAACGTGGATGGATGGTTTATCTGTAGTGGCAGAAAATCCTAATACACTCTGCAGCGTGGGCAGTCTCGGCTGCGTTTTGGTCCTGCTAGGGTATTGCCATTTCCTGTCACTTGGTTATCTCAGTCTTAGCCCTGGACAGTGCCCAGCCTCACCTGCTCGCTGCGTCAGTCAGCAGCACTTTTTGGAGATGAATGAATCCTTTGTGCACCTTGGTTCAATGGCCTTTATAAAGTGCCTGTCAAGATGTACCAGCCCTTGTCTGAAGGGTTCTGCTTCCCCCCCTCCGTTGGATTTGCCATGGATGAAAATTAATCAGATGGTTAGTTTTTCACAATACAAATGCCCAAATTTTAAGTTCAAACCAATTTACTTTAGCAGGATCATCTGTGGACACTTTAATTCTGGAATGACTTAATAAACTTATGTAAGAACATCAACACAGGTATTTTTCATTGGCTTAATTAAATTGGTTAAAAAATAATTTAGCCTAAGTTCAGCTTCCTTATAGAGACAGGGCAGGTTGTTACCTGCACACAGTATCTCCATGTCCAGATTGAGACTGTTTTGCACATATTCATTTTGCTGTTCTGAGCGTATGACAGTGTTTTAGCAGTTATTACCGAGCTTGGCTTAGACTGACATTTTCTATTCAGTGAGACAGATGATTCCCTCTGTTCAGATCCGTAATTATTTCCTTTATTCTTCTTTTTAATTATGTTCCTGGAACACTGTGGTAATGTACTGTAGGGTATATTTTACACATGTATATAGATCGGAATGTATGTTATTCTTAATATTTGCTCCATAAATCTTTTAGATGCATTTCTGCTCAAAAGTGCAATCTAATTCTGAAGATCTTAGGGGGTCACTAACATTTCAGGAGAGTTAGACCAATTAGCATCCCTAATTAAATGGCTTAGGGCAAGCTATTAGTGCAGTTGCGTTATTACACGTCATGGCTGGACTATGTCAGGAAAATTGTTTTTTAAAAAAAAAAGTTGTGTTATTTAACATTAGAAACACTTCTGAGGGAGAGGAGTATGATTTCTGCGATCAGCAGCCATGTCATGTGCTAAATGACTATTTTAATATGTGAGCCTGTTTACCTGCTCAGACTCCCACAGTTGCATTCACCATTGGTATAAGCATCGGCTCCGGTGGAGTTACACCCACTCGTGCCAGCAGCGAATTTGGCCCAGAGGCCCTATTCCAGTGCCATCAAAACACTTGATACCAAAGCCAAGCTTTTACGGATTACGTTTTTTAAAAATATCACCCTAGATTAATTTTTTATTTCAAAGGTGTTGCAGTTTACTCTGGAGCCTAAATGCCTTGATTAGAAGTGTAATTTGAGTTTTCATCTCAATCATATTGAACATGCTACCCTGGAGCATAGTTTTTACAGTTGATTATCTGCAAATTCCTTGTGATTCCCTCAGCATATACAACAATGGAATGGAGGAAAATTATACATTTGTATTTGACATATGCTTAAAATTAACTTTTCTGCCCCCCTTCCCAGGTAGAAACTGTAGCTTTCTGCAGGAAATGGATGTCATTCAGAAACGGGATGAAAAGTGTTATTGCTATGTGCAAAACAGAACCTTTCACTTACAGTACGTTTGGTCAACTCTTCAGGTAAGGGGCCATTTTGGGGATCATTCAGATATGCAACACATTTCACGTGAACATTTATCAGCAAAGTGTATGATGAGTTGAAAGTGTGAGTTGAAGAGTGTCTGAAGCTTCATACACAGCAAAGCGTATGAAGAGTTGAAAGGTGAATAGGTAGGAGCATGCAGCATGGTGATCTTCCACCTCGGATGCAGTGAGTTTTGGTCTCCCTTTATTAGAAGGATGTCATCCAGGCTTATAGTATGATGCCACACAAACATTAACTTAGTGTTGCCTATTATTTTGTTGCACACCTTTTGTACTGATGGACCGCTGTTAGCCTCTGCAACAAATGTTTCTGCTTATTACCAAACGCCTTTATAAAACTTTAAAATTTGAGGATAAGATGCAGTTCTGTGACTCACTCGCTGTAGTGCACCAGGCCACGGCATCGGAACCAAAGGTGTATTAGATTGTGACTAACAAAAAGACAGCAGTAGCAGTGCATTTCTGTTTTTCTGAGTAAGAAGGTCATCTTACAAGAAGCATGTTTAGAGATTAGCTCGAAGCAATATAAAAATCTCTTAACAGTGGAAGCAATAATAGCTAAAAATAAATAAGTAATAGCATTAAATAAAAAATATATAAAATAAATTAAAAAATAGCATCAAAGGAAGTGTGGCCAGTAGGTCGAGGGAGGTGATTTTGCCCCTTTGCTCTGCTCTCATGAGACCCCACCTGGAGTACTATGTCCAGTTCTGGGGCTCCCAACATAAGAAGGACATGGACCTCTTGGAGCAAGTCCAGAGGAGGGACACAAAGATGACCAGAGGGCTGGGGCACCTCTCCTATAAAGACAGGCTGAGAGAGATGGTGTTGTTCAGCCAGAAGAGAAGGCTCTGGGGAGACCTTATAGCAGCAGCCTTTCAGTACCTGAAGGGGGCCTACAGGAAAGATGGGGAGGGACTCTTGATCAGGGAGTGTAGGGATAGGACGAGGGGTAACGGTTTTAAACTGAAAGAGGGGAGATTTAGATTACGTATTAGGAAGAGGGTGGTGAGACACTGGCCCAGGTTGCCCAGAGAAGCTGCGGATGCCTCATCCCTGGAAGTGTTCAAGGCCACGTTGGAAGGGGCTTTGAGCAGCCTGGTCTGGTGGGAGGTGTCCCTGCCCATGGCAGGGGGGTTGGAACTAGATGATCTTTAAGGTCCCTTCCAACTCCAACCATTTTATGATTCTGTCATAACGGAACAAGCTGACTATATGTGTCATTCCTTTTTTTTTCCTGGGAAGTATGTCTCTGGACAAGGGAAGGAAACAGTTTAACTTCATCTTTGTTGAAAGAATTTGCTCTCAGATATAAGTAAGTAGAACATCTCTCTGTCTGTTCCCAGGACTTTTTTCCTCAGGAACATGCTGCGGATGTTTCTAGGAATGGTGTCAGACTTCAGGTGGTGAAACCCTCCAGAAATTACATAAGCTTTCCTGGAGGAAATGGTTAAAAGAACGAAGTTAGGATTTTTCCCACCACAAATTGCTTGCTGACATGTTGTCTCTTCTCCCAGTAGAAGCCTGTTTTATTAGCTGTTGCATCGCTTTTTTGTAGATGGGTCTTTGTTGTCTAATAGGCCTTGATCAGGAGCTCACAATGAATCAGAATCTTCAGGAAGTTCATCCCATCTCAGAAGATGGACAAGATCTTTTACCAGTTTGGTGGGGTAGGGTGCTAGGAACTACCAGGAAACCCCAAAATAACCAATGGGAACGTGCTTATATTTAAATTTCTGGTTATGATATCTTTTCATTTTCCTTATCCCTCTTCTGTCCCTAACATGAAGATTGCATTATTAACTACAAGAAAAGTAAGCCTAATTTCTTCCAGTTCAGAAGGGAAATGGGAAAGTATATGAATATCCACAAAAGAAACTGTGGCCAGTCAAATATTACTGGTTTTGTTAGAAATTTGTGTGTGGGCAAGCGTCAGGGTAAAACCAAACCCACCAAGCTTTTGGATGGAATGAGACCCTTCCGTAGAACTTTGCTGACATTGAGTTCTCTGAATCACCTTATAAAGCCTAAAGAATTAATATTTGTATAATATTAATAACGAAAATCAGTATAGAGAGCTCAAGAATAAAATGCTAGTGCAATTCTTAGTTGATTAATATTAGTTATCACTTGTATGGCTTATATGCTATATAGTTCAGAAAAACAAAACCCCCCAGTGATTCTGAGCTACTTCTCTGTGTGTTTTGTTGTTTCCTTTTAGGTAAAAGTTAACAGCACAGAAATGTTCAGGTTTGAACCTCTTTCGGAAAAAAGCAACTGTCGTAATTCAGAAACTGTTTTTGAGTTTGCTGCATGTGCTGTTCAAATCTTCTGGAAACCAGAGACATCTACAGAAACTTTCATAAGCATAAAACAATATGGAGACGATATTTGTTTCAAAATACAGCCCTTCAAAACCGAACTGTACACTGTGAGTGTGAAACGAGAAAGTAAGTAAAAAAGAAAACTTTCCGTTGAGATTACAGATAGCTTGGCATTGCCAGCGTTACTGAATGTACTCTTCTGTAAGAAGCTTGGGACTTTTCTGTTGATATTTTGTATAATCAACAATTCAGATTGATTTAGTCTAAAGTCCATTTCTATTTTTTCCCCTTTTTTTTAGTGCTAGATGGAAAGCTCTTGTTTTTGTTTGTAGCTGGAATTTTTCTGTTCCATTTTGCAAACAGCCTGAGCAGGTGAGTACTAGCTGCTGGCTTTTTGACCTTCTTTCCCAAAGCCTGTGCATCTTTGGTCTGCTTTCTAAGCTAAAGAGGTGGTTCTTTGGGAAAGTGAAATAAGGAAACTGAACATATATTTAAAACTTCTTCATACCATTTGTTCTTGGGCAGATTGTGACATATCTTGGAGTGCTGCACTCTATTAATCACTTAGCTGTGTTAGGATTCTTGTATCCAAGCTTCCTGCACTGGGAAAAACCAAGAAAACCCTCAGCAAGCAAGTGTGTGGATTCAGAAAAATTCTCTCTCCCTTTTGTAGACCAGTGAGGTTAACTGAATGCTAAATAATGCTGCCTGTATTATAAGTGATGCCTTCCTGCAGGAAGAAGTGCTTAGGATGAGGTCATCTGGGACCTCATCTGCCTCCACCGTTGTGCCAGCCTTTCCCCATCCTTCTTTTGATGCATGTTTTGCATAGCATTTAAGGGAGGATACTTAATTGTTACAGCAAAACATGTGTCACAATGAGTCACAAATTAATTGTCAGGAGGCACCTCTAAAACAAACAGAGCAGCAATAGCTTTTATAGAGTTAACTCTGAATTTAAAAGTTAGATTTTGTAAACGCGTAAGCTTAGGAAAAAAACTTGCAGGTTTGTGGTTCTTTTTTTTAAATTTTAAAAAATAAAACTTCTTGCAGTACAGAATCATATCAGTACATAGGAGAAAACAAAATTAGTAGAAACTAGAAGGTCAATGAAATCGCAAATAGTGTAAGCTTTAAAAAAACCCAACACTATCTCCTGGCCTGTAACAACTCTAGTGACCTTAAAGTATCTGTTGGGAATTTTTCTTTACATGGATTTAACATCTGAACTGGGCCTGTTAACCATGTATCTACAACTTTAACTTACAGCTGTGTTCAGTTCTTATTAAAGATCACTTCTGCTTTTACCGATGTTGGCATCTTAACCAATGACAAATTATACTTCTCACCATATTCTCTCTTGTTCTCTTACAGGAGTACCAAGTTCTTTTACCTTTCTGGAATAATACTGGGTATTCTTGCTCTGCTGGTCTTTGTCCTGTTGGCACTCAAAAGGTTTATTCCAAGGGTAAATCTAAATTTATAAAACAAAATAATAATAATAATCATCCTCAACATCATAATATAGGAAGTGAAGAGTACAGAGCCAGATTCTGACCTTGCTCTGTTTTTGTGGCAGAGTAACTCTGCTGAAATGACTGCAGGATTGCTTGCATCAAGCAAATACAATCAATCAGGTCAGAATCAAGTTCTAGTTAGCTTGCTCCTGACTTTGAAGTAAACAGGAGATTGTTGATGTAAAAGAAGACTTTAATTCTGAAACATAAAGTATTTTGATTAGACTGGAGTTAAGCTTACTTTTGAATCTATGGATCAGTCTAAATCAAAATGTAGTTTTTGTGGCCACTGGGACACGTTCTCTTCCGTTCACCAGAGACAATTCATTGCAAGGCGGATGTGAATTTTTTTGTTTACTTTTACAAAGTCTGTGCATTCTCACAGTATTGCTGACATATGTTAATTGGGAATACACTGCAATAGCCTTATACCATGACATTGTGACATGATACACAAATACAGAGATGCAGTTGCTCCACTTAGAATTGTTATTTATTTAGTTGTAGCATGCGGAGCACTGTACAGTGGAAGCCTAACACAGATCATAAACCCTGTAGGTCTACTGAATATCACATGTGGTTTTGCCTGTGAATTCCCTTGCACACAATGGTCCTGATTCTGACTTGAAATGTTTTTTACTCTTTAAAATTTTCAATTGTTTTTAAATTTCCAGCACAGTACCTTCTGGATCCTAATGAGCGGCTGCTGGATGTCCTCTCTCTATTTTATTTACTGCTTCAAAGAGAATATGCAGTGGTTGTGGTCTGAACACAGAAACTACTTGTTGGGTAAGAAAATTACCAAACAATGCGCTGCAGATTTTGGTTTAATTTAGTGGTTAGATGAATACCTGCCCATAAAAAACAAAATCAAGTGACTCACTTAAGGAGTAAATTTTTCTCCTAAGCCATAGATGTTGGAATATTCCAAAGGTTCCTAATCCACTCAAATGAGCATTTACTCATACTGTGTTATTAAATAAGTAATTTGATATAGTGGGCCAGTAGCAGCTTTAAGAGCAGATATGCCTGTATTATTTATTCATTGATTTGCCATTACATACTTTCCCTGTAACAGCAAAAGGTAGCTACACTGGTTTGTATTTTGCTGGATCTGGGAACTGGATGTGTGAGTTGCTAACTGGATGTGGCTACAGGGGCTGACAAATCTATTGATCAGGCACCTGCCTCAACATCCTTGCGTGGGGAGCATTCGTGTGCAGCTCACAGCGTTAGCTAAAGGCTGTTCATAGACTACCTTGTGAACTCTTTGTGCACTTTCAAAATACAAAGCACACACAACATGATGCAGGTACCTATAAGACAACACGAGAAACAGCAGGCTATACTTCACAGCAGTTGGAAGCTTTGTGAACCAAACTAATGAAGTTTATATGGGTAGTCTGCGTCTTTTCCTCCTTCCTCCATGTCCTTCTTTTCTGTTTCTACAGGGTATTTTCTGGCTGTTGGAATTACCAGCTTTGCCACATGCTATCAGCATGGACCGCTTACCACTGAAGTGAGCATAACCTTGTTTACATGGACGCTACAATTAACAGCCTTTGTCTTGATTTATTGTGGTGTCACCATACCTCAAGTTGCATATGCGGTAATAGCAGTCAGCCTCTGTTCCAAAGGCCTGGGTTACCCCCTTGGTGCTGCTTGTCACATAGGCAGGTTTGTATGTATTTGTGAATGTCAAAGTCCCTGTATCACCAGGAAATACTGGAGGCTGATACTGAGAAAACCCTTGCACTTCAATAGTGGTTTAGGAATTTCTAATACTAGTTCATATTTTCACCAGGTATAAAGTAGCAATAGAAAAGGCTTAAATCCCTGAGGCACAGGAATTTAATTCTTTTCAATTTGGCAGTTTTAAGCGTGAGTTTTGTTCTATGGAGAATGGAGAAATGCGACTGTGCTCTTCAGTAGAAATGTAGCACCTTCTAGTCTTCAACATATGGTAACCAAACCATTTCTCTTTGGTTGATTGATTCGACTGCAGCAATACTGGCTTGGTTTCTTGTGTAGTGAGAGAATCTGCAGGTAATTTGTACTGAATCTTACAGGCAAAACCAGTGTACTATCACCTAGGAAGCAGATGTTAAAAAGTGACAGTCCTTGTAGGTTAGTGTAGAAGTCAGAGACTAAAAACCCATGTCCACAAAAATCCATTGATTTTAGTTTTCCAGGGTTATTATCCTAGATGTACGTGTCTGCCTTTAATTTGTGGAAACAGTCGATCACTGTGGAGACATTCCCCCAGAGCCTCATTTATATTACAGCATTTGGAATGGGAACTGCTTACAGTATGTAGACCTTAGTTTGCTAAGTATTTTCATTAGCAATATGGGAACATGTTTGCTCATCCTTGAATTTGAAGCATGTTTTGTCACAAATACAACACTCAAATGAAGTTTCTAACAACTCCTGCCAACTTAACATCTGTTTTTTACCTTCCGTGATGACATCCAGATCAAGAGACTTTAGTGCAGACTGTTCTGTAGCTGTGGACTTCCGCTGAACTGCAGAGAACCACGAAGAGTCAAAGGCTAGAACTGGCATAACCAAAAGAATAAAAAACCAAATAATTTGTTTTTTAGTCTTTTACACATCAATTAGTTTTGAAGAACGTGTTGCTTTGCTCTAGTGCTCCTTTTAGATGTTGAAGTGTGGACTGGGTTGAAGCTTTTTTATTTTAGGTAGAATTCATCATTTGTTGAAGACTGATTTTTGCCTGCAGCTGAGAAGCACCATCTGTTTCAAAAGCAACATGTAAGATCAATACTTACCTGATGCAAGCAGGTTCAGCTCACTCTGAAATCAGTAAGATCTGGCTACAAGTTCACAGAAGTCAGAACACACCTGTTCTTCCCTGAAACACTGTAGCTTGTTCTCCGCCTGGAGCTCTTCTTGTTTTTCATGAACTTCTCTAGGCTTCTATAAAGCCTCAAAGCACTGAAATACAGCTCTACAAATTTATCTTAGGAGAATGATAAGGGAGTTTTTTTACTGTTTCAAAACACTAAGCATCAGCACCAAACTGTGAGGCCATGATGCCAGATACACAGTTCAGAGCAGCAGCTCTATCAAAATAAATAAAAATCTTGCATTATTTGTTGTTAAGATCAGTCCTGATCCCACCGAGCCAGGAAGACCTTTACCAGTTGACCTGAAGAAGGGCTACAGTTTGTTCTTGCTTTACAGGGAAATAAGGAGGAAAGTGAAAGCTGCTGGTTGGAGCAGGTGTTTTTATACAGAGCTGAAAGTTTTATGGGCATCCAGCCCTTGCTTATCTTAACTCATCACAACATTTAAATTGAAAGCAGTCGACAGAAGGGAACAGAACATGGCACACTTTCTAATTGATATCTAATTATATTATACATGCTACGCAGCAGCTAAAAAAACATCAGATTGTAAACATTTAGGCCTCAGACTACTCAGTTTTGTAATTTAAAGCAAGATTTAAGAGAAGCGATCTAGTAAACAACATGAACAACTCATAACAGACTTAGAGCGTTGCTTATATTCTAAGTTACATATGCAGACTGGGTTTTGATTCAGCCCATGTCTCTGCACAGGCACGTTTTGCATATTGCACCTAAAAATGGCTGAGCGAGCAGCCATCTATTTAATTCTGTGAGATTTAAGTCCACGCGTACACAATAAGGACCTGATCCAAAGCTCATTGAAGCTCATCAGGTACCGTTCTGTGGAATCCTACAACATTGGTTAAGGCGTAGAGTAAGCAGGCTAGCAAACATTAGACACCTTGTCCTAAAATTTTAATGCAAGAATGTAGCTTAAGAGCGTTTATGCTCTTAAAAGCATAAAAATGATTAATGCGTGTTAATAGCAGGTAGTAGAGAAAAAGGACAATAATTATGTGCCAGAAGATTGTAGAAATGCTAATTGTTTTCATTTCATTCTAGAAAAATGAAGAACCACTTTAAATCAAAAAAGTTAGTGTTTAAATGCCTTACTGAAGAGGAATATCGAGAACAGGGTGAAACAGAAACTATCAGAGCTCTGGAGGAGCTACGCTCATTCTGCAGGAACCCTGACTTCCCATCGTGGTTAGCTGTATCCAAACTCCAGTCCCCACATAGGTAAGAAAATCTGGCCCCTCTCAAACAGGAGATGGGTTGCACAGACACTGTTACACAGCAGATCCAAATGCTACTTCAGGCACTGTTCACGTGTGTTGCATGCAGTCAGGCGTGCGGGTAGCTTTATCTACTTGAGTGACCCCACCAGAGATCACAGCCACACCTCTGAAGGATATTCCTTGCTGGTGGTATTAAGCCTCCTGTTTGTTCCTCTCTGACCATAAGTTACTCTGCGAATTTGCAAGCGTTGACAGCTAATTCGTGGTAATGGCAGCTTTCCCTAAAGCATACAGGCTTCCTACAAAGGCTCTGCAAGCTCCTACACAGTGACTCAAGTGGCCGTCTAACCAGTGGAATGCTCCTTCCTTCAGTTTTTAGAGACGACAACTTTTGCATTGTGTAAAATTGGGACAGGCTGAAGATACGCACTCCGATACTACTTGCATTTAGCTCTCCCACTGCAAGCCTGCAGAGCCAAGAAATCCTATGACTTGAGGTATCAACCAATACCTAAGACTAAGCACACAGAGGAAAAAAAATCAGTGCCTGCACTTAGGAAGCGTAACAGGTAGAAGAGCTATTTCAGATATAGCTTAAGAGACAAACTTCAGAGAAATATGGGTTAGGAAGGGAAGAATCAGATAAATGTACCCAGAAAATACTGCAGAATATAAAATTTAATCATCAGAGCAGTGCATTTCTGTCAAAACTGAAGCTTCGGGATACCAGAAGCAGAGTTTCACATACTGCCCAGCCACAAAGACTTGGCCCTTGCCACAGAACCAAGTACCACAATTTCAAAGGAGCCCCAGTCAGCTCGGAATTTAATCAATAAAAAGTTAAAACTCATTTCAGAACCCTCATGTTCCTTGCATGGGCACACAGACAGCGTCTCTGCCAGGTTTTACAGATTTACTGTTAAACTACCTTATTTTCTAGGATATTTGCACTCTGTAGCATGACTGAAAGATAGGAAAAGTGAAAACTCACTGCAGTATTGTAAAACAAAACACCACCAAATGCACAAAACAAATAATGGAGACATCTGTATTTTCTGGCGATCACTTAGTTAATATAGTTCTTATAAATTGTTCACTATAAAAATAAAAAACTAAGAAGGAGAACCAGCAGAAGTCTGATTTAAAGTTGAGTACTCCCTTCAGGCTTCCACCAGAAGATAGTTCAACACAAGGCAAACCTGTAAAACACAGCCAGTCCAACTCTGTTCCCCATTTAGACTAACAGTGCTTCCAAGAAGAGTGAGGTGACAACATTCATCTCACAGAAATGTTAAGTCTAAAATGTAAATTATTGATCAGTTTACCAGAACTCCAGAATGTAGCTGCATTTCCTTTTTCTTACATTTCTCTGATGCTGTCGACACTTACTCAGGTGTCAGAACTGCCTTCTGTTTCAACAGGCTTGCCAGAAACCTCCAGCTCCGTTCTCTCTCTTCAATGTAGTTGTCCACTGAAATTAAGATTTGTGGCAAATTGAAATGTAGGGACAGTGCCAAGTCCATGCTTTGTTCTGCCAGATCCCCGCTTTGGCATTTACTTGGAGCAGCTGCAGAATTCCCAGTCTGCAGCCCCAAGTTCACCCAAAGCAGGAATTCTTTGGCAAGACTTGAGCTCAGCTTGCCCAGAGTATGTGTGCAGCACCAGACGCAAGGTGATGGCACAGCAATGTAGGAATGCGAAGTTCTCGCCATTTTTCCTTTCATTAGCAATGTCAACTTACCTGAATTCTTACAGCCTTTGTCTCAAATATGCTTCAGCTTTAATGTATTTTTAGAAGCTAAAAGTACCATCTAGCCAACTGTACAAATGCTCACTCTGGATTACCCAATGAGTACTGACAAGATGTGAAAACGAAGTTAGATCTTCTTGCTTAGTCACAAGACCTTGCAGATGGCCTCCAGAAGAGCAAAAGTTACTTATATAGAAAAGACTGAAGACTGAAAAGAAGATGAGGCAGGAAAACAGATCTTGAGGGTTGTTTCCATCCATTGCTATTTACTCTGTTGTTCAGGACTCCCTAGCTCATGCTGCAGCCTCCCCTCATCTGCACTGCCGGCAGGCATATCCTTACAACACCCCTGCTTAATGGGCAGCATCTGCGGCATTTACCGTATTTTTTTTTTTTTGTTTCTCAGCTGATCACTTCTCCCTTTAAAAATCTGTCAGGTTTGCAGGTTTTGTTCTGGGATCTCCCCACGTCTCACCTGCAGAAGCAAAGGCACATGATGAAGAATACGGCATTGGGAGCTTCTTCCTGGAAGAGCAGCTCTTCGAGACCAGGGCAGAATCTGAGCAAGATGAACCAGCCAATTCCATCCATGAGGGAGATGAGGAGGATGAAGATGAAATGCATAAACAAATTTCATTTCCATACGCTACTGAGTTGCTCTGAGCTTTGGGAAATAACCAAAAAAAGGAGAGAGGGAAAACACGTTTGTCCTAGAAAGGAAGGATTACAGACTGAGAACTCGTGCTTGGTGATTTCTTGTGGTTGCTGGTGGACAAACAAGGATTTTTGAAAAAACTGTTTCTTGTATCACTGATGTTGCCCGATTAGAGCCACAGAAGGAAACCACAGGGGCTGTTCAAGTGAAGAGGATTCTCATGCTACCGGTACTTTAACTGGGGAAGTAAACGTTGCTTGTTTCCAAAGCAGCCAAAGTCCCACCAGGATGCCTTGTTTTTCCAAGGATACTACCTCTAGAGAACAGAGAATCTGTTTTGGCCCTTTTCATTGTCAAGTCCTCTGTGCTGAGCACTAGAGGGTAGAGAAGCCATTATTAAGACTCTACTTTTCCTACGTACCCTATGTGTCAACAATTTTAATAATGCTGTTAGTGTGCTGATAAACTATTTTTATTGTTTGTGGGACTTTTCAGTGCTAAAGATCAATAGAGAGTCAACACAGTTGAACGAGGTTTGTTTGCTCCTCTGGCCAGCCTTGCCGTCTGTTAGCCTCATTTTGCCTTTCCACGTTTGTTTTAAGCCCCTCTCACTCTTCAGAACCCTGCCTGACTTTCCACCCTCTGTTGCATTGCTCTGGTTTTGGTCTCTGCTCTAATTATACCGCACTTTGTTCTTTCCATGTCTTTGTTTATTTCTCTTCCCCCTTCTACAGGTCCCTCTCTGCTGAACCTTTCTTCAGTCCTCTGCTTCTCCACCTCTGACAGCTTCAGACGATTTAGGAGAGGATTTCCATCCCCAAATGTATTTTCAGTATTGCTTTCAATTTCACTGTCACCTTACCTCAGACGGGTGCTGGCCTCCATACCGGGCCTCTCAACAGCCCACAAAAGGTGACAAAGGCTGAGGCTGTTTCAGCTGCTCAGAGGAACTGCTGCCAGCAGCGCTGGAGTGATGCTGTAAGCATGTAATTGGTAATACAGATAACCCACATATAGCTCCCACTGTCCTCAGAGACTCAATACTTTGCTCATTCATTAGAAAGTGAAAAGTAATTCCAAAACAAGGAGGGAGGGATGCTTGGCTCCTACCTTCCCTTCTTCGGCCCTCTTTGGGACTTACCACAGGAGGTGTGCGGGGAGGAAAAGAACAGGGAGAGAAATTTAGACAGTCAAATGTGTTTCAGCTTACGGTTTACAGAATCCTAGACTAGAGAGTAGATCACGACCCCTCAATTCACCCACCTGCAGAGTCATTTCCCTCTTTTGTTTTTTAGACTATCCCTGTATTCTTCTGTCCTCACCTTGCTGTTTTCCTTTACTGTCTCTAAATTGCAGAAAACAAAAGACCATTAATTGTGTCACTCCTGATCTTACAAACCCACCGGTGTGGGTGGTGGGAAGCAGTTTGCTCTCCAGAAGGGCATTTCAGAGCAGGATATATTTGTTTTAAAAGGGATCTCTTTTCATTGCAACATTCCCAGTGATGCAGCATGACTTCTGTGGTGCATGCACTATCGTGGCTTCTCATTGTCTGTCGCTGGACAAGGGAGAAAATGTTACCTCTAAGAGTGCTAAGAAGTGCTGCCATACCACATTCTAAGAGCTCCGCTGTATAAAAGAGGACTCAGAGTTCATGCTTGAAAGCCTTACTTACATAGTCCTTCCTCCTTTATATTGCTTCAACGTTGCTTCATTTTAAAAGACACTCATCCATTTTACAGTAGAAACACTTAACACCCTTTGGTGCCACACACTTATAAATCCAGATACAGAATCTATAGCATATTTAGCAGAGAGAAGCCCTGTTGGGCAAGTAATCCAAAATACACTCACTGTAAAGTCCACAACCTTCAAAAATAGAACAAGAGAGTTCTGTTCAGGAAGGGCACTAGCAGCAAGAGTCACCTCTAAGAGAGGCTGCTACTACCACATTCACAGTTAAATTGCCACCCACACTCTGAAGTCAGGCTTGGCTTGGCGGGTTCTGTCACTAGCAAGAAGCTGGAGGCATTAGCTGTTGTGAAAACTGAGGAAATCCTCATCGTCTTTGATGGTTTGGAAGCAGGCTGAAGATTCACCCCTGACCAATGATCTTTGTCTACTAAAGACTATTTTACCTTTGAGGTTGCCATCATGAAAATGAAGTACTTACTTAAAAGTACTACAGATTAGTCAAAAGGATACTTGAAGAGATGGCTTAATGTTAAACGTTTTTTGCATGTTTTGAGGTGCACAAGCTTTTTCAGTGTACTTTGTAGCTAGCTAAGAACTCCCATCCATGTGATTTGAGGCCAAGGGGGAAGATCAGATTTATCCTAGCTTAAACCCACAGTTTCTCTGGATTTCTTGTCTTTGCTGAGGTAGTGATGATTATCTTTCCATAAGTACATGATATGTATTTACATACAATACCCCAGATAATACATTAAGATAATATTTTACGTATGCAGTATGTTAAATTGAAAAGCCCCCCAAAAATAGGCAATTGCATTTTTCAGACACTGTCCCTTTTTCTAAATAATTTAGAACAATAGCACATACACCTGTTCCCACAAGGAAAAAAAAAATAACCCACATTTTATGGAGTTGTGAAGTCCATCATTTGCCAGGGATGGGTAAATAATATCCAGAGTAGAGCAGGAAACTACCAGGTACATCCAGGACAGAATTACAGCAACGTACGAGAAAGATGACAGCTACTTCAGTGGACAGCTGATACTGACCTTAGAAAGCCTCCCATGCCTGTTCCAACGTTGGAAGCATTTCATAAACAAAACCCACCAAAACCAACTGCTGTCATTTGAGCCCTTGGCCAACAGTGAGTTTACTTGCACAGTGCTCCTGTGAGATGCGGAGATTACACGGGTTTACTGAAATACAGGTACTGCCCAGTGTTCAGCCAGAATATCTGTGAACAGAACCTAGAAATTAACCATTGCCTTAACCATTATAAAAGCTTTTCTTTCTTAACGAAGGATAAGTGACATTTATCTTCTGTTTCACGGTGTTTAAGAAAAAGTTAGATTTCATATTTATTTTGTATTCACAGTACAGCATACTCGATATACTGTCTTTACTTTCAAGAGTTTTTTAAATAAAAATTTTTCAACTATGTGGTACTCCTCCCTTACGCATTTATTCTCTTCAGAACAGCAGGACATAGGAGAAGGAGGAGCCAAGCAAATGGGTGTGTTTACGTCCTGAAGTTTTCTCCCTTGTTGCAGATTTAAGAAACGGTCACTGCGCGATAACTGTGGCTGCTCCAAAACAGAGCATCCCCTCTACCTTGAATCCATCTCCCTGAAGGAACGGGCCATTCCCGTTCTCCACTCATGACAGATCCAAACCACCAAAATCCAGATCCGCTGGGCAACAAACAAGGTCTGGCAGGTACACGCAGGCAAACAACAAAACAAAACTAAGATCTCTCCCTCTCATCGCTTTTGTATTCATACAAGTGAAGCAGCTGAAATAGTAAAAATTGCACTGTGCTACACCTCAGATAAAAGTCAATTCCAGATAGATGTGCCACTGTACGGGCCAGGTGCGATAGTGCAAATATAATCAGAAACTGGAAGTATTTTGATACGTGCTGACATGACCAGCGCTTGGCAGCCTCTGTCTCCAAACCGCTAGGTGACTAACGTAATCCAATTTTGACTTTCGCTCACGGTGCCCCGCACGCTTCCGTACCAGCCGGTTTATGATGCACACTGGTGTGCATCCCTCACATCCTCCTCACCCCGCATAGGGAAATTTGTGCCTACAGTCAGATTTTACCACGAAACAGATTTCAACGCTGCGCAACTGTAGTTCCCAGGCTCTGGGTCCACTTTCCTCCAGGCAGTGAACCTAGAAAAAGGCCGTTACTGAATTATTTTCAGTTCAAGTGATGATGTTCACTGCTGGCACCGTAATATGAGTAAATGCAATAAAAGTTCCAACTGATACTATTAAATACATTATGGATATTTTATATTTCTCACCACATTTTTTACAGTTTCACAAATATCAAAACCCAGGTGTACAGGTTCATTTTGCAACATAGAATGACTATACAATTCCAAAAAGAGCAGGCATTTCAAATACACGATTCTGAAGTGTAAACACGGTGTACAAGCTCTTCACCTCACAATCCAGGTGCTATGCAGTAGCAGCTGAGGTAACACCATACAGCGTGAACTCAACAAATGGCTGGTTTGCCTCAAGATGATTTTTAGCATCCTTCTGTTCCATCGCCTGTTCAGTCTTTACATCTCCCCCGAGTTATACAAACATACAATAAATACATTTCTGATTTTAAAGGACACTTGGACAAGTCATGAGGGTTTATGTGAGTACAGTACATTTAAGTTCAAGTGCAAAAAAAGTAGCTAGTGGCTAGTCATTGATGTTTCTTTTTATTGTCTACGGTGTTGGTCCCAGGCACCACCAGAACATGGGTTGTTCTAAAAGCGCAGCTAAAACCCAGCCACGAGACACCCCTTCAGTCAGGAGGGTAAAACTGCGCACCCCCTTTTCCTGCTTAGCTGCTGCCATCTTCCCTTCCTCTCCCCCCTAACCCTGTGCTCCTGATAATCTTGTCTCTGCACCACCGCACAGCCCCACGGCACGCACCTTCCCTACGGAAGGCCCGACACACCACCTACATCTGATTTCAACGAGGGCTGAGCAATACTCACTCCCATAGAAGCCGAGCGCTCAGAATCTCACAGGAACAAGCTGTTAATAAAAGCAAATGGGCCAAAACACTCTCCTGACTAAGCCTCCCAGACTCCTCCTCGAGCCCTGGGATATCCCTCCAGCAGCAATTTTCACTATGCACCAGCAAGTGAGCTGGCTGCAGGTAATATTGAAAAGCACAACAGAACATAATCCAAAGTCTTCCAGTGTCTTGACATTGGACAAAGTAGTTTCCTAAATATGCTGCAATTTATTTACGTTTCCTTCCTCCTGAGAATCTCTCACTCTACTTGATTTCTGCATCAACAACTTTGCCCCTACAATCCTCATCATGAAGATTTTTAGATGATTCCTCCCTACCCCCACCTTCCCTAGGCACTTAAAGCTTACTGTTTTCTTAATAAATAACCACAGTAACTACACTGCATTAAATAAACCATTGTAGAGATGATGAAATAAAAAACCAAAAAGACAGTGTGTCCACTGAAACCCTTGATCAGTCTCAGGTTGTGCATTCTCGATCAGTCTTGTCTCAATACAACATCAAACCTAAAATTACCCGAACGCACACAACCTACGCCCAACTGAAGGGCAGCAAGTGCAGAGGTTAACTTCTTCAGAAGCCTTCCTCCAGCTTTTTTCTTTCACTAAAACACCAGTTCAAAACCTTTGCTTTGCAGAACTAAACCTTCATCTCAAACAAGGTAACATCAGCTTCAAAAACATATCCTTTGAATATGTGTGTGTTTTACTTAACCCATCACCATAATATGAAGATACGCTTGCTAAAGCTACTCTGTTTCTGAGAAGTCTTTACAGAGACAGTTTCATGCTGTTCCTATATTTATTGGATCTGATATTTTCTAATAGATGACGCAGGGAAACTCAGTTTCTCTCCTAAAAAGTCTTTCCATTTTGTCTTGGGAACAAATTCAAAGAAAATTACCCAATCAAACCAGACACTCTGTGCCTCAACAAGCGAAGAGTGAACTCCCTTTTTCTACAGATTGCAAAGAAATCTCATAGCACTTGACTCAGCTTTAGCAAAGCAGCCAAGAATTCTTCCTACCGTTAGATCCGTCCATATCACTTCCCTCAAGAATTCCAAACTTTTGGCTTCCCTGCTCACGTTGCTCTGTGTAGTCATATGAATATTCTTTATATAGTTAAAAGCTTGCACTGCATCACATTATGATCGTTAAGATGAAGGAAGTCCTACTTTTGAGCTCCTACTCCAGCGTTTCCCAGGTGAGAAGCAGAATTCCATGCACTGGATTTGATAAGGTGAGCGCATCTCAGGGCCCTGCAGCAGCAGGCTGAGCATCATGATCCGACACAACGCGGTCGCCATCAACTTGGGAATCTGATGTTGCTGCAGGTGTTGGTGCTGAACAATTGCTGGGCTGCCCAGAATCGGTCGGATTTTGGGGTTGTCTTGCGGAGCTGGCTGATGAAGCACTGCAATTCTCATTGATTTTCTAAAGACAAGGGAAAGGATTGCATGCAAAAAGTAAGTATAAACGCTCGTGACACTATCCCCAGAGGTACAGCCCCAGATACATTCAGGCACTTCTGGAAATTCACAAAGTGCTTACTTTGAATGCCCGCAACGTAGCAAATCAAACTTAAAGAAGCCAAGCAAAAGTAGTACATTTAAATCCAGATGACACTAATAGCAAGCAGACAGTAGCTTACCTTCCATCTCTTTTCCTAACTGCGCTTTCCCAAGAAGCATGCAAAAAACAAACTTGTTGTGTTTCAAGGGGAAAAAAGAACAATTAACGGGACTTGAAAGTGTTTAGAAAAGATCATTATTTTGATCAAACAATTCTGTAAAATGTTTTCATGCTCCTTAAGTATCGCTTTCCTCAATAGTTTCCTCCCTCCCCAAGATACTGCTCAGACTCTCTGAACGGCAGAACGTTCGCAGTACTGATGGACAATTCCATCCAGCCTACTCCAACGGGCCTCACTAAGGAACACCAGAGCACACTGAAACAGCAGTTACATTCCCCAGGGCTGAAACAGCAAGCTTTCACACCAATACATTTCACACTAGCAAATGATACTCTATCTATGATTATTTGTTTTGCACTGAAGAATAGAGAACATGGCAAGTACGTCCCTTCGCGTGAAGGAATATAAGCAAGCAGTAGCAAAATCGAGCCAAAATCTTAATGAAATAAAGGGGAATAATTTTTGTCACTAATTCCATTTTCTGTGCACTGACCCTCCTTCCAAATGATCTATTTTCATTTGAAGGAGGCTATTTAACAAATTTAGTAAGAGAGCTGGGTAGCCTTTTCCTAGTTTCAGTATTTTAATACCACCAGCCTCAAATAAATGACTGACCACAAAACTTGAAATGTTTTGGAGAAGGTTTGTCCTTTTGGGGCACTGAAACAGGGATAAGAGATTTTGGAGAACACAGATGATGAAGAAAATAATACAGTGGAGTCCGTTGAATTTTGGCACACCAACAAGAACCACTTTTATATCAGCACTGTATTTCTACAGGAAGGAAAGAATAACGAAGAGATCATGTGCCACAGACACACCACCGGGCATGAAAGCCTTTCTGGCCTCTTCACAATTCTTTGTGAAGCAGCTGGTTCGTGTCCAGCAGTGTTGGACATGTCCCTCTCAGACACCACACAACTGCAAAACATTCTTTTCTTGACGTGGTCATTGTGTAAATTCTGTGCCACTGCTTTTCTGTGATTTCTCTTTTGAAAAAAGGGGGACAGCTTATACCAACCAAGACCCAGAGGACATTTACCATTGGGAAACAGCAGTTGGTGTGGACGAATTATTTTGATGTCAGAGACCCAGTGATATCTTCAGTACCACTATAAAAAACACGTTCTTTGACTCAAGGAAGTTCAAAAACAAACGTGAAATTCCTCCACACTCTGCTCCGCTGATTCACACTCATATCCCAAATTACGCATTTCTAAAGACAGCAGTTGTGGAAAAAGCATTTCTGTGTTTACGCCTACTGGGTGCATAAGAAGGAACCTCACCCGTTCCTTCCAGACAGGTAAACATAGTGGTTTTAACATTAACCTTGCTGTTCTAAAACTTGCATTGGCAGCATTCCCCTATTTTGCTTAAGCAGTATGCTTCAGATGATAGTTCAAGATGCAAACCCATCTCATCATTGATGAAGCTCCTACAAGGTATTTTGAGGGGAGACTGGACAGAAGGGAAATGGTGTAAAGTAAGCACCAGCACCCAGACATTTTAAGTCACGGAATGGCTCCTATCTGGTGTAACTCTAGATAAAAAAAGAGATTAACTTTATTTGAACAGAAGGCTCTGTATCCCATCAGTAGTTGTCTGGAACACCTATTTCCACAACAATGTAGACATTTGACAGCATCATCCAAAGAAGCAAAACCAAATAAAAATCACTTTACACTCTGTTAAGCAGCTGGGCATCTTCATGTTCAATTATCACCTTGTAAATTTTGCAAAAAGCATAACCCACAGATTCCAACTAATACAAAAACAAATGCATACTTAAAGGGAATTCAGTATATCCAAGCCTCTAAAACAGAGCCTCTTTCTAGGTCTCTCCTTCCCCTCCCATCTTCAGGAAGATAATACTTACAAAAACAGTTATTCTGGCTATACTACACATAGAAAGCAACTCTATTTCCTGCACTATTTCAACTACTGTTTCACAACTCCAAATTTATTACAAGCTGACAGAGAACACCTGCCAGGTACTAACAGATTTACATAGCTATAAAGGTTTTTAAGCATCCAACAAATACATAAGTACTCCCTGTATGTTAGAAGATTACCTGCAAAGGCTGATTCTCAGGAGTTGGATTGGTTTTGGATAGTTTAACCATCTCTTTTATCTGGTAGACAGCATAAGCTAAGGTGACCCAAGGAGAAGAGCTGATGCCCCAGGCAGGCTTGTTCACATCCTCTTGCTCTTCTTGGTGTTTAGTTTTCTTTAGAGGCAGCCTGGGCTCAGTCCGAGGCATGATATCTTCCGACTGCTGTTGCACAAGGTCAATAGTCGCGATGGGAACAGGACTGGAAGGCACTGGGATCCTTTCCGCCAGCATTGTCTTTTCTGAAGTTTAAAACAAAATAATCACTGGCAAAGCCAACGAGCTTAAAAAAAAAAAAAAGTGAAGCAAGACAATGAACACTAAGTGTTTCTTGCTTTCGTAATACGGTTATCACTGTACTAGCAGCAGAACACTGGCACAAACACCCAGGAGCGCGACACGCCACAATCGAGTTAGGGAAAGGCAACGTGGACGTTGCCTTACAATCAAGGCTGTTCTGCAACTGCAGGGAGGTATTTTAGATGTCTGCGTGAACAGGAGGGGCTAACGAGTATGAAGCGCTCCGTTTCTTCCCAGCTAGCTATTAGAAATACGTATTTTTCATGTTACATGGAAGAGGTCATTTTCATGTTACATGCAAATTGAAAATAAGTCTTTTAGACTTGTGGCAAACTTCTTTCTCTGCATAAAGTCCGCATCTTACAACTCACTCGTACTCATAACTAAACACTGGCTTCAAGCAGGAACCATCCGGTGAAGTCACATGGCCTACATCATCAGAACTGCCGTTTCTGATCTTAAAATTTCTAAACCTACTGATTTCACTTAAAGAAGCTGTTCTACATCTTCACCGCTTTTTTATTTAAGAAACAAACCATCACTCCATGGTTACTATGGAGTGACGCAGTTAGTGAGAAAAGAACAAGGGTGGGGTGACACACTGGGGGAGACAAAATATCCGTCGCTGAGTTTCAGGTAAAGGAAGAAATCCTCCCAACTAACCTTTACATCTAAGGTCTTCCAATAATCTTAAATAGATTTTACTGACTCGAAATGTCACCCATAAAATGACTGTTGTGACCCAACACAATGTGCCCTACAATCTTGAAGAGCCAGAGTATTAAATATAGGAAAAGTCATTAAACAGATTGTTATAAACCCTTGGGTATTTTAAGTAATAACTGTATGTTCTCTACAAGTCTGTAAATAACACACACTGTAAATTTTAAGAAAATATTTTTTCTGAGTAGAAATATTTTACTGATTAAAAAGATCTATTTTTTCAAAATTATAAAATCATATTTTGTTTACAGACTCTTAGATAGTACTAGATATTTTAAGCAATGGCTGGATGCTCTCTAGTAGTGAAGAAATGAAGAGGCTAATCCTGCACACACCTGACCACACGATTAGTTTTACTCATGCAACTGGTCATGTTGAAAGCAACCTAATTACTGCCATGCTTAAGATTAATATACACACTGTTAATAAGGGTAGTGTGTATTACATAGAAACCAAAGACTGAAACAAACTAAACAGTATAAGGCCACTAACAAACTATTATTTTGTAGGTTCACATGTAATTAACCGAAAGCTGATGGGAAACAAAGCAGCAAATATCCCTTTCACCTTTCCATTTCTTGCCGTTATCATCTGAACAGAAGTGAAGAGAATTCTAGCAAAATAAATATTTGACCCCTTCAGTACAGGCAAGTTGATAACTAGTCAAGGACCATTCATTTAATGTTCCAGCTAAAGAAGACTTTCCTTTCATACTCAAAGCTCATACTGGAAAGTAACATTTGGCTAAAAAGAAGTTCAAAAATTCATGACTTCAGAATTTGCCACTGTTTTATTGCCTTTGCAAGAATTAGATTTATGCTAAATCCTTAACTTTGTACCACATATTCCATTTCTTGTTAGCTTTTATATTGATAAAGGTGGAGATGAAAAAGCTCAAATTCCACCTGCGGGAAGATTTCTCAGGTGCCAGAACATAACTGTAGCAGCTATAAAAGTTTCTGTCCTCTGAAGCCACCTCTACAATTTCTGGCAGAGGTGGCTCGCACTGGTAGAATACGAGAGAGTGTAGCGGTCAAGGTGACCTTAAAGAACTGCCGCAACTGAAATGACTCACTACCGCTGTTAAGACTAACCTGGGGGATTCTCAGAGCCGAGAGGACATACAGGTAGTAAAGCAAGTTATGCTTTCCTCCTAGCGACACCCAAGAACGCAATGCTGCCCTTCTTACAGCAGCAGCACACCACTTCAATTTCTACCATTGCTCAGGAAAAAAAATTCTCACTTAAAACCAAACTGTTTTGTCAAAATCTGAGAAAAGACACTAAACATAAAAAATTAAAGATGCAGGGAGCAGCTTCAGAGATACCTTTTTTCACTGTCTCTAATTTTGTAGTGTCTCAGTGACATGAATATTTACCTTCTTCTTCATTGGGAACCAACAGCCACTGGATCAGTGCAAATAGAAGAAGAATCACTAAACAAGCCATCCCTATTCCTCTGAATGTGGCAGCAGGACCTGTAATGAGATTTTATTTTTTTTTTTTTAAATTGAGAATCTACTGACTTAATAAAATGAGTCAGCATTATGTGCTCCTTCGGTATGTATTGTCCCATGCAGACTCTTATTAGCTTGTTTCATTACATTTTCCTCCCCCAAAACTTCAACATTAACCAAGTAATTAGATTCTCATTTGTTCATCAAGAGGCTGCACAGCATCAACCTATACTCTCACAAAGGATTCATTCATTTTACTTACGAATCAGGTTGGAGATTTGCTCACTTACTACTAAAAATATCTAGGCATAACATATTTAATCAATCTGTAATGCTAAAAGGACAAAGCCGTAAGCAACCTCCTCTGAATTCAGTGCTGACCTTGCTTTGATCAGGGGCCTGGACTAGACATCTCCTGAGGTCCCTCCCAGCCTAAGCAGTTCTATGATTCTATGATTTATACAAGTGTATTACTCTTTAAAACAGAACAATACCTTAAGCATAAATAACTTTAAAGCCGGTAGTTCAGAAAAAACAGAACTTCAATAAATAAAATAGAAGTCTTCAATACAATTTTTGCTTACCGAAGTAATTGACCAAAACCCCTCCAACCATAGCCCCGCATCCTCTGCCCAGACCCAAGTGGAGACCTTGCAGGATTCCCTGGGCTGACGTTCTCAGCTCCGGAGGCACTGCCGCGCTAAGGTACGAAATACAGGCTGCCCATATAGCCGCATGTGTGACACCTAGAGAGATGAAACACCGTGAAGAGGACAGGCTCCAGAGGGTACTGACACAACATCAGAGCAACGGCACTCATCTGTTGGAGCATGCATTAGAGAAAACCAACAAAATCCCCTCACTGACAAATGTCTGTGGAGTACAAATCAGCTTTCGGTAACGTGGTACTGGCAGCCAAGCCACAGGGAGACATGGTGACTCCTCCTGCAGAGTCTGTCAATAGCTCTTTCTCCCTCTAAGATGACCTCACGTCTCTTCTTGAGACACAGTCCCTAGGAAGACTTAAAAAAAAAAAGCGCATTGAAAATCTCTCTGCCAGACTCCTTGTCCCTTTGAGGGCCTTTGAAATATGGTCCTGATTTCATAAGCTGCAGGCAATTAAAGCATCGATGCCTCTCAGCAGTCTCCTTACAAGGACAGTCTCCTTACAAAGGTGATAAAATCCAAACAGTATCAGAGATATCCGTGTCATTTCAGAGGCAAGAATTAATCCCCTGCTGCCCTTCTCACTCCACCCCAAAATCAACCACCTCCACGCAAACTCTTTCTGAACTCAACACCAACACGCTCTGCATTTAGCACTGAATGGTCCGGAGGTGAAAAACGCGCATGCTCCTCAGGGTAGGCCAAAGATGCTGATTTTCACGCCTGCTGTTCAGAGGCAGAGTCAGCGTGCCCTGCCTCCCGCTGCAACTGCACGCTGCGTAGGCACTGCTGCACGCTGCTGCCGCCTCGCGCGCCACCCACGCCGGGGACCCGGCACAGCAGAGGCCCTCACTGCTATCAACAACCGCCCCAGCCCTCCAGCAGAGATTTGGGAAGTCTCTCGCTGGCACATGCCTTGTAGATGCAGGGTTATGAACATTTTTTCCTACTGGAGAAGAAGGACAGCTAAGGGGAAAAGACAGTGAATGACCATCAGGACGCAGAACCCCGTGCCAAGTGGAGCCCTCCTCGTCTTTGAGCACCTGCCTGGTGGTTTGGGTTTTTTTGTGGAGTGTGGAAGAACAGGACAGGAAAAGGCAGGGTTGTGGAGAAGTTGGAAAAAGAAAACAACCCACCACAGTTTTGTAGCTCATCACACGTTAAATAAGCCTGAACTATTTTGCCACCCTCAGATTGAGTGGGAATATTTTTTTCTTATTTGAGCGGTATTAAAAATAGTCATCACAGCTTACCAATGCCTATGCTCTACTGCCTCGGTTTTAAAAAAAAAAATGCTGGCACAACTGATGATTCAGTCAACATGTTCCTGTCCTCTACGCTTGACTTACTAAGGAACAGTTGGAGACTCAGTAATTACTTAGGCAGTTAGGCTGAAGACTCACGAGAACAAGAAAATACATGCTTTTGTAACACACAGAATAACTTGGGTTTTGCTTATTTGTTAAAGGATAAATGGCACTGCATGGAATTGATACAGTTCAGGTATAGACACATTAGATGTCCACAAGGCTGTACATTCACTTTCATTCAAAATCTAAATAAAAATTTCTCAAGCTTTGGGTTTGTAAAGGCCACCTTTATACATTCCAGAGGTGGCTTTGGTAATAGCACATCGCCTTGTTGAAAAATAAAAGGCTTACACTAGGATGAGTGTATTTTACCTTACCATTTACAGTTTAAGGCTTTAAAACTCAGACTTTCAATCCAAAAAGCTCAGAGTTTTAAAACTCACTGAGAATCTAGGTTTTTTTTTAAAAAAATGTAGACTCACATATGCATCGGAAATAGCAACCAAGAACCATCCCAATAACAAAGCCAGGCTAATCTAAGGTAGATAATGTGCTTTTGTTTTAGAAAGGATATTAATTAATGTAAAACATTCAGTTTTATCAGCTATTAAAGAGTAAGTCAAGTATTAAAGCCAGGCAAATCAAAAACAAATCAGAAATTATTTGAACCGTGAAGCACAATACCAGGGTATTTGTTTGAAAACAAAAGGCCCTACTTAACCAACAGGTTCTTTACTAGACGATCCAGATAGAACACAGTGTTCCCCGTTCCTCTGAAAACAAATCCATTCCTTTAAACCAGCTTATTTCACTTGCCTTTGAAGATATGGGCTTTTCTTTTTTTTTTTTTTAGTATGTGTACATTACTAATGTGATTTTTATTATTTGACTATTGAACTATTTGACTATTATTGACTATTTGAAACAGTTTTTACAACTTTTACAAGAAGTCTGGTCTGAATTACTGCTAATCACAATTCTTTTTTTCAAAAGAAGCTGTTCACAATATACGTATTGTGACATTATTTGCTAAAACCACTAACCACCATTTCACCATCTGGACTATATTTCCAACAAGTATACCAACTCCAGCTCAAAATAATAACGTTTAGCAAACAGGACAATTTACATATAAACCAAGAGCTGAGGATTTGGGGAGCCACATCTATTGGAAGAGAGATATACCCTAATTATTGCCAGTTAAAGACCCAAGCTTTTTGCTCTCTAGACGTAACTGTGCTGCTGGAGTACTAGTAGGAATCACTTCTTAGAACAGTACTTGTTTTGGAGTTTGCTGGATTACTGCCAAGTGAAAACAGCTAATTTTCAGGTTATCAATATAGTTTTGCACTTCAGAAAATAATCGGTGAGCTAGCATAGCTGTTACCAGAGAATTTGAACCATTGCTTTGGAAAAATAATTTGCAGATAACTAGCACATCAAAACTTAATCCATTAAGTGTGAAATGAACAAGATTGCTTGCGTGTTCACAGATTTATGACATATACACACGCTGTGGGCAGATTCAAAACTCTAAATTAAGAAGCAAGTTTAAATCTGCTCATTTACTCCTCTGGGAGCGCAATGATCTTAAAGAGTCCTCCCATTCCCCGTTACACCGACAGCAACAGAAACACAGCATGGGTCTTATTACAATCAATAGATGCAGTCTGCAGAGTCATCTTCCAGAAATCCCCCCATGCCCTTCAGCGCAGCACACGGGAATAATCCTTCTTGTATTACAGGAACATATTAAAAAGAAAAATAAATTCTTTTGTAAAGCCAGCTGAAAGTGTTGTTGACCTTAAAACCCCTCCATCTGATGGAACTGGAATTTACATGAAATTTAACAGCTTCCTGGAAAAAGAGTTACATACAATTACAACAAGGACTTCACCAAGGGATTTAAAAGACCTATCAACTTGATGCAGTCACGTGGTACCCACATGTTCTGCATAATCTACTTTTTTTTTGTTTTTAAATACTTCTAACCCTTACACATGCAAAGCAGCTACAACTCTTACCTCCCTCTGTCAACAAACTCATTTGAAAATAAGAGCTTCTACCTCACCAAATTTCATTAAGGTGTCACCTCTTCTCCCTGCCAAGAGATTCAGTGGACGGAAAGAAAAGGAAAGGGAAGGAAAGAAAGCAGACCGCAAAGAAACAGGATTTGGTAACTGCTGCAAAAGAAATAATGAATCAAGAAGAAACTAAAACTGCTAAGAGCGAGGAGGAGAAAAGAATAAAAAGGGGGGGGGGAAACAGTCTTCTAAAAAGACAAACGATCTTGCATTCAGCAACACTGAATGAGATTACTGGAATGTAACAAATGTAGTGGCAGTAATCAGACACACATACAGCATACCTATGGACGTTGTGGACACTAATAAACCATGTTAGATGCAGGCTAAAAAGTGCACGTAGAACACACAGAGGCTTTCAGGAGGGTGGGGGTATGTACGTGTTTGTTTTGTTTTTAAATTTCTCATTTGATGAATATAAATAACTGCAAATAGCAGCATTAACCCAAGCGTACGTGGTTCAGCAGTGGCTAGATATAAAGTCTGGCAGATAAATTTATGAGGAAGTATTATTTTGAAGGTCCTTAGTTTTTTCTTTAAATCTTGAGTACTCAAGATTATACCACACAAAAAACCCCACCAAAACAGGTCCTTCACAGCCCTGCTGTAAAAGCAAACCTACATATTAGGCAATTCATATTGGAATTTCATCAGAACAAAAACAAGATTCAAAGTAATAGAAACTTCTTTCTCAGCCATGACTATACTTCTGTGATGCCTCTGGGCACAAACTTCTGGCTGTATTGTTGAGACACAAGTTTTTTTTCTTATATTTTGAGTTGGGGTGTCTCTAAAACAGGATTACCTAGAAGATAATATCCAAAGCTTTGTATTCATCATTTGTTCCCCCTAGATGTTTAAGCAGGCAAAAATATGATACATACGCATTCTTCAGGTTCTTTGTGACATTTTCATATTTTAACACTTGGTATGAACGATGACGGTATCAATTCAATAGTTGTGGTTTGGGGTTTTTTTAATAACAAAATTCAGAAGCTTGCTGTTGTGGCAGTTTTAATACAATAGACTGTTTTTGTTAGCAGGGAGGGAAGGAGCCAGGACACAGATTTCTTTCTCCATATATGTAGACATCTACACAGTGCTCACCAATAGCACTTTGTAACTCAAGTTAAAATCTACCTTACAAAGATTTCTGTAAATACAGTAGAAAAAGTTAATGCAAATTCAAATTACGCTGCACATAGAAGAATAAAACTTCTAAGTATAACCTGTGGAAAATTTTCTAAGAAGTATTCTATAAAGCCAGAGTACTGTCTTTAACAAAGATGGTACAACTATTATTAAAGGCAGGGAAAACATTTTCTGCATTTAAATTAACCATTCTCTTGCAAGCTTACAAACACAAATACTTCAGTATTCTTCAAATACTGACGAAACAGAAAGTAAAATAGCTTACATTTTTCTTGGTTTTGAGAATTGGTACCCACTACAAAGACACGAAAAAATGTCATAAAATGTAAGTTAGAACAATTTATACTTTAACATGGCAATGAAGGTCTTGCAGTCTTTGACAGCACCACTTGAAAACAGGGCTCAAAACACTTTTCATAAACCACACCTCTGCCCTTCTAATTAAATTAGTTAAAGAGCAAGTATCTTAAAGAAGCTCTAGTAGCACAGACAAAGCTATTGAAAGAAATTCATTCCTCTTTAGCTATTAAAAAAAGAAAATTCTATAGTCTAAAGCTATTGATCAAACAGTACAGCTGAAAAACTACAAAATATTTTAACAGAGACAGAATGACCACGACTATGTTCTTTCTTTTTTTCTTTTTTTTCTTTTTTTTTCTTTTTTTTTTTTTTTACAGCATCCTGTCAGGAACTGCGATCTTTTGCATTTAACGAAGTTCACATTTACCACCAAACAGGATTTGCAGTAGGTGTGTACCCAGCTCATGCTTCTGTCTCTTTGTTTAGTTAAAGGGTGTGTTGGTCTCACACAGTTCTGGTTGAATAAACACAGAACTGTGCACAATCAAATGCAAACCCACCCTTTTGACGTCAAATGTTTCCCAAGATAAACAGTAATGTTTTATGAACCTGGACATTCTGGGATATTTGTGGTCAAAAAAAATATGAGAAATACCAGATTTTTACTTAATTACACTTCACTTGAAAACAAGATAAACATAAGCACCTGATCTTATTATACTGGAAAGGCATTACTGCACGGTCATACCTTGAAGTACTTCCATCGGAAGAACAGTCCAGGCGTTTTCCAGATACGAGATGTAAATATATCGAGCTGTATTACAGGCAAGACCAATATACAGCACTCTGAAGGAAGTAAGGAAAAGAGAAATCAGGTTAGTTTGCACTTCCGTTTTTTGGTGTGTTACAATATACCCTACCGGTTCAGAACTCCTTTGCGCGTCTACAAACAGTTTGCCAGCCTAAAGCATTTGCTCAACACAAAACACAGTCTTGCACCCAAACATGAACTCTCCTCTTGCCCACTCCAAACACATATTCAAACCGAGGCTAAAGTTAAGACTCTTTTCAAAATCCTAATGGACAAAAAAAATTCAAAGGGACAGCTGATCCATTGAGATTTTAACTCACTCTGTAGTTCCATGCCACGCTCTGTACAGGGCTGTATTTCACAGAGACCATTTCTAAGCACATTCAACATCCCTTCCAAACAATCTTCCTTTCTAATCATTCAGAGATTCATTCTTCCATTTTAATGTAAGCCTGGTGCAGCCTTACATTATTACATTAATTAATTTTACCCTAATAAATGTAAGTGTATAGTCCCAGGATCTGCAAACTGCTCAGAACTACTCTAAAAACACATCCCACAGAAGCAATATGGTTGGTAACAACATGCCTCAGGATAAAACTTAACCATCCTGTTGAAAAGCAGCAGATGCTGCATCTCAGAATGAAGAGGAAAAAAAGCCCTTATAACAGTTTTTAAACAATGAAGCAGGAAGACTATTTGTGCAGTGCTTTCCCCACTGCACATTTAACCTGATGACTTTTCCCTTCCAGTTTTCAGTTTGCTTAGCTTACCTCCAGGGTGCTTATTCATCGAGCTATCTTTCTCTTATTTTCAGATGGATATTACGAAACAAAGACTTGATTCAAAACATGTTTTTTAGCTTGAAAAAAGATGCTATTGCATGTGAAGATTTTTTCAGGAACAAGGACAACTTATTGTCCAAATATGGCTTCTTGATTGACCCCTGGTCTAAGCACAGACATTGTGAAAGGGCTTGTTATTCTTTGTGCTGCTTTTTTAGTTAGTTATTCTACAAAAGCAGACCGAGATTTAATTAAATGGTACATAGCCACTGAAAAATCTAGAATGAGATGCAGCCATAAGAACACAGCATCTTGTTAACATCTGAAGTCTCCAAATATATATACATGTTGACAGCTAAAGACCCAGGACCATAGTTTTCATCATGTCAGTGATACCAAAAACATTCAAAATTATAGAGACAGGTCTGTGCATTTCACAACAATGTGGATTCACAGAAGACAATATATTTTACTTTCGACAAGCTGGGAAACTCCTCCTCCCCCCATCACACATCAGACCAAGCTGTGTCGCTTCCAGATACGTGTAAGGTCCATGAACAGCTGGTTTAAGCTGCCTTTAGGCAATGCAAGCCCAAGCATTCATTGAAGAAAACACAGGAAGCCATGAAAAAGTTTTGTATTAAACAAGAAGGAACAAACTTGTTCCTTGTGCCACACATCATAAATTTCACCTCCCCCTTTAATTAATGCCTTCTGTTCCAAATAACTTAGTTCCTTTCACAGCCACCACTTAATGTAATCCTTATGTACAGTCACATTTCTGAAGTGTATTAGGACACGCTTGCCACAAAAGGTAAGCAAACACGCAAATTCTGCAGGCTCCTTTCTTCATTCCCCTATGAGTAAGGCTCTTGCGGATACAAAGGAACCACCTCACCATACACTTGTTTTGCCTGATCAGCAATACAGATGCACCCAGCCCTCTGTTTAGGACCGGTTCTTGCCAGCTTAATTTCACTTTTGTCTAGCAAAAATTTTGCCTGTGCCCCGAGAACACTTTTCCCCAACTCAACTGTTCCCTACCACAGCCAGACTGGAGATGTGAAGAGGCCTCCTCCTGCTTCATAGTTTTTCCATCACCACTAACACACTCGGCTACCTGCGCTTTTCTGCCATGTTACACTTGCAGAAAGATCTGGATTCAGAGTTTAAGAGCAGCAATTTAGTCAGGTTCTACCTTTTAATTTGTTAGAATATGTACAAAGTTTAAGGTAAAATAGAGTTTATGGAGATTTCTATAATTATGCTTTTGGAGGGGTCTGTCACACAACAACTTTTGTGTATTTACAGAGTCATTTCAAAAACGTGTTTATAAAAATCACTTAAGCTCTTTATCAGACCCAAATGGATAACGCAAAGAGATGTTACTTATGAAACCAACATGCAGTATCCACAGACACTCCGCGTTCAATTTACAGGTTAAACATTCAAAGCACTGAAACTATATTTATGTTAAGCTGTTTACAGCCATGACTACCAGTCTCTGCTTCCTATAAAAACTCACATGCTGGAATTGTGGTCAGACAAACACATTCAAGTTTAACCTCAAGTAGGAGGTTATTTTCAGAGATTGACATCATCTTCCTAAACTCAATGGCAGTTAGGAGTGCTTCCAGTCCCTAAAGGGGGCCTACAGGAAAGATGGGGAGGGACTCTTTAGCAGGGAGTATAAGGACAGGACAAGGGGTAACCGTTTTAAAATGAAAGAGGGGAGATTTAGATTACATATTGGAAAGAAATTCCTTACTGTGAGGGTGGTGAGACACCGGAACAGGTTGCCCAGAGAAGCTGTGGGTGCCCCATCCCTGGAGGTGTTCAAGGCCAGGCTGGATGGGGCTTTGAGCAGCCTGGTCTAGTGGGAGGTGTCCCCGCCCATGGCAGGGGGGTTGGAACACGATGATCTTTAAGGTCCTTCCAACCCAAACCATTCTATGATTCTATACCATTCAACAATGCTGTCTAAATATTTGATGGCCAGTTTTGTACACTTTTCCTTCACAATATCCTCTCAAAGAACTTCTGTTCTTTACTACACTTTCTGATTACTTATTTCTTTTTAACTCTTTAATTTACTTTTAAATGAAAATCTACTCTGTCATCTCTCAAAAGGTGGCTGGAGGAGGCAAGGCAAAAGATACCTCTCTAATATCTGCAATATTCCCTCCCTCGTAAATCCGCACAATCACAGAACAGCTTTCTAGCTGAACCACTCAGTGTCAGTACTCCAGATTCATCTAGTGACCTGCTAAAATACAATGTTAGAAACACTAGCAGCATGTGTAACACATGCACAACACGCAGTGCACCTGCATATGAACAGTAAAGGCAATGAAGTCAGAAATCAGGCATTTTAATCAGCATATGTTTAGTACGGTCTTGCTTAAAATGCTTCAACAATAATTTGAGTATTAGTTTAAAAAAGAAAACCTGTGAAAACAGAATAGGTTTCAAAATGTTGTAAGGATCTTATATGCCAACACATACAATGGTAGAAACAGAAACCTTTACAAGGCTAGAAAAGGAAAACTGAGCTTCTGTATGTCAAGGGTGTAAAGCCTGTTTTCTTGTAGTTCTGCAAATGACAGTCAATAGCATTTTTTCCTGCTACTGTGACAGCGCATGCAATTCTGGTAATCATGCCTGTCTTCAAAGAATGAGGACCGGAAGGAAAGATTGCATGATAATGTTAAAATAAATACTGCAGAAAGACTATCTACATCTAGGAGTCTAATCCCAGAAGAAAATGTGCAAATACCCTTTTCTTTTTTTTTTTTTTAAACTAATGTTATTAGTGACAGAATTCAGTGTAAGGTGAGACAACCTCAGCACTGAAGGCACCTTACCAAAGAGATGTCAAGCCTCCTTCCCTCTAACTGTGAAATACCCTGTGAAATATTCACAACTAGCTGTGGATTAAGAGGTACTTCTATCTTATTTCATACAAGACCTTACACCAGAATTCCCATAAACATGTAACTGCTTTTATGCCAAAATGGTAAACAAGGAATTTTAAGCTATTAAAAAAAATAATAGTAAAAAAAATTAATCCCAAATGCTTCTGGCTAAGACAGTTCCATGAAGGATATCTAGTTGGAGGATATTCGTTCTTGTTATTGGGAGAATGAATATCTGTACTATAAGGCAGCAGACATACACAGAACTATCAAAAAACATGAGCTATGAACTCCTATACATTCCTCTCTCAATAAAAAAAAAGTTTGCCTCCTCTTGAACAAACCATGCATTATACAAAGTTCAAAAAATACAAGACAGACAGACAACCAGGACGAAACATCTCATAAAACTGTGATGACTAAATTCAAGTAAGCATTGGATAACATTAAAATATGACTAATGTGCATTTCCCAGGTGCAGGTATAAAGAATGCTGTTTTATTGCAAATAGGAGCTAGTGTTTAAACAACTTAATCTTGATCCAATCTTGGCTTCATAGGCTTAAAAGTGCAAAGAAAAAAAAAAAAAAAGAGGAGCTAATCCTGCACATCATCTTTCTTTTTACTGGCCAATGCTCCTATCTCCTTCTATTTCATCTTATTCACAAGCCTACCATGCTTTTATTTTTTGTTCTTTCTCTAGTTGAAGTCTAAGCCTGAATTTTGTACTATAGCAAAATACATTGAAAGAGCATACCCAAGCTAGCTTTAGCTATCAAGACTGTGATCTGTTCTCACCACTCCTCCATCATCATATCCTTCCTCCAGTCTTTGCATGCAATCATGTTTTCTCATACCAATTATTGTCAAATTCAGAGATTAAAAGACTGACTCAAAGTAAAGAGATCCTCCTCTGTTTAAAGGATGAAATAAAACATCTTTTAAGCAATCTCTCAAATTACCATGCTAAGCATCTCAAACATTTTTAGTAGAGGTCAAATGAATCAAAAAAATTCATCCCAATAAAATAAAAAAAAAAAAAAGAAAAAAAGAGCAAAACCACAGAAAAGAATGCACAAAAAACCCAGTGCAGACAGCTTAAAAAACTTAACATCTCAATGACTGTATGATTATAAACAAGGCATTTGGAAAAGACATGATGCTAACAGCACACAGAGCTCTGAGCTCAGTTGCACAGGGTACCCGAGTAAATATAAAAAACCCCAAAACTTTAAGACTTCATTAACTCAGATTCCTCCCTGTCTTTCTTCCCCTGAGCTTTTTTTAAAGAGTACTGTAGGGATTTATAATATGCGAAAATTGAGTCAATTGTGAGTTTAATGGAAAACAGTGTTCATCAATATGCTGGAAGCATTTCACTTACACAAGACAAAAACGACGGGGGAAGCCCTGCGCAGCCATCTCACTTCAGCAGCTAACACACACAGTCGCAACTAAAGGAAGAGCGCAAGGAACTGAAGCGGTAAGCGACACTACCGGGCTGCAACCTCATTCTGCCAACACCCAGAGTCTGATTACGAGGGCATGTGCACAGGAGGTGCTCACCTCGCTGCTTCATCTCACCCTTCTCCCCTCGCAGCCTGCAAGTGACACCTTTCCAGGCTACTACGGGGGGGAGCAAAGAACTGCCCCACAAGGAAAAGCAGGCTGGAGGTTTCCAGAACGCTGCTACTCACAGCAAAAATATTGTACAATTAATGGTATTTATATGTCGAAGCAGACAATCCTTGAGTGGGTGGCGATTTATAAAGATCTCTAACTAAGATATCTTCTGGAACCATCTGCAAAAGGGTATGGTGCCAGGCATAATGCACATACCAACACGCAACTAAAATGCAAAGGAAGCATTTGAGAGCATTTTTAACTCCTAAAATAATAATAAACTCCATCAGGCAAGCTATGTAACTGAGCAGGACTCGGAAATTTAGAATAAAAGGATTAACTTCAATTTCACTTTGTAACACAAGGCTAGGCCTGAAATTCAACATTCTTTGTATAGCGCTCTAACAATGGCTAACATCTTACCTGATATGACCAACTAATTCAATCAATTTGTGGCTGAAGAAGTAGGCAGTCAGCTCAGACACATGACTGAGCACAGAACAAACTCCAAAGAGAGTGGTGGTGCCATTCAAGTCTTCCAAGTGCCAGTAAAGAAAGGTGAACACAAAGCCATATCCAAAGCCCATGAACCAGGCCACGAAGAGCACTGAGCCGTACTGGATGCTACACAGCAGTTTTATTAAGTCCCAAAAACTGAAAGACTGCGACTGGCTCATACTGGTAGGAGTGTTATCGGAGGATTCATTGGAGGCGCTTCTGTCCACCTGTGAGATTTCTACCTCTTTTCTCTTATTTTCATCTTGCTTGAAGTGTGCATAATGAAATCGAAACTGGGTGGCCACAATTAATGCCATTGTCATCAGAACACCAAAAACGATGAAAACTATCCTGTAGTTCTTGTACTCAGGCGCTTTACATCCTTGACCTTCAATGCTGACTTCTGTATGGGTATAGTCAATGCCAATTCCCACGGAGAGCATGGCCAGCCCCCAGCCCAGAGACCCCCACATGCGCTGCAATCCATACCGGTCCCTGTGTTTGCCAAGGTACTGCAGAGTTACGGTGTCCACAATAGTAACAGAGGAAGCACTGAAAAATTCTCCTATTATGACAACCAGCAGAATGAGTAGAAAGATGGCTTCTACCTCTTGTTGATCATAAACGAGCACAGCTTGGTCAGAAGGCGTAGGCTTTGTGGTGATGGCAGCTGGGGTGGTACTCGGAGTTGCATTCCCTGGTGAGACTGGGCTAGCAGTGGTGTTTTTCAAAATAAAATGGGTACTGTTTTCCAAGACAAACTCCACATCACTGCTCTGTGTAGGTAACAGGAATGTTATTTCAGGATTGGCTGTCCCTGTTGTTTCCAAAGTCACTGGACTGGAAGTGAGCAGGTCTCTCTTCACACGAACTTTCGGGGATGCGGTACTCACTGCGGTTAGCGGAGGAGACATTGAGGCATTTTGCGAAACTGTTGTTAAAAGGCTGCTTGCATTGGTGGGATGTGCTGGCGGAAGGCCCTTTGGTACGCATCTTAAGGTGGCTGGTCTAACAAATCCAATCCCCAGGTTAAATAAAACCCAGCATAAAAGCGAAAAGAGGAGGACGATCTTCCCTTTCTTGAAGCGGTCTGCCACCACTCCCCAGAAGGGAGCACTGCAAAACTCAATAAAGTACCTGATGCCCACTAGAAGTCCACTCTGACTGGGTGACATACCCAGCTGCTTGTAATACACAGGCAGCAAGGGGTAGAGTGAGCCATATGCAGAATAGAAGAAAAAATAAAAGACCTTTGAGATCAGAAGATCATTGTTTATTTTGACGCAGTGCTTTTCTAACCAATCTAGCTCTTCATCTGGGACAGTGGTTGTCTCCGTCGAAGGGGATTCATTTTGGGGTGGCAAGTCTTGATCCTTGGAAATGCCATTGAAAGGATCAGCAAGCACATACTTTCTCTTCTGTTCTTCTTCATCATCGGTTAAAATGGCAACCTTATCATCAGCTGCCATGGTTTACCACAAGCATCCAATATCTGATGCGCTCTCAAGGAACTGTGGCTACCCTGCAAACAAATAAAACATAACATGGTTAAGGCACCACACAGGAACAGACCTGCAATGCCAGTCACTGAGGACAAAGACAACTTCTTTTTGTAAGTGACCTTCCTGAGCAATACATGCAATATCAGAGCAGGGAAGACCATTTGTCTAGACTAACTAGTGGTACATGGTAGTATCAATAAAAATGTGTTTTATGACCAATCCTGTGAAGTTCTCCCAACAGCACCTTTAATATTTCGCAATAAAACATCTTTCATGTTTAGGACAGAGAATAATTTATATAGTCAAAGTTACTGTGGCAATTAAGTGCTAGCATTTGCAAGTCTCTTCTTTCAAGTTGTCTTTTCTCCCCCAAGGCTAACTGCTTTATTTCCAGTATTCCCTACTATACCAAAGGATAGCCATGATTTCATAATTTAATAATGCAGCCACATATATATCCAGGGTTTTTTAATTATCAAAACAAATTATCGTCTGAAGCCTCATAACGGCCTTCAAAAGGTTCATCAATCTCCTCTTGAAATGTAATTTTGTAAGTACTTGACAACCACAGCAGAAATTGGTGGGAGACTTGAGTTTCTAGGCTTAATGGGAAGAGAGGTGGGGATTAGGATGGGGCTACAAGATTAAAACGAGGGACCCTCAAACTTAGGATAACGACCTCAAAGGCATCAAAGACCTGGGAGCAAAGCAACACAAGGACAGAAAATAAGTATAGGCCCTACAACGATCTCTTCAAGTCAAATTCTGAAATTGAAGAAAGGTGGATCAGGAGATAACTGTACTGCAGTTCCCCACGCTTATCCTTTCCAGACGTAAGAGACTGCAAAACTCACAAGCACAGTAAAAAATAAATTCACCACTACTTAGACTTTGATTTGACCAACCAGCTTGCACATCAAAAAACAACAAACCATTATAATAAATTAGGCTAGGTAATAGAAGCTTTCCTTTCAAGGAACAAAAACAAAACAAAATAAAAAGCTCTTCCAGCAGGCTACCAGCTCAAAATCATTACATTAGGCAACTATTTTTGCTATATTAATATCTGTAAATTTAAGCTAGGAAGATTAGCTCATGTTCATTCTGAGGAAGTGGAACATTTAATATATTTTGGTTTTGTCATCCCTTTGCTGTTTGGATTAGTGTTACTATCACACAGGAATCCTTTCAAGAACCAATATTTGAAAAGAGCATTTAATTCCAGAAGAACCTGAAACTTCTCCAAGAGCATTCAATTTATGATCAGGAATATCTTCCCTAGGAATCTGAAGTATTTTTTTGCAGGTCTGCACTTTTTCCCACTAGCAGAGCTCCAATGAAATCGCAGTCTTTCAAAACTCAACTGAAAGCACAGTATCTTCCCCTTGAAATTAGTCACACATTGGTGTATCCAGTGCCTTTAAATTATTTAATTATAATTCAGAATTTATTTAAATACTGACAACGGATTTGCAAATGGATGCAAGGTTAGTAATAGCAAAGTGACTCTAACATTCACAAGTATGATAAACTAATTGTTTCTTACTGATGCAACACGCGCATAACAGCAGACAGAACATGCCATGGATACTTCTAAAAACAACAGTCCATTACAATAATCTAAACCTTACGAAGTTCAGTGACAGACAAGTCTAAAAATACCATTGTTAAAATCCCAAACACTCATGAGGTTTGCGTGTGTTTTTCACTTTTAAATGTCATTTCTATGGGATACTATCTATGAAGATCTCTGGTTTCACTTAGGGAGAAAAGGTTGCATAAAAATCTAGGAACCTTAAATATTCATGCATTCAAGGTCAGAAGTTAATCAAAATGATGCTAGCACATACACATAGACTGCTTTTTTCTCCAGTTTCTTCAGAGACAATCTGATTTAATAACAAAAAAGTATTTCAAGCATCAAAAGATTAGAAAAAGTCCTAATTAAGTTAGAACAGTCAAATGTGAAAACACATTTTCTTTCTCTTACCTGCTACCATCAAAAGCCACGTGAACCAAAACGCAGCAGCTGTCTAGTTAGCTCCCGCAATTTTTGGTTCAGGCAGCCACTTCCACCTGACAGTTGGAAGGACTGTGGTTTTTTTGCTCATATATTTGCTCATTTTTGGCTTCTATATCCATCAAACAACTCCTTCTAATGAGTAAATTAGATCAGTCATCATCTGTGCTTTTATTTCCTTTATGCTTCGCCTTGCTTTGACAACAAAGACTCCAGAACTTTTGCAGGGCCCCACTTATGTCAAGGTGACGTAACTGAGGTTTCAGTGTTATTCCTACCAAAACCAGTATATGCTCAACTATTTACAGCAACTTGCTTACTAGCTGTACCACAGCTTTACAGCATTTAATTTTGAAGAATGAATTTCCTCCCCTTTCCCCATGACATGACAAGATAGAACTCACATTTCAACCAACTGCATATTAGGACAACTTCTTTGCAAGCATGAATTGAAATTATCCCAATTTAAACAACACAGTCATATTCCTTATCCCTACATATGAGCTCTGAACCATCTGATTTCATATAAAGTATACTGAGGGCTTTCAGAGCAATTAGCATCCGATGTTTTTTAATTCAGTTTCTTTTTCTATTGGAATGGGACTTCAATTCTGTGTGTTGTATGAATAGTGTGTATATTAAAAATTGTTCTACTGCTAGTCTTTAAACACTTCAGTTGCTGCATCTTCTTTACCCCTCCGTAACTTCTATCTGCCCTAGCATCCATCTTCTTCTAACCTGTTGTGTGCAACGATTAATCCAAAAAGAGCTACTCCTCGTATTTTGACTAGATCATCTTGGGTAAGAATCCTCTGAAAAGAGTATTTCGTAATAATTTCAGTAAATATTTTCCTACCCTAGGAGTGTTTCATTGAATATTATTAATAACACATAATATACTCTTCAGAAATATAACAGCATCAAGACTGGTGGGAGCCATATGGCATTCTTTAATGTTTTGATCACTAGCTTGTTTAGGAGTTAAGTTTTTGAAAGTGATTTTATTTAGCAATTTTTTAAATTCTAAAAATAAATGACTGAAAATGAGAAAACCAACAAAGCGGCATTGTTACTGAAAAAAATCTACAAAAAATTTAATAATCTACAGGGCTTTCCTTCTACTGGCAAAGAACCTGTGCCAGTCAGGGACTGAATGTGCAGCAACTCAAACAGATGGAAAAACAACACGCTTTTAAGTGAGAAGAAACTAGTTATCTACTGGTTATTTTAACCATAGCCTTAAAATACTGCATCTTCACTTTGCAAAAACTTCTTCTGATCCACAAGACAGCAGGAGGATAGAAGACAGCACTACCAGCAAGTTTAAAATGAACAGCAGAGAATAGGAGTGGGGAAGTTCAGAGAGTAAACAGGATAGATTTCACCATGAATATAAATTTTAACTCATTTGAGGCAGAACAGAGGAAGAAGTTTTGGTAGAGGCCTGTTGAATGTCATCAGTTCATGTGAGACCATAGAGGCTGCATAGTGGTAATATCACTCCGAAAAACGGGATTAACAGCTTTGAAGCTATCTTTCCCAAACTTAGCTAAGTGGCACAAACAGAAAACAAAGCCCCAACACGCAAATTGAAACTTCTGCAAAGATCCTGAGAAAGCCCCGCCAAGCAAGCAGACAGCACAGCAGACGTACGTCACAAGAAAGCACCTTGGTCCTCCGACAGACAAACAAGTTTTTGTCTTCCCACAGGTTTATGTTTCCAAACCACGACAGAACTCAGAACAGGGAACCAAGTCTTTGTTCCCTCACCATCCCATCACCCCTGATGTGACTACAAGGGAAAAGACTTCACTAAAATCCAAACTGCTCACTTTCCCCCCAAACCGTGATCCTACCGTACTGGCCCAAGTCCCTTGCTCGCAGCTGCACAGGAAGGTTGTGGCCAACCCGGCTTTCTCAGACCAGGGATTATTCTGCAAGATCACTCGGCCTCTGAGCCTGTTGATGAGCAAGCGCGTGTGCTTCTTTTTAGATATAAAGAACATACTTGTTAACCACAAGACTATTCTTCCTTCCAGCTTTGCACAGATAGGGTTTTTTTTAATGTAAGTACCAGAGTCTATTACTTTTTCTAAGTTTCCTGATACAGATTGCTGCCGCCTGGTTTATATGTATTTCTCTAGCAAGTCAAAATCCACTTTCAAACCCTTACATCTATGACACATCTTTCATCCTGCCATCTTCCGCAAACAGCTACAGCACATTTCCTGCAGACTTGTACCTTTGGGCAGCTATCTGAGGAACAGAGGAAAAACCATTTGTCCCAAGGAGTTCAGTGATGACAACGTGATGCCCATTTTAATGGCTGTAATGAGGCTCTTTGGCAGGTAGCTGGAAAGAGGCGAATATGGGTATTCTACATTTAGTTAAGTATCTTCTTGGCATTCTTGCCTTTTTTATTTCTTAAATCGATCCTTATTTACTCTGGCTCTCCTAATAATTAAGAGGATTTCAAGATCAGAAAGGATAAAAAGCCAATCTATTCAAGACAACCTAACATTACAAGAAGTTCCCTATAAAAAAAGGAAAATGATAATAAGGAAAATAATAATACAGTATACTAAAACCCCAGCTCTCCCTTTGGAGTCACTCTTCCCACAATCTTGAAAAAAAAAAACCCCAAAACACACGCTTTGCACTGTATCTGAGGAAAAAAAAACAACAAACCAATCAACAGATCAGACTGAGGCAGCAAATCCCTAAACCTCTCAGGGAAAATACCATGGCACTTACAGCACAAGGCATTAAAACTTCACTTGCAGACCAACAACATTAGATTTGGGGTGAAGGAGTACTGTTGTTTTTAAAGAAAGTTTAATTCACCTTAAATATTCCATTCGCTAGGCTTTGAGAATTAAAGTATAATTAAGACTCACACAGCAGAGCCTCAAAATCAGGGGCGGGATGTATACTGAAAGTAAAAAACAAAACAAAACAAAACAAAACAAACAAAAAACAAACAAAAAACCCCCCAAAAACCCAACAAACCCAGGACAGTTCATCAGAAGACAGTACAGATGATCTAGGGTAGCCTAACCCATTAAATACCTACCAAAATCACTGTAGAAGATTCATATGTATACAATCTCAGAAAACATACTCTAAGAGTAGAATTGCGAAACAGGAATCAGTAATTAATCTCTCAAGCAACATGGAGCCATAAGAACAGAGCAGACTAGCTTGCTCTTTGCATTGTGTCAATAAATCAAAGCCAGCCAACATGGCATCACATCTTATTTTACCCCTTTCCGAATTTCACTGACTAGCAAACTGACTTTGCAGCAAACACATGAAATTCCACACGAAGTTTTCATACAAACATTCTTAAATTTGCTAACAGAAAACATGTTTCATGAATAACCCTTTTTTTTAAGTCACTAATAATAGTTTCATTCAGAAAAGGTCTGTCCTAGAGAAATAAACTTAAAAACCATCCACCTTCCAAATAAAGCTCACCTCACTCATCCCCCGGCTGGTGAAACTGCCACAAGGAGTGCACCCATCATATCGCCCATGCACACCATCTCCTCCTCAGCCCGACTTCTCCCATTGATCTAAACTACAAAACCTTTGGATCAAAGACTTTCTGCTACAGTATCTGTGCAGCAGCTCTCCAAATTAAGCCCTGCATCCAGCAGGCCTACAAGGCATCACTGTAATCAACATGAATAAATAGACCACGTTTTCCATTTCTAAGCAAAGTTCACCCCTAAGGAACAGCCTGGTGCTGTCGCCTGCGTCCATGCCAAAAAGGAGGAGAATGTTATGCAAACAACTTACATCATGACAGGGGAGTGTGCAGACTTCATTTACTCCTGCATCACGTTCCCAAACCTCTCCCAGGTTGGCCAGCCTCCAGGTGGAGACCATGGAGGGGCTGTCCCCTGCCCAGCCACACGGACCAACTGGCACAGACTGACCCACCGGCCCCACACCACCATCCCCTGCTCTCTAAAGGTAAGCAGTCCTCCTGCGAGGCCCCAGCAGGGACACCTTACTCAGAGTTCATAAAATCAGGAACAAATCACATTTAGTGAATTAACTTGGTGCTGGGAAACATATTTGTTTCAAGTCTGCAGCAAGACATTAGTATTATAACATTAACCACCATAATTAGGGTTTCCACAAAGTGGAACCACTTTGTTCTAAAACACTTAACTCTTAAAATTGCTTTATTTTGTGTTGCTTGGCATGCACTTACTTAGCGTGTTGGTCTATAGGTTTTTCTGCTTCATTCAAATATGCATACTAAACCCCACATACTTTGACACATTTAGTCAATTAGATTGAGAGACTACAGCATGTCTGCAGTATGTCAAGATCAGGTTTCTAATAGGTTTAATGCACTTTATAATAGGTCTGAAGTTGCAAAATTGATACAATAGTGTTACTATTAACATTAAAGACGACAAGAACACTATCAGATCCTCATCTGTTGAAGAAAAAACATTAGACTCACATCTTAAGACTCCTGCTTTCCAATCATGTTTTCCATTTAATATGTGCAAATTAAAAAGTCGTAGCAGACTATTTTTAATCAGTTTTAGTCAGTATTAGACTTCAATTCTTTAAGCAGTTTTTTATTTACCAACTACATAACTACACTGCCAAGGTTTACACTTCATTAATGAGGGTAAATAACAAGCATGCCTTCAACCACGGGCCAGGCAAGTGCCCAGAGTGAGAGCCGCAGTACTCCGCAAGCACATCTGGAGCAGCTCTGGAGCACCGGGGAGGGACGCAGGCACCCAGCCGCCCCACCAAGCCCGGCAGCAGCAGGAGCCGTGGTCTGCTTCAAAACATAGAGGCCTGACAGGCAATTCCCAGCTTTAGGGACCAGCCATCGCCACTGTGGCCGGATCATGTCAGCAGGTCACACTCTCCCATGCTGCTGTATAAACTCAGGCCCATTAGGCTGTAGCTGAAGATTACAATGAATTTTAGGTTGTATTTAAACCGTACCCTAGCACCAGCCACATCAGTGACCAACCACAGCTTCCTCATATTAGCTCCTCAGATGATTAGCTTTTGCTCTAATATTCTCACTCCACTTGTTTGGTGGGGTTTTTTTTAACCTGCTTAGGATTTTTACAGAGTTTATGACCACTATCACAAACCATCCTTAAAAGAGAACTGCTCTCTTTTTCCTTATTCCCCAGTGGGTCTTTGGAGAATATAAACAAAATAAATGTTGCCTTTGTCCACTATGTATACCCAGGGAAACAAATACAAAAAAATAACCAAGCTAGAGAACAAGCATTTTGCAATCTTTTTCCTTGGACATTACTAAATACAGTGGACAATGAGACCCTATATATCTTAGTAACATCATAATGCTTTGGGGGAGCTTTTACTGAAATACTTCAGCTTTATGTTCAGACAACCACTCTCCTCTCCCCTAAACTTCAAGTTTATTGCTCTTCAACACCACATTTTTCATTAACACAACATTTAAAACGAGTTTGCGGTTAAAACTTCAGAGCTGATGACCAAACATGGGTTTTAAACTCCATCCAACAGGATATAACAGGCATACATAACACCTATGGTACCTCTAGCACCAATTTCTTAAACAAGCATCTATTCTTATGCTTGTTTTAACAAACACAGGAGTAACTGACAACCTGCTTACTAAAAATCATCGTATTTTAAGGATTTAAGGGTTCAGAAGCCAAGTGACAGCCGCAAGTAACACCACGCCTGGATGCTGGCAGCAGGGATGGGGCTGCTCCCAGGGGACACGGCCCAGCCTGCGGGCACCTCTGGGGACCCCGACACCATCGTGGTCGGGCAGGAGGGCACGGGGTGGTTTGGCCTTGGATGGGTCGGTCGCACCTACAGTGGTTACGCTTCAGGCACATGGCTGGGATCCTGGAGACACGGCCAGCATCCTAACCAGGTCACCGCTTAGCCACAGTTAACACCAGCGGACCTCAGCGAGCACACGGGACCAGCCGGCTCAGCTGAGGAGCAGCTGACGGGCTCCGGCGCGGCGCAGGCAGGAAACGCCTCCGAGAAGGAAGAGCAGAACAGAGCAGCCACCGAGGAGGCAAGGGAAGGGCTGAGGCAAGGGCCCAACGGCAGCAACCCGGGCGGCTGCGGGGACAAGGCCCGTCGCCCCCGCTGGGGAGGGAGCTGGAGCCGGTACCGGCTCAGAGATTGGGAACGGACCGGCCTCACCGGCAGCCGCGAGGTGCGCCACAGCCGGCCCGCCGGCCGCCTCGCCCGCCGGCCTCCCCGCGGGGCCGCAGCGATCCCCGGGTCGGTGCCCGCCGGCCCGCGGCCGGGCCCGCCGGGTGCCGGCGCCCCACGGAGCGCGGTGAGGGGAGGCGGCGGCGGCACCCAGCCGTGCGGCCTGCCGCGGGCCTGGCTGCCGGCCCGGCCCCCCGCGCACCGCGGGGCCGCGCTGACTCACCTCGCCCGGGGGCGGCTCCGGGGGGGCGCTCAGCCGGGAGCATCGCAGCCCCCTCCCGCCACCGCCTCCTGCCGCCGCGGCTGCTGCGGGCGGCGGCTCCGCGCACCCTCGCCCGCCCCCCCCCGGCCGGGCCGCGCCGCGCCGCCGCCGCGGGGAGGGACGGAGCCGCCCCACGCCGCGGGGGGAGCCAAGCACCCGCTCGCCCGGCGCCGCCTCCGCGCCCCCCGCCCCCCCCGGGCCCGTCCGAAGCCCAGCCGGCGACCAGAGGGCATCCGGGGCCAGGGGCCGGGCGTCTGGTTTCTAATAGCGTCTGCGGAGCGTTCGTGGACCCTAAAGCGCCCAATAACTCCGTGTGCGCAGCGGTTCCCACTCCGCGGAAGTTCCCAACGCGTACGGCAGCGTAAAGAATTAAATTATTACCTGTAGTGCCTTCTGCAGCCGCTGGCATCAGCCCTTCAGTAACGCAGTTTCCTAGAATTATATACAAATAAAATTACGTAAATGCTTAAAACATCATCATCATAACACACACACCCCCCCCGCTGCAGTAATTACGAAGGCAGATGAGCCGGGGCAGGGAGGGTGACTGCCCCGGCAACAGCCGAGCCGTGCGGCGCGGCCGAAAGGCCCGCGGTGTCAAGCTCAGGAAGGGGAACGCTGAGGACAGAAAGCGAAAGGCCGGCTGAGATGTGGGGTGTTTACCGGCCCTCAGCTCAACGGGATATCGTGAAGTTGTTTGAGGATCGATCCCGGGCGCTGCAGCCATGGTGTGCTGTGCCCGAGCTCCGAGGGGCCGCGGTCCAGGCAGAGTCAACAAAGCGCGGGGGCTCCTCCGGCCATCCCTCCCGGCAGCACGGCGCCGGCGCTTTCTGCCCAGGGCAGTGACCAGACCGCAGGCCACGCTCACTGGCATACCACAGACCAAATGCGTCTTCTTATCTGCACCTCCCTCTTCTCAGGGAGGATCCCCCTTTCCTCAAGGAAAAATAAATTATTGCATTATTTTGCCCAAGGTAAGAAATGGAGAGGAAACTACAGGTTTGCACAACAGAGGCAGATGGAGAGGAATGGGAGCACCACGGGTGTTTGACCCATTTAGTTTAAGTCCTCACCAAAGTGGAAGGGACAGCTGTCCCCATGGAAGGCAGTGCTCTCCCAAGGTCGTTCCCCTGCCACGCTAAAGTCCTGATGGAGTGCCATCTTTGTGGATACAAAGGCCATCAATAACACCATCCAATTAAAAGCTTGTCTACCCTGTCCTGGTTTGAGGTACTACCCCTATAGCAAAGGCCTCTCCTGAAGGAGGCTGGAGACAAAAACTGACTTTTGTAGAGGAGATGACCTGGGGCAGGAGGAAGCTTGTCTATCATCTGTCTCTGGAAGGATTTTCAAAACTCTTAATCTTTGAAAATCTCCCCCATGGCTAATTAACCACAGAGAGAAACCATGTCTGACGAGACCAGGAGCGCGGGCCTCCTGTAATCTTGCAGAATTCAGACAGACAACTATCGGCTCATACAGTGGGGTTTTATTACAAAATATTACTGTAATAAACCAGATGTCATCTCCAACCAAAATTATTTCATCTTGATGGAGACTTTTTGGCAAATTACTACAAATGCTTTTAGGGAGAACATGTATTTCAAATCATTTCCAGTCATCGTTTGTGAACTGAAATGGGAAAGCTGATCTGTGTAGTCGCAGACTACATTTACTGGAGCCATAAAAGCCATCTTTCCCTAAACTCTGATAACCCGACATTGCAAACACAGGGACACCCCACCCCACCCCACCCCCCAAACTACACACTAAGAATGTGACCATCTTCTGCATTTTTGCTTGTATAACCTTGTCTTGGAGGAGTAATATCCTGATCATCCCCCTTCCTTCTACTCGGTTTCTGAAACGCCAGGGCTATTTGCTTAAAAAAAGTTACTCTCTGGATGCATTTCTTTGCAGGGTGTGGCATCACCTGGTACGTGAATAGGGCGTTACGTCTGATGACCAGAATATAGAATGGGACTAATACAGAGTCATTTACAATGTTTTCTTCATAAATATATATATACACACATTAAACTATATAAGCCAAATAAATGGTTTCTTACTGAGTTTAAAAGCTGAATCTGGTACTGACTGAGTTTGGTGGCCGAGCTCAGACTGGGGCCTCCATTCGGTGAGCATCGTAAGGTACGCGTTGCGAAAAGCCTTAGCATCAAACAGTATTATTTCCAATCTGACAAGCTACTCCAGCATGAGCGGAACAGAACATAATAGAGCTCTGCATGGTTATTTCTTTCAGTGAGGCTCTGTGTAAAGATCTGGATTATAGCCTGTTAGAAATTATTACATTTGCTCAGAGAGTTCTTTCTCTGTTCTTTCAGCTATGAAAATGAGGATTAGCAAAAATGGAGAAACTGCTGCACTGCACACAAACTGTCCTCGTGTACTTTTGTCACAAAGGGCTGTGTATTTCTAGCCAAAGCAGTGTTCAGAGAAAAGGAAATGCAGTCGTAAGCCACTTAAAGTTTCCTATTAAAACACTTGCTACTATAAAACATTAAAGAAAATAAAAAGCTGAGGCACGTGCAAAATCCATTGAAATTAATTGAAAGATCTCTTTTTTCAAAGACCTCTGGATCAAGGTCCTAATCACAGTAAAATGTGATACATGGAGAAACTACCAATCAACAATCTTTTTCTCTTAGCTAATAGATAGAGTGATACTAATAAATATGTACCTGAGCACTGGATATTAGAATATTCAGAAATAATACTTTATAAAATAAATATAATTCGTACATATACTTGCCATATAATAAACTCTGTACTATAAACCCACACCTGGGTTAAACTTGCCCATGAAACAGAAAGCATGCCTGTGGATTTTGGGCTTTTGGTTCAATGCATACGTTACTTCATAAAGACTTCAATTTATGTGTGCTATACAACTTTACCATATATCATGGTGAGAATACTTGCCAAAAATAGTCAAAAATGCCTCACTGCTTACAAACCAACCAGTCACATTTAATGTCTGAAAGAAAGCCCCAAATAAACTGAAAAATTACATCAAAGTAGTCACCTTTTAAAAGTAAAATAAACAAAATTACATACAAATAACTTCTGGAACTGCACATTGCTAATGGTAGTAGATTTTGCTTGAAAAGGACTCAGTGGTGTCAGCCGATTCAATGACTTGTTACTCAGGTTAGAGGAAAAATAAAGCAAATATAGCGTAGAACACAAAACTTCCATGGAAAAACATCTGGTATGTTATACGTATGATATATGCATTTGTGTTTCTGATATTTTCCAGTAATGGCAAAGGTAAAGTATCTGAGCCCCATCTTATGGAGATGGTTTCTAGGAGCTTAAATTTTAATGTATAGAAAAACTTCTTGGTTTCTTTCATAAGCTAGAGCTATACTTTGAAATCAAGAATTTCTGGTTGACACAAAATATTCCGCTGTCCATTAGCAGCTTTTAACTCTGAGCCACAAAGAAAAAAAAAAAAAAAAAGATGAAAAAATCATTTACATCAGTCAGATTAGAAAGATAAATCAAAGCTGAGATTTGTGCTGCTGGAACTTGCTCCAGAGCACAGTGAAGACAACAGAAAAGCTTTCATTTCCATCAGACCTTTGATATATTTTGCATAACATGAACAAAACTACTTTTTCAGTCAGTCCTTTGCTAGGAAAGGCACTGCATGAAGGCAACTATGGCGTTCGTTTCTTCCTCTTTAGGAAGTTCTTCATAACACGCCAGTTTGTGCATACCCCAGTGTAAATCTGGGAAGAAGTTAAGTCATTATGAGGAACAAAGCGGCTTTTCCCTGCTGTTTCAAAGACTAAAAGCAACTATATTACCAGTAAGAGAAAAATCCCAGAGGAACTGAGAAATAGTCATCCAGTGAATCAGCAAATCATACACAGCTGCAAGCAATGTTAATGGTAAGCGAGGAGAGCATATTCACAGCCGGTAAGACAGCGTTGCAGTGGTCTCTCTGGTTTGGCAGGAAGCATAGGATTCCCTTCCTCTGATTTTCAGTCTAACACTTTTAGAAGCATTACATTAATTAGCAAAGAAAAGGCAAAGCAATGCGCAAAAGCAAATAGTAGTTACAAAAACTGTGTTTACTGTGACTGTGTTTACTGTGTGCGTATATCCATACTTTTTCCTACTGGATAGGCCTTTTTTTTTTTTCCTCCCTCAAAATGAGATTTGTGTTTGCATGGTATCTGCTTATGCAGTGGTCAACCTTTCCTCACCCCACGAAACTTTGAACCTACTGGCAGGTATAAAATCTGATGTGCAATGACAGTCTCACGAATATTAAATTTCTAGAAGGTTGTGTGAACATCGGTGGCTGGCGAAGGAAAGAAAGGCAAGACAGTGCCCTCCGTGGGAGGAAAGCCCACAGCGTGAATGCCATAGCGGGCTCCCATTCAGCCGGTGAATCACTGTTTGTGCCTGAGCAGCAGTGAAGTTACCCTGTGAAGAACTGGGAGTCAGGTGAGGGAACAGAGGAAGGAACTGGAGGAAAGGGAGAAGGGACAGTTGAGGCTTTTAAAGTGGTGGAATCAAGTGTAACACACAAACCCATAGGAAACCAAGCTTCATTAGTTTTGCTGTCCACAGAGCTAACTCTTTACGTTGGGCTGCTGCTAACGTTGATGCCGTTGAGTATGTGCAAAAACGTGATGACTTTGATCCTGTCATAAGATCCACTGCTACAGATTGGAGAGTGTGCAAAGCCCCGCTGACTCTGTAGTCCAGGCAGGAACTAGAGACAATTTATGCAATTTAGCCCCTGAACTTGCAGTGAATTCTGCATTGGCCTGTCTTCATGGAGGGAGGGAAGCGTAACTGCCCAGAGCTTTGAGATGGATCTGCTTAGACCTTCTTATAGCGGAGTCCCCAGAAAAGACCAAACTTCTAAAACTTAAACAAACAGCCCCCACGTGCACATGCATTTTATCCTAAATAAAAACCAGAAATGTTAAAATAAAAACGCAAAATGGCTAGGGCAGCCAGAATAGTTAAAAATATGACATGTACACCCACCTCCTCTGCCCACTATGTCCTGGCAGGATGGGTCCTTGCTTCCATACTTAGCTTCAGTAACGCAAACGTATGCCTTCTACGCTATGTTCTGAGTGTACTGAACAACCATTGAGCCTAACGTGTTTTTAATAACTGCAGGTATTTGACTGAGGCACAGCAAACTGACCAGTTCTTTCTGATCCCTAGGAAGTTCCTTGTATCCCTTCTCAGAGCAAGGGGATGAGCAAATATTGGCATTCAAGCAAGAAATTTTTTTCTGTTGTTGTCCTTTACATCTGCAAAAAATGGCATATAGATGTCCCTGTTTTCCTAATTACTAGTCAATGACTTGAGGTCAATGGGAATTTGAGTTCTCAGGTTTTGGCTAATTTAAGTTTCTGAGAATAGCTTTTAAAGGAAATACAATACCACCGCACAGCAAAATATTCCCTGACCAAAACAGGGATATTAGGAAAAATTTCTTCACCAAAAGGGTTGTCAAGCATTGGAATGGGCTGGCCAGGGAAGTGGTGGAATCGCCATCCCTGGAGGTATTTAAAAGACATGTAGATGTGACGCTTGGGGACGTGGTTTAGTGGTGGACTTGGCAGTGTTAGGTTAATGGTTGGACTCGATGATCTTAAAGGTCTTTTCCAACCTAAACGATTCTATGATTCTATGAAATTTTACTTGAGGTTCAGTATTCTACATATTGAAAGATTATTCAAGAGAATTACTTCTGATTTTACACAGCACTATATATTATTCTCCTTTAATCCAAGGACTAGCTCTCACCATTTATATGGCTAAAAAAAAAATGGTGATAGCTCAAAACAGTTTTTAACTGAACTGAGGTTTATTTGAATCAGGTACAAGCACAGTCTTATCATCTTATCTCCCCAATTACATTCAGGGCTTCTACAGTGTAGGTTTGTAAACCTAAACTAAAAGCAAAGCAGGCATTTCTACTTAGCACGTGCAAATGTGATTTTTGATGAAAACTCCTTGAATAAAACAAGCAGTGGAATAACCTTTTGTACCGAGGGACACATTGCACCAAATTCAGTCTAAGGCTAACTGCTGACTTCAGAAGCCTCACATCTGACTCCCTCTAGGGCTGAATTTGCCTCATTATAAATAGGAGCAGTAAATGTCACTTTTCATGCAGAAGGGAGTCACAGAGTTAGCCAAGCCATCTAACCTCCTCCTCCAGAAAGCAGACTGGTCTTTTTTATTTTGTATTTCATCTCAGGACCTCCAGCATAACTGATTGGTTAATCTGTTTTAACTTCCTGGTTAATATGACAACATCCAAGTGATACTGGTAGTTGAATTCAGTTTTAAGGTGAATTTCATACAGTCCCCCCTCCCCAAAGTGTGAAAACAATGGGCAATTTACCAATGTCCTTCTCAAATTCTTAAGATGATATTCCTCACTATGAAGGACAACAGACCTTAGTACTTAAGTGTCGGTAGGAGGACTGCCATAGACTTCAGTTACACTGACATTCAAAGCAGTATCTCTGATCAAAAATGATTGTGAAGTAAATGGAACCTTTTTAGACAAATAGAAGCACTCGTCTATTTAAAATATGTTTAGGATGGATAAACTATGTTGTCAGTCATGCTACAGACTAACAATAGCAGCTTTAATGTTCTCTGATAATACTAGAGAATAATGTTTCCATTTTTGTATTCGGATTTCTGTTTGGAAATAAAAATCATTAGTAACATATAAGAAATGTTTTAGATAAATTCTTTTTAGAGCAATCAGTGCAGTGTGAGATAAAGAGTTTGTGTAATGGTACAAATTGTTTCAGAAATATTGTACACAGCTATTCACCTGTTTCCTACAATATCTTGATAATCACAATGTATTTACGATAGAACTTAACATACTCTAGTGTTCTCAGCGCAAAGCTTCAGAACATCTGTTTATTTCAGAGTCTGAAGTTGAAGATAAAAATAAGACAAACAAAATCTCAGAAGATATTAATAGTTCCACACTTACTGAGCTTATTAATAAATGCATTGGATTCCTCCCCAGAAATGTTTCTTTTCCAAACCTGGAAACTAAATTGTTGACAGTGAAAAAAACCCAACATATGTTTAGTTTTCAACACAATGTTAATTTAGATTTGAAGAACCTGATTCTGCATTGTGTATTGGCCTAAACTTCTATTAAAATCAATGACTGCTGGAGACACACTTCAAGCAAAGACCAGGTCCCACCCATGTCAGTGGTATGACATTGTATTTGGCAAAGTTTGAGAATGTATAGCTTATGTCAAGCTAGTTGCCATGATATAGCTACTGCAAAACCCAGCCTGGCTTCAGGAAGCAGCTTCTTCAAAACAAACACATCGTAGAGCAACTTTGTCCCTTCCACTTAATGTCTTGTTTTACCCAGTCACCAAATTATCTTTTGCACTGTCACTCTAACAGAATTAGATAGTCAGAAGGTAAGAAAATGGACCTCAGCTGTATGTATATGATTGGAGGAATAATACCACTCCCGGGTATCAGGTTTCAGTGCAGGACAACTTGTCTCCCAAAGTCTGTTTGGAAGCGCCAGCAGGAGCTAAATGACCTTAAAAATGTAATACTCAAACAGAAACAAAAAGTTTTGATTTTTTCACTGCCTTGTTGGACAAGGACAAGGTTTCAACCATATGCTAAGACATTTCACTAAAGTTAAGGAGTTTTGGAGGCAAAGTCGAAAAAGGGAGCAAACTGGATGAATGCTGCTAATTCAGAGTATGCAAGAACTGCCAGTAAAATTACAGTGTAGAAGTTATGCCTTCTGATTTAGTGGCTTTACAGTGTATAAAATAGTAATCACCTCTTTTGTTTTAGCCTCACAGTAAGGAGCGGCAAGGTGCCTTCTTCTCCTGTCATTGAACTGTGAGCTCCCGGAGATGGGGCTGGACGTCATTCTCTGCCTGGCACTGTGACCAGCAGTACCACCTGATTCCACCTGGCAGTTCCCACTGCTGCACAAGGAGCACGGGTTCCTCTGCCGCGGTTAATAAAACATTTCAAACTGAGTACTTCCAGTCTCAGAGACATCTGAAATCTCAATCCACGTCTAAATTTTTCAGCTAACCTTTTACAGTATTTCCATTCTCTTTGTCTGTTGCAGATTGTGATCTATTTATAACAGCTCAGCTATTTCTAAACCTCAAGCAGACAGAAAATTGATGCGTCATTGTAGGGATATGCCTTTGAAATGGTTGGGTAGAAAAAGAAAAAAAAAACACAGGAAGGTGACAAAAGCAGAAAAATAGTCTTTGTCTATTTAACAGTATTAAAATTACTTGCCTTTTTTTGACTTCCTAAATCAGCACATCAACTACGAATTCTAAGTACCTATGCTTTTTCAAGTAATTTACTAATTCCTTTTCTTCTTTCCCCTCTCTTTCTCCTGTTCTATTAATAGTTGAGAAAAGGTCTGTTGCCTGCAGGGTTGGACAATTTTATCTGCTTTTAGGATGTACAACCTAGCTCCCTGAGGATTCCTTATATTGCCACAATGTGCTGTTAACTGTTTATTACCAGAACGTTCAAAACTGTCGAAGTACTTACGAGGGGCGGAAAGAAAGAAGAAAAAAAAAGAAAGATTGTAAGTGCTAAACCAATTGCAAAGTAAGTAAGAATTCTATTTTAGCATAATGTATGGATTTTTTTTTTTTCACATGGAGAGAAATTCAGACATGGATCCCATATGAATTTTAGGAAAAAAAGCAGTATGGTCTCCTCATTTTAAAAAGAATACATGAGAGTTGAGAAGGATGCTCAAAAGTTTGGAATGACTTCTCTACCCAGAACAGCTGAGTAGCCTAGTCAGGAAAAGAGGCAACATAGCAGGGGTGTAGATTTACAAAGTCATGAATTGGAGAAACCAGATAAATTTATTCTTTTGTCTCATACATGGATTAGGGCACATCAAACGAAGCTAGTAGGAGACATGTCCAAAGATTGCAAAGATACTGTGGATGCTAAAAGTTTGTCAAGTTCCAGGGGAGGCTGGATAAACACATGGAAGAGAAATCCCCAGGCTACTACATAGAAAAAAAAATTAAAAATGCCACCACATCCAACTCAGGAGTCCCCTGAGCTGAAAACAGAGTATGAGACATGTTTGGCCTGTTCTTACTTTTCCCCCTGCAGCCTCTCCAGGCCGTTTTTGGGAGACAGTCCTTCTGTCTGACTCAGCGTGGTTGGTTTTACGTCTTTTGTTTCTAAGAGCTGTAATCTTCTGGGGAACAATTAAAAGAGATTAGAATAACAATAAATCAATAGTTCTCAAACATTTTGTACCCCAGTTTATTTTCTCTTAAGTTTTTCACAATGTCGTGCATTCTTATAATTGTTTTGAGCAAACATTAATTTTTTTTTTGCAGATCACCTTTGGGCCACTGATGGTTTCATGGATGCTCAAATTCCCTAGGCCACCATGTAAGAAGTACTACTAACCCTCATGCTTTGCCTTAAACAATAGCTTAGAGATGTTCTGAGTTAGGAAGGCATTTTTTCTATTCTGCAAAGCCATTCTAATGTACTTAAAACAGTAGCATTTCCTACTAGTGCAGGCCATCATTATATGAGTGACAGGAGAAGCCAGAGCAAGGTGTCAGCAGCTGGCTCCTTCTTGACATCAGTCATATCTAAGTCAGAAAAGCAGAAGTCAGATGTTCCTTGTGTTTTCCATAGCCTTGGCCGCTGATAGAAGCAGCAGCAGGGAAGGTTAAGGAAAGCCTAAAGTCTCAGTTTCTTCTTTCTTTGTAGCATGTGTGCTGAATAACATCACTACGAAGAGTGCAAATGCCATCAGCTCTGAACTGTAGGGTTTTTTTTTTTAATTATTCAGGTTGTAGTGAAATAAAAAAGATAAACAATTGTCCTAATCACTATGGAGGACAACTGCGAATCAGCCTTCCTGATGCCTAAAAACCCTTCAGAAACCACTCTCAGAAGGAAGACTTCAAATCTTGAAAATTCTCTGGTAAACTAGGTTATTTATAATTTCTTTTGGCAAAAATGAAAATAGGTATGGACATAAGAGTACATGACACATAGGTTGCCTGTCTACCTTGTATCTCTCTCTTACTTTCTAAATTAATAATTTAAGCATCAACTAGCATTCCAGATGTAACACTGGTGAAGAATTTTAAAGACCTCAAACTGCAATATATTTTAAGTTTTGACCCAACAACACTACATTTTAAATTATTTTAAAATTTAAATTTTTTAAAAAATTTACTGCATTTAAAATGCAGTATCACTAACACAGAATGCAGCAATTGGTTTACAAAACCTCTCTGATCTTACCCAACTTTAAATTTATTAGCTAAATAAAACTCGTAAACCTGTGGACTCTGAGCTGGGTGGGGGTGATCTCCTTGCAGTAACAGCGGCTGAGCAAATATACATGGTTTATACACAAAGGGCTCAAACGCAGGAAACAGGTATTGGAAGGCTGGCTACTAATTAACTCAGGCCTATCTGGGAAACAGAGATAGAAAGTGAACTAAACTACGGTTTCAACTACAGAGTTGAACTTTCATTTAGCTATCTACCGAGCTAAAACAATTTAAAAACATGGCTGAGCTATAGTTTTTTATGACATAGGTAAATGCTGCCCACATTCTACATGTTAGATTAACACAGATCTGTAAACAGTTACCCCTTTCTGTACAGAAAAGATGAAGGTTACACAGCATGGGTCACCAAAATCTTTGTCAAAAAGCTTCCAGGTATTTAAGATGAAGTGACATCTTCTAGGGAGGACATTTTCCTTCACCTTCAACTCCATCTGTTCCTGAGAGATCTGCTTCTCATTGTTATTATGCAGTGACAAAGTCACAACCCATTGTTGCAGTCATTTTGTAACAGCTATGTTATCTACAAGCATTATGACTGCTTATTGTCAATAACTAACAAAAGCAAATTAATTACTGCGAAACAGAGAGCTGACTGCTTGTGCAAATACACTACAAAACTCCTGAAATTGCATATGGGAGGACCTGACAGAATTTTTGGCTTTTTAGTTCAGTAAATACTAGGCTTTTTTTACTTAAAAAAGTGAAGAAGGTAGGAAATTCTTGGATAGGTGGGAAATTTCCCCAGAATAAAAGATAACTGAAATAATGCTGAGGAAAGGAGTGTGACTGAGTGAGCACATTTTAATACATCATGGATTTGTTTGTCCTGCGCTAAAAAAGAATCCTTGTTTCCTTCTGTAGAGCTGAGTAACAGCTGATAGATGGCAGCATTACAGGCTTGCATGTGAAGCAGTAGTCAGATTATTGGTTTAGAAAGCAAAAGCATGCATCCCTTCTAACATATATAAAAGACCCTGGTTGGATATCTATTTATAACAGTTTACAGAACAGGTGTTCTTTTCTTTTTTAGAGAAGCGGAGAATATATTCCATGTGTTGATTTGTAAAGCAACACAGAAGTTCAAAGCATTTGGTATCTGAATCGTCTTCCTCTGGATTCCATAATCCTGGGCCATTGTCCTACGTGGCATTTTCTGGTATACACAATGCAAGCATATAAACTATATTTACGCTTTAGCTCAAAAATAAGAGCTATCTTTTGTGCAATAAGATGCCATTTGTTATCATCAGTGTAGAGCATCTTACTGTTTCAACTATAATGTTGATATTACAATAAGATGGTAAAGGTTACTCTCTTTACTTTACAGAAGTGAAAATTACAGCAGAATAGTGAAAAAGCGACAAACTTACTTCTCAATGTCTGCTTCTGACTATTTAAAGTATGTTGAAAATTGTATGTTGCTATTGTAATTAAGATGCCAGACAGCTGTACCTGCAAAATACAGCTGTCTCTTACCAGGAAGAAACTGGTCGATGGTGAATGTTCCAAAAGGCTTGCAAAAGCTACAGGGATGCTAGTGGTGGCACAGGGAAAGGAATGCACAGTCCGAATGTGTTTCATGATTCTCCTGCTCACTCATGAGGGGAAAAAAAAGATTTCCATTAACATTTCAGATTGAAAATGGATTTTTCTTTATTTATTTTTTAAACATAAAGTCTCTGCTTTCTTAGAAACTTGTTTAACTTTAGCATAAAATAAACAAAGGATGTTTCTTCTAGATGCTGTCCAGAACTTTCTCTTTATTTCTTTTAGGCTACAAATGTCAATAAAATCACTTTTCAAAGTGTCTTAAATTTGCAAAATAATGTCCCAGGCTAATTCTACATGGTGCTACGTCTCCTAGGCAGAAGCACAGCCTTTAATTCAAGCAACAGATTTGTGTGCTTTAATATCTTGGCAGGTCCCAGATTGAAACCCTGCGGTTAACTCCTGCAGTTAACCATACAATAAAGCATCTTCTCACTCCTAGAGCCTGAAGAAGTGCTTTTAGCAACAGTTCTATAAGGTAGTGCCTGCATTTTTCTTGGCAGACAGAGGTGTGTCAAAGTATGACTAAGTCACACTGTGTTGCATGTTATTTCTGAAATAATTATATATTCCCATATACTGCTTTTAGCAGCATGAACCTCTGTCCCAGGCTGCTATTGCAGAGACAGAGAGAGAGCAAGAGAGAAGGTGGGACTGCCCAGGTCTGGACAGCAGAACCAGTGGCATCATGAAATCCACTGCGCAGACGGAAGATTGAGATTACAGAGCAGAACTAATGATACCAGTGAACAATTTAGATCTACATTGTGCCCTGCCACAGCTGCCACTGCCTTTCTTCACCGTATCCCTGGGCAAGTATATCCACTGAATGAGGGCTCCAGGAACCAAGTACTCTGTCCCTGTTACTTCCATTGCAAGTTTGTTTATGATCCAGGATGACCATACTTCTTTTTAAAAAACAAACAAACAAACACACACACAGACACTTTCCCTTCTGACTTGCTACACATGCTTTCCGCCAGGTTAATAATTACACACAGTTCTGCTAAGTGGAGTTGCATTGAACCTAGCATTTGGTCACAATTACCCCATATTGGAGGCTGGTAATTTATACTACAAACAGAATATATTTGCAGCAATGAATGATATATGCTTAATTTTTAATAGCTTAAAGGCCTCTATTTATTCTGCTGATCTAATTTTTTTCCTCATTTTTACGTTCTCCAATCTGCTCTGCTGTCCTTTGCATCATTTGTGGCATTAAATGAGATATCTTTCCCTAGGCAATGTGCTTCAAAGGAATTATTTTATGAACTGTTTTAGTTGTACTCCAGAATTAAATAAAACAGAAAGAAATTTTGAAAAATATTCTTAATATTGATTTTTAAAATCAAATGTAGATCTTTTCAAATGGAAAATTAATACCTGTGTGAGGTGTCAGATGAGGAACGTGGAAAGGTTTGAATACACGCAGATCCATTTAATAAGATACTGACTGTCACGCTGTCAGCCAAACTGCCCTGCTGAAGAGCCTCGCTTAGATTTAGAGCAACAAATTCTTAAAATAAACATCCAAGATGCTCTCTGTACACATCAAATCCCTGGACTATCATAAAGCTATGAATTAGCATCAAAAGCCTTTGTGCTTAATTCACTGCGATTTTGACTGAACCAAAATGAGGTAACTAGGCATTCACTATGACCCCTGAGAAGAAATGGTACCAGATGGTTCAAGACCAAAGCGTGTGACGTTCCAGCTGAACAACAGATAAAACAGGGAGGCCAACAGGAATGTTACATGCAGGACTGAGCTCCTAAAAGAGGTTTTTAATGATTCTAAATGTTTGGTGTTTTTTTTTCTTTACTGCTTCTTGAATAATATCATTCCACCATAGTAGATCACATGAGGAAAATTTCAGGCTAACAGTAGTTGGCAAGATAAGCATATAATCTGCATTTAAAATCTGATGTATATTCATTGATATAAAAGGTATGAAAAGCACCACCTTTAAAGTTAACTGAACCAATGCTAAATGCGAGACAATTACAAGGGGGCCAATAGTGCTTCAAAATGCTACTGACAGGAATTACTGCAATGTTTTAAAGTAAATCAGTCAAGTGATGGGAACTTACTATTTGGAATATTGTTCCTCCTCAGGGTGGGTATGTAATTCCAGCAGATTATAATTATGAGTTACATAAGATTCAGTGGAAGGTTACAAGGATATATTTAAAATATTAATCACCATTCAGAAATAAGACTTTTAAATCATCAGGGTAATTAGTTCCATTAAGGTGACATCTCCATTGATACTGCTCTGGCTCTTGCTAACATAAGTCCATCAGCTGATCTTTCTGTTGTGTCACATGCAAATGTGTTAATTAGGCTTATTCACAACTTCCTTTGTTTCTGAGCTGATCGGTGTAAGGAATTATGCCTACATTTTTCATTCCTACTCTAGGGTAAGATCCCCAGAGCTACAGGAGACAGGCTGGCAGGGGGGAGGCACTGAAGTCAGTGAGCCCAGTTCCCTACTGCACTGTATCTGTGCGGTCCTGGTCTGTGAAATGGGTCTGACAAACTGCTGTGTCTTTACTGGAAGGGTAAGTTGCTGTGTGACGGAATTTGTATTCCAGTGTGCACTCCTTTTCCATGAAGAAAGTTACTTCACAGGGCTAAAGCCATTCAAATACCAGGTTTGAGGTTTCTACTCACTAGGAGAAAATTACATACCCTATGCAATATTTTTTAAAAATCTCCTATACTTTGAGAGTCAAATTTCATTCATTGGCTGTTACTGCATCTCTTTGAATCATTACAGACCCCATCCTGTTATAAGATTCTGCATCAGTAATATCTAGGGGAAATCTGATGCTGCTGAGAAATATAGTCAAAATAAATTCATGGGTAGAGTTTTGGATTGAGAAGCATGCATGTAACTAACTCAAGTTAGGACAAATTTGATTAGGATTACATATTTTAAAACCTGTATTCCAGATATCTAAGTCAAACCAAGTCAGAACATGAAAACTGTTCTGTACCCTTGGTTCTTGGAGTCTATCAGTGATACTTCTTAAGAAACAGCAGTACCACTTTGCACTCTGTACCACTAGTCTTACAAGTTCCGTTTTCCTATACTACTTTCACTGCTATTTTCATGTTATGGAAGCAAAGCACCTCAAATAACATCCTGTTAACATAAATAAACTTGAATTTAATTCCTTATAGAAGCACAAATTTAGAGTAAATCTTGAATTAACTGATATTCTGGGACAGTGCTATTTCAAGAGGTCCAACAGGAATGGTATTCTGAAATACAGACCCACACTGTGTGAAAACCACATGCTTTTTTTTCTTCCTACATACAGGCAGCTCTCACTCTCACGGAATCAAGAACATACATCGTGAGCGGAACAAGAGACACGATGATACAACAGGATGAAATACAAATATCATTTGCTAAGCAGACTCCTGAAGTCATCTAGGCAAGCTTCCCTGAGTGAGGAGTGCTGGCTGCCACTGTACCATCACTTGCGCTACCAGGAAAAAAGAAACTCGGTTTCATTCTTTCCAGACCTGGGAAACTCAACCTTAAGAACCGATTATACACCCAAAGACACCCTCAGCAGTAAGATATCCTTGGGGGATTTTTTTGGCCCACCAGAAGTAACTGTCCTACCAACAGAAAATTCACTTTCCTCTGGCCCCGTTCCCACACACACTCCCTACAGCTATTTCCACCCACACTACAGCTCTTTTTAACTGTGTTTAAAAAGCTGAGAGAAATGTGCTGCTGCTGCTAGTGCTCCTCCTCCTCAGGTGGGCGGATTGGTAGCTGGTCAGTTTTCTGCAGCATTTCTCATTGCTGGATACGTGGGAGGCAGAGAGCAGGAAGGGAAGGAAGCAGTCCTCTTAGGAGGGGAGGCATATCAAAGCAAGTGGGAAGCAAATAGCCCCTTCCCACCTGCACATGTGCAATTATATGCAAATGAAAAACGAACACAATAGATCTGCAAGCAGAGCTTTCCAAGCTGTGGCCCTAAAAGGTATCAAACAGCTTGGGTCTCAAAGCCAAATTCAGGGGTGACCAGATCTCTGGGAAATTCGCATTTTTCACCCACAAAGAAAAACAGACATGTGGGAAGGGAAGTGGGAAGGGGGAAGGGAAGCGGGCGTTCCTTACAGTTATGGTTTTGTACGTAGGTGGAGGGTGGTTGGAGGGGGGGAGTGACAGATTGCTTGTGGCAGCAGGGAAGAAAGATGTAGGAGGGTGTTTGCCCAGGGTCCCGTCTAACCTAGGGGGTACTGGCAGCAGGGTGGATGCAGCACAAGTGGTTTGTCTAAGCCGAGATGGGGGGAGGGAGGAACCCACTGGTGGATGGACCTTGCTTGGGGCCTCTCTCCTGGCCTCACCAACACGACAGCATCTGCAGCAGCACCCAGCCACCCCCACACTTTCCCCCGTGCCCTCTGAGGCCAAAAGAAAATGGAAACTACTTCACTCACACAGTTTCATTATGGATTTGCTTTCATCCTTTTCCAAACACTTCTGGTTCCCCACTGATAAGATGCAAATTAACTGGTGGAAAAAAAAAAAGGGAAAAAAGAAAAAGAGGTTGGGTTTTTTTTCTACCTTTCACCCACTTTCTTCTTACAGGAGAATATTCACTACTGCATGCCATTAGCTGCACCCTCATCCCAAATGTATGACTTCAGATGTTATATAGATGCATTATCTGAAAAGTCTCTGACTGAAAGCCCTGGGGAAGGCACTCTCTTCCCATGGGATTGCTCACGTTACAGACAAAAGCAAAAATTTGCTTCTCCATATTACATATGTGTTTCCTCTGTTTCAGTCCTTCCCTCCCTGCCTTATTGTTAGAGTGGAGAAACAGATTGGTTTTTCCACTATTTTAAGTCTACTTCTACTTTCACTGACATCAATGGAAGACTCTCCACGGCAGTACTAGGTGTCCACACTGGAGTAATGAAATTTGAACCTGTGTCATCTGTGGAGGTGTTTTAGAATATTGTCAACTGAGACTGAACTAATTAAAAACAATCTGAGGGTTGCTTGTCAGTACAGTAATAACCAGTTAGCAGGGATGAACTGAAAATTGTCCCGTTCTATTCCTCAAGCCTTCACAGACTCATTTTTCCTAACCTTCATACACTGTAAGGATTCACTTGCTACCCACACATAGAGAAATTAGATGCTAGGTGTTAGAGCAGCAGAGGAAAAGATTAAATTTACAGCAAGCCAGGATGCAGGAGCACGGGACATGATGAAGTACTCGTACCATTTATTATCTGGTCTCAGTGAACTATACTGGGAGCTCTCAGAGGCAAGTAAGTGAGAGGTAAAAATTAATGATTAATTAGTGGTATATAGGTGGCATACAGAACACAGCTGAGCAGCTCTTGGAATCCTTGGGAGCGAGAGCTCCCACATCCTGAAGTTTTATGTTGTTCTAGAAAAGAAACCAAAAAACCCCAGAAACAAAACCCGAAAACATCTGCTCAACTCTAAAGTCCTCCTACAGTCTGCAATTTGTTTTCTCTTTCCAAACCTGCTGAACACACTGCCAGGAAATTTCTCCAAGGGGAGGAATTACAACCTGCCTATCCTTCTGGCTATTGCACTTAAGAGTCTCCGAGTTCCTGGCTTGGTTACTAGGCCTGCTGCTCACCCCTAGCATATCTAGTCTCCTGCCGCCCTCTTTGCTAATAGTAGTATCATCCATAAACTCCCAGGCTAAAGGTCACCTCATTCCGCTTATTCTTGTGTGACTCCATTATTTTCACTCTTTTTCCTACTTCTACTTGCAGAAGTCTATTATTTACTTTTTAGAAAACACTTTCACTTTGATATTCCACTCTGCAGAAAATGGGGGGTGCAGGAGGACTATTAAAAATTAGGATGATATCTGAATTACTTTTTGGACTGGCTTTCAGTCACTAAATGTCTGGCTGTGAGAAAATTGCAATTTTCTAACACTTACCACTCTCCGCCCAAACTATAGGTAAATTCAAGCCATCACCAGCATGTTTTAAAATGAAGTAGAACGTTAGGTTCAAGGAAGATGTCTCTTCTGTCACCACCCCTTCTTCTTGAAATCCATTACAAAAAAAAGGAGGGGGGGGAGAATTTAAACATTAAGAATAAATTCAGCGTCAGCACTGTGGGAAGAAATCAGTAGCTGTTGCAAGACAATGCTTGCTGTTACTTCATTGTTTACAAACGAAAAAAACCCACTCTTGTTCTAAATCAGACATACAGCTGGAAGACAACAAAGAAAGGGTCTACACCATTATTTATACTGAAGCCGGGGAGGGAATAGATGGGGGAAACAGATTGAATCAGCATAAGTAAAAGATGAATCAGACCACTAACTTCTGTTTTGGACTCTAGAAACAGACATCCTATGTAATCATGCCCTGATCACAGCCTTACCCATGCACACCATGTGCAGGTGGAATTTATTAAGAGATTTCCAGGGGTTCCAAACAGCTTCCACCTGCTCTTACCCAAGGTTAGCTTCCACACACTGATTTCTTCATTTCTACGACACTAACAAAAAGATTACCTTACAGAAAGGTTCTGTTCATTTTTGTCTGTGAAATATATAGACTTTCAGACATAGATGATGAAGTACAAAAATGTCACCCGCTAATCAAACTCACCATAATTTGGTTATGCCTAGATGAGAGATGCTGACTTATCCTCAAAAATCATTTTTAAAATATAAATCTAAATAAGGGTTCATATTTGGCAATTGTGATAATTTGGTGTCATTTATACTGTTTTAGATTTAATTGGTACTTGCTGTAAAACCGGATATAGGGCTGTATATACCCAAGATGACACTAACAGACTGCATCTTTGATGATCATATAATCTGTAGGTAAAAGTTTGAATACTCTGGATTGCCTAATGAATTCTGCAATTAATTAGTTCACAGTAGGCAGTCTCCCAATGCCTGCAGAAGCACCTCATGTCCTGTTCTATTTTTTGTTCACAGTGTACAAGACTGAAAATTGAGACTGCATAGTACAGAAGTGTTCTGCTTATTTGTTTTTTGTGTGCCCATTTACTTTGATTAAGATTTTTACAACCAAATTTAACATACCCTGAGAGTTACTGCAACAGAAATGCCAATCCGGATGACACTGGTGTAAGCAAGGGCTGAATCGTTTCTTGAAATAAAGAGCAAGGTTGCCCTCTGGGGACTCCTATAGAAGTGCTTCCGAGAGCTGGCACTTTTTTGTTCCAGCAAAAATAATTTCGCTACAAGATTTTAAGATAATTATTATATATTTTTTTAATACGAATGTGAATCAAGACAGCCACTGCAAAGCACTTGCTACCTTAAGAAATGATGAAGCTATATTTCTGTCCAATGGACTGTATTGTCATTTACTCTATGGTTCATCACACTTTGCAGTATCAGTGTCATGGTGGTATGTGGCAGCCTAAAAATATCTGGTCTGACGTAGTTACTGAAATAAAAGTGAATTTAGTATTATGGACTCCTACTATGATGTCCGTTAATTCTCAAAAGCCTTAATCTTCTGTTTTTTTATAAAATGGCAATTTTCCTGGTTGCCATTTCTGAGTCTATCTACGCTGAACATACGCTGCGTTTGAGCTCACAGTTCAGTCCCCAGCTACTGTCGGTGCAGTAACCACGACAGCTGCTTAATCCCCACATTTACCTTCTAAAATAACCAGGTTTTGGTGGGATGTTACATTAGACCAGCTCGCTCATCTGTGTCTCTGTAGCCAAGAGAGCAGCACAGGTGCGGCAGCAGCTGTAAAAGAGATGAGGAGAAACAGGGAGGCCTGAAATTAAGAAAGTGGCTTTGCTTGCTGAAAACAATGCATCGTCAAAATGCAGTTTCGGTCGGCAGAGTTCGGCTCTGAAGGTTAATCTGGAAACGCGGCTTTCTCCACCTTGGGCAGCAACCACCATTAACTACTACACGCGACATCGTTTGCTTCACCCACAAAGGAACAGCCTCACCTCATGTCCTCACACCTAATCCCGGACCGGGGAGCAGCCCAAATCCTGTCAAGGTAAGGAAAACCCTTCATACAACTACCGTGCAAGGGGCCTAACAGCCTTTTATACCGTTCATAGTCGCTACGCTAACTGCAAAAGGCGTGTTTAAGCGGGAATGGGGCCCGAAGGCAGGCGGCTGCCCCTCAGAGACTCCCCTTTACCCAGCGAAGGGTGAGGGGGGCTCTAAGGGGAACGGGGCCCGGCCACCCCCCGCGCATGCGCCCTACCCCACCGTACTGCTTACGCCCATGACGGCGATCGGCCGCGCCGCCTGCCGACATGGCGGCCCGAGTGCTGAGGCCGCTGCCCAGGTAACGGGAAGGCGGCCGTGCTGATAGCGGCCACCCCGCGGCGCGGAAAAGCTCCCCCCCCTCTCGGTTCCGCCACGCCTGAGGGGGTTTAAATGGCGGCGGGCCGGCAGTGCCTCGCGGCAGGGAGTGATGGGTCGGGGAGGCCTCTAGTGCCGGGGACTGTAACGCCCTGAAGCTGTATAAAAATATAGTTTAGGCCTAGATTAACTTTCACATTCTGATTCGAGCGTGTACTTAAAAATTTAGGCTAGGACGCCGGGACGTCAGCATGTAACACGTTAATTGGCTGTGTTTTGTGCTTTTTAAGTAGCTGAAAGATAAAAGTGGCGCATTAACGCAGACGCAAGCCTGGTGTCTGAAGTGCAGCAAATGCTGTTCTTAACTGTCTTCCTCAATAGAATGCAGTGGCAATTAATAAGTGCCTCATTACTTAAACTGAGTAATGTGTTCACAAAACGTCCCAGCATGGGTATCTCCTGTCAGCAATAGAAGCACGAGCCATGTTCAAGCCCTTAACATAAACCTACCTAAACGTGCAAACAGACAAGGACATGAGGGCAGGTTTGGTGTAATGGAAGCTTTGGAAATGCACACGTTTTTGACAAGACGATTTAAAAAAAGTACTAGTATTTAAACATCCAGAAAAGGGCTATAAATCCTTAAAAGACATACACTGCTAAGTATCAAACATATCCCCCAAACTCTCTGTCTTATTATTTCCAGGTTCACCTTCTAACTTGAACACATTGAAAACATTAGTAGTTGGCACTGGTATCTGCTACGTATTTACTAGTAAGCAAAGAAGTTTCCAACTGTTTTGATGTCAAAATTGTACTCTAATTTTACTTGATTTTGAAAAGGAGAATGTAAAACAATTGCATTTAGAAATTTTTCTGACAAAGCTTTGCTTAACTCAGCAGTCGTACATTTGGGGATTGTGTAGCTGGCTTATGGTTTTAGCTGTCTTTAATATTTCTTTTTCAGGCTGAGGCCATTCAACAGACTGCAAGTAATATTACAACATTTGGTAAGAACAGCATCTTGTTTGACTAAGTTGGAAGCTTTTAGGACTCAACCCCCCTGAGACAGACAGCACATGCAATTTCTAACGCGTCTGCTGACAATGGTTATGAATGCCATCATTTATTGCTCAGGCATAACACTGCCCACATCTTTGTGCACTTTGTTACAAGTTTCTATTATACTGTAAATTAAAGCTTAATTATTTTGGCTTTATTTACTTTTACAGTTAGTTTCTAGGTTAGCTTCCATATATTTCTTACATATCATTCAACTGTGAGTTTGAAATCAATTGTGAAAATAATTTAGTGATTTGTTCTCTACTCTTAAAAGTTACTTACAGACAAAGCAATGTATATGTTTGGTTTTGCTTTGTCAAACTGCCAGTAAGGACGCATGGAACTGTCATTGTTATAATTGTTGCAGGTATTTTCAGAATATCAGTCTTAAAGAAACATGGCTTTGTGTTTTGTTGTGTGGGGTTTTTTTAAATGAACTCAAATGTCATTGTTAAAAGAGTGTGTGGCTCGAAAACTTGACCAAGGTTTATTACTCTGAAGGACTCAAACATAAAGTGGTTTCAAAAGAACTGTTTAGCAAATGCAAATAAATCTTGAAGTACAGTGGGGAAGAATTATCAAGTAATTCTGAAGTGCGTGTTTTATGATCTTAAGTAGCGCGCTTCAAGAATATATTTCCATAAACACTCTTGTAAGCATGCTACTCCAGGTATCTAACTGATGACATTGGCTTTTTTTATTTGTTTTTGCATATACAGAAGATGTCTAAGCATACAGATTCAACAGCTGAAGTGTTGTTGGAAAAGAGAGGAGGTGCAGGAATAATAACTCTGAATAGGCCCAAGGCTCTCAATGCACTAAATCTTTCTATGATCCAACGAATTTATCCACAAATAAAGGTTAGTAGCTCTGCTTCCACCCATACACTATACCTACATTGTCCAAAACCAATTTTAAAATTCAGTCTGACATTTAATGTACTGATTTGAAGAATGAAAGTCTGTGTGAGTGTGTCATCCAATGAGCTCAGATTTATAGGATAGTAAAGAACAGTCAGTTTCAAGCAAGTTAGAAATAGGAGACATGTCAGAGAAACAAGCTGTCAGACAAAGTTAAATTTAACATCTGGATAGATAAAGAGACACCCATATTAAAACCAGAACTGAATTAAAAGCAAGTTCAGTGTTTATATGTTCCTTTTGGCAACACCCAACTTGTCAGTGAGCATGCACAAATTCCAAGCTATGAAGTGGTGTTGCCTCTTGATTGGGTGCATGTTTTGTGGGGAGGCTGCGGGGCTGAAATAAAGGATACAAATCATTATGAAGCATGGTGCTGTTAGTGTCATTCCTTCAAGAACTTCTTTATGGTTATACAGGCACTGTTTCTACCCAATAAAGCTAGTGAAGTAATGTGAAATTTTAAGCATGCAAATAGTCCTCTTTTAATTTAATGATATTATATATCATATGCAGAAAGTCAAACTTATTAGATACCAGTATTTGTGGGATAGTTGGCTGCCTTTTGGTATTTTGGTAGACAGTTGTGTTGCAAATTTATGCATTCTTCAAAGAACAATTAAAGAAAGAAATGCTTACTCTATAGTGCTGACTACCAGGCTTTATTTGAAGCACAACCTTAAAAGGTGGCATAATTTTAAGTACAGTTGCTGGTATACAGAAATGTCTTGTCTTATCTGGTACACCTACTTAAATAAGGGATATATAAGCATAGTTTAAGGGTGGGGGGAAAGCCCTGTAAAAGGCATCTTTTTCTCAATACGGCTGCAGCACTGCTGAGATCTTGTAACAGTATATTTAATTCAGAAGAAAAACAACAAACCGAAACCATGGTCTTTGTACCTAACAGAACATCTGTGCACAGATTGATTTGATCCAGTCAATGCTTGATTGGCATTGATTGCAGTCATTTTGCAAAATCCATCAACAATTTAAATGCCATTTTCCTTGCCATGCATCTTAGGTTTACACAACTTTCATTATTTGGCCTGAAACATAGTTATTATATCTTCCATATTCCCAACTTCCTGCCCCAGCATTGTGTTCGCATTGAGATTTATGTCCGACACTGTTTTAGGGAGTGCTACCTTTCTTCAGAGATTGGGAGCTTTGCATAGGCAGTTTTCCAAAAGACACAAGGCAGCTTTGCTGATCTCTGATGTCAAGGTTGAATAGGACACAGGAATGGGAGAAAGACATGTAGCTCTCAAACTTCAGCTTAAAACAAACTATTTTAAGTATTGGTTTGATTGCTTTTTGAAAAAGTAAAATAAGAATTACAGACAGTATACAGATAAAGCATTTTTTGTACAGACTTTAATCTTACATGGAAACATTTACTTCTTTTTAGACTTGGGAGAAAGATCCTGAAACTTTTCTAATAATTATAAAGGGAACTGGAGGAAAAGCTTTTTGTGCTGGGGGTGACATCAGAGGTAAGGACTATAGCCACTTAAACATTTGAAATATCTTTGCCTGTTACTACTTTGCATTGATTTCCTTTATTTACTCTAAGTCAGTTAAACAGATGCTTTCTACACAACAGTAAGAGACATTAATTGTGCTGACTTCTTACAGCACCTTGATGTACAGATGCTATTTAACTTATTTGTCAGGAGAGAGCTGTCGGAACATTGTAGAAGAGTAAAAATTGGGGTTTTATGAATAACTGTTAATAGCAGCCAGTCATTCCTGAGAAGAGAAGGTTCTTCTCTCTACCTTTTTCTTCCCAGATTTTCATTACTGACAGATTCTTTACAAGAAATTTGACAGATCCTAATAGGTAGCTCTGTTACCATTGGATAACTTGTGTCTGATGTTTGAGATGACTAGATACAGAGCTGACAATGGTGATCAATGTATCTGTGATTATTTTGTAACTATGAACTGTAGGGAATCTCCAAACTGAAAATTATCAGTTGTTTTAAATTTTAGGTAAATAAGCAGCCTGGGTTATTGTTAAATTATGTCCTACTCTAATTGGCTTCTCATTTTTAGTATTCAGTCTTCAGTATAGTCAGTTTTAAGTGACCATTCTATGTATTGATAAAAAATATCACAAACGAGACTACCAGACAATAAGAGGGGTTCCATAGTGTAGAAAATGGACTGCATTCTTAGAAGTATGTGACAGAGTCTCCAGCGTAATAGAATTGACTCAAATTTGAAGCTTTGCGGTCATGTTTAAGTTTGAGCAAATTTTCTCAAATAAAATAAAGCAGGATTAAGTTGCTGTTTCATTGCTGTAGGAAAAAAAACCTTACCACATGATATTAATTTTTTACTTGTGTTTTCTATTAAACTTACAGTTATCTCTAGAATTTTTATTTCTCTTAAGCTATCACAGATGCAGGAAAAACTGGAGATAGACTGGCACAAGATTTCTTCAGAGAAGAATATATGCTGAACAATGCCATTGGTATGTTTCATAGCAAATTCTGAAGCAGTACGGTTTTTGTAATAGTGGCTTTGAATGTAAATTCACTTTTTCTCTTTGCTAATCTATAAAAGACTGTGATAACATAATAGAAGTAGTAATATTTTTTTTTATCAAGTTCAGTAGCAGTAGTGTAGCATATCTCACTTTTATAACTCGCATACAGAATTTGTTTCTTTTGTTTAAGCTATTAAGATAGCTACCTTATCCCATCCCATTGTTCTGGGTAGTTATATTTCTGCTATGGTTGAATTAAGTCTTAGATGTAGACAGTGCAGTTCTGGACTAAGTATCATTGATCTACTCCAAAGAAGACCCAAGATAAAAATAGATTCATGGAAAATCATTAGTATTCAGTCAGAAAGCAGATGATCAAGTTATTTTCAAGCTTTCCATTTAAATAAACTGCATAAATGAATACTCAAGCTAGGACTTAACTGTCTTAGTTTATTGCAAAGAACCTAGGAGTTTGTAGTCTTAAAATAACTAACAGCAAAGACACTGTGTAAGGTTTACTGGGGTAAAAGATACTAATTCTTTAGGGTAAAAGTCAGGAGTTGAATGTTTTGGTGAGAAGAAACTTCTCCAAACATACTTTAATTGAATACAGTTTGAGTTTTTAAACATTGTATCTATTGGTGGTCATTACAGGAGGAGACGTGAAGGTGTTGCTTATCAGTTTAGGTTGACAGAAGAGCATAGAGTTATTACAATAAGAGTAATTTCTGAAAAGTTGTTTTTATTTCATTTGACAGAATTTCCACTTTTAGCATATTTGTCATATACTTTTCCTGCCTTAATCAAGAAAAATATTTTAAGTTTCATGTGCTTGGGGAAAAACTAGTATTATCATGGCAGTTGGACCGGATGATCGTTGTAGGTCCCTTCCAACTAACTAGTCTATTCAAATATTGCAAGGGTACATACTTTAAAAGTTCGCATTTTTTTTAAAAAGATCAGTGTCTTCTATGTCTATAATGCATGTAATTACAAAACCTACATTTTTGATAACTTTGGTATGAGTGTATTCCTTTGAGATGTCTGCCAAAAAGATTTATTTATATCTTATATTTTACAACTTAAAAATACACAGGGGAGCTGCTTTCACAGCATTTGCACTTGGAGAGGCACAATTCTATAGAAATTTATTTCAAAGACTAGCATCTAGAGCCCAAGCATTAGCCCATATGTTCATGTAAGAACAAAGTTAAAAATGCAATTCGGTTTATATTTTCTAACCACTATTTGAAGAATTGAACTGCCTTTTAAAATAATACTTTTTTAAAACAAGGATCTCTAGTTGCTGCAGAAAAGCTATCAACATGATTGCAGTGGATACCCATATCAGCAATCTGACTGAACTTTCAGTCTGACCTGAAAACACTGAATATGAAGCAGCAGTTTCATTCACAGTGAACTTCTGAATATTTCCATGAATGGTAATTGAAAGCATCAGGTCTTTAGTTTTTTACCTCCTAAAGGCCTAACAGATAAAGCTGATAGATAAAACTGTGGTACTTTAGAACATTATCATCTTGAGCTGCCTGTGCCACACTCAGGGTTGTAACATGCAACAGGGTTGGCAAGACAGAACATGTTTGCATTGCAGTAGTTTATAGTCACATTTTGGCTGAAACCTACCAATACATCTGGCTTTTTAAGTACTGGAGTGCTGGTGCATACTCTGTGCTGTTAATCCAGGCTGTGAAATGAGGTGAAAGGGAAACTGTTGTGTCCCAACATCTTACAAAGCTATTTATGATAGCCAGATGTAGATAAATTGTCAGGTACTCAGGCAGGAAACAATCTGACATTTGGCGGTTATATAATGTTCTCTTAGAACACTCAGAATGCAGTATGTCTGTAGCTGGTGGTTTTTTTTCATTGCTTAAGAATTACATGAAGTACCTTCATTTTAAGTTGATGTTTTACTGTTTAATTTCCCAGTTATTTTTTGTTGCACTTGCTGAAGTAAGACATGGGGAAACGTGTCATATACACAGTTAGTCACAGATCCACTCTTTTGAAAAAATGCTCAATTTTTTTTTTTTTTTTTAATTTCTTACAGGGACTTGCAAGAAGCCATATGTGGCACTTATCGATGGCATTACAATGGGAGGGGTGAGTTAAGTACCTTGGTATGATATCTGACATAGTTTATTTTAAAGTAATGTAATCTGCACTTGATTGAACGGACACGTGACATTTCAAACATCTCAATTCAAGAACAAGCATCATAATCTGAACCTTTGTTGCTTGCCTGTCAGGGTAGATAGGTGTTCTTCTAGTGCTTCTGCTGTTCTTTGATAGCTAGTGCAACTGCTTTCTCTGAGATCTGGTGGTTGTGTTGAGAAAAAGAGCAAAATCCTGTCACTGAGGAAAAGCTTCTCACAAAAGTTTTCAGAATACTGAAGCGTGAGTTTGTAGATCATACAAGAGCTGAGAATAATTTGCCACTCAAAGTGTATTAAAAATTAGAACTATAAAAAAATACAACTAAAGGATAACTCTTTGAAAAATTGGAGAAATATCATTCTAAGCTATACTTTAAAAGGAAAGTATTTTTTTGGACTGAAAAGATCATAATGGAGTCAGGTGATCCTGCATTACTAAGACTCTTTAATAGTTCCCTTTCTTCTAAAGGGCTTTTAAAAGACTACAGTTAATCTGAAACTAGTTGGATACCCAAACTTTAGTATAGGCTATGCAAATTTCAGTGCGACCTTGACAGAGCTTAGCTGTCATTAGAGTTTGAATGACAATTTACTTGCATATCCTCAATTTGATGATACTAGTAGCAATTATCTTCATTTGGCAGTAGGGGACTAGGTTTTGATTGAGGAGGTATGCAGCGTAACTTAGCAGAACAAGCAGGTAGGTCTCAGGTTCCAGACTACTTTTAAACTTTTTTTTTTAACATTGAGTGCTATTTAATTTGCAATTGTTAATACAGCTGCAGTTTACTCTGAGATAATGTCCTTCCTACAGGAGTGCATGTTTTCATCAACATACTTCTGCCCCACCATTGGCAGTACATGGAAGTATCTACTGATAACTTAACGGAGGAGTTCAGCAGTAGCATTTCTCAATGCTGATTAATTTTTATGTACGTGTTTTGTGGTAGCTTTGAGTTGTCTTCTACGCTTTTCCTTTCAGCCACCTCCCTCGACTATAAAATTTGTTTTCATTCCTCTAAATGGACCAATGCTTACATAGGAAAAGTGCATTAGATCCCATCTATCCCCCACCCTTTTCTCTCACCATTTTCAAGACTGGGACCTCTAGAACATCCCTTGAACTTGTCATGGTCATACTGTGATCTTTTTTGGCTTGCTGTATGAAGTACTACATTCTATTGTAATTATTGTAATTATTCACTAGAACTGCATTCATCTGAAGGAGTTATTCTACTTATGGTATAATTAGATGCTTTGTTTTAAATCGATCATATGCTAGGTTCTCTGTTTTTAACACAACCAGGTCATATTTCATATGCTCAGGATCTGGCTATCTTAGTCCCTACAAGTCAGTGGGAGCTAGAAACATTTGTCACTTACAAAATACAGTAAATGTCTTTCAAAAAAAAAAAAAATCTACATTCAGGCCCTTGGCTTTAGAAGCAAGTGGTTTTAGTTTGGGCTTAAAAATCAAGGGACACCTCTTAAACACTGCAATTTCACTATAAACCATTTATCTGTGAATGAAAATACAAGCAAGTCAATCTCAACCTTGCTCAAAAAAGCAGCACTATGCACATGGAGTACTCTGTTGTTCTAATTTAAATTAAATGAAAAATCACACAAGTGTATTAGAAACTCAGTTATTATGTGCTTAGGTAATAAAGGTTGCTACTGATCCACAGAAACCATAGATTTATGATGGTAAAACTTGGAATTGTGTCAAAAAAGTGAACTGGTTCCACTTCAGCATTGTTGACTAGGGACTGGTAGATGGCTTTCTTGTGAGCTTAATTAGCCAACAGATGGGGCTGTGGAGCTTGTTTTATGCACCGTGTTTATACTCCCGAAGTTCATCAAAAATTGATATTCAATATAAGTGTATCATTTCATCTTTTTGTACTTATACAGAGCAGTAAGTTAAAGTGACAAGTACATTTGATGAAGCAAAGATGACTGCATGTTGCTAAAAAATAGTGAAACAAGTTATAAATACCACATGTACTGCTAAAGGGTGTATGCTGTTGAAGGGAACACTGGGCACATACCCTTTCATTGCTAAAAACTACTATTCATATTATTTTAGTTGACCTCTATCCATAGATTTTTTTATTTGTTTTAAATGAAACACCTGAACAGTAGACAAGAAATGCAGAGTATTTAAACTTTTTTTTTTTTTTTCAATATTATTGTTTGTAAATGAGGTCCTAAGTTTAGGCTTCTTGGTTCTAGAAAAGTCACAATCTTTTCCTGAGTTCTTGGGAGATGAATAGAAGTGTGCTTTATAAGCTCACTCTAAACCTACAGTTTTAAATAGGGCTTTGGCACAAAATATGTTACTGTGTCAGATATTCTCTCTTAAGAGACTAAAAGGATTAATAAAAATGTATTTTGAACCTCTTTCAAAGCCAAATAAAGTACACTAGACAGATTTGAGTGGTGGCTTTTTGGATGATTTGTCTTAGAATTCAAGGTGAATATTTGACAGAAAAAAAAAAAAGAAAAAATACAGGGCACAGACTTTGGAAGTTAATGAATGTGGCCTGGGTCACTGGACTAACTTTACGTAAAGCCTATTTAAAACTTCAGTGGCATATTGCCAAAGCAGAAGTACATAATTTTCAGGAGCAAAGGCCACTGTTTTTAGTTTAGGGAGGAATTTGTGACAGTGTGTACAAAGTACACTCTTCCTTAGTATTGTATTCAGGAGCATGCATGATTCAGAAACTTTCTGAGCTAGGCTTTATTTCAGAACCATGGTGCTAAATCAGTAATCACACTCACCTGTCTATTCATCTAGTATTCATTTACATCTAAGTTACTTACATAGAGTATCGTTAAGGTGACTATTAGAGAGTGGAATTTTTTTAAAATAACTGTTTGAGTCTGTTAGTCACTTGGGTAGTAATGTCAAATATGTTAAGCTTTAGACTATACAGAAGTATAGAGCTGAGAGGAACCTTAGGATTATTCTTTCGCACTCAAAGTAGGGTTAAATATAGCTAGATGATTGCAGATTTTCACCTAATACATTTGGAACTCTCTGACAGCAGGAATTCTGTTTTTTCAAGATTTCCCACCTTAGTACTTAGTTCTTCTTTCAAGTTAAGATTCCCTAGTGTCTAATTTAAGTTTTTAGTATGTGTAATCAATAGATTCCTGTCTTAGTCACAGCTCTCTAAGAACATTTTGAGATACTTGCATTCCTTGCTCCTAGCTATCTCTCTTTAATAGAGGTAAGGATAATAATTCAGCTTTTACTATAGATTAAGTCTCTTGGTCTTCTTGCGATGCCCTGGAATCTCTCCCGTTTGTGTACTTCACAGTTCATTACCAGAGACCAGACAATATTTCAGCTGGAGGATTCATCAGCACCAAGTAGAGCAGAATAATTATCCTCCATATATTACAGAGATACTCTGTCACAAGTAGTCCATGCAAACAGCAGCTTCTCAAAGCATCAGGTGCTAGGAGGCCACCAATTCCAGTTATTCTTAAAGCCATTATTCTTACCTCCTTGCATAACAAGCTTCCATTGCAGTACATTTATTTATGGCTTACCTTTTACCAATTTTTTGAATCTTCTTCCTTGAACAGCACTTGTTTGTCAGAGAGTCAGTCTTGTGGAGCCACATTTTTCCTCAAAAACTACAAAGAAAAAAAAAGTACTCATTTTCTCCTTCAAGAAACCTGAATGCCATATCAGCTGGCATTGCCTTTTATAGCTCCACTGCATCAGTCTGATTAGGCTTCCCAGGTGGATTGAATCTAGGCTGAGTGGCTACACTTCAGCCCTTTGGTGCCTGCTGGTAGAGACTTGGCTCTAGCATGATACATTAAGTAGTTCTTTTTGCAACAGCATTGCATTATTATTTGTATTAAGTTACTATATCATGGTTGCTATAAACCCCTGAAAAATGTCTAGGCATTTGTTCAATAAAAAACATAACTGTAATGTCTGCACAGACTAGAAATGCAGTTTCTAGCAAACACTTTCGACAGCTAAATTAATATGATGTTTTCTTGAACAATGTTGTTAGAGGCTTGCTACAGATACCATGGGGATTCTATCAATATAGTTACAAATGTCTGAACTTTCACTTCAGTGTGATTTGGTCAACAGCTCTCATTACATTAATATTTCTTATAAAGTAAATTGGTAGTGATGTCATAAGCAGCTTGTATGTTAGACATTTTAGTCAATTGAATTCCAGTACACAAAGGGGCTGGAATTGAGCAGTAGCTGTCATAATCCTGTGCCCTTTTTATCCAGATTGTGTGGCTGCAACTTTTTAGGAATGTTCCTTTCACTACCAACATACATATAAAATTTCTGGCATATATCTGCAAATAACATTTTTTTCCTTGTTTCTTCCCAAATGGAATTATTTGGTTTTTTGATTGCCTGATGTTCTGCGGTCATGACCAAAGCAGCATAAGGAAAAACACACCTTTGCTACTACAAATAAAGTTATTTATTCTCAGGCTTCACGAGTTAGCCTCTGAGTTACAGCTAGCTGGACTGCAGCTGTAGGTGGGAGGAGGAAAGGGAGGGAACGTTGCAAAGATCCAGTGGCCCACAGTCTGAATCTGCCCACTGCCAAAACCATTTCCCAGTGATGCAGAAGTAGGAGAGAAGGGTCTGCCCTTGCTCTCTGTGCCGTTTGTGGGTATGGACATCTATGCAGACAGAGTCTTTCTTTCTAAGCAAGTTGCCTGGCATTGCTGTCTCTTCTCGCGGACTAGGGAAACAAAATCATTGTGACCATAACACCTGATGTTTGCCTGTTCTTTTCCATAAAAAGTATTTACATAAACATTGTGAGCCTGTATCTAACACCAAAGTTAAATCTTGTAAACTACTGAATATTGGCGTTTCAATATGTTCAGCTGAAGTGACTGAAGACTGAAAGAGGAAGGTGGGAAGTGTAAAGACAACCAACTGCTTTACTTCATTGTGATCTCACTTGAACTGTGAGCTGTTAATAAGAAATGCGCAGAAAAAGAAGCCAGACAAATATGCAATAATTGCAGCTGCTACGTAAATGTCTGTTAGGTGTCTTCTGATATTCCTCAGGCATATAAAATACAATTGAGGGGGGCAGTTCCCCATTTTCCTCCACATTATAAGGTGTCTTGACGTCCGTTGTTTTAAATTTATTTGCTTTTAGGATGTATTCATACAAGTTGTGTGCATATAGTTTTTATACAGAGGTGTAGATAGCAGCATTTGAGACTAACATTCAAAAACTAGGAAACATTAGAATTAACCGTATCTGTAAAATCTCACATTTTTTGCCCACTTGTGATACAATTTTTAGAGGAATGTGCATTCATGAAGTGCACAGGTGGATATTGCTAACAGAAAAAACAGCTATTCATTTGTTGTTTAATGTGTGGTGCAAATTTTATTGCAAACTATATAAATTCTGCTTATTAGTTATTAATACACATATACATATATATACACATCATTTGCTTTGGGTTACTAACTGCAGCATATAAAATTTCATGAAAAATTATTATTTTACATAGAACAGCACTTCTGTTTTGTAATGGACATTATTAACCCCTTTAACCCATTTTTACAGCCAGGAAACTGGAACTTAGAAATGTCAGTGTTTCTTGGGACTTCTGATTTTTCTTTTTCTTCCTTTTTATAAATATGTCATGCCTCTGGTCAGTCATCATGCTCTGAAACTTGAAAATCTTTGGTTTTGTTGTAATTTATGCTCTAAAATCTGCCCTGAAGTAAAAGTAATTGTCATACTAAACCTAGATAAGCTGCTTTCCAGTTCTCTCTCTTCCTCTCCCCCCCTGCCCGTCCCTCTGGAAACTCATGGATGTATACCACATAGAAGCCTGTGTTCTGGTTTGTTGCCAATGCTTGAAAGCTGAAGGCAGCTTTTACTGTAGAACAGAATACAGATTTTGCAAGTAGTTATTTGTTGTGCTTTGACTTGTGTGCCACTTAGCTTTTGTAATATAGGATGTTGAAAACAATGCTGAGGCAGTACTAAGAAAGGATTCGCTCTTTGCTGATGTTACAGTATATTTACCATCTGGCACATTGGTCTGCCTGCTAAGCTCCTGCGAGTGATCCTAGGGACGAATGGCACACTTCATTTATAGCTAATCGGACTATAATATCAGCAGCTCTTGACATCAACAAAAAATAACCACTGAATGTTCAACGATTTACATGTGATGTTATTCCCCAAAAGGCTTATCATAAAGCACTGTCTTGAAAACAAGTATTTTAAATTATGAATCAGTACTGGTGCAGCAAGTGAAAGGCCTCTCCCATCCCTCTCCCAACTCTGCAGTGACTGAGTTGTTTAATGTAGACTATGAAAAGGAATGGATGCCACTATTTTACATCCAGAAAAGAAAGGCAGACTTCCTGAATGTACGTTGTACAGATGTTAGTATTACACAGTCATACTACGCTTAGTATTTTAGAATTACAGAATAAATGTTTGCATTCCTGCGCAATGTAATGACACATGGATCACATCAAAGAGCAAACATCGCTTGTCTACTCTGAGATTAAAGTTGAAGTTTTAAGTTGTACTTTATTTTTTTTTCTGCAACCTGTGTATGTTTAAGGGAGGTTTTATTTGTGGTTTCATGGAAAGCTTTTTCTACCCCTGCACTGTTGACTGTCATTGCAGAGATTTTTGCAGGCTTCTGCACAGATTTGTTCTTTCCATTTAACACCAGACTCTTTTTTTGCGAAAAGTTCCACTGTTTTTTCTAGTTCTAGGCCTTCATGTAGATGCCTAGTCTCACATTGAGAGTTATCTCATTATTTCCCTTTCCTTCCCTTTATTATAGATCAAGGAAAAAGAGTTCTGAAGAGAATTATCTTTGCCTGCTTTTCCATCCTTTCATATTTCTGCTATTTTTTTCTCGTTGCCAGAAGAATTTGAATGCTCATTTTCTCCTTGAGTTAGTTTTAATCTGTCTTATACTTTCTAAGCTCTTTTTCCTAAGAAATAGTGCTTAGAACATCATTACAAAATCCCCTCAGTTCACTCCTGTCATCCCAAATAACTATGCCCCTGTTTAAATAAAGTTATGTTGCATGTGCCTGTCTGTTTTTAAGATAAAACCCAAAAGCTTAGTTTTGTGTCAATGCGAGTTGCTGAAGCGGGTTTCCTCCTGCTTGCCTGCAGACAGTAAGATGTGATGAGTTGGACATAACAGATTTCTTGCAGTAGCTACATTTTTAGGTGATACAGAGGGACAAAGGGATAGAGCTTGTCTTCCAGAATTTTAGAAATAATAAAAACCCCACACTATCTTTTTCTGAACATATGTGGCCAGTTATGTATAGGGAAAACACTGGGGAAAACACTGGGGAACAGCACTGGGGGAAAAAGAATGCTTTCAAATTTAACACTAGAAAAAGTTTCACTGTCTAGCAATTAATTACTTTTGCTATAGGCTTTTCAGATCTAAATCTCCTTACATCTTCTCTTCCCTTTCTGTTGCAGCAGAAGTCTTGCGTCCATAAAAAGTTCTGCTTCCTCTGACGTGAAAGAGTATTTTTTAACAGACACAGCTGACTGCTGATGCCAGGAAGTTTTGTAGGTTTATTAAATGTAAGTCTTAGGAAGTAATAGACAGTAGTGAAAAAGAAACAAAGAAAACATTCTTAATTCTGGAAAGAAGGTATTTCAGAAAATTCTGAGTAATCAGAAGGAATTATTGGTAAAAGTTTTTATGTTTGTGTCATGGTTGTCGAGCCACAGTGTCCATAGCCAGACTGGACCGTGAAACCAAACTGCTCAACCTGCTGCTTTTTACCTTGGAGGAGCCAATGCACATGGAAAGGGAGGACATGAACTGCAGGCGCTCAATCCCTGCTGCAGAGGCACGTGTTTAACTGCCACTGCAGAGTCTGCCAGGTGGGATCACACCAGCACGGGTGCTCACCGTCAGAAGACCAGATCAGTTCCTGCAGATTACGCAGGGGAAAAAATATGGCTATTGCAGATTACTACCCTAATAAAAAAAGTCTGAGATCATTGATAAGTTTTGGCTGGTAGTAGAAAAATCAAAACAGGGCTTTTAAAAATTCAACTAAATTCTGTTGATAAAGGACACTCATTGTAGCAGCATCAGTGCACAGAATGGCCTATGTATTTTTTTTTCCAAGTTTCACTGTAAGAAGAACCTGACCTAAATGATTGCTATTAATGTAGTTGTATCAAATCTGTTTAAATAATTAGGGGTCAGGAGAACAAGACTGAAACATCGGATGTTATTACAGATAATCCATCTCCAGTCAGCTCGTTGTGCTTCTGTATGTCCGTAGAATTTGGACTGAGAATCTCTAATACATAATCAGTATGTGGAAATTAATATTTTATATTTAAATTAGATTACATTAATATTATATCTTTTAAAATACCACACTAAATGATAGACAGGTTCACAAAAAGCACTGTTTTTTAGTGAAATTTTTTAGATACCTGTATAGAGTTGATTTATATGTCATTGACCAAAGAAAGAGAGATTCCTAGTCCAGATTGATCTGTTATGCTGCATTGCTGTGGTTCACTAATCTTGTCGGTTACTATCTACAGATAATAATGGATTATACTCTTCGGAGTGGTCCATTACATTAATGATGAACGAAGATTAATTTTGATTCAGTTTAAGATTTGCTGTGTCTGGATGCAGTGGGTATTGCTCTTACATCAGTGATTTTTGATCTAACATAGCTACAAGCTCCTGCTGCTTCCTGAATCAATTCCACTCGCTTACTTTGCCAACTAAAGCTTTTGAAAACATTTTTGCTGCACCTTGGCTATTTTTACACATCTGTATTCAGATATATTTGCCCTTTGTTGTGTTACGCACTGTTTGTTTGTTGATTGCCACATTTGTTTTGTGGTTCTAGCCCTACCAGGAACTGTATTCTCATGAAGTTAAAAATGAGCATAATCATTGGATGTGAACTGTTAACAACAGGACTGTCACTGCAGACAATACTAATATTGGTATTATCATAAAATTGTTTACTTGAACAGCTAAAAATTCTTTATCAGCCCAATGATGATACTACATTCCTGAAGGCCTTTTCTGTTTATTTCTTGTATTCTATCACTTACAGTTTCGTAGGCAGTGATTCTTTTACAGTCTGAGTTAGGTTATTAGTAAATAGACAAGCGTGATTTATGGTTCTGCTGTGACACAGATCTGCTTTTCTGTATGTGAACAGATGTTTATGTATGTCATTCAGGAAGGGCGTATTTATTTTGCTCTACATGGTTTTCTGTTGTGGCCCTCAAATTTCTTAATAACTTCCCTAGATGTGATGAGTTCTTTTATTTACTAATATGGGTCATTCTCAGTGTAAGAAAATGCAGCCTTACAGCTACAACTTTTAAGATTTATAGTAGCTGTATTCCATTTCTCCATCTATCAGTAATTTGCACTTTGTTTTTCATTATAAAAATACTTTTAATAAAGTTCTGTATTCATCATGAGGAAAAAATGGAAATCAATAAATTTTCTATAAACAGTCACATAATTAATTTTGAAATATGGCATTGGGTAGGAAATCAGGTGTATGTGAAGTAAAATTCAGATACTTTACTGACTTTTTCAGAAGCTTGTTGAGGAATTCAGACTGAACTGCCTATAATGTTATGTGCCTCCTTGAGGTGCGCTGAGTTTAACAGTTGTTGTAACATTCTGTTTTTAAGATTAATATCTTAACATCCATGTAATAATAAACCTGTAATTTGTAACCAAACACCTTCACAGCCAATCAGTCTCCAGTAATACATGGTTAGACCACCATTTCATCTCTTACCTATATTTTTAATTAATTCATATATAAACCCTACAGGAAGATTGTTTAAATTGATTGATTGTTAATTTCTTAACTCCTTAACTTCTAGTCTCGTTCTTTGAGTATCCTTTACAAAATTCAAACATTCAGCCATCAGTGGAAAAAAATTTTCATGCCAGTATTAAGATAAACTATCTGGATTAAAAGACAAGCCTGAGTTACCATAGGAGCCTATTATCTTGGAAAAGTCTGAAGGAAGACATTAAGTTTAGTATATATTTTAAGATCGTGAAAGGTAGGACTCTGACAGTGCAGGATTTAGTGTGTTTTAGCAAAGACATTATAGCATCAAGACTTGTATGTATAAATGCTGAGACTATTTGGTGTAGTGAACACAGCCCAACTGCAGTTAACAGTGTGAAGAGCCTCCTAGGTGGGACCTGAGCTGTGTAAGATTTCAGTTAAATTTAAAAAAAAAATAATTAAAAAATCCAGAAATGTAGGAGGAATGCATTTAGACTTCTGACTGGAAGAGTTTGTTTTTTATACAGGATACTATTAAACTAATAAGCATCTGTCCTCTGTATTAGATGGAGAAGGGTAAATACATACAGTGAATGTATTAAAATAACCATTTGGGAAGTTGCAAATAAACATACGATCACCAGTTTAATAAATTACTGAGGTTTGAACCCTCAAAGCATTAACTCATTTTTCTCTCCTAATTTTATCTTGATGTTGGATTATTTAGAAATGATCTTCAAAGAAGTAAGCACATATTTGCATGATTTTATTTATAAGGATAAGAATATCCTTATAAGGATAAGATACAACGGATAAGAAGAAAATACAGTTTTAGTCTTTTAAATGTACATCTGAAATTAAGCTCTTATCTATACTACAAAACTGGAAGGCTGTCTAGAAACCAAATCCAATTACAGCTTAAGCACTTGAGAAAGTGAAATCTGATTTAATTACTTCTTTCAAAAGAAAATTACCTCTTTCAACTTTTTATTATTAAAACTCTACAGTTATTTTTATCACTATAAAAAAGAACAAGCTTGGAAGAGAAGCTCTCTTCATGGAGTTCACACTCTACTCTGTTATTTCATACTGAGGCTGAGTATTGAGTACTGAGGTTGAGTCCTTATACAAACTTCTGATTCTCTAGAGAATAAGCCAGAAAAAATACTTTATGAGAGCTAATATTTGTATTCTTAGATATGGGATTAGAAAAAATTAATTTTAGCATTAGAAAGAGCAAAATGGGCATGATTTTTTTTATATTTCATTATCTTTATAAAAAGGTCGTCATTATTGCTGAACACGTATAAAAATAACAGCAGGCTTTACCAAATGCAGTGAAAATATGCTGTTATAATATAAAAAAAAGTTGGAAGTGATGAAGTCACACTTCCATTTCATTTAAGATTTCTAGAGCTGTTTTAGGAGTGAATGTAGCTTTACATGTAGCTTTGCATTTGCAAGAGAACTAAATAAAGGGCCATTGCCCTTGATGCAGCTTGGACGAGATCTACGGCCTCTGACCAGTCCTCAATCAAAGGGCTGAAGGACAGATAACGGATTGTACCATATGCAGATAAGATTCAGATACTTGCTCAAAGCCCATTTGCCTCCTTGAAACAGCAGTATTTCATGTATATAGATTTGGCTTAGTCTCTGGATATAAAATCAAGTACGATAACCAGGTACTTTAAGCGTCCATTTCTCAGGAAATTAGAATCTTAAAAACTTCATACATCTATATTAAAACCCAACACTGGCAGATACTCATTTTACAGAAAAAAAACTTGAAGATATTTTCAAATTTAGTCGTGTATCACCCTAACGGAATAAATGGTGACAATTAATTTGTTGCTGGGCAGAATTGTAAGAGAGGCCAGGGAAGAATGCATGAGAATGGTGTGAGGAAATGGATGTAATTTTATATTAAATTGAGATAACTTTTTGAAATTTTAATGTGACACCCACCCAAAGATCTCTGTAGATAAGTTAAATGAATAAATGTTCTACTATGTTCTGCTCTCTCCTTAAAAGCCTATCAAATATATAATGCAGGTCCAAGCAAGTATCATCCAATTAATCCCACTGGTTTTGGTGGGAAGTATGAAATTCTGTGAAGACTAGTAGCCTTAGTTGTGTAAAGTGCCATTTTTCTAGTATCTAAACAATTAGAAATGTTACTTAAAAATCTGTTACATCTTCATTAGACACTGACTTCATTTGGCCAATGATATTTAACATATCTTAGTGTTAATAGAAAAACTGGATGGTTGGAAGGACTAAGAAAAGGGAAATTTAACAGTGAGGAAAGGAAGTAAGCTGAAGTACTGGAAAGGAAGACAGAGAAAATAATTGTATGAAGAAACTTCTTGTGAAATACTCAGTAGAGGGTTTTGTCTGTAGGTAGTATCTAACATGCATTTCATTGACACGTATCATGTAGATAAGCTTTGAGAAGTGCGACTCCTTTACGCATATGTTATGGCTGTGCCCAGTAATCCAAATATTCTTGGATTACTTCAAATACTATTACTAAATAATAATAACTTTGTCAGATAACCATTTTTCTTTAAATTTGTTAGTTTGCCTCTTGAGCATTTATCTAAATTAAATTAATTTTGTGTGAACTGAAAAAATGTATTTTTATTGGGTCTTGCTGCGCTTACTGCCTAAATCAGAAAATATTTGATAGACAACACCAGGAACTCTTCTGCTTTTGAAGGAAGTGTCTCATCAGGAAGGACTGCTAGAGAAGAGGGCTCAATACTTAGAAATGTGAATTCTTTCTCTGACTTGGAGAACAAAACTCCCCAGGTTAAATAAGCGAGTTTCTAACCACATATTTTGAATTTTAATTAATAATGCCAAAGGCTTTTCCTGCTTAAAATGCTTCTGTATTGATAAAGTAGGTAATTATCACATTATGAGAATAGTTCATTATTCTTTTTAAAGTATTATAATTACAACTTTGTGCAATTTATGTATATTCCAAATGTACTGGCAGTTTTTTGTTGGTGGTTTGAAGTACGTGCAAAAATTATAGATGGGGTAACATTTGCAAAAGGATGTCAACTCCCTTAGTAGACTAATGGAGAAAATGCGGTCACTCGTTTCTGTTGCTGTCACTCATGGGTTTTTGAAGTTAATTTCTGTATAACTCATCAACCTTTTAAAGCATAATATGCTATTTCAGCCAAATCATGAAGGTAATATGATGCTTTATTAGTGTTTGAACCGTAAAAGGCCTTTTAATATTTTGTTGAGAGGTGCATAGTAAATCTAGTAGTTTCTAATTGTAGAGCAAAGGAAGAGGTGTGTTACATAGCATTATGGTTATGGTTGTTTTACCGGTAATTTTACAACTGTGTCCTTTGCTTGTGCTGCATGCATAGGGAGTTGGCCTCTCAGTCCACGGACATTTCCGAGTTGCTACAGAGAAGACACTTTTCGCAATGCCAGAAACAGCAATAGGTAAGTATTTTACACACGTATTATTAGTGTTTAAAGTTTCACTGTTTGTGTAATAAGGATGAAGTGTCTTTGACTGAAAGCAGTGGTGGTAATGAAATAATTTTAAAAATGAACTGGAGATGACATATATAGAAACTATTTTCTGTATTATGGGAGGTTGATCATTGAAGTTCTTAACTTGGGGTTTACTGTCTAGACTGACGCAAAGACTGTGGGCATACAATTTTTTTAAAATGGAAGTAGATCTGAGGAATTAAGTCTTTGCTACAGCTGTAGGCAGATGAAGTCTGAAAATCCCAGTGTGAGTATGTCAGCTTTACATTTGCAACTCAGTATGAGTCAAACTGGCTGTACTACAAGCTGATCTGCAATGTTAATGAGACAGGTTTTGAAATTCCAGTTTTTCATGTAGATTATTAATGTAGGCCCATTACAGTTGTGCAAAGACTGTGTGCAGGGGAGATAACAGCGTCATTGTCTTTTATTTTTTTAATAGCAACACGTACCTTGTGTTTTCTAATGTTTGATCATACAGCTTCTTTGTCAACTCTGATACGTACAAAAGAAAATGTTGTGTCTCAGAGCTATACAAAGATGGTGGTGTGGCTCAAGAAGAAGCAGTAAGATTAAAGTGAACCCTACTGGGAAATCATTCACGTTTCCCTTCAAGAAAATCCTGGCACCAACACGGTATCCACGTTGAACCTATTATTGTTTAGCATGTATACTGCATTAATGTTTTCATCACTGTCCAAGTCCCTTCTCCGTGCTTATCAGGAATGTTTAAGAAGAATGCTCAAAACCTGTAACCTGTCCTGCATTTCTCTCCTGCAAAATTTCTAGTTTCTACATCTTTCCAAGGCAACGCAGCTGAAGGATGATTGCAATTGTTCTTATCTTTATGTCCTCAAGCAGGAGAATGAGGCTACTCTCTAATATGTGGCCCTGTTGAACACATTGTTCAGAATAAAGAACCTTATCTGGTGGTTAAACAGCTTAAATGGCATCAGATATGGCACTATTAGGTTCAATCTTAGTTTCACCTCAAAGAATTAGTTGTAAGGAGTAGTGACCGTTATTTTCTTAAAAGAATTTCCAAACAGTAACGTAATGTTAAAACTAAGAGATAATTAAAAAAAAACAAAAACCAGGACTCTGTTCTGAAAAGAGAATAAAAGTTATAATATTGTGCTTTTGTTGAGAATATTTAAAGTACAATAATGTCATCACAACTAAAGTTAAAATGCACACTTAGCTAATGATTGGATTTTTGCAATGCCCCCAGTTAGTAGTGCTTAAAAGCATTTTTCATATTTTTAAAGGGTCTTAAACATACTGTTGTTTATTGCTATCCAGCCTGTATGAAACATTTCACAAGACTTATTCTGAAATTCTTAAAATATTAAATGAGCTGTGTCAAGTCAAATAAAACATAATAAATCTCCCAAATATAAACAAGCTGATTATAATTTTAACTTCTGAAAAAAAATATTAGAAAATTCCTGCTAGCTGATAAATGTCATGTAATTTTTCTGAACAAGTAAGTTTAGAAGGAGAAAACCAAAAACTATTGCAGCTCTCCAGATATTTTTCTCTGGTGAAGGAAAAGTGAGTAAATGAAATAGCTCAAGCATTAATACAACATGGATTTGCTAAGCTCCTGAAGTTCATAATCAGTTGTTGTACAATAAAACTATTTGAAGAAAACATTTATTTTTTTTAAAAACTAAGCGGAGAAGTTCTTTGGCGTATAAAATCATTCTAATAAGAAAGATACCTGCTTCGCTTTCTTCTTTAAAGGTAAAGATATGAGTAGTCTTGTATTAAAAATTTTGTAGTTTACATACATTTCTTGTGTTGGGAAGGAATTATTTAAACAAAAATAGACTGTGAAGACATGTAAACGAAAATCTTATAACTTGCTTAGGAGAGAAAGTAATTAAAACCCTTTTAGGATCAATTAGAAGTAAAACCACTGAAATCTGGATTTAAGGGCTTAGCTGTTCTGATCTCTGTGGTGTATGTTTAAAATGTCTAGCTGTCTAGATACTGTATTAATTGATTTTTCATATGTTCACTTATTTCAGTAGGCGTTACACCTTTTCTGAGCAATGAAAACAAAGCGTTCATTCAGCTGCTACATTCTCACACAATTGTTCTGCATTTATACACAACCATAAATAAAGGCTATAGATAGATATGCCACTTTGCAAATAGAAATAAAGGCAGTTCTAGCTTGTAGGAGTTTGGGACTGACATAGATAAGATAAAGCACTGGAAAACAGCTTAGATGTAGGAAGGCGTGGAAAAACCACTGGTGACAAGAACAAAAGATGAAAGCTTATTTTAAGAGGTAGGCTTTAAGGCAATGTGGACAGTTTCTTGTATATCACTCTAAGTTTTTAGCTTTCTATAAGTCATTTAATAATAAATCTCCAACCACCTCTGCATGATAAGGTAGGAATGCGGTAGCTACCTTTATTTTATGCTTGGCAACTGCAAAGTTTCACAATTTGGGATAACAGCGAAGTGTGTTGCATCTGTCTCAGAGCATAAACTGCAAGTCAGCATTACAGCATTTAGCCTCGTAAGCGCAGCAGACGTTCAGTTCTTCTCTTATTTAAGTAGGGATTTGAGAAATAATTCTTAAATGCTATCAAAAGGGAAAAAAATCAAGTATATGCAACATGTTAAGAGAAACGCAGTAGCAAGCAGAAACATACGGGAAGCATTATTGAGAGAATTAAGAGGAATACGTAGAACAGGAACAAGAGGAGTAAAATTGTAAGAAGAAAACAGGGACCTTGAAAAGGATACAGTAGAAGCTATAGTGGACTCTGTTTATGCAACCAAGTAAGTGTAAAGTGGATTAGTTACACCTTCACTAATCTTGTTTGTAAATTCCTTAGTAATTAAAGCAACCTTCATTCAGTTTAGTTTTATTCACCTCTAAATCAGCTTAAGCTAATCAACTTCACAGCTTATTTAGAACTAATTTCCCTGTTTATGGCCATGTGGAAGGGCCCTATATGGCTCAATAGGAAGATGGCTTTCCCTCTGGAAACTTACTGGAGCGTGGGGAGAACGGTACTTCAGCATAGTCTTTTCATTAGAGCAAAGAGGAAAAGGTTTGTTACTGTTGCAGTCCTGGTGGACTGGGAGAATAATGTAATTGACTTTTTGCTTCAGAGGGCGTTTGTAAGAGAAGTTTCATTTTGAAATGAGGGATTGTTTTGCGGTAGTAGGATATCCAAGTGGAGACAGATGAATGGAAACATAAAACTAAATGACAGTCTTGGCATCAACATTATAGCTATGATGTCTCAAACTGAGAAGGTAAAATGCAGAGTAGACTATTCAGAATGTGAGTGCAGATGAAAAAGAAGGTAAGTGATGAATTTGGGTTAATACAGCTTAGAGCTTTTAAAGGGTGCCAAGAAGACATTCAGCATTTTAGGAGAAGAGCTGCACGTCTCAGTAGCCTGTGTGATGAGGAATAAATCAATTAATGGCAACACACACATCAGTGGGAATGGGAATAGAACATTACAACTATAGTGATGTAGTAGATGCAGCAGAACTAAGGGAGGACCAAGAAGGAACCAGAGGAGCAGCTGAGAGATGGGTGAGAACATAAGGCAGTGATGAACTCAAGATTATTGAGAAAAGGAAAACACTGAAGAGAAGCTATCTGAAAGAAACCTCCCCTTGATTCCGTTCGAGGGGGAGGAATATTCAGGGACCACTAATTTCCCACATCTTAAAATACCTGTAATGGGTTCTTTCTAAACTACGTTGAATCGTACGTGATTTAAAGCAATTACTTGTTAGTAAAAAATTACCACATTCTATCAGAACCCCATTTAAACTCTTTATGTACATCTTAGTCTTCCCAGTTAATATCTGCGCTTTGGCAAGTGTTTTCTGAGCTTCTTATTGCTCATTTGTATTATTTTTCATTTATTTTCATGTTTCATTTATTCTCTCAAAGTGAAAAAAACACCAACACACCTTTAATTTCTTCAAAAGACTCAGTTTCATGAATGCTCCATTGGGGATTATTTTGAAGTAGTAACCGGACACTGCTTCTTTCCTTTTGATTTCTGAGAATGATACAGCTATGCTTAAGTTTTCTTAAGTTTAAGTATGTTAACAGTTACAAAAAGTGTTTGAATTCATTTTGTAGGTGATAAATGTATATAATAGAATAAATAGATATTGACAAAGTGATGATTTTAAATACTTAAACTTTGATAAAAGTAGTTATAGTTTTCAGTTACAACTTTTATAAGTCTTCTAAATTTTATTCACAGATTTGAATTTTTAAAAATGACTCTAGATTTTTAAAAAATATAGGTGTAAGCCAGTCACTAAACTGCGAAGTTTTATAATTTTTTTAAATTGCAGGTTAGTCATACTCCTGTCAGAGCCAAGTCAGCATCTTGTGCCTCCACCTTCAGGAAGACTCTAGCAATACTGTTGATCTATTAATGAATTCTCAGCCCCAAAATTTGTTCAAACTTAGCTGTGAAAGAGGCATTTCTTCATTGTTTGATATTTTTATCATAATAAAAGATTTCAGAGAAAGAGCAGCATGCAGTTTGAGCTTGCACAGATTATTTCACAAATCTTGGTGTCACTTCTGTTTTTTGCTGAGAGCACGCTTGATTCTTCAGGCATCTAAAAAACATCTCAAGTTGTTGGCAAATAGAATGAAAATACCATATTGTCTGGTATATGTTTGTAAATTACGTGCCAGTGGAAAGGATACAGTTTGGAAGGTGTTCAAGAGCTTGCTTTTAGGAAGGGTTTTGATGACAGGAATGTCAAACCAAGTCAAGGAGAAACGGGCAAGAGAGCCGTGCCTAAGTCAGGGAGATGAAAGTGAGACAAGAAGAAATAGCTAGTAAGTTACGTGCATGAGTAGGACAAGTTGTTTTCCCTTGACATTTTTTGTTTTGTTTTGTTTATTACAGGCCTTTTTCCTGATGTAGGTGGAGGATATTTCTTGCCAAGACTATCAGGAAGGATTGGCTATTACCTTGCGCTAACAGGATTTAGGCTGAAAGGAAGAGATGTACTGAAAGCTGGCATCGCTACACATTTTGTAGAATCTGAAAAGGTAAGCTGCTAACCAGTGCTAGCAAGGGCGCAGCCTACAACCATTTGAGACAAGGTTGAGTTGTGTTGCACACCAATATACTTTTACCAACTTGAGTGTATGCAGAGGTGCAATTGTATTAGCCGTCCGTACGCTGTGAACGGGGATCATAAGATATTCCCAAGCTGTCACTATAACACATTCCAGCTAGTGACAGCTTTGCTTGGAATAGGGAGCAAGTGTTGCTGTCTTCATGATTCTACTGTTGAAGGGCATGATTTACAGAGCATAATTGAAGTTGTTTGAAGGATTGTACAATTGAGAGAACAATACCTGAAATGAGAGATTTATACAACTGCGAAGTTTTTAATCTAGGTAACACCCCATTAACGTGGTCTTTTTCAATCTCCTTAAGAGATATCCTATTTGTTTCTTACAGTTGCTGTAAGAAAGTCTAAAAATTCATATATTTGATAAAGTCAGACTCATAATGTTCCAGTAACTCGCACGGACATAAGTGAAGGAGAAACAATGACTTGCTTTCCTTCTCTGTGGAAAGACCCATGACTGTCATTGTGGAGTTGGTTAGATACTATTTTGAGCATAGCATGGTTGCCAGGCACCTGCTTTTTCCTCTCAGACTGTTGTAGGCTGGCTTTACCTGCTGCAGCTGTAGCACTGCACTGGGGATCCGCTTGGGAAGCAGAGTTCTTTGCTGATTGCTGTAAACATAATTAAATCCAGATGGTTCAACACTGAAAAAGTGAACTATGGCTCCTTTTATTGTTTACTTGGTACCTCTTTAAGATCTGTCTGAAAGTTTATATACATATGTACTGTGTAGTACTATTACCAAAGCAGTAACAATCCAATAAGTACATTTTTGTTTGATCTACTGTTCATTAAATCTTATTTTTAATAGCTACCTGCCTTAGAGAAAGACCTGATAGCACTGAAATCTCCTTCAACAGAAAATATTGCAGACTTACTGAACTCCTACCATGCGAAGGTAATCTGATGAGTTACTGAAATCAAGCAGAATTGTTAAATATACGTAAAACCAAATTATTTTTTATCCATGCTACTAATCTTTCATTTTATGTTTAAAAATAATGGGTTTCCAAACTCTTTGCACTGATTTGCAGCACTAAGGCCTACAGTGGTCAAAATTAAAATTTAAAAGTCTTTCTTCACTTTTTATTTGTTTTGGATAATCCTCAAATTCCAATTGTGATCAGCTTGCTCTCTCTTCTATGTGTGGAAGTAAGTTTTCAGCCAGTAGCATGATCATGGGCATGAAAATAAAAGGTTTTGGCTTTACAGTCAGTTTACTCGGTGGCTATTTTAGCTGTTTTGATGTGCATTGTAATTTTATTGCAAAAGAAAGGAAACTTCTGGAGTCAAATCAGGATTCAATATATTCAGTCAATCTGAGTAGTACTCCTCAGTTGTTTGGCTTTAAAATGAGCAGTGTCTACTCTTTTTATTTGTGTTTTGGAATTACTAAGTTCATATATAAAGATTAATTAGAAAAATAAATGGGATAAGCCAGTTTACATAGTAGTACTGATTATTTTGACAAAATAGAAAGCTATGAAATAGGAGTGATTATATGTTGCAGTATACTGCTTTACAAGATGGCATGGAAAGGAAAAGGAAGCTGTGTATTTTTACGTATCAGAGCTGAAGGGAACCTTTCCCAGCGTCAGCTGCTGTTACCAAAACATCTGCTTATATTCTAAACCCCAGGAAATCTGAAACATTTGACAGCCTTTCCACATAAGGCCAGCATATTTTTCACACTACAGTTTTCTAAATAAAATTTTGTAAAACAACAGAGAAAAGATAAAGAAGAGAAATGCATTTTTTTGTTTCATCATTTAAAAAAAAATGTATATACGTGTTTGTTTGCTTTTTAAGAAAACCAAACTTTTTTTAAAAAAACAAAACATTACTGTAAAAAATACAGTAATGTTTTGTAAAACAAAACTGTAACTCATTAAAAATTTCAGTGTCCTATGAATATTAATGTTCTTTTACGATATGATATTTCTGTAACACAAGTCATTGGAATTTTTCAGTACTGATAAGTTTTTCACTCTAAAAACCCAAGTAAAATATGTAATTTTTTTTTAAATAGAGCAAAATTGATCAAGAAAAGGAGTTTGTACTTAATGAACATATGGAGAAGATTAACAGGTATTCAGTAATTTTTTTTTTTTTTTTTTTTTTTATTCTCTTGGATAGAGAACATGAAGTTAAATCCAGTAACAGTATCAGTGTTCCCCAGATAAGGTGATAGAAATTACATTCAAGGTAGTAATTTAAACTTTTTTGTCTTTAGGGAGCTTTATCTGAAGCTCAGTAAATATTTCACTCATCAGTATATTGAATACTTGAGCATATTTGCCTAATTCACAGACCATTATATTAAACTACCCTATGGCACATGAAAAAACATTTTTTATAGAAACTGGATGGGGATTTCTGAGAGTAATCGTTCAGTTGGACAGGAAATGTTACATAGCACATTTATACTCATTGATATAAGGCCATTTCTTTGATTGTTTGGAACTTCTGTGTGTCAGAAAGGGAAGAATAAGAGTGATAAGAAGCACCTAAAACTTTTGAAGAAGTACGGCAATAAGCAAGTTTAGAGATGTTGACACCAAACCAATAGAACAGAACTGATAGCTAAACATTTGATGTATTATAAAAACACAGATAAGACCGATGGTAGTAACTAAAGTTTCTGGATAAATATCAGAGTTTGTAAGTGAAGTTTATTGAAATGCTGGAGATCTGTAAAGGAAGAGGAGATGCCTGTCAACTGAGTTACTTAAAACTGAACAGGGAACGCATTGCTAAGAAAAGCCAAATCAGAGGGTTACGCTCTGTTTCTAATTTCTGTGTTACTAGCACTTGATAGGGAAGAGGAAGGCTAAAGCAGTTCATTCATTTCTTAACTACTTTTTTTCCTTTTAGTCTTTTTTCAGCAAATAGCATGGAAGAAATTGTTAAAAAATTAAAGCAAGATGGTTCTCCTTTTGCCATTAAGCAGCTAGAGGTAATGTCTTTGTGTTATTTTTGTTAGCTATTTAATTATAGAATAGTTAGAGTTGGAAGGGACCTTAAAGATCATCTAGTTCCAGCCCCCCTGCCATGGGCAGGGACACTTCCCACTAGACCAGGTTACTTCAAGCCCCGTCCAACCCGGCCTTGAACACTTCCAGGGATGGGGCATTGACAGCTTCTCTGGGCAACCCGTTCCAGTGCCTCACCACCCTCACAGTAAAGATTTTCTCCCTAATATCTAATCTAAATCCCCCCTCTTTCAGTTTAAAACTGATGCCCCTCATCCTATTGCTCCACTCACTGATAAAGAGTCCCTTCCCACCTTTCCTGTAGGCCCCCTTTAGGAACTAGAAGGCCGCTATAAGGTCTCCCCAGAGCCTTCTCTTCTCCAGGCTGAACAACCCCAACTCTCTCAACCTGTCCTCATAGGAGAGGTGCTCCAGCCCTCTGATCATCTTCGTGGCCCTTCGCTGGACACCTTCCAACAGGTCCATGTCTTTCTTGTGTAGAGGACTCCAGAGCTGCACACAGTACTCCAGGTGGGGTCTCACCAGAGTGGAGTAGAGGGGCAGAATCACCTCCTTCACCCTGCTGGCCACACGTCTTTTGATGCAGCCTAGGATGTGGTTGGGTTTCTGGGATGCAAGCGCACATTGCCTGCTCACGTTGAGCTTCTCATCCACCAACACCCCCAAGTCCTTTTCCTCAGGGCTGCTCTTAATCCATTCTCTGCCCAGCCTGTATTTGTGCTTGGGATTGTTCTGACCCACGTGGAGGACCTTGCATTTGGCCTTGTTGAATTTCATGAGGTTTGTACAGGCGCACTTTCTAAGCCTCTCCAGGTTCTTCTGGATGGCATCCCTTCCCTCCAGCATGTCAACAGCACCATAGAACTTGGTGTCATCAGCACACTTGCTGGGGGTGCACTCAATCCCACCATCCATGTCACCAACAAAGATGTTAAACAGCACCGGTCCCAGTACCAACCCCTGAGGAACACCACTGATCACTGCTCGCCACTTGGACATTAAGCCATTGACTCTTTGAGTGTGGCCATCCAGACAATTCCTTATCCACTGAGTGGTCCATCCATCAAATTCACGTCTCTGATTTAGACACAAGTATGTTGTGTGGGACAGTGTCAAATGCTTTGCACAAGTCCAGCTAGATTATGTCAGTTGCTCCGACATTGTTAAGTCTGGATTTCTACTTTCTTTTCATGGGGCAGACTTTAGTCACCTTATTAACATAACTAATACTACATAACACCAATACGACATTGGACAGTCTTGTGGGATTGCCAGTAGTTCCACTCAGACAAGAATATTCCTCTGTAAAAGCATACAACGTGAATACCATCATATGTTGCATGAAATTGTAATCTAGTAAAAAAAACAAGAACTCTTTCCCATTTCCCCTCCCCATGAGCAGGGGATTGTTGGTGACAAAGGTTCCTTTTATAGCTTCTCATTCAGTGCCAAGGGTTGAAATAAAACAGTGCCAGAACAGTGTTGCTCGTTTTCTTCCATACTAGATATCTCATTTGGGTAAGCAGCAAGCAACTTGTCATCACAAAGTATTTTTTGATCCTTTTAATGCATTTCTGAGTGTTGGATACAGTCACTACTCAAAAAAATGTACAGCAATATTACACACTTCAGCCTCAGAAGCGAGAAGCCACTTACTTTCATTTACAAGTAATGTGTGTATTTTCTCTTTTTCCTTTGAAGTATCTGTATTCTGGTGCCTTGTAAAGGTTTGTCTTGGAGCTCTTCAAATATTACTTAAAATTGGATAGCACACAAGCATTTGTCCAACAAAGCTTTGTTTTAACTTTGGTAACAGATCACAGAAGAAATCCTGCACTTTCAATAAAAGAAAACATCCATCATCTTTGGACTTTCATTTGAGCAGAAGGAATATAATCTTATAATGTAGTATCACTAACATTAGGCATCCTGTCCCAGATAACACAGACACATTTTTGGTTTTAGTTTTTGGTTAAAGATTTAACATTGTGTCACTGGAACTCTCAAACAGTTTTTGAGAAAGGAAGTTTTAAAATTATCCTTGTGCCAACCAGTACGCCTAGTACATTGCAAGAAGTTCAGCGTATGTATTACAAAACAAAATTGAATGAAAGGGAAAGCTAATTTTTTTTTCGCAACTAGTATTCAGGTTTCACTGAATAAAGTAGTCAAGTGAGCTAGTGCCAGAAGAATAATTTTATGTTTGTAGACCTGAATTCTACCACAGGCTACCATCATGGTTTTCCCCCAAACTGTAAAGGCTGTATGATTCAGTTCTTCACTTTTTCCCTATGTTATAGATGGCAGGGTAAGCAGTAATATTAAGGTCTATTGAAACAGTTTGACAGCATGTTAATAGCAGTCACTTTTAGTGGCTCATATTTCTTTATAGTATTGAGTTACAAGGCAGTACTTTATTTCTAGATTTTATAAAGTTTAATAGAATTCTGCAGGCATATTATATTGATTAGTTTCAGTGGAGGTTGAAAACAATCAAGAATTATTTACATACAGCTTTTCCTAAGTTAATTTCATGCAATTTTATGGCACTTTAAAACATAATCAGACCTAGTGGAACTTTTAAAAATGGCTTATAACCCTTAAGGGGTGCTTTTTTCAAAATACAGTTTCTACTAGAAAAGGTGCAAGGAGTGTGGAAACACTTCATTACTGAAATATGTTAACTAGATAATTTGTTTGCCGCATTTGCTCTAGTTACCCAGACCCGGCTTGACTTGCTTCCTCCATCTGCAGCCTTCTAACTCAAATCCCTCCTATTTAAAAAAAAGTTCTTGTTCCTTCTTTTTAGGGGGATACATTTGTTTCATATTTTTAGTCTAGAACTGAAAACTGTCATCTACTTCAAAGTTATGATTTTGTGCAACTGATTTTTTTTTTTTAATTCCTGAACAAAAATAAAGATCTTTTGTTGCTTCTTCAGGTTTGTTTTTTTTAATTTTATTTCATATCTTTAGTAGGACTTTATAGCAGCCTTTTTCTTTCATATGATTAGTAAATGAAAGACTGTCCTTGGAGCTGCCAGAAGTTCCCAAACAATTATCTGTTCAAGAGATGAGACTGTGTGAATATGAGTGGCTTCTGTCCACCCAGAAATTTGTGGTAAAAACCCACCACTAATATTTTCTAGCAGGTACAAGGCTTATTAGTGTGAACAAGTATGTAAATTTCAGACAAGTCTCTAACAGCACACATTTTGTGCTAAGCCAGTAGGATTAAGTAAATTTGTAGGATTGGATACTTAATTTCTTCTGCAAAAGATCCATAAAACCAAAGAAGGAAAATGCATTTGGGGCAGGTGTGTGTGTGTTAAAAAGGGATTCAGGTATAAATTTTTCCAGGAATATAAATTTCTCCAGGAAATGCTTGCCAGTTAAACTGGAGGTTTTGTTTTACTGGGGAAGCAGAATTGTAGTTAAACTTAATTGTAGCTGGAGGAAGAATGGTCATTTGCACCCTGGCAGTTGAGCAACTTACAACACCCACACTCCGAGCCTGCTCTCACATTGCTCAGAGGAGCAGAGTTCAAAGAACTGGTTAGAGCAGGGAACACGTAACAAAACCACAACAGTCTGAGATTATCAGACATTATCCTTGATAGCAGTTTGCTGACTTGTGTGAAGCAAGTAATTTTCCTCATCAGTAGTGTCACAGTACCAAGAGTATGCCCCTGCATGTTTCCTGTCACTTTGTGAAACCAAGCTTTTACTTTAGTGTCCAGGTACAGGAACAACAGCACATTCAAATGATAAATATAGAAGTTTTAAAGGATTCAGTAACAGCAATGTGTATGCTTATTTTTTTTGTTTCCCTGTGTATTTATTATGATATATTAATAAGCTTATGGAATAAGCCCTAACTGAAAGTCTAATACAAATACCCTAACTTGGAGGTACACCTTGGATGTACGGATACCTTTTAGCATTAATAAAACAGAACACTAGTTCTGCTATAATCCAAGTATGCTGTGAGCCATGCTATCCTAGGTATCCTGTTCTGTTCAATTTACAGTACTTCCGATTTTTACTTTCAAAACATGCCTGATTGGCAGGCTTTCACACATCTGATACTGAAGTGGTTTGCACGAGTAAGAAAAATGTAAAGTTGTTAAAATTCTACTTGAGAATGGCTTTACGATTTAAATCATATTTTGAATCCAGTTACAAATAGGTAGAAAGCCAGAGTACTAACACACTTTTTGAATTCGTAGTGAAATATTTTTTTAAATCTTTTACTTTATAGCATTACTTTGTTTTCAGGATTTACATGAGCCATAAAGCTTTGATCTGAGTGACAGAAGTACCACTTCTAATTGGATGAAGTAAACATGCAGGGTCAAAACCTGAAAAGCATCTGATGTTTGACTTGGCTTTCACACGATGCTTTCTGACAGCTTTCTTTGGCAGGACAGTGCACCTTCTGAGCACTGATACTTCATTATTTACTAGCCTTCACTGTTACTGAATGAATTCCAGTGTATTGTGAAGGACACTGCAGAGGCTAGGAATTATAAGACACCTTGTCCAGATCTACTGGTCAGGCTGGGATGCAGACACTAGCTCCTGAAACTTTAAATGGGCGTGCAGCAAGTGGGTGAGATGATAGATGACAGGAACGAAGCTGGATGGTATCTTGGTAGTGCTGAATTCAAGTAAAGATGCATTCTGAAGCCTCTGTTAACAGACCAGTAAGAGAATGATATGTCTGTCCTTAAGTAGCTTTCCTGTGATGCTTTAGCTAGATGCTCATATTTTAATCAAAGCTCGTCCAGAACCATTGCTTGCTGCAGACAAACAAATGCTTTGGTATCTCAGAGAGTAAGTGATGGGTGTCTTCATCTATTGAAAGGGAACTGGTACATTGGACCTCTGGGAGTTGTTTTTTTTGTTTTGTTTTAACTTAAAGAAAGCCTCCCTCAAGGACCCTAAGCAGCTCAGGTGAGAAACTTCAATGGGCCGTGGAGACAAGAGGCAGCCACTATTCCAGCTGTTACTCTTGTAAGGGATTCCATTGAGTCTGTGACACTTAATTTGGTCACCTTCTGACAGTATCTTATTGGAATTCAGATCTATTGCAAATTCAGCTTGTAGCTTTCAGGATCATTATGTTGAAATCAAGATGGTGTGAAAGATACTGGAATAGATGTCAAATACTTCTATGAAGACTTATTTGCATTTTAGTACTCCCCACTTCAGCCTATCCTATCTCCTTTTCAGGCTTGTTCCCTAGCACCGATCCCCTCCTCCTCTTCGTACGGAGAATTTATTTATAGATACACTGGTGACTCATTTTTCTGCAATTACACCTACCCATTTTCTTTCCTTGTTCCTCTTCCTTCAGCTTCATTTATGGCAGTCCCTCCTCCACCTTCAGCCTCATTGATATGCCAAGATAAGGCAGCTGCTGGATGCACTAGACTAGTTAGGTGCTAGTTTCAGTTCTTCCCCATTTCAGTGCTTTCTTTGACCAGAAAGAAGTTGCCATTACCCTTTCACCTAGGAAACCATCTGGTTGCACTGTGCATACTGTTTAACCTGGTCTGAGCAAAGACTTTCTAATTAGACGACAGAATGTAAAACTCAAAGGAGAAAAGGTCCAGTTCAAAGGTACAGCCAGCAAGAGCATCTTATGGGAAATAAGGGATCCAGTTAAAAATTGCTATCCATCTGAGACATACATAGTGACGTAATTAGAGGTATAGCTGGTTTCCTTATCTGCTGAAAGGTAGCTTGTTGTTAGAGAGGTTTACCAGAACGCAGGAAATGCTGACAGGTTGAGCCAGCATTAATTCTTTCTAAACCAGCTTCTCTCTCAAGCGAGTGGTCAACATGCAAATAATAGAATGACAGAACCAGTGCTTTTAAGGTACAATTGCACAGCCTCCTGCTTGTATAGCAATAGCATGTTTTCCAGCTTAACTAGGCAAAATGGGTCACTGCTGTATCAGCTGGTGTCTGAAGAGGCATGAAGAGTAATTGGGAGCCAGAAAAAACATTAATGACTGGAAACCTGCCATTTCAGTCTGTGAATAAGGAGTCTAATGTCTGCAATGAAAATAATGTAAAGAGGCAAATCTTACCATCTGCCACTTTTTGGTAGTGGTAAAAATGTCCTAATTAACAGGAAATGTCTATTGTACTGTGAATAATACAGAGCTTTTAGTTGGGTTTACAGGGAAAGAGTAGTCTTGTTTAGAGTAAGAAAACAAAGATCAACAACAATAAGATTTAGCTCCTTTCTCCCACAACCCTGAAAGCTTTAAAGCTCAGCTCTGTTTTCTTAACTAGGTTTTCATCTTTCTCCCCACCTCCCCCTACTGTTTACTGGCATGCTGTTAATTGAAGGATAATCATGAGAGCCAGATTTACAGCATTTGTTTGTGTGCCGTAAACAGATCCTGTTTGTTGCATAATATTTATAGCCTGTAGCTCTGTCAAAAGAAGGCAAGACCTCCAGGCTTCCCATCAGCAGAGCTATGTAAGGCTAAATTACTGCAGTATCTGTTGATCCCAGACAAGAAGCCTGGACAAATATGCATTTAGGTTTGATTTCTTTTAATATTTTTTTCTTCCACAAATTTCTTCTCAGTATATTGTCTGGTTTTTGCAGATGATCATAAAGCAACTACTTAAAGTCTGTGGCTATTCTCACCACTGCTACCTTAAAACTCTGACTATTGTACTAAATAAAATGTAAGTGCTGTACAATAGTATTATCAGCTACAATATCGGTAACATCTAAGAGCAATTCAGACTATACATTTATATTTAAAAATGGAGTATAATTGCCTGTAACGCTCACCTTCACTTACAAAAGTATCTGTTTGGAAATCATTTAAGCTGCGTTAGATTCTCTGACTAGTAGTAATTTGATAATAAATGACGTGACCTTAGGAGTTCTAGGCTTTCCACAAGTGATGGCATGCTTCCACAAGATCTTGCTGATAAAAGTTTATGCAAGTAAGTTCATTTAGTATGACAGCATGGTGGGAGGGAGCAGAAGGGATAGGTACCACGTAAGTGAGCTCAGAGAGAAGAGTACCATCATTTACTTGAAATTTAAAATGCAAAAAAGAGAGACTTACAGAAGTGTCTAAATTGAAGATAATAAAAAACATTTTTAATATCTTCCCCAGACTATTAATAAGATGTCACCTACATCCTTAAAGATGACTCTCAGACAGCTCAGAGAAGGAGCTTCCATGAGCTTACAAGACGTACTCACAATGGAATACAGACTGAGCCAAGCATGCATGGTAAGCAGGCAGCTGAGCGCTGAGCCCGTTGTCTCTTTCCAGCCATGGAGGGGCAGTGAGCCTGTCAGACACTTAGGTTTTCTATACTTTACATTAAGGGCTCAAAATTTATAGGGATTTTTTTTCCAGTATCTTCTTTTTGTTTGTTAGGCTGTCACTTTCTTTTTTCCAGTTCCACATATTTATATGCAACTCTAAGAAGATCACAGTAATGATGGTCAGTTGGGAATGGTAGAGGACTTGTTAAGAAAACCATGATAATGTTATACAATCTAGGAAGTTTTGTATTTGGACCATAATTTTAGAACTCTGGTGTTGTTGACCGGATTTCCTATTTACATTACTTTGCTCTCAGTGCCTCAGTTCCTGTCAGCAGGGTGGGAATAGCTGTGTATCACTGCCTTTCAGGAGCGCTGTGATAAGTTTATTAAAGGAAACAGGAGATTTTAGTACTATTTGTAGTAGGGGCTGAGTACTTGGAGAACATATGAGGAAGCAATCCTTTCAGTAGAACAGAGTTGCTAAATGAATTATCTGAGCAGATTCCTCAAAGCTTCCCCGTGGCACCCTTATTAATTTTGTCACATTTTAAAATAAGATTTTTATGTATCTGATTAAATGATTTGTGATAAAGTAAATGTTTTTTAAAAAGTTTGAAAATGTATATCATTCTGATATGTTGTAGATCCTGACAGTGTCCTTACCATATCTTTCCTGAAACTAGTATTGTTGCTCCATTGCTAGTGAAGCATCCTTAGGGATTTAAATGCTAGGTTTACCTTTATAAAAAAACAAAACTGGATGTTTCCAGGAATCCATTTAACTGCAACTTGTTTCATGTATACAGAATACATCACAATTCCTGAAAACTGGCCTTTCTCTGAGGAATTTCTAATCCTACACACCTTAGCCCTCATCATGCAAAACTCTTCAGAAAAATCTATGAAGTGTCACGCAGAGAGAGAGCTTGCACTGCATAAAAGTTGGCTGATCAACTACAGTTCAACACACTGATTTGAAGAGTTGTGGGTGCATTTAAGCAAGAGCATAGAGAGCTCAAAGTAAGGCGAAAGCAGAACTAGATGAGAACAGTACAAGTGGGATTTAACCAAATCTTGAAAATTTACATTTCAAGCAGAAGTGGGATAGGGAAAGACGGAATAAATAGAATCTGTCACGTTACAGCTTGTTTTTGTGTCTTTCAGAGAGGCCACGACTTCTATGAAGGGGTTCGAGCAGGTAAGCATGCACACCAGAAATGTTTCTCAAATTTAATAATATGCAAACTCACTGTTGTGTTGCTTCTCTAGAGGTTAAGAAAAGCACATGCAGCAGCAGCCCAGAGAACACTTCCCAGCTTGCTGCAGTTTTTGCTCATTGGACTCTTGTATGGCCAAAAGTTATTATTTGTTCCAAAGTGTAACAGCCATGTTGTTTCCTTTGTGTAATCTCAGTTTCCTGGTGTTACTTATCCACCTGGTAATGCAGCACCGTGAAAAGGTTTCACCAGTTCATTGGGAAAGTTCAAAATATATTTAATGCTGGTAGTAGTGAGTAGCTATGGGTATCATTTATGTGTCTAGACTTAGTGTTGCCACATAGCTGGTTCAACCAGCTGTAAGATGGTTTAAGACTCAAAGTCAGGAACAGCTATTTGCTTAGAAAGTTGTTAGAACAGAGACTACTTTCACCCATGTCCAACATATCTCTGTATAAAGGTGTCTTACTATTAAAAAGTCATATATGTAAACTTAAATAATTCAGCATTTTAAGGCATTAGTCAAAATAGGTAGTGGTAAAAGTAGAGCAGCAGCTCAGCAAGTTCAACTAGGGGACAAACTTAGATTGCGTCCTTGATTCTACTGCTGATTCACTATGCAGTTTGTCAAACCCAGTGTCACATCTGTTGGAAACTGTAGTAATTATTTATGTACTATACAGCACAAGATGAAACAAAACAGAGGCGTTTCCTTTTCCAAGGAGCTTACAGTACAAAACATTTGGATGAATAACACTTTGGGGTTGAGGGAACCTGGCTTGTAAGTCACACATTTACATACTTGAGTATGTATTATCACCTCCTCCTCATTTTTTATATCTGTCTTTATAAAGTAGTGGATATTCGTTTGAGCATTCACTATTAATAATATTGTGTTAAAGATAGCCTGGGGTGAGAGATGCAAAGTTTGTTTGTACAACATGGAAAAAGTTTCTGATTTTAATTAATCTTTAGCACTTATTAGCAGAGACTCCTTTGAAGAGTTTACTACATGCATTAAGTACATGTACATTCATTGTGTAATGGGGACAAAGATATCTTAAGAAGAATATTCCTAGGATATATTCTAAACCACCATATAAACTGCTGAAATGTAGTTATTTGGGAAGCGACAAATTCAAAGTCTGAGAGTCAGATGAACAACAAACCAAATTCTCACTCGTAAAGCACAAGGTCATTAAACCATCTGGGGATGCAGTAGAACACAAAAGCAAGTCACATGTCAGTATATTATACAAACTGCTTGTAAAGAAAGAACCTGCAAGAACAGCAGTTGGGAAGCTCCTCTTTTACAGAGGATGGCATAGCAAAGGCTTAACTATATCAGGGGAAGAAAAAAACCCCACCAGAGATCCAGCTGCACTGGGGGGATTGCTAAGAATAATAATTTGTTCTTGAAGCCCTTTTCTTCTCTGCTTACTGCATATATCTTGTTCTCAGATTTGTCATCTTAAAATTGTTTCTCTTGTTTAACAGTGGTGCAGAATCGGACTCAAAAATCATTTTTGTAGTTGGGTCTAATCTCATAGAAATCATTATCCAACAGTGTGCTGAGCATCCTTTTTAGTAGGAAGTAAAATTATTAAGTACTTCACAGGATCAACCATAATGAATAAAAATGAAAATGATAAAAGTGTTAAGTATTAGCTTTTTCTTCATTAAAACATTATATTCCAAGCATTTAAGAGCCAGCTATTGACTGTCTACCACAAAGCAAAATTAAGATATAATAATCAGATTTTAGTTTTTGAAGATTTTTTTCAGCAGCAATGGCCATTGGTCAGGTTTTAATAACAGTTTTTATCTGCTTCAAACCGTAATTTTAATAGGCATGCTAGGGAAAGAGTTTGTTTAAAAGCTTTTTAAACCTGCTTTGACCTGAGGTCAAAATTTCATTTTTCTTTTAGCCAGTTTTCTTTCATCCAGACTGAAACTCTGCTGCCAAATCTACTTCCCCACTTGTGATTGGGGCTACTAAGTAGAAGCCTAAACCCTTAAAGCATAAAATACAAAGATCATATTTCATCAGCGTTTTCCCATATAATGGTAAATGCGGTCTTTAAATACTTTAGAGATCCATTTTTCACCTTGATTTATAGAATAATACATAAACTAAGAAATGCAAAGATTTGGGTAATTTCCAACAATTTTGTTTTTTAATTCTTACTGCATAAGAAAAGTGTCATTTTTGGAGTCTGGGCTCAAACATATCCAGGTACGCTACAATCTCAGCAGCTTGAGGGTACAGAAATCTGTTAAATTAGCCTCCTAACTATTTGTGCAGGAATGTACACTTCAAATGGAATTGTAAAGGCCTTCTGCATATTGCTGACCCTGCAAAGATCTTACTTCTGTATGGCTTCTGCCCTCTCTCCTGCAGTGCTGGCAGCCTTACCCTGGGCACGCAAACCCCCTGCAGTCAGCAAGTAGGTAGAGAGATTTCATTGCAACCAACAGAATTTCAGGTGCTTAGAAATATCACTGTTTTGACTGTGCTGAATGAAGCTGAAAAATAGAACACTACTTTAACTCTGGTGAGGTCACTGCTACTGAACAGAGGGGTTTTTGAATTGTTTCTTATTTTTGAAGAGGTAAAAAAACCACAACAACAAACCCTGAACACAATGTCTATGTTCAGTTACTGTTATTTTAATGAACATCCCTTAATTTATCTTGGAAGTCTTCAGAATAGAATACACATGGACTTCCCTCCCCACCCCACCCCGCCTTATTTAAAGCGTCTCTAGTCAGTGTTGTCTTTTGTGGATAACAGTTAAGATTATTTTGGCCAGATCATGACCTTCAACTTCAGTTGAAGTCATTAGACAAGTATTACTCTGATGGAATAAACATAGTTGATTTGGGACAATTATATGTTTTGACCCAAACCAATCAATCGCTTCACATCATAATATTTAAAATTAACTTGTAGAATCATAACTTTTCATTAAGTTACCCAGTTGAATGGCCTAATAAAATCATTCTCTTAAAGCACATTTCTTTTAAAGAATTGCCCACATGGGTTCTACTCTCCATGGAATTGCAGCTTCTATATCTACAATGGGTTTCTCTTCAAAAGTGTGTTTATTTGTGTCCAGGGAGTCCTTAGCCCTGTACTTGCAGGTAAATTGACACAGGGCTCCGATTCTCGTTGGAGATGCAAGCTAAAGAGTTGCAATGCCTGTATGTCTTCAGCTACAGAAATATTAATTAGTGCAGTTGTAATTTGAACAGTATTTATTTTCTAGGCATTTTCCAAGAGTTGGTTATAGAGGGAAGAGTTAAAAAGAAGATTTCAAGTCACATTTTTTACCACAAACTGCCTTAATGCCTGTCTTTTGATAAGACACAATCTTTAGGTGGGCATTCTTTCCACTGAATTTACAATCCAACTCCTTTATACATTTCTCATCCTGGATAGTTGTAGCTTAGTCACCACAAATGAAGTCCATTTAGAAAGACATGAAAACTTACCTTAGCTGTTAGTCTTCAAACTATCTAGTCCCTGCGAGTATCTTTTGTCTGTGTGCCTTTAAAACCACCTTACTCTGAAGTCTTTGCCAGAAAGGACAAACAAATTAATTCTATTCTCAACAGAGAAACTTGAAAGGTACTTTCTGCCCACCCTCCCTTATATGCTGTGTGCTGTGTCAGTCGGGAGGTCTCCCAGGACACAGGTGCATCTCCAAATCAGGTGCTGATATCACACATCTGAAGAGAGGGTGTGTTGAGGAGGAATGTTGGGTAGTCAGTGCATCCTGGACAGCTACAGTTACTAAAGCTATTCTTTTTTAAATTATAAAAATTTCACATTTTGAATAGCACCTTTATGGATTTTCTTGGAGCCACAAAGGTGCTCGGAAGGGTGCTCTGGAATTCCATTCATATTGCTCATTTTTACGCACAAATAAAATCTTTCTTGTCTTACTGTTGTTTGCTAGTGCAGCTGTTCCTGCTGACGTGCCTTCAACATTCCTATGATACAAGGAATGCTTTTTGAGCATTGGTATTTCTTGTTACAGTTTTAACATGCAGTTCATTCACTGATGATTTTAGCTTCAGTGATGTGTGTTTCACAGCCTACAGAGTAAAGTATACATACTAAGGTTATACAAATCTTCACAGTTAAATCTTCATAGGTCTGCAGTATCTGTCAGTATTTACAAATGAATATTCTTGATTTTCCCGCAAAGATACTCTGCTTTACTCTTTCATCATTAGTTATTTCGTTATTAGTTTATATGATGCACTTAAATTAGCTCTGGGCATTTAGCACCTACTTTGAGTCTTTTCCTATGCTCTACAAAGAGTCAGATTTACACAGAGATGTGAAAGCCCTTGTCCAAAAGCATCATCATGCATACTGTTCCCAGCTTCACGTGAAAAAGCAGAAGACAGGCAAGAATAGTACGTCTAAGAGAAAGCACAAATTTCAGGACTATTCCTTCAAAGCTTGGGCTACTTCTGAAGTGATCCACTGTGCCTTGTATCATCAGGTGGTTCCCCGATATGTCTCTAGACAGGTCACAACTCCATAATTTTTATTACAGTAGAAATATCTATGTTTCAACAACTGCATCTTCTCCAAAGCGTATTGATTTTTCTCCTCCATGTATTCACTGTATATGTCTGTCTTGATGCAATCTAAAGTAATCTTAATTAGAGAAAGTTTACAAGTAACTTTTGTCTTTTTATACTCCACCTGACAGTGCTGATTGACAAAGACCAATCCCCCAGATGGAAGCCAGCTGCTTTAGAAGAAGTCAGTGATGAATTTGTGAACGATTGTTTTAAGCCATTGGGAAACAACGATCTCAAGTTGTAAAGATCAAGCCTATTGACATCTTATACATCTGCTTAATTCTCTGATATAAAAGTTAATAGTAGTATGATGAAGTTTGACAAGACTCTTTTAGCTACCCTGAGATTTGTAAATCTGTTTTTTTGCATTCAGGGACATTCTTTTTTGTTACATTGCCATAATGATGGTTAATAAGGGGGAAAATGACTTCAAGGCAAATTGTTATTTTTACTGCTTTACACAATGACTAACATGTAATTTTTTGCATCAACTCTTAGTTTAGGAGGAACCTTTTGGGGAGACAGCATAGTTAAGGGATGACCTAATAAGCAAGAAGTCAGGAGACCTTTGTGTTCCTGGCTCTGTCACTGATTTGTTAAGTTGGGATTGTGCCTCAGATTCTTCTTTAAACAATGAAAATAAATATACTTAAAGCTTTAAAACAGTCAGAGCTACAAAGGAAAATGCAAGGCATGCTAAATCCATGGTGTTAAGTAGTCTTTTAAATAAAAGGTCAGACTGACACATTATCCGTTTGAGAGCAAGAAATTGTTCTATTGAGTTAACAGTTGGTCAGTATTCAGTCTTGCTATGTGATGTAGACATTGTTTCAAATGTCAAAATATTGCCAGAGCCGAGAGCGCAGTTCTGTTGCTTGTAAACCCAATTTTTTAAAAATGCCATTAAGTTTGATTGAACTGCATCGTTAGCTTTTCATGATTCAAAAATTGCTAGTTTTCCTGGTTTTACAATGGTGAAGAAATAACTGTCTCAGACTTTCCTCTGAACGCTAAGCGGCACATTTCCTGTTGATCTTAGTGATTGCCTGATGATTTTAGTGGCAGAGATCAGCCTGGCCCGCGTACTACAAGTGGCTGGAGTTTTATCTATACCAACAGGTCTGGGTTCCCGTTTGCTTGTGCCCGTGAACATCCTGTTCGCTGTGTGGAAAATTTGTGAAAAGTAGCGGGGGACACAGCAATAAGTACCAAAGATAACAAATAGGGGAAAACATGAAATATCTGCTGCTACATGGATCATAAATTTTTTTAACACCACATATCCTAAAAAATGTATTTGTAAGGATCAAAATTTAAATACACATCAAAAAACCCTGGTCGTATATGTACAAAAGGTTGCTGGGTTCTGATACCAGTAATACTTGGAAGTTAGATGACATAACCAGAGCCCCTTGATAAAAGTATAATCTTTTGGGGGGTTAAAATTAATTTTTCTATTGTGTATGCAACACACAGCTACTAATCTTTCTTCAACATTAAGCCTGCGCGCTTTTTTACGGTTAATCAAGTCATACGTCAGTATGTCTTCCTAGTTGTTTCTACAGTTACAGGCAGGTCACAAATACAAATTTTGGCTTCTCTGAAGATGAACCAATGAGACTAAAGAATAACATAGTCAGTCATCAGCACTGGGGAATCAAAAAGTCAGAGGTACAGCAGAACCATTACGGAGTTTTCAACATTGGGCAGTTTTTATTACCGACAGTAATGGTCTACACTGGCTTAAGGCTCCTTTCTTCCTAGAAGCTGTTGCCTGGAAACAAAGTCCAGGAAATTCAGGCATCAAGGTGAACTACTGCAGTGACTTTCAAAGAACTAGAGGTGAGCAAAATGGAGAGAAAAATCAAGAAAAAATGGCACCTTGCTTTGGCACTAGAATCTTTAAGATAAAATTGTTAAAATTTAAGCTGTTACCATGTACGTATTTGTTACGAGACAGTCAAAAGTAGTTGAGAGATTCCATTAATATCTCTAGGGTAACTTCTGAAAAATGACTTAAATTTCTACCTCACGCTGGTTCTGTAAGGAATGTAAACCTCCCCCCTTATTGTTTAAAATTTTTATTTGTTTTAGATTCTTAAAAAATGGCTATTTTTAATTTATTTTTAAGAATTGGTTCATTCCATTATTTTTGTACAAAAGAAGCAATCTTCAGCAACTATATTTAATAAAAAACACAGTAATCCCCAGGGAGTAGGGATCATGCCTTCTCTGACTGAAAAGGCCATAAAACATTTTAGCAAGAATATACTTCTGAATCAGTAAACTTTGACTTGCACGTCCAATTGCTTCCAAAGTTTATGTGAACAGGAATTATCCCAAACTCATGGTAACAGGACCCTGTCCAATTGGTGTATTTTATGAAATAAGAATCTTACAAGCAGATGGCAAGTTTAATTTTATTTGGTCCACAAGAAAGTATTTTCCACAAAAATACTGTAAAAATATATCGTAGTGTGTTTTATTTGGGAATACTGATGTGTCTTACTACAGAAATGTCACTTTTACAAAGTTGTGCTGCAGTTAATGTGTTTTGAACCATTATTAGAATATTGTCAGTCACATAGTACCCACTCTGACTATACTTAACGTTTCCTGCAGAAAATATAAAGCAAATGTATTTTTAACTCCTAAATAGAAGTGGTTTTGCAGAGTATGCCAGTCTCATACTGGAGTGCCTTTATGACACAAAATCAAGTCAAAGAATCAGTGGCAACTTAGCTGGAAAGCCACTGTAAGTGGCTTTGTAAGACTATAGCACAGTTTAGAGTAATCTAATGATAAATAAGCAGATGTAATTTTATTTAGGTAAAGAAGTCTTTATTATGTATTGTGCCTATTAAAATACAGCAGAACTCTGGAATGAGATGTCATTCGATCTCTCACCAGATTGTAGTATTGAACAGATTTTTTTTTTTTTTTTATTTAATGGTAAGTGCATTATTTATTAAGGACAGCATCTTGTAAAAGAGATTATTTTCCTGGTGAGAAGCTGTCTCCCTGTTGTTTGTAAGCTTGTTTGCAAGCTTGTACGCTTTCCATTTGCTGTGTGCTTTCCCTGAAGTGCCAATGTCATAGAAAGCATCGTAAACCAGCTGGAATTGCGCTTCAGGCCATATTGAAGTCGCTGTAATCTTCAAGCATTAATGAGGGAAGACAAGCTTTGTGGTTGCAGGTAAGTGACTGTTTGGACATAACCAGCAGCAGGCGATCCAGTCGCTACTGCGTTATGGATGGCTCTCTGAGCAAGCGGTGTACCTGTCCTACACAGCAAGTACTCCAAAAGGAAGCTCACTGTGATGCACGTTTAATTATACTTGGGTAACTTTCTCCTTTGGGGAAATTTTGGGTGTTCATCAGTACAGATGCTTGAGGCTATTCCATGTTATTTTGTAATTCTGGCTACTGTTGGACCGCACGGTGGCAGCCTGCCAATGGAGAAGCTGCTTTCAAAAGTGCACACGATACTCCGCCTCCAGAAGAGTGCCAGGTGCTAAGGCTACATCCAGAGAAAGGATTTGAGACATTGCGACGGTGAGCACTGCAGCACCCAACTCCCCGTGGCAGCCAGCAAGGTACAAGGGTCAAGACAGATATACCTAAATGCACTCTTTAAGCGAGTGCAGTTCTCTGTCTGCTCTTCGCCTATCTGGCAAATAATATCTATGGAGTTTGGGTGCACCTTTTTTAATTACTGTCTTTAGGAGTGTAACATTCTTGAGCCAAGACTAATGTTACAGAAAAGCTGGCCTTTTTTTGTAATAAAGCTCTATTTTAGCTATAATAAGGATAGGGATATTTTTTAATGCTGTGGTTAAGCAATATCCAATTCACATGTACTGATCTGATCAGTGTTTTGCTTTTGCTTTTTAATTCACCCTAGTATATGGCATGGAGTTTTCTTAGATAGAGCAAAGGTAGGGCATGATTTAATGTTTTACATGTTTTAGAGCTTCAAGGAACATCGCCGTTAGCAGCGGAATTTAAATGGACCATAATACCTTAGTCCCACTTTACATATGGCTTCAACGAATACTACATTGCTTCAAAAAAGATGACGTCACAACAAGAGCAGGGTTTTTTTCCCTTTTTCAGCAAAAGGCTGAGAACAGTCTTACAGACAGGGTCTGATCAGTGTGAATTAATGGCAGTCTTGTGCTGTGTTACAAAGACGTATTTTTCACCATTTACTCTTGATACAACCACTTCCCCAGTACAGGTGAATTTCAAATAACTAAGTTTGTGTCACAAAGTTTGCAAAACAGCTCAATTCATAGACTCTCTTATGTTTGAGAATAAGCTAAAAATAATGATTTGCATGGTCCTCTTTCTGCTTGCTTACCATGGCTTGAAAAATCATGCTTCATATCAGTTACTAGAACTATGTGTACTTTTTAAAAATAGTAACAGTTTTTGCCAGTATGGAAAGCATTTTTCTATAAAACAAAAACATAAAATGGGAAGCACTTTGATTTAGGAAAAAAATATGCATCTTTTAAACTGGCTGTAATAAAAATGAACAAACAGGTGCTACAACCCCAAGCTTCTACAAGGCATTAATTTTGTATAAAATGTCAGCAAAATTGTAGCTTTCAGATGACTGTGATTAATTAATCCCTTTCTTGATCTCTCAAATGCTAGTTATGAGCACAGTAGGTCAGGCTGCAAGTCCTGGAGAAGCAGGGTCCAGTGTGTGGATGCAAGCGCGATAAAACTGGTAAAGAACATAGCCCTTCAGCTTTGGGCCTAAGGCTGATTCGCTAATTCAGTGCACGGCTCAGGCTTTAGGTTTCTACAGCTCTTGTTTGCATCACCGTTACCAGTAGGTAAGCGATGAGCCTACAGAACCTAAGGAAGGTATACTGTCCCAAGGGCGTTACTTTAGAGTGAAATTTTAGTGTAATGCAGCCATATTTCCCATGAAATACATAGTCCTGAAACATCGTTACACCTTTGAAGGTTCATTTCACTAGTTAGCATCAGTAGTTTTTGCACACCTATCTGTGTTACAGTAAAAAACCAAAACTCCCAAAGCCAGCACCCTAACACCAAAGACAGAAAAAAACAACACAAAACCCTCAAACCAAAAAACCGAACAGCTTTGGCTGAACACAGTGATCGGATGTAATTAAACTATCTTACTGCAGGATTTTAAAGAATAGCCTTCATGCATTTACAGACTCCAGAGCATCTGTTAATTATAATGCACTGTTCATCAATATTGTAATGTTTCTCATTGGTTCGCTTAAGACTGGAAGTTGAATATTATCATAATCCATATGGTTCCCTGAATACTACTTGGTTTTATAAAATGCTTCTCATCGCCTTCATTATTTTGTGGCTTACAGATTTAGTCAGGTCAAAGAATCAAAGTAAAATCTATAACAGCAGTTACCTTTGCTACATGTAGACCTTGGTTTCACTTTAGCAAAATGCAGGCAAATTTACCAAGCACAGAGAGTTCTTCTCTTTTCACCTACAAAGAGGCCTCTGATTTTTTATGTAGTACATAAAAATAATCCACACTTTGTTCTTAAGCATCTTTGGGGCCTCTGTGGCAGCACTTCTACAGTTGCAGGGCAACCACGTTCTTCTCCTCCTTTTTTTAAACACTGATTTCTGATCACATTCAACACATACAAAGACAGAATATACTCAAAATACGGCTGATAACAAGTGAGACTTGATTAATAGATTCTACTATAATCCAATTAGTTTCTTAGCAATATAGATTTAAAGGCAAATTTTTTCAGCCTCTCATTGCAAACACACTCATATAGTGGCATTATGCTCAAATCACAGCTGATTTTACTTTATTTGCACTGGTACCAAATACAAACTGCTTAACAGCCAGGACACCCACTGTGAAGACAGTTCTTGCCAGTCAGGGCTCAGGGCACATCGCTTTCGATATAAGGGATGTCGCTGTATTTGCTTTCCGTCACTGCCCACTGTTTCACCGCCTGATCAAGAATCTCATGGGAGAGACGGTGTGCATAGTCTAGCACTATCGTGCTTGATGGACCCTTCTCGTCCACCTTCACCGCTATCAGCGATGATTTCTCCCCAGTGCATCCTTCATTACCTCCCCTGATCCGTTCATCCTGGATAGCATTTGAACCTGGAAAGGCGTCCTTGGATTTGATGCATCCCATGGTACATTTGAAAATGCAGCTGCAAAATTCAGTTCAACAGCATGTTTTGATAATCTGGAAATGGTTCCCTTGTTCAATGCACAGCGTTGCTGCTTCTTGCCAGTGGTTCCAGTTATTTTGAAAGAACAAAACGTCTCCTTTTGTGCTTCTTTACTTCTGAAGAAATCTGTCAAAATAGTGTTTCATATAAATGCAATAGTTTGCCATTCTCAGTGAGCTCAAAGGAAAGCTAAATTCACTACAGACGCTTGTAGAAGCAACTTCAGTAAATCTCTGCACGGTGTGCACGTAAAATGTTTTTATCACTAATATCCATCTACTACAAGTAGGCAAAGCTTGACCTGAATTCAAGCTGCCTTTGAATGCAATTCCCAGTACGTGATGTAAGGCTTCTAGGAATGTAAAGGTCTCAGAAAAAAACCCAAACTGTTTCTTCCAAACTGACAACGCAGTGCTATTTTCCTGAATCTTTAAACAAATACTGTTTAACTCCAGTGACTGCTGCTGCTAAAGAAAATAAAAATAAAACCCAAAAACACCCCACAGAAGCACCTCACAACCACCAGAGCGCCCTGTGTCGTGGCTGTGGTTACACCCTCTGGGCAGGAGTGACGCTCACTCTCAGTGTCACTCAGCTGCTGCTAAAGGATGCTTGAGCATGCAGTCAGGAGGAGGGATTCACGAGAAACGAGCTGCTTTTCGGTTTTTCCTTGAGAGGTTAAAGCAGCTGCGGACAGCTGCGTTTGAGGCAGGTCTGACAGAGCGCCATTCCTACTGAAGCAGGACAACTCAAGATCTAGAGAAGGGAGAGCGAGGAATGAAACACCTGACAGGGTCCCTTTGTCAAACTCCTCAAGAATCAGAACCGGTCAGCCCCAAATTCTGGTATATGTTTTTTTGTTTACTGGCCTACAAAGCTGTTTCTCAGGCTACTTTCTCTATACAGGCAAAGCAGAATCTCATGATATGCCTGACTTTGCTTGGCTGAGCTTACCCGCTTATCGGAGTTAATAGACTGCCAGCCAAAATAAAGACTGTGCTGCACAGAAACCAACTGTTTCCTACAGCTTCACCCAATGACGTCATACTAAGGTCAGCCAAAGTTAAAGATTTTTTTGTAAATAGCCTTTGAAAACATCATCATGGCAAAGATGTTAAGCCTTATTTATTTGCTTTATATGCTGGGGCAAATAGGGGCTCCAATCCAGTAACCTGATGACAGGCAAATATTTGCAGAGGAAATCGATCCCATTTGCAGGTAAATGGTGTTTTACAGGTAGGACGGGACTTCCCCAGTCCAGCAGCTGACTCATGACAACCACGTTCACAGTGACAAGCTTCTCTCCTCTTTCTGCTAGTTCACGGAAACATCACTATCTGTTTAGAAAGCCATTTGTAGGACTGATGTGCCAGCACTCAGAAGCAGTGGCTGATATTCCTGGCAGAAAGCCAGACCTGAAGGGCTTCTGAAGCCAGAAAGTACATACAAAGCTAAAGGTATGAAAACGTGTGTATAAGAGCATTTCAGAGTTCTAGAGAAATGTTTTTAAACTACTTTAATAAAATTCAGGGAAGTTTTTTTGTGTGCGTAATGACAGGCTGCAGCATGTGCCAGTGCATTTTAGAGCCGGCGGTGTAGTTAACAAGCCTGTAACAAACCCCGCTGCTAGCATTTGTAGTTGTACCCAACACAGAGGAGAGCTAAGCTATCAGTGAGATTTTTACTGTAACAACTTGATTAAATGAGTAAAAGGAAGGATTCCCTTCACTGCACAAGAAACCACATTTATCCCTGTGGAGGTTTATAAAAAACCCCATGAGCTTTATGCCCATGTCTATCAACTGCATACATTGATGAAACTTAAAACGCTTACAGAACTTGCTTACAGACCAGAGGCCAAGGAGATGTCTGAAAGCAATTCAGACGTCTGAGTAATTCAAAAATTTCTAATATTACTGTCTTGTGCACGTCTAATTTCAATGTTTACTAATAATAACACATTAATAAAAATAATTTCCACTTGCTCTTCTGGACAAATATGTAGCTCGAAGTATCTAATATGGCAAAGAATCACTAACAGCACCTATAACCCAGCATTGCTGATACTAGAAAGCTGCAGTCTTTATCCAGCCAAGGTAATACGCAAGCTTCACTGGGAAGTAGACAGGTATGCCATCCAATACCTTCTCACCATGCTACTGGTGACAATTAGCAGTTTTAGATTCGATACTGTGTCCTCCTTAGGCTTAGTCAGAACCGTAAATATTGTAGATTTAAACCTCGGATTCCCTGGCCATAAACATGCTCTATGCCACTGCTGATATAACAACATATTTTATCTGAGTTTCATCCCTGACTATTTAATGACTATTCAGATTTGGATTTTTTATCTAAGTTTGGAGCCATATTCTTTTACATGTTATTCTTTTTTTGTGCTTTTTAGAGGTCTGTTAAATGGTAGCCAACTTCAGTTAGTATTTTATTGTTAGTTTAAGATGGTTTTGTCCTACAACTGGTGATTTCCTTTCCTGTTCTGTTAGGGGACACATGCAGATGAGTTAATGTCTAGCAGAAAGGAGGAGGGAACTGAGTAGCGGGAGGACAAACATCTCCTAAAGCAGGTGGGAGGAATTCCACAGGTCAGCATCTTTCTCTGCAGGATTTACCTCTGTTCCCACCTTTTTACCTCTGACTTTTCATTTGTGCTAAATCAAATGTTTGGCTGTCCTACACAGAGGAAGGGGCGGGCTATAAAACTTCTAGACAGCAAGGCACAGAAGACAACTAAATTCCAAATTGATTACTAGTTGAGCTTAAAAGCAAGGTTATCGACCCTAGTTTAAATTCTTGACTGTTGCTCGTTTCATTATTTATAGAGCACAGTACTTTCCAAGTCACTGCAGTAAGTTTTATAGTTTGCCTGCTCTGCTTGAGTTAATAATTGTTGGCACATAAATGATCGCAAATGAAGCTGCCCTCCATCTTCTGACTGCTTCCTTGTTTTTCTGACAACCATTGCTTGCACATACATGGTGAAGCGCTGTTTAAATCCTCTCCCCCGAACTCATCTCCAGAGCGTTAAGTTCTGACAGGGTTTTTAACATCTCCAGCTTTCCTCACAATGCTCACACACTCAGAGGGGGTGAAAAAAAAAAGCAGCTCATTTTACTCCCAGCACGATGTTTCATTCAGTAACTGCACAACGCAAAATTGTCTGATAGGAGTCTGTTTCTTTCAGTGTCCAGGCTCTATTCTGTTGCCAGTTGTGTCTCAGAAACCGCTGCACAGACTGTTCGAGGCTCAGGCCAAAACCCCTGCAGATGCAGTTCCCCACGTGACAAGCTGCTGCGCTTAGCTGCAGGCAGAGGTTAGGGAGCTGCCATCTGCTTGAGTACACTGTCAACCAGGAGTTAAAGCAGCCCCATCACATACTTTAGCGTATCTTCTCTTTTTAAATTCCAATTTTACGGTAAGTGAAATGTTGATTTAATTCATCTGAAAAATACAGGTTCCTAGTTGTGCTCAATTTCAGTGGACATATAGTCAATATGCTTTTAAATACCTCATTTAACTTCAATACTATAAACACTGTTTATTATTTTAAGAAGAGTCCCGCAAACAATCGATTCCCTTCCATATCCCTGAATATTCCATATTCCCTTGAATCAGAAGCTCACGAGGACAAGTTCAGGTGTTGTCTCACCTATTATGTTATTTACTACGCATGTGCCCTGTGGTAATACAAGGAGAGAGAAAATATTGAGGGAGTCATACCACATAGCTGAACTCACCTTGCATGAGAGGGCTAAGCAGTCTCTTTGCCAGCCTGGTTACGTGTTTCGTGCCAAGGCGAGTTCATCTCTAACCACTGAAGGAAACAAAACAATGGTAAAAGGATGCGTGCAATTCACTATTATACAATATAAAATACAGGAAGAAAGCATTAATAGCATAACTGCAGTTTTATTTAGAAAAACAAGACTTTTTAAGGTATTAACATCACCAAAAAGAAATAATTACAAAAGGATAAATGTGAGCTATCCAAAAATAAGGGTTTCGCCTGCCTCTCTGGAATATGATGAAGAAGAGCGTAGTGCAGCTTTGCCCAACTGAACACAGCGAGTAATTTCTGCTGTGACAGAGAAGGTCAGTATGCTACTTACCAAAAACACGTCTGCTTTTAGCAAGTTGTCCCACTTGTCCCCAGTACAGCACAGACAGCTTCACAACCAGGACTCTGCAATGGGAACCAATAAATACAGCACAGCACTCAAGAAGATGTCAAAGTTACGTCTTATCACAAAGTTAGATGAACCTGTAGCGCTGGCCTTGCAGAAGTCTGTTTGCCTGTTCACCCACAGTATTTGACTTTGCCAAAGGTAAAAGGATGATACAGCACTTAAGAAATCAGATTGAATGGCAGGCTACAACCATTTATACACAGCTCCTAATCCCAGGCATACAGAGGGGCCACTGCTTGGGCATGTTGCCAACCTCCTTCCACAGTAAGTCCAGTTAAGGATGATTTCAGCAAGGATACACGAAGGGTAATACGCCAGCATCTGGAGCACCCCATCTTTTGCCTAAGCTTAAAAGTTCTCTCCTGTTTTCCCTTCCCCCTCTCAGAGCTTCTGCTGAGACCTGGACCGTCATCATCCAAGCACATAGGGAGAATAGTCAGATAATCACAGCGCTGTCATAATCGTGGAAACAATAAACATTACCCTTTGTAACAAAGATATTCAAACTCAAGGCAAATGACCCAACTGTCATACCGGCAGAGGTAAACCAAACAGCATTTAGACATCCAGACCTCTGAACTGCACCTAATCACGTTAAATATTTACGTTCTCCATCTAACAATGGAGAGAAACAGAAACCCAGAACATCCTACGTCTGCCTTTCCTCTCCCTAACAAGGTGGGTTGTTATTCAGGAGGATACATGATATTATGCTTATGTACATTCTGCAGTTTTGAACAGAGCAACGGCACATAAATGGTAGAGGGATGAATCATTCACTTAGCGCACACCATCGCCTCCATCGCTGCAGGACTCAGAGGCTCCCCGTGCAGAGCAGCCCCAGGCAGGGGCTCTCAAAGCAGTCCAATCCACCAGTTTTATATTTCTGCCTCTCCTTAACATCCAGTTTTATGCAAATCCTACAGAGCGGCTACACTGGGGTAATGTGTATTATAAAGTCTCCTTCTAACCACAGGAAAAGGAAGTTTTAAAAAGCTAGAGTTCTTTTAAGACAAGCACAATTCCCAAGATCAAGCTACCTTGGGCAATCACTAAAATATCTAAATACCCCAAAAGAACTCGGGCACCGCAAGAGAAAAAGCGAAGCTCTCATTCCTCGCAGGGCCGTCCTCTCCCTCTCTTGCTGCTTACTGACAACGAGAGATAAGAGCTACAGATTGGGAAGGGCTGGATGCAGGAACGGAAAACAACTGCTGTGCAGGATTAGCATGTAAATGAAAGTCTCCTGGTTATCTGTCTCAGGGTACGTGCTGGAATTTCAATGGCTTGAGTTTTTTCCCACCTATGGCCAGAATTGATAAAACTTTTGCAGGCTCCTAAGCCAGTTTGTAACTGACTGGGGAAACAACACACTCACTTCTCAGAATCAGGCATGACCTCTAGCTTACTTTAAAAGGCTTTTCAGTAAAAGGACAGTTGAAGGAGCAAGCAGAGGTGAAGGACAGCGAAGAACCTTTAGGTGAAAATACCAATATTAGCCATGCCAGCAGGTACAGTCCTCAGCAGCCATAAGGTGAGTTTTCATCCAGGAAAAATGACATGTTACAAGTAAAGAACATCGTGTGCTTGGTAGCTGTCTGATTTCATGAAAGTAAAACTGTACCCAGTCAGTCTGTCCTGAAATCCTCCCTCCAGTACAGCGGTTTATTTATCAGAATTGTATGCAGTTCAGAGAGCAGCCTGAAGGCAAGAGGATGCTGAGAACTTCTTATGGGTTCTGCTCTCGCATAACTTAGCTGCTTGTCCAAGCACCCATCCTACTACTATTTTGGAGAAAATACGTACAACGTATTAATTCTGCTTTTTCAGTGCCTGGTGGTTTTTTCCCCCGAGTGCCCCAGAATACAAGCAAACAGACATTTCTCAACAGACTCTGCCAGACCATGGACAAGGGAGAGTCATTACCTTAACGTGCCCTCACACAAACAAGAGTAGGATGCCTAATGCTTATGAAAGCCTGCTTTCCAGATGAGTAGGAGTGGACCAATGGAGTTTCCTTAGCAAGTGAGGCCTCAGAGAGAGGTTGTAAAAGAAGGGCATGAAGAAGACGCAGAGCTTCTCAGAAGCTCTGTCTGCAGGAAGCTTTGCCAAAATTGAAGGAACTCAACCACAGAAATTAGTGAGAAATGCCTTGGTTCAGAGGAAGGAAAAGCTAATGGTCATGGAGGAGATCTGAAACTCTCCAAGAACCCGGACCCAAATACAAAATAATGCTCAGAACTGGTGAGTAAATAGAGACAGGACATAACAAATGGGTATGACGTTTGTAACATAGATGTGTAGCTGCTTCCTTGCTCTGCATAACATGGAAAGATATTGGATCAGCACATCTTTCAGCAAAGCCCACAGCTGTTGCAATTATCACCCCACCCCCTATATGTATTAGCTGCAAAGCTATAGCCTGGAGAAGACCCCTACAAATATTTTCTCCACAGGTGGGAAAATGCAAGGCGTACCACCAAAGGCTGTCAGAGAGCCCCTCTGAGTCACACACAGGTTACACAGCTTGAAAGCACGGCGCTGGGTCAAAATGAAGCAGCCTCTTCGTTGATCACAGCGCTGTGATACCGTTTTCAATGAACTAAAGCAGAAATTGGTATTTTCCTATATACAGCACAGAACTTCTATCCCAGTATGTCAATCGTGGTATCACACCCTACCTATTAACAGCCCACCTTCAGGAACAGTTAAAACATTAAGCTAGTTATACTCATGCAAAAACTTCGTATCTAGCCTTAATAAAGCATATTACTCTCCTCTACAGGTGCCAGCCAAAGACAGACTGATGCAGACGACAAACGGAGATGCACAAATCTTTACAAGCAAGAAAGCCCCTCCTTCTGTTGTCTCTGGCTGCTGCCCAGCCTGGGGATCCTGCCAGCCAGAAGTGATGAGCAGCAGCAGGTAAAACAGTGGATCAGTATCTCAGTCTGACAGGGGCGCGTTTTATTGTAGTATCTGTCACAAGATTCAACTACGAACATATGGAGCTGCAGATCATAAGGTATGAATGAGGTGCATTGCTTTGCTTTGTGATGCCCTTACAAAGGCAAAGGTCCCACTGGATTAACACAAATGAAAGTCAGAACGAAGGAGATGGCCAGGATCTGCCCAGGAACAACCAGAGACGAGTACAAGAAAAGCAGCACACACCCCGTTCTGTTCTTTAATCTCCATATACAGAAGCCAACTGTAAAACTGGGAATCAGAACTAGGAATGCAACAGAAGACCAAGTCTCACATAGGAATGCGCAGGAACACACAACCCCACATTTTAAAATCACAACTACATCACTAATGATTGGCAGAAATCAGCCGAGGAGTAAGAGAACAAAATGAGAAGTTAATGACCAGATTCTCTGTATGAAAGCTGCCCAGAATCGTGAGAGAGAACTGCATCAGCCTTAAAAACCACTGTCTCACGGCTCTCCCCCGGTATTTGTTTTCTTGAATTTCATCGCTCCTAATGTGCCAGCTTCTACTTCTAACGGAGCTGCTGCCTTCGCGCCCGAGGAGCGGGGCAGCCGGCAGCCAGGCGAGGCAGTCGTGCCCCACGCAGCCTGGCAGCGCCACCGGCTCCCCCCACCCCCAGGACCCTGCCCACGGAACCACCTTGTCCCTGGAGACACGAGCGTGGCGAGGCTCTACCCAGCCCCTCGTGTGACACATACAAATCAAAGTGATTTTTAAATATTTCCTCAGCAGAACAAAGTGTTCAGAAGAAAATGAATCTGGATGTACTTAAAGGTTAAAAATACCACTTTGTTAAGACTATAGTATAAATCCCTGTATTTCTCTTTTTTTTTTTTTTTAGTTACTATATTTAGAAACCTAATGTGGACTCCTACTTCCTGAACTATGAGAAAGCATGTGATGTTTCTGAATGTTTTACAATTTTTGCAGCGGCTGATCTAACACCACTAAACCTGTGTTTCACAAAGTGCCAGATCAAGGTAACCTTCCCTGTACAGGTCTGTGCCGAAGCTTGGGAAAGCTGAAGCGTGGCAGAGCAGGGGCAGACAAGAAGCCCTCACGCCACCTCGGCCAGCAAATACCAGTCTCCTGCCTTCCCCCCAGCAGGAACGTGGCTTACAGAGAACCAGCCGCACCATTTACCTTCCCGCACTCCCTCACTCACATCGTTTTATGGGGTACTACCTCTTCTCAGGCAGCCCCACGGGTGCCCAGCTGGAGCACCACCTCTCTGTTTTGCTCGGTTTTGAGGACTTTATTGCTAGTGACCTCACTGCGAGATGACGGGAGGAGTAAGGGTCACTGCTGCCTGTCCTGAAAGCCCCCACCTCAAAGCCCAGCTCTTCTTCCTTTCCTTGCAGCACGAGCGGAGGATGCTGAAGGCCAGTCCTGCCCATGGCCGTGGGTCACCACCCATTGTGACGCCTGCGAGGGGCCACGGCCTGTTCCTCCCGCAACACCGCGCCGGGCTACCATGGTCCTCCTAAGCAAGATGAGATGGGAGCAAGAAACCCGTCTGACATACCAGCACGGTGGGGGTGGTTTAAGGGCAAAGAGCATGTTGCAAACGCGGTCCCACCAGCACGCCTCCGGCCACCGAGGAGAAACTCCTGGAGAGGGATGCTCCTTCCTCCAAAGGTGCCAGCAGGATCAGGCCCTCGTCCCACCAACGCCGCGTCCTCCAGACCGCTCTCCCTGAACCACAGAGATGCGAAACCACCATCAAAGTCCATGCTGACAACGAACACTTCGGGGAACCTGCCCGCAAGCTCCCCCCGCCCAGCCGGCGCGGCGGGGGCTCCCGGCGGGCAGGGCCGGGCCGAGCCGCCCGCTCCCGGCGCGCCGCCGCCCCGCCTCCGCCCCGCACCGACGGCACCGCCGCCCCCCGCACGGCGGGGACCTCCCGGGGGAGCGGGCAGCCGGCCCGGCCCCGCTCGAACTGGCACCGGTCGGGGAGGGGCCCCCCACCCGTCGCCGCCGCCGCCGCCACTACGACTCACGCCGCGCCGCGCCGCTCCGCCGGGCGCTCTCCGCCCTCCCCGCGGCACCGCCGGGGCGGGGAGGCGCCGCCGCCACCGCCCCGCCGCCCCGCCGGCCCCTTCGGCAGCGCCGCGGCAGCGGCCCCGACCTGCCGCCCCGCCCCGCGCCGCAGCGGCACCTGCCGCCCCGCACCGCCCGCCCCCTCCCTCCCTCCCTCCCTCCCCCCGGGGACCCCCCCGCGCCCGGCGGGGCCGGTGGCAGCGGGGGCCGACGCGCATCGGCGCCGGGATGGGGCCTGCGGTTTAAAATTTAAAAGAAGGAAAAAAAATCACGCAGGAAAATCGCCTTTCATTGGCTTCTCCTTCTTTTAAACGATGGGAAGCGCTTTTTAAGGACGGAGTTACCGCATAAAAAGCTCATGGCTATCGAAGTCGCACATTTGGCTAGTCCCTGTGACAAAACGCAGACGTGCCACAGGACGGGGAGTGATTCAGTGCTGGCGAGTGCTCAAGCGAAGGAAACTGTGGGAACGACTAGGGGCGAGGCCTGGGTGATGGTCCTCCGATTTTGTCCTGTCAGGCAGCATCGAATTGTGCGCAATGACAGAAAAATAGCAATTGTACCACAGCTTTTTAAGAAATGCCCCCACCCTGAAGGAAAGCTTCCTGAATGAAGGAGCTCAGCAAACTAAAATAACGCTTTTAATTTTTCTAAAATAAAAGCGATGCTAAAAATGAAATAAATATGTCTCAAGAGAGGCTGTGGGCAGATGTCTCGGGTAAAGGGTTCCTCCTGCCTTCGGGGAGCCTTGACATCAAAGCCATGGGGGCGCACCGTGGACGTCGGTCACCTCCGTGAGGTTGCACTGGGGCTCACGCCTGGCTGGGGCTGGCCAGCAGCACCCCAGGAGGTGGCAGTGGTCTCCTGGTGGCAGCGATGACCGGCTCTGTGCTTCAGGACACGAAGCTCACGCTGGGCCCCAGTCCAAAGGCGGGGGTCTCAGGCCCCTTGGCAGAGGTAGCACTGGCTTTATACCCTGCTGCTGACCTGTGGTGAAGTCTTCCTATGGATTTAGGCCACAGTTTTATTGTCAGGTAGGTTTCTAACATATTTCCAGTTAGGCATTGGCCAGCCAAGGAATTTATTGCAACTCTACCAAAGCCAACAAAAACACCACACTGGTAATATTAGTAAAGAAAAATGCTATTACAAATGTAGCTGCTGGGTCACAGTGAGTCCATTGCACTGCTGTTACCAGGTCCCGGGGGGGCTGTGCAGGAGAGCCGGGGGCTAGACAGGCATGGAAAAACACGTGCCACATCTCTCTGTGACTGGCAAACCCCACGCCCTCCTCCCTAGCCCTGAGCTGTGGGGCAGGGAGTGGGCAACCGCCCCTACACACCTCCACAAACAGCATCCGGCTGTTCATGGGAAGGGATCGCTGCCTACAGCTGTTGCGACCATTCGACAACAGCGTGCAATGTCACACTTGTTACTTGCAAGCAGTCCATCATGAGCGTGAATTGAAAAAAATACATATTTTACTAATTACTGCCTTCGGGGTCCAGAGAAGGCATTTAGCTGACAAGTGCTGTGCGTGGGGTTTGTACGAGAAGCGTTTGCTGCATCATTTCACCTAAAGCACTAAGGGGAACCACGCCGCCCTTAGAGACCAAAGGGAGAGTTTCTGGGGCTGGGGTGCAAATGTTGGGGGGGTGATGGGATGGCACAAACCCTCCCCACAGCAGCAGTTCCCAGGGCAGGCAACCTCAGCTATTGGCATTGGCTCCCATTCTTTTCCCCACACCTGCGATTTTTAAGGGGTGAGTTCACCAGGCAGCAGTAAGCCCCTTGGGAGCTAAGCACGTGTGTGCAAGTGTTTGCAGGAGCAGGTTTTAGGAGCTTGACCCAAAGCCTATTAAAGCTGGAGGCACTATATCCTTTCATCTCGAGGAGCTTTGACTCGGCACCCGCTGACACGGGTAGATTTTGGTCCGTTGTTTTTATGACTGTTTTAGTTCTCTGGGTGGGTCGGGGAGCAAATCAAATAAAATCATAGCCCTGAGAAATAAAACGAGACAGAGTACTGGAAAGGTATGGTTGCCTTGCATTAACACAGTAGTATTATTACAACAATGATTTTTAAACTATATGCAAGCAGTTTTTAAATAAGACTTTCATAACTAAATTATGACTATTTTTGCAGTGGTTTACAAGCACTGTGGTCTTTTTTATTCTAGCCAGGTTTCTAATGCAAGGCTCCACTTTTAACCTCAGCTTTTGAGCGAGTGCAGTTCCCGTTGAGTCTCAACAGACGTGGGGCATGGGCTGCCTTCCTCTGCATGGCACAGGCTGCGAGTACATCAGCAGCACCCAGTTTCATCACTTCATTACAGCCCAACAGCTAATAACGGTACAGTACTTGCGCACCACTCACCTGCCCGTGCCAGGACCCGACAACAAACCGTTTAGCCTGAGCAGCAGCGCTTCAGTGTAAAGCCGGGGGGGACAGGGAGTTCAGGAGAGGGAGATATGTGCGATGAGAATTTCGAACCGGTATTTATTTCTGGGTGCCAAAATATACTTAATATTTTATTAGCTGTGGAGCATGCGAGACAGCTTATTATGTTTGGCTCAAGCAAAGCAGTCAGTCTTTTTAAATGCAGAGCATCCATCTGAAATGACTACCACCAGGCAGAGACCAGGCAGTCTATGAAATATTTAGCTTGTAAAGCATTTCAACGCGAAGGGCTGGGGCCAGACACAGGTGCTGTGATGTTGAAAACCCCAGTGCCCAAATCTGAGGTACCCCGTCACCCAGCGAGCGGGGCCGGGGGTCCCCAGGGTACCAAGCAGCCGGGGTGCAGGAGCCCCTGCTGCACACAGACTGGTTTGGGAAGGCACCGTCACCAAAGCCTTTCCTGGGACTCCGCTTCCCACATCGTGCTGCCTCGTACACCCGTCTCCCCAGTTTGAGTGGCTGAAAGCACTTTCCTATAGGGCTAGGGAAAGCACTCTCCCTCTGGAAGAAATAGTTTGGAACCAAGTTCGACGTTTTTGTTGTCATAAGATCTGATATTTATTATTAGCTATTTATTTATTAGCTATTTTTATTAGTTATTTACTTATTAGTTTGCTACATCTTCCTATAAAATAATCCGAATTCTCTAAACGCTTGGCATGCCCTGCTCTGTGTGCCCTTATTCACCCCGGCGGGCGACAACCGCTTGGATGTCCCCAGAGTGATACAAGCATTTTCCGATAATAAGGTAAGTGCAGCATAAACACATTTGCAATGGGAGGAAAATGGCGCAAACTGAACCATGGAAGTTGCGGAATGGTGCTGCTGTTGGCATTGCTGGAACGGTAGCTGGATGCCGGACTACATGATAGGTATAGCTGCGTTGAAGTTTCAGAGGAACTTGGGTAAGAAATTGCTAACCTACTTTTGGTGCAAAATTTGTCGCTTACCAACCTCTGTACCAGATGGCAAACTTTTAACGAGTTTGTCCAAGGGTGGCATTCAAAAAAGGGCTACAAAACTCCACGGAGGACTACTGGATCAGTCCAAATCCAACCGCCAGCTCAGTCCCTGGTCATCGGTTGCTGGCTGGACCACTTCATACTTTCTCCGTTTCCCAATTCATGTTATTTTTTTTAACATACATGCGTACACTTGTATTAGGGAGGGCTTTATTGAGGCACGTATTTCTAATTCAGTTGAAGATTCAAAGAAGGGAAGCTAGGACATGTGTCCTCTGCCCCAGTAGCTCCCCCCAGCGTGCCCACAGTCACGTGGTGACTCTACAAAAATCTATTTATATGTGCAGTAATCCACTAACTCTGTGGGTTGGAAAATGTTACGCAGTCTGAAAAGCATCAATATAGAGTATGAAGAGCTAAAAAACCCCAAAGTTTTCCCATCAACTAAAATCTCCTAACAATCCAAAAGCCTTAAAGTTTTACCCGACGTGCTCTGACCGCCTTGCAATAAGGTACTTTGGTAGAGTTTCAAACTCAAAACCATGAGGTAAAGTAGGTCTTCTTCACTGCAACCACCACCTTTATAGGCTAAATAATTGCTTTTTAAATAAATGCTCTTCTTAAAAAACTTTATGATGGGAAAGCTGTTCCTTTCCTCAGCTACGGATTTTTCCTCTCTTCTTTACCTAATTCTTGTCCATTATGCATTGCTCTTGTATTCTGCGCACAACTGAGATTTACCAAAGCCTTTTCTTAGAGCTCCTGTTTTCTTAAAATATTTCCTTTGTGTCTGCAACCGCGTTGATTAAAAGTAAAGAAAGACAAGTGTGATTAGAGTATGCCCAAGCATAGGCCACAGAAGTCACTCAGGGCTGCCCTAGTTTTCAACTCTGTTACTACAAAAGTACATGACAGTGGTGATTGCACATTTGCTCCAAACCTTAGGGCACAACATTGATTTCTAGACTACAATTATTTTTGGAACAGCTCATCCTCCTGCTCTCAAAAAAGGGTTTGATAGTTTCTAACTTTAAGTTCAGAATATAAATGTAAAACCTGATTCCACTTTCTTGTATGAAGATATACTGAATATTTAAAATACGATGTTTAACCCATTGCTATTGATTTTTTTTTTTGTTAATTGAATGTCCATATACTGCTATAGCTCAAAGGAGAAAACCAACATGAACCATCAGTATATTCCCTGAACTTTGCACGCATTAAGGAATCCCCAGCACTACGTGAGAATAGCTGGCTATTATCGTCAGTCTCCATCACGATTGCAATGAGATATTTGGAGGAAGACCTGTTGGGGTTTTTTTCCAAAAAAAATGGGTGAGATACCCCGTTTAGCAGCAGAACTTGAAGCCCGTGGGCTCAGTTCCGCTCCTGTACTTACACTTCAGCGTGTGCTGCTGTATTTCAGCGGATGGGGGCTGTGTTGCAATAATTCATTGCATCCAGTCAGTGACATCTGTGTGAAAACATTTGGAACTATTTAAACCACCTTATTTGCCAACTTTTCTGTGAAGACATATTATTATTTACTTAGAAGTTGTCTAGATACTTAGAAATGTGCTAAAAAGTTAATTATGACAATATGTTATGCTATAAAGGCGTAATGAGATGTAATGTGTGGGTATTAATTCTTTTCTCCCATATAACAACTATACTTACCAGTAATAAAGAAGAAACCAGAAGAGGGGTTATAAAATAAATTACACATTTCTGTACAGCACAATTTTTTAGCCAATTGAGTGTAATACTTGTTGGATTCTTTTGTTCCAATGGGTGGTAGCCATTGTTCCAGAAATTGATAGCAAGTTTGTAGTGGAAGCCTATTTGGGCAATTTTAGGAATCCTTATAACAAAAGTTAATTCACAAAACGCATCTTGGTTTTTTGATAGAACCTGTAATATTGTCAAGAATTTATATCATACTGCATGTCATTGAAATACTGTTAAAAGGACCCCATAAAGAAAATAAGTTGGTGGTTTTTGTAGAGCAGAGAAGACAAAGTTTACAAGAAAACATTAAGTCAGGGAGAGCCCACGGAAGCTTTTGTCCTCTGTTTTCTGCAAGGTAAGGCCTGAAAATGCTTTCCTTATTTCTGCTTTTTAGTCAGAAACCTGATGGATGTTTGTAATAAATCTCCTCTTGTCCATTGTCCATCAGTTTTGTACATCTCCCATCTTACACCTGTGTTGAGCAGATTTATCAAGAAACATTGATAAGACAGAGTAAATATTAAATACTGAAAAACATAAGTATCTAACATAGGTTCCATCTTTTGTAGCACTGTTACAACAGAAAAAAGACGCTTCCATGGTAGCCTATATGTAGGGAGGTAAAAGCAGGACCAGAGTCTGGCCTAAGATTATAGAAGAAAGAGACCTCAGGGCTGAAGAAGGACACGGTACAGAACATTAATTCTGTAAGAGAAAGCATGGATTTGATTAACATTTGGATTATTAGTTATACCAGATACAAGCGTATCTTTCCTTCCTTACTCCCAAAAACGGAGATACCTTTGTAACATAAGGCCTTATTTTATATAACTACGTGCTCTAGAAGTGTAACTAAAAGAAAAAATGTTTTTAAGCCAAAACCCCCGAAGTACTCCAAATTCAAGACTCCTGTAAGTATCTGGTGACTGATAAGAAGTAGTTTCACCTTACTGGATTCTCCCCAGTTGCTGTAAAGCTCGAAGATTGTTATATTGGAAAAGCCTAACGGTTTCCTCATGCTCCCGGGGCTCTTCGGGTTTAGTGTCCTACAACAGGGAGCGGCGCTGGTGGCCTGGGACTCTCTGAGTTACCCCCGCTCCCCAGAGGCCTCAAGTCAGTGCCCTCGAGTAAAGGCAGAGAAAGACACCTGAGGAATTCACAAGCAGCCAAGAAATCTTTAAAAACAACTCCGAGTATTAATTCTCATTCGAGATGACAGTTTTCCAGAACAGTGGAATTTCTTCCAGCGGGAGGAGGTTGACGGTTTCAGCTAATGAAGGCTCACTGGTGGTGAGCTCTGAGCTGGGCTCTGCGCTGACAGAGGAGTAAAGTGTGTTCCCCAGGGAATTACAAACACTGGCCTCGGTCTGTGGCTCATCTTGGTGCCATGGCAATAACTCGGGTTTTTTAAGAAACCTTTCTCAACGATGGCTCCTTCTGTGGTGCATACAGAAGCCGGGCACTAAATCACCGAAGCAGCACTGCGCGTTCATCGTGAAGGAAAACCGAAACAGGAGCTTTGGGGAAAGAGGCAGCTGCACCGTTTGCTTCGGTCTGTCTATGACACTGGAGATGGTGTTTGGCAGACGGTTAGCAGCGAGTCTGAACGTAAGCTGTCTGCGAGAGGCAGCGTGGGCACGGGGCTTCAGCCACGCCAGTGGGCGGCAGCAGCTCGGGTGGGGTTTGCACCCAGCCTGTGCAGTCACACACGTACCTCCCTGTGAGCAGAGACCACCCGCACCCCCTGCGCGGTCCTAGAAAACATCAACCAGGAGAACAGCAAACACCAAATATTACTTACATTTCTGCTAATAAGGCAATATAGCAGCCAGAGAAATACTCCTAATTTATATGCGAGTCCTCTTTTCTTTCTTTTTTTTAATGAATATCTTAACGGCAGCAAAACATGAAGCAGGGGAGGACATGCAAACCGCAGCCCTGAAAACACCAGGCAGCAGCACAGCGAGGGGATTAACCAAACATGAGGCATTAGAATATTGCAAAGAGGATCAAAAGAGATTTGCGACTGAAAAGCCACCCACCAGAATTATAGTCAGCTGAGAAGCCAGCCAGACAGAAAACGGGTAAATCTTTTACATTTAGATTTCTCCTAGAATAAACTCAAACTTTGGGATGTGCGCCGCGATAGGTCACGTCAGGCTTTCCTGCGACATGAGGCTGCAAACAACGCCATCTTCTTTCTAAACTGGAAATTATAGCTTTATGATAGTCAAATATTATCTGTCAAAAAAGCAAAATCACATCTAATACGGTCACTGACGCGCCAAAAGCTAAGAGCCCTGAGGACAGCAACAAAGCAGTAGCAGTACAAAAGTTGTTACACAAGAGGAAATATTACAGGGAAATAACAGGAATTTAAGGACCTAATCTTCCCATAACATTCCCTTTGCCAAAATAAAATTCACTCCCAGGGTTCCCAATCCAAAGATACTAAAATAAAATATTAAATGGGAAATTGCTTCTAAGTGGAGATGAAGACACGTCGCTGCAGACAAAGCCATGGATCATCAGAGCAGTGACACACCGAGATCCTGCTCCTCCAAATCTTGCAACATCTGTGGACATTAATGTCCTTAATATGAGGCAATGAGCTTCAGAAGATCGTTGTACCAACATCTGTACCTTCAAATTTTCACGCTGAGATCACCATCATTATGAGCAACAACTAAAAAGGTTAACAAATATGAAACAAGAGTAAGAGGCTTTGTATTTGTCCTGGGTCTGGTGGGGATGGAGTTAACTTTCTCCATAGCGGCCCGTAGGGTGCTGCAGTTTGGATTTGTGGCTAGGACAGCGTTGATAACTCCCCAATATTGCGGCTATTGCCAAGCAGGAGTTGTACAGCGTCAAGTGTGTTTTCTCTCTTTCCCACTCTGCCCCCACAGCGAGCGGGTTTGGAGGGACACGACCCGGAGAGCTGACCTGAGCTGGCCAAAGGCACATCCCATACCCTACGACACTGTGCTCGGCCGTACAAGCTCAGGAAAAGGAGGAGGAAGGGGAAACGTCTGTGGTTGTGGTGTTCATCTTCCCGAGTACCCCTTGGCCGTGCATGCTGATGCCCTGCTTCCCGGGAAGCAGCTAAACATCTGCCTGCCAGTGGGAAGTAGTGAGCAAACTCTTCTTGTGCCCCTAGCTTCCGTGTCACCTGATAAACTGTCCTCATCTCCATCCACAAGTCTCCTTTGCCTTCCTTCTCTTTTCTCTAGACCCAGCGGGAGAGGGGAAGGCGTGAGCAGCCAGGTGGGTGTTTGCCTATTGACCGGGGTCAACCCATCGCATTATTTCATCCCAGCTTTGTTCAGAGTGAATCAGCTGCCCCCCTAAGAACTAATACGTTCCCCAAAATGTGCTCTTCATGTGTTTTTATGGACAAAGCTAAAGATGCTTAATGGGTATGTAGTACTTGTAGCACTAGGAAACCAAAACTGTAGTCCCCAAACTACCTTTGCTTAGAAGATGAGTTTCTGAACCCTGAGAAATTAAGCCATGCAGACAAACTTGTGAAAGGGTGGACTCCTGCTGCCACGAGAGCAGCTGTAACGTCTCTTGCTGTTTTGAGAGCCTGGCCCACTTCTCTCGGTTTTCCTTGAGGGCAGGCGCGCGTCCCCCCCTCACTTTAAGGGGCAGCTTTTGTTTGCTTTGTTGTTCAGCTGCCTGCCCAGCTCAGGCAGCCCAAGGGGGACCACCAGAGACTCACCCTGCGGTGCAGCCCGAACCGCTCAGTGCACTAACGAAATGGGCAGAAAAATCGGCTCCTTCTGAGCAAATGGATTTTCAAATAGGAAATGATCCAGAAGATACCTTGAAAAGACGCTGGGGTGGAAACTCCCTCAGAAGCTACATCAGGGCAAAGACAGGGGACTGACGGATACGGATGCCGAGGATGCGCATCCCTCGGGGAGATTTATGGGTGACTGAATCAGGGCTACTGCTGCTAAAGACTCTTTCATTTCCCTAAATTGCCTTGCTGGCCGAGATCAAACGCTGTGTACTTTCTCTCATATACCAACACCACCTTTTCCAGCACAAATGTCAAATAAATTCCTTTATAAAGTCACAAAATGACTTCAGCTATCACTGAAATGAGAAGATAAATTTGAAATTCATTTTCAGAAGAGCCTAATTTACTGACAAAGAACTGTCATCATGATTACCTCACAAAATAAATATTTTGATACCTACAGGTATTATCCAATACCCTAATGATCTAATTATCTCATCTTATCTGAGCTACTATACAATATATGATATCCTTTCCACTGTATCAAGAGGTTTTCAGCTGCATAATCCTAAAATCAGAGCCCTTGTACACAGTGAAATTTATGCCCATACATAGGTCAAACAGCAAGATGCAATAACAATTTTTTGTAAGTCATAAATAGAAATATTATCTATAACCACATAATGGCAAAGAAGAAAATAAGAGAATGGATTTCATTCATGGTATACGTAGGCCCCCATAGCCCTGACTTTGCAATTTGATTTCAGGAGGAAAAATTAACCTTTAACATGGTACAAGGAATTTCTCTTGGGTGAAAAAAACCACTGCCTTGAGGACGCTGTAAGCATGGCAGAAAAATTAAATTGAAATAAATGTTGGTTATGGATGGTCTGTGTAACCGTTACTCTGTACTGAGAGATTCAACAGAGCGCGAGTGCGTGTTTCAGGAGCCCTTTTCTAGGATATGGTCTAGAGTTCTGCCTTCAAGTCTCAGTTTTCCCAGTTTCTAGTTAGTTTTATGATACCTGTTCCTACCTTAAATATAGCAGTGGAAAGAACATTTTAGTTGGATGACTGAGTTAGACAGCACAAGCTTGCAACACATTTATTTCATTAAAGCAGAGCTTTGAATAAAAGCTAATTTTGATTGCACATAGAAAAGTTTTTATGACTGAAAAGACTCGAAATATTTAGTCTGATAATATGCATGATTCTAAACAACCCATTATGATCAGCTACTGCTAAAAAAACCTAAAAATTGAGCTGGTATGCCACTAGCATATGATTTGAACTAGTAAAGGGTTTGTGGAATAAGCTATGAGACAGGATAAAGCCAGAATGAAGACCTAGGTTTAATGGTCAGTGTTAATTGAGATCTTGCGTTCACCTTGGACAGGTGGTGGGTGCGCTTGTAGGTTTGGGACTGGCAGGGGCTGCTGGGGCTTGAGCTAGAGGAGAGGCAGACGGTAGAGCAACGATTAATGCCCACAAGTACACTGCCAAAATACACTGAGAGGTGACACCTAAACACTGGCCTACAATCAGGGTTCAGACTGGAAAAAAAACCAACAGGCAAAATCAAGCTTATATGGGCCTGCCAAAAAAACCCCCAAAGCTACAGATTCTGTCACTGGAAGCTTGATGGTGGAGTTTAATCTCCCTCCATTTTCCAGTAAGCTTTGGCTTACAAAAACGCACATCTCAGTTGGCATTAACTGATGCTGCCTTTGATCTCCGAGCAGAAATGTATACAAGAAAAATGTCATAAAGTAATATATAAGAATTAAACCTACCTGGCTCAGCCTTTGGCTCTTGCAAAGCACATATTTCAAGAAGCATCAGATATCCTGTATCATATCAGTTTGGGATGTAGTCCCAAGTTTCAACAAGGTAGCACACACAGATACATAGTTTAGTACATATATATGTATGTATATGATGATCCAGTAGCTCATAAACATAAGAGCTGTCTTGCACTTAGATGCAGCACAATGTTATATGGTTAAGTTTTCTGATTTGATTAAGGAGTTAATATAGGAAAGGGAGACAAATGGATCACCAAAATAGTCTCAGGGAGACAAATGGATCACCAAAAATCTGCCAGGGCCACCCTATCTGAGGTGGTCTGCCAACAGCTTCATATTGGAAATTTGCTCCTGCTAACTTGAGTAACTTTTCACTCTCCTTCTGGCTCTCCTTTCTTCCCCTCGCCCCCAACTCTGCTTTTTGATGTCTGAATTGAGCATTGTTCATCTCGCGTGGTTCAAAGTTCAAGATCCTACTTGTATGCGGCATGACATCTTACTAGCTGGAAAAATTTAGTCAAAAACAGACTCTGTGTTGAGAGTCCAACAACTGGATGCAATTTCCACAGCAAAACTTGTGTCACTTAGCTCCAAAACAAGCCTGCATTTAGTGAACCAGAGGAGTCATTGAGTGGGTCAGCCAAGAGCCCACAAACACACACGGTCTGACAAATTCTTTTCAGCAAGCGTCAATAGTACACACAGACAGAAACGCGTTGCAAACCTCAGTTCTGAATCAGAGAGGATGAATCAGGATGAACAGCTTCAGCCAAATAAGAATATTTAGTATTTTTATCTCTCTCGTCTATGAACTGCATCACGTACTATCAGTAATTAAATAACTGCTTCATGCCTGCAACCTGTACCACTTGCCATCTCCTTACCTATCTGCCTCTATGCTTAACACACCTCTCGCCAGGGCAGCACCTTGGAACATCGTACATTTTGTTACCGCAACTATCCTCCGAGTGGAAAATTATATTTACTTTTTAACGGTGGGGAAACGAGGGACAATGAGAGGGGATGGGTAGGGAAGTTTGGAAAATGCGTAGGCTTAAGTGTGTGCGTGCAGAGAGGGGCTATGCAGAGAGATCCGAGCTGGCTCTGACAAGCTGGGGTACGGCGCTGGGCACACCTCACTGCTCTGTGCCGCACCGCCCTGCGTTGGAGGGACAGCCGGGATGCGTCAGCTCGGTTGGGGTTGGCTCCGGTGGCTTAACACAGCAACCGGGCAGCCACATAGTCACTTGTATCACTAGAAAGAATAAGGTCTCCGTTTAACAATTAGTCCTTTTACTGCTGTTGGTAGCGGATGGGAAATACTAAATTGGTTTGTCCAAGGTCACCCAAACGACCTGGAGAACAGAACCAGAAAATTGCCTCTCCAGTTTGTCGGTCACTCCCTTGAGCAAGATTTCAAATAATGAAGAGGTGAATTCATATTTGCCTGAGTGAGGCACAGAATTATCGATGATTACAGTAGAGCCAAGACCCAAGTTTTAAGGTATTGAAACTAAATAATCTTTCTTCATTGCCCAAACCCATCCTTTGAGCTTTGCCACTCGTGTTTTTCTGTGCCAAAAGAACGATCCCAGGCCACTACAATTTGTTTATGGCAGTAAACAACTCGCTACCCAATTTATTATTGGTATGATTTAAATTAATAAAGGAGTTTGTAAGATATTTTTTTTTTCTAAAACCTTTTGACAGAATTGAATTAAAATATGCTAGGATAGAAACCTATTGTAAGTACAAATAACTTTGAATGAAGATGGATCTGTTGAATTTGCTTGTGAGATTCCCTGCATGCTTACAATACAAGCACTCTATTTCAAACAGAATGACAGCAACAATAAATTCATGACTTGTATTAGTGAATATAACATATTATTTCATGGCTATCACATCCACACTGTTATCACATCATGCTGTCATGACATTTGTTTGATGTTCATATAATGACACAATTAAGAAGAGAGCATACATCACCTTTTTATTAAAGTGAGGGAAAAAAAAAAGAGAAATATCTGTCGCTTAGAAGATGCTTGTTTGGAAATGATTTTGAAACATTACCCCTCTCAGGAGAGGCAGCAAAAATATCTGTTCTATCATCTTACAAGAGTAGCCTGTGAGCCACGTTAATCATCTTGGACTTAAATTTATAACAACATGTGGAAGACTTGCTTCACTATTATTAGAAGTTGGAAATTTCGTATGTGTTCTTCGACTAATTTAAGGTTCACTTCTGCTTCGAACATTATACCCCAAGTAATAAGTGCTATAAGAGGTCATTTACATTCAGGAAATTATTTTTGGAAGAAGCTCCTGCTTGATGCAAAAGGGCAAAGGCCACTGGAACTTAAAGTCAAGCATCGGCTTCTTTTAGGGCTTGATCTACACAACCTTCGGAAGTCCCTATGATCTTCGAATTCAGTTTCAAAGGATTTCTGCAACACTGCCTTTGGAATATTTTGTCTTTACTGATGCTTTGCCAGGTTTTATTAATTACTCATGGCTTTGTATATGTGCTCATTTGCGAATGGAATTGCACACAAGATTTGGTCTCTTCAAGCAGCACTGGGACTTTTTTTGAATCCTTATTATACTTCAAGTTCAGTATTGTTATTTTGTCCTTTGAAAGAAGAAAGCCATTTCATGCTATAAAATCTCTGCATTTGAATCTGTTAGTCTTATAGGCACGAATAAAGAATTTTGTCAAAAAATTTTTGCATCTCTTTGGATATTGATACAGCTTCTTTGTTCTCTCTAGCAGAAAACTAGAAGATTTTGTGCTTTCTCCCCCCTCCCAGTGGATTTCATGGTGTTAGACGCGTTTGCATAGGCATGTGGATGCACTGCAATAGCATCCATACTCCACCCTCATCCCCAAAATCAAGACCCCAAAGACTCAGTGCCACAGCAGTCATGAAAAGGGGTTTTGGAGGATTCTCAGCCACTTCTCAAAGTCATCACTGACTGTGAGTAAAGTGAACAAAGTCTGTTTATTTAAGCTCTGAAACTTTTTTTTCCCTTTCTCTTTTTCTTTAAATATCCTTCTGCCGCTCCTACAGTCATGCACAGAGCAGATGGAAAGTAAATTTATTCTAGCTTAGTTCCTGACTGCTCAGCTGTGCAGCAGCCAATATCATAGGTGGTGCTGTATACACCAAGTACCAGTAAAAATAATGGTTGCTTTTTCTTTTATCTTGTAAGTAAAGGTAGTTTTATGATGTCGTATAGAAAATCAAAGTTTATATGATATAATCTCACCTTTGAGAAAATTTGGGCTCACTGTTAAAGTACATTTGAGGGACGTCACTGATAAAAGTATTTAGTATTGTAATTGTCATCCCAGTAAACTCAAGTGCAATACTTAAAACTATTACATGATTTTAAAAAACTTAATAATGCATAGTTTAAGCAAATTTAACCTGTTCAAATTTCTTTTTGGATGCAAGAAACTTCCATGTCATGGAAGCAGCCAGAACCACCCAAAGTGGAACAATTTAGCATTGCTTTTAAGAGCTGCGCTTCTCAGGAGGTTCGACTACAGCTAAACTAGAAGCGCTTCGGGGAAAAATACCTTCACGTCCTGCCTTCCAGTCAAACAGCCGCGTAGAGCAGACCGTTCCGCTGGGATTACTGAGTACGCAGCCAGGCAGAAGGAAGAACTGAATTTCTTGCAAAGCTTACAGGCGTTTGTGTTTATTATACTTTTGTAAAAAAATTGTTATTTTTTAAAGAGAACGCCACTGTGAATAGCTCGGTTAAAAACTTCTGTTCAATGTGCAGGTGTTTTTTGTAACTTCCAAATACCAGAATGGGTAAATAAAAGTCCACTATAGTTTATCTACAGCTGTATAATCAGTACATTACCTTGACTGAAGTATTGTAGACATTTGTAGAATATTGTTGATTACTCTCTGTTAAGAGAAACAAACTCCTCACAGCGTAGCCCTAGAAAAGGGGAAAAAATGATACAGGGCTAAACCACTAATATTGAAAAAGCAGAGCTATTTACTGTAGAAAAGAAAGAACATGATAATCTATCTAAAGGTATGCATGGAAGAGAGGAGGCAGATAAGAAACTGCTGTTTTCTATTTCTCATAGAAAAAGTACAACAGACCGTGTAAGGGAAAGGAAAGGAAAGGAAGGAAATTCCATAGTGATAAAAGGAGAAATCTCTTTACTTATCTCTTTACGTAGTCAGCCCATAGGAGATGCTACCACTATAGTGGATTCAGAACACCTAGATTTACTGTAATGCGCACCTTAAAGTTTGGAAAAGATTTCTGATCTCATGCTTTGACACTGAAGCCAGTCCTTAGTCTGCTCAAGGTGCAGAGCTGCGAGGTGGCAGGTTATTTTGCAGGCTTTCGGAGATTTCTTGAGGATTATACCATTTCCTGGTCCCTGTGACTGTGGTAAAGGAAACAAACTTTACAGCAGACCTGAAGGATCTGGGTGTGTGCTAAATACATGCATGTTATCTCTGATTTCACAGCCTCAACCAAAATTGGTGGATTAGTAATTAAACAGCAGAAAACAGAAAAGCACGTATTTCACGGAACACACAGTTTAATGACGGTCTCACTGGAAAACAAAAGAAATCGGTGAAAACCAGAGAAGAGAATGGAAAGACACGAGGGGGAACAGGGATTCAAGAAGCACAGTTTGAATTCCCTGTACACCTCTGGGTATAGCCACGCGGATGTGATGAAAAACACGCCCATAAATATTAAGGAACTAGCTATTAGTAGGCGCAGAAATATAAATTAACTGAACGTTAACGCTTAGGACACCGAATGGCTGAATTACATCAAGAATACAACCCTGACAGTCAACAATGAGATATTTAAAAGATATTTGCATTATAGCTTTACAAAAGCAGAGAAAGCTTACCAGGCTCGTTTGAATCGGAATGAAAATAACCTGGATTCTTGGGTCCTGACTGATTTGGTCATACAGATGCAAAACCTGCTCTGGAGGCACGCGGCTCCTCTGACGGGCCACAAGAATTGTCCTGAGCCTCATTAGCTTTCTTATTGATTACTACTCGTTAACAAGATTTGTGGTTTATTGTGGTTCTCTTGAAACACCTGCTCTTCTTCTGATCATTTGTAGAATGCCAAAAGAGCTTTTCCAGAAAAACCCCAAACCAAACCCCCAAAATATTTTGTGATGGCTGCTGCTATGGAAGTTTGTGAACAGAGTTATCTGGACGCAAACCGCAACAGATATTTCAACGTTGCTGTGGGAGGCAAACGAACCACTGCAGATAAGATAAAACCAGTTGAGCTCTTTAGCCGTGTCTCAGAGCCAACCTCCAACACCAGCTGAAACAAGGCAGCGCCAGTGCATTTGGGCAAACTGGTTCCAGCTCCTCGCCTTTCCCCTGCCTTTGGCACCCGCTTTGTGCCTCTCGGGAAGAAAAAAGGTGAGGAAAGTTGCTCCCAAGGCAAAGCTCAGATATACGCCTTATCCTAAGAGGAAATCTAGCCCACCCCCTCTGACCCTGCTTAGAACTTACACGACACATTCAAGCTCAGTCCGTTGCTGGAAGATGGAGAAATGTCTGTTTAACGTCACCGCAACCTGCGGCTGGAAGGAAAGTCGCTGCCGTTGCCGTGCTCAGTAGCCATCCTTCAGAAAGCAGGGAGCTGCGGAATGCCTGCCAGTCTCCCCTCACCCTCCGCTAATTCCCGTGATTAGGAATGCTTGCGTTGCGTGTTCTTGTGTTGTCTGCTTTTATTGAATGAAAAACTCCCCAGGGACCATGCTGCGAGAAAGCTGAAGTGAAAAAGCACCCTCGTGCCCTCGGCTGATTTTTGGTTTTCTGTATGGACGGAGGAAAGGCTTGGCTGGGCCACCATAACCCTAAAGCAGTTGCTCCTTCTTGTGCGGGAGACCCGTCAGCGTGGCTCCAGTAAGTGTGCCATTGCCCTTCCTTCCAGCACCAGCATCCATCCAGTCACGCTTTGGTCCCAATGCCTTGAAGTCACCTTCCTAACAGAGAAGGTATATGGGAAAGGTTTGCTGTGGTTTATGTACTGTGCACGGCAAACGCGCTCCTTCGAGAAGAGAGAGGTTCATAAAGCATGATGGATGTCTTGCAGGAACGGCATATTAATAGCAGTAATTAAAGAGCAACTCTACCCCAACGACTGGCTCTAACGCAGCAGCTTAGAAAGATGGCTATTTTTGAGGAAGCAAGGGCCTCTCTGTAAATGCTGCAAAGATTCAGGGCATTGTAGGACTCTTATCCTAGATAATGTAACAGAGAACAGGCATCATACCTAGCTGTACGGAGAAATTACTGACGGTGGCGACTTCCTCACTATCTATAAACCACGGACGACACCGTTATACTGAAAAACACTTTTTGATTAGATTCTCTCTTGAAAATCAAAATTAAATTCTGTGCTATGCAGTGGTGGTTGCTGGTATTATAGAGGGTCCCCGTGAGTTTGTACTTGCTGCATTGCCCTGTTTCGCTCTGGGCTAACACAGCTTGAGGCCTTCCAAAACAGCTTGTTGAAGCACAGAGCATCGTAACGCAAATAACATCCTTTCCAGGGTAATACGCTTCTTTCAGCGCTCACTATGACTCACAGTAGAGGCTACAAAATTGGCTATCAGTTCTCCTCGTTTTATTACACTTCAGTAGTGCTGAACAGCTGAAACAGAAAAACAAATTTAACCCTATACAGTAACGCTCAGATAATGAGCTGTAAATTTGATTTATGATTAATAGATTAGATTATTAACTTATATCAATATCAGCTGACACCAAATCCTAGCCTGGAAGTGCAAGAAGGTGTGCCTCTCACTAAATAATTAGCATTTCTAAGTACAACATTCTTCCTATATACACGACAGATATACATTTTATCCAATTCCATATACATGCTGAAATAAGTAATTCCTTCTCATCATTTTGATAGACCTTATTTCTTATAAGAAATACATACCATTCATTTTGTAGCACAATTCTGGAAAGTATTTAGTGACTTTATGGTCCTCCCAGCTAATGCCTGATTGATTGACGTGAGGGAAGAGACATACAGAAAGGCAGTCTCTTTTATTAAGCTGGACAGTGTAGTAAGAAAAAATGAGCAAACTTTTGAGCAGAGACCTGCTCTTTTTGTTGAATGTCCAATCAAAACCTATATATATATACATATATTTATATGTACAGAAAACCCCTACAACTATATAAATACAAACATAATATTTTTAACACAGTTTAGGATCTAGTGCAGCAATGTCTCTCTACTGAGTTATTACTGGGATATTAAAATGTACCGCACAGCTTTCTCAGAGTTATTGATGTAAGTCATTAGTTTACATCAATCAAACTTTAGAATTAGCAAAGCAGCCAACTGCAAATTCAGTAGTAATTAATTAATTTTCCTTTCTTCTAGAGGCTTTGGACAAAATGACAAAATGTTGCAATTTCCTAATGCTGAGCTACTTTGGTAATTTGTAGAAAGTATAATAAAGTAATTTGATATAGTCAATTTTATTTCCATTTTGCATTGCGTTCCTAATTATATCATCCGTCCATTTTAATCAACACGCTCCAGAAAGCCTTAAAGGTTTGGTCAAACTGTTACATTTTTAATTGATCATAAGCTTGGCTTTTGTATGCAGCAAGAGACTCTTTTCCTTGTTAAAACTTCAGAAACGATCGTGAGCCACTTGCTTGAAGTTCCTCAGATTTGTGTACTCAAAATATCCTGGTACAAAGTTCACTTGACATAAAAAAAGCTTTGTGCAGTTATCAGAAAGTCAATAGCATACAAATTACTCTATATCTATTCATCTGAGTATCCTAGGAATATTTTTTTCTATTAACTCTTCCAGATCTACTCACTAAAAGCCATTCTCTGGTCTACATTAATAGGAGCATGCCTATTCCAGCTAATGTTACACCGGCACTCCTTAAAACTCAACTCTGAAGCAATGTAATATTTCAGAGCTATTATATGAACTATGTTTTGCATAATCCTTTTGATCATTTGCATAGTCAGTAAAGAGTATGAAAGCTTTACGTCATTTCCATGAGTATAGGGCATATATCCATTGATACAGTGATAGTCAGGCTCTTTGCTACAAGACTATGAAGAGTTAACTCCTAAGCGGCTCTTTATACCTGCAGAATGATAGAGGGGGTTCGCAAGTCTGTTGCTGAAGGTAAAAAAACCCCAAAGAGTCAATTCCTTTGTGGTTGATTCCTGTTTCTCATCAACTAGTTGGCTGATGCTGCCAATTAGCAGGCTGATGGGAGAGAAAAGCTTGCAAGTCCCAAGAAAAAAAACAAACCGCAAACTTGTAAATTTTTAAAGCGTCAGCCTTTAAATTGTGAGGAACTGGAAATGTCTGCTAAAGGAGCCAGAGACAATTCCCCAGGAGGAAAGGGCAGTAAAGCTAATGCTTGAGCCAGTATAGGCCGCTTTCCTTCAGTTGATGCTCTTCTGTGATGCTTCATAATGGAGCTCATAAATACAAAACATCTTTACCACATCGGCAGGGAGCAAACAACAAATCAGGAAAGATATAAAAAAGGAGAGGGAGTAAAAGCTGTGTTTCTTCTTCCCTTGGATGGCACAACCCCTTTGAACAGTTGCACTAGTACGTGCAACTCCAAAGCTACCTCACTTATTACAAAACTTATCATTTATGTTTTTCTCCTCCAAACGAGGATCAAAATCATCAAGAAATTTCACTCAGTCTCTGATCTGCTCTTTGTCTTCTAAAACCCTGAAGCAGCCTATATGACCTCCTGTCTCTGCATTATTTTGTAGGGGGTTTTGCCCAGACAACACCTGATTCTTTGGGGTCTTACTTCAGTAGAAACAGCTTCATCAGAAGCTACATCCTTTTGTGCCTGCTTTTTGCCATTACACACTTCTGTTATTAAATGACTTTGAAGGCTTTAATATGATGTATTTTATCATCAAAAATTACCTGTTTTAGTTTTTTTCCACAGGGTTTTTGCAAATTTAAATTACCAGCATTTTTAACAGCAGGGTTAAATCAGGTAACCTAGTTCTAAGCTGTCGATTAAACAACTTTGCTGATGAATATGCCAGATTCCAAGGCCACCTTGGATGACTATGGATCTGAATATCGTTCTTTGATTCCTTTGAGAATGTTATCACCACTTTCCATTCCATCGTAGAGGCTCTTCCCACAAATTAGCCTTTCTAAAACTGACTATAGATCACCGAATCACAGAGTGGTAGGGTTGGAAGGGACCTCTGGAGATCATCTAGTCCAGTCCCCTGCCAGAGCTGGTTCACCTCGAGCAGGTGGCACAGGAACGTGTCCAGGAGGGTTTTGAATGTCTCCAGAGTTGGAGACTCCACCACCTCTCTGGGCAGCCTGTTCCAGTGCTCTGCCACCGTCAAAGTAAAGAAGTTCCTCCTCACGTTTAGGTGGAACTTCCTATGTTCACATTTGTGCCCGTCTCCTCTTGTCCTGTCCCCAGGCACCACTGAAAAGAGCCTGGCCCCATCCTCCTGACACCCACCCTTTAAGTGTTGATAAGGTCCCCCCTCAGCCGTCTTTTTTCCAAACTGAAGAGACCCAAATCCCTCAGCCTTTCTTCATAAGAGAAATATTCCAGCCCCCTAATCATCTCGGTAGCCCTTTGCTGCACCCTCTCCAGCATGTGGCGGCAAGGGAAGGAGAAGCTGTACCACAATTTTATCTTAGTCTTTCTGCTCGCTTGGAGCAATGACAGGAGATCAACTAAAGTGCACACCCTTGGGCAAGAACTGTGATCCGCATATTCCTAAATGAACTTTGTAAGTAGGAAAAACCGTCAGTCCTGTGTTGCTATGAGGTATGAAGTACCACCTTGCAAAGGAAAAGGTTGATATTACTGCTCTTTACTGGGATTTCATTAGTGGACGTTTTTGAAAGAAGTTTCATGGGCAAAATCATGTTGTGACATTTCTCATCGCCTCCTTTCTCTCGGTATGCATTTTAAACAGCCTGCCGCTCTCAGTCTGAAAGGTAATCTTCCTTTTTGTCTCAGGTTTAAAGTAGGTGCCTAAAAATGTCTATATCATTTGGCGCAACTGAAAATTCTTACGCTTATACAGAGTAGACAACATTTAGAGTGTTTAGAAGAAACGCCTTACAACTTCTGGATCTGTTTTGACTTTTGAAATATTTGTGTTTATAACACTTAAACATGGACCTAAACACTATATATAAAAACCTAAGACTAACACCTTTGCCGTGTGTGCAGAAATGCACAGTGCGAGTGTGGTTGGCCAATCCCGGTAGGTACGGCAGCAGCCAGGAGAGAACACCAATGTACGTTTTCAGTATCTATTTCATTGTGAAATAATTACGCTACATTATTATCAGCTGTATTACGGTGTGACGATTATGTCCCACCTTAAAAGGAGTTCAGCAAATGCGTTGCCGCTGCAGATGCATGCTGCTAGAACGATGTGCCAGGCTTGCAATCCCGGAAAAGTGCTTTTATTTTAACCATTAGAATTCCATGTATTTATGAACTCACTGTCCCAAACACTAAGAGTTTTGGAAGATGTTACTTCAAAGCCAGCCCCTCTGCTTACAAAAATCAGAAGAGGAAAAAAAATGCTATTCGTACCCCTGTATATCACTATATTGCTGTGATTTTACTTGTCGCTTATAGGCAAGCGGGCACCAGGTGTTACAGGTTGTTCCCATTCCGCCTGTACCTATATTCCGTAGAGGCAAAACCACGGAGTGGGACCAAAGTGAAAGAGGCGCACAGGGAGGGCAGCAAAGGGGTAGTTTGGACGAGGAGCCAAATCCGTCCCGCAAACAGCTATCTTCTGATCAAAAAAGTTGATTAATTCAGTCTGTTATGGCACTGGGCAAGATTAAGCAGAGTCAAAGTTGCTGCATCCTGCAAAACTACGTTTTTCTGCTTTTGTCAAGAACATCTGTTAGCTTTTAACCCATCGTGTATTTAAAAGAAAAAGAAAAAAAAAGAAAAGGAGGAAAAGGAAAATGACTCTTCAGCGCTGTGGCCCTCGTTTCCCAGTGGATGCCGTTCCCGAACACCCCAGCAGAGGACAGGCCACTCATACCAAATCTCTGACCTCCGGGGCCCAAAATCCCCTTCAAAAGAGTTGTGCCTGAGAGAGAACGCAAGCATTCTTGTAGCTAGTAATACCAAGACGAAGTATTTTGGTATTTCAAGCACTTTGATTGTGCAAATGCAGAAGTGAAACCTCTCCAAGTAGAGTAACAGCTCCTTAGCGGAATTCAAGGTTTCCCATCGGCGATGCAGCGGCTGATGCAGCTATTTTAAAAGACATTGAAGATGAATGTCAGGATGAATGTCAGAAATTCTGAGTAAAAGCGTAAAAGCTACATCTTTAAAGAAAAGACAGCATTCTGCAGCAAGGGTAGAGCCTTTAAACAGGTATTTAACAGGGCTCTTTTATAAGATTTATTATAAGACTGGTAATTAGATGCCATAGCGAAGGCTACAGAATAAAATACCAAACACAAAAGAGCTCAGAAAAACTGGCATCTTTTACTATAATTGCATCCTTCCTTAAATTTTTTTAATGAGCCTAATGGGAATATATTTTCCTGTCTGTTTCTAAAGTTCATTTCCATTAGTGTATCACGTTGGTTCTGGAGCAACACGAATTAACAAGTATTGGGATACGTAGGAGAGAAAAAAGCGACGGGGCATTTTTGGCCCATTCCACAGGCACAGTTATGCATGGCAGCACAAAAGCTGTGGGCAGGAAGGAGATGGCCAGAAAGGCAAGAGTAAGCCAGAAGTTGAAGGGGACCCCATATGACTTCCCTGCCCAAGAGGTTCAGAAGAATCTCTTGGCCAAGCTAAGAGGTGCAGCAGGGGCTGAAGTTGCCACAGCGCCAGTTTGCCATCAGTTTTACCTGTTTCTCCCATTTTATCCATCACATGCTTACATACCATGGCTCACAAGAAGCTCCTTAGCAGGTAGGACTCACTACTGTCTCCCATAGCTCCTGAGTTGAGTCATCCACCAGACAGAGGGACGTTTTGTCCTCGTACTCAAACTGCAGACACAGACCCAAGCATACCCTGGGGGAGACCACTCAAAATCCCTGAACATCAGGGTTTTCCTGGGAAAACAACCTGAGAACAGGGGCTGAGAACCCCCACCCAGATGCCAGGGTACAGGGCATCCGTGCCCTGCCCCGTGCACACTCTTCTCCTCAGTGAAATACGCTCTCCGATACCTGGAACTCAAAACTGGTGAAAACAAGATGAACTTACTTATTTTTTTGGTAAGTTGCAGTAATTAAATGTTCATACCATCAAAATAAAAAAAATAAAGTTGACTTTCAGTAGCTGATACAGCACAACGTTTAGAACGTTATATGTGACTACTTTTCTAGGAAAAAAAAAAAAAAGTATAGCAGGGGACAAACTGTTTCAGGGCATTTGTTACAGAGCAAGAGTTCATACTACTTCCAGTCTTCATATTTTAGTTCATGGCAATAAGTTGAATTTTAAAAGTGGTTACTTTAGCCTTACAGTAGCTGCAGCTTTAGTTTTCATAACGTGATTGGGATGATGTTTTCATAGGCTTTTTGTTATTGCAAGATTTCTTTCTAGGTGTTTTATAGACATGACCTTATATCTGCTATGAGGTTCAAAGCAATGCATTTATCTTGCAATTCAAGCAGCTGGTAAGTTAAGGCAGCTGGGCTCATAGTTAAACACTTAAAAACCCTAACTCCATTGCATTTAATTATATGTCTGAATTTTTCTATTCAAATTTAACCAACCAAAATTACTTCACAAACATTATTCCCAACTTATTGCAGCTAAGTGAGAGATGAATCTGGCCCAAAAATATTTAAAATGGAATTTTCTATCCATTTCAATACGCTATTCTAGAAATCAGGCTTTGCGCTGACAACAGTGAGAGAAAAGGTGACTCAAAGAGGATCGTCCTCAGTGGCTCAAGAGGAATGTTGTATCTTCCTTATAAAATAAAGCCGGGAGAGAAGCCAGCTGCTTCAGAGGTAGGACTTGACATCAATGTAAACAGGAATCACAGATTTGCAGTGCATTTCACACCACCTGATTTTTTCTTCAAGTGCTACCTTCGGAGGTAGAATCGATTATGGGAACTATTCCATTTAACTTAAACAACAGAAAAAAGCAGAGTGAATTTCTGGTCCTGCAGGCTGTAAGGATGTGTTTGGAAATCTAGCCTACAACAGGATGAAGTTGTCTGATTTCTGGCAGGGTTATAACCCATGTCCTTCTCCTTCCCTGCCATGAGAGCAGCTCCTCCATACCCCTGTAACTCTCCCTTTTCTCAGAAACGTCCTGGTTTCCTTCCATGTCCACTTGGTCCACCTCCAAAACAAGCTCAAATCCCATCCTGCTCCCTATCTGTCTTTTCTGGGTTGCTGGCCCAGCAAGGGATGACACACTGTAGATGGTCCAGAGCTATCAGCATGCTGACTAATGACGAAGACGCACAAGCTGATTGGCTAATTAGAGGCTGCCAAAAAGGATGGGTAATAGTTGGGCTCCGTTTGCCTTCTCCTCAGGGAGGGCATTAGTAATCTCCTTTTCCTCTACACAGTCACTGTTTTTCCATAAAACTCACAGTAACGCAGTGTCTTTGAAACCTCTATAGTGGTCAAATTTGTTGGGGGTGGGTTTGGGGTTTTTTTCGTTCTTTTTTTTTTAGGTTTTCCAACGAGCACAAAAGCTGCTGGTGGAAGAGGGAAAGGAGAGAAGTTGACAGGTAGACAGTTCCTTTCCTTCAGAAAGGAACATTCTTACATTGCTTGATTTTGGGGGCCTGAGCCATGATCTTTGAATAGTTCGGGTTGGGAATACTATTCACTATTGGCAGGCACGGCGGGTAGAATGACACAAATCCCAAAGTTAATATTAAAATGCCATAAAGTTCAGTAAAATATGCATTTCATTTTTAACTCTTCTTTAGTTTTGCTGGTGGGGTTTTTTGTTTAAATTATTTTTTGCCAAATGGATTTTTGAAACAACTTTTGCCTGGTCACTTTATCGCTTACTTCTCACACCTCTGTCACCTACTTTTGTAGTCATCACTTTCCGAAAACATTACAATGAAAGCCAGAAAGAAAAGCAAAATGCATATTGTATTATAATTACTATTAAATAAATTAGATCCTGCAATAGGCTCCTGATCAAGTGCAACTGTTTAAGCTTTCTTCCAAGTTCTTGCAGCCTCATAGAAAAGAAAAAGCCGGCAACAGCAAAAGAGGAAGAGAAAGGTATTCTACTGACAGCCTAGAGTTATGCAGAGTGCATCAATACGAAGTGCATTTTATGAGGGAAACATTGGAAAAATACTGCTCTTGGTCATGCGGCTGCTGGTGAATTCTGGGGCCCTTTTGTCATCCTTGGTCAGTAGTCCCTATGCCACCACTCCAGCTGCTGTTGCTGCTTCCTCCTTCTAACCAGGGAGCAGAGGCATGGTGCTCCACAGGGTCTGTTCACCACCACTTGTCACCTTGGTGGCCGAGAGCAAGCTCAGCTCTTGCTCAGAGCTCACTGGGGTTTCAGGCGTACAAGAGAGGACTTTGGTCCTGCAGCCACCACCAAATGCGAAAGGGGCCCTTTTTTGCAGACCAACAGAATCCTTGCAGAAGATTGGGAAAAATAAAATAAATGGAGGTTCTGCATGCTCGTGATGAGCCACAGTACCCGTGGGAAGACCTGGAACAAGAAGGAGCAGGCCAGGTGCCAGCGCGGGCACTGGGCGAGCTGCTGCAGAGCACATTCAAAGAGGAGTCATGGTGCGAGGGACATCGCTTTGCTGAGCACTTCTCTTGTCCCCTCTCCAACATGAGTGGCTTATAGCCACAGCCTGCCAGAGCATTTAATTACTCTCATATTAATGACTGCATCATTATTCCCACCTGGTTACTGGTGGATCATTGTTCTCTTTAAAACTATTTCTGGTGTGAAGCCTGGTGCCTGTCAAGGTTTCCGCTCGGGGTGGATATCCTTTTATACCCAACTGGTTAAATCATTCTGGTTTAAAATAAAAAAGAATTAAAAATAGTTTTATTATGATATTCACTGTCATAATAGTAAACAAGCAAATAAGACCCCCCCAACATAAACCCCCCAGAAATTCACCAACAGGGTCAGTGCTTTTCAAAAAGCTTCTTACTGTGAATCATGCTATGCATCTTCCATAAAAATACATTTCCAGCACTTGAAATGCCCTAAGAATCTGTTTAAAACATGTTATAGACATGGCAGGCAGTTTTCACTGCAAACTCGGATCTACCCTGACTTCTAGTTCCAGTGAGCCACGAGCCCATTGATGTTGCCACACGTTGGGAGTAGCTGCACCAGTATCTTGTGTAAAAAGCAAATGCCCAGGAGCTAAGTCGTCCAGCTGCTTGCTTTAAACACAGATTTTGACTGAAATCAGAATATCAGGGTCTGACCCTAAAGCCATAGGTCTGGAACGTGCAAGCGTGATACATCTATTGCTTGCATCAACTTTACACCAGGGTAGGAAAATCAATTTCAATTGAATACTCACGATTTACATCACTGGTCATGAGCTGAATGTTAGGCTCAGTTGTGTGCAAGGCAGTGAATTTGCACGCCCTGGGGAGGTGATACAAATCATATGAATGACCAGGCAGAAAACAGTTCTGTCCCACATCTTCCTGTATACCAACATTTTTCCTGCATGAACATATGCCAAAAAAACCCCAAACCCTGTTTGCCACATGTTTAAATGTACTGAAAATGGAAAAAGAAGAGAAACTCAATGAGAAACTGACAACTCAGTCCTAACTTAGATAGGCAAACTTTGGCATATCGCATGAAATACCAGGATTTCTGTTGGCTGTAATATACCGATTCCAAATACACAAATATACACAACATATACAAGTTCCAGGGTTTCTTCTTGCTGCAATATACAGCCTATGCTGAACAGTAACCCCCAGCCTCCCACCTCCCCAACTAACCATGAATTCCATAATTCTTGCTAAGAGCACATCAAATGTGAACTGCGTTGCTGTAAGATTTTTGTAAGCCATAACCTGGAAGTATAAAACCATGCCTAGAGGTATCTGCCTCATGCAGAAAGCATATTAAAACTGTAATTTATCTAGAGAACTTACAAATATTTGAGCAGAAAGCAAAAGAAAGCACAGAAAGGTATCACTTACACTGGCATAACACAGAGGCATTTTGAACAAAAATAAAGGATGACATGCAAAAAGAAGAAATGGTCAGAGTAGAGATTTAAATGTTTTAAATCTTTTAATACTTTCACTATTAATGGAAAAAGCAAGCTTTATTATTTCTGTATAATATTACAGTAAGTAGCTAAAGATATTCCTTAAAAATACTTTTGCTACTAAAGATCTCTCAATATTTAATTTACTGCCCAGGATTCTGCTGACCTAGTGACAGTATGAAGAGGACAGACTCATTTTTCATAACTGACTGTTAATTCAGTAAGGGATTTGTTCTGTTGATTTTTTTATATGCTAAAGGGACAAACAGATAAGATATGCATTTACATAGAGTCATACATGCACAAAATCTTTACTACTGCTTTAGCAAGCACCTAGCAGGAAAACCCATTAAGGTTTTTTCTGAAATTTGAACCGCTCTATATATTTTAGTTGTTGAACAACCTAAGTTAGCACTGTTCACACTGCATTTCTAAAGCATTTCTTCCCTGCCTGCTAACAGGAATCCCCTGGGATTTTCTTTAAAATAGCACAAACTTTCAAGTCCAAAAAACCTGGTAGAAGCCTAAAGCAAGTTTAGCGAGATGCCTGTCTTGATTCATAGTACAAATACAGGGTTGGTATATATTTAAGAATGACAGTGCTGTCTTTCAGTACTGCTGCCCACAATACTTGGAAATATATCCTTTCAATATGCGAAGACATATCCTCTACGAATCACCCAGATAAATCAGTTCACCCTTGGCTGTAACTAAATGCTGTCTAGTGACTTGTGATCGACAGGGCTTTACCCTCTGACAGCCAGATTCATTGTTGGGACAGCAACCAATCGTCGGGTTTGACGACATGAGCCTAATCAAAGTTGGAGTATAAAAAGCCCCCTTGGAATATATAAGGTACACCAGTGTGGCAAGCTGTCTCTCAGATTGCATTTGCTTCCACGGATCTGTTTAGTACTAAAGGGAAAAGGGAAAGGGGGAGGGGGGGAAAAAAAAAAAAGAAAAAGAAAAAAAAAAGAAAAAAGCTGCACTGAATGTGAGATCATGCAAAAGCTAGCGATCTATGTTTATATTTACCTGTTCATGCTGATTTCAGTTGATCCGGTGGCTCTGGATGACAGTAGTCAGCCCACAGAGAACGCCGAAAAAGATGGACTGTGCAATGCTTGTATGTGGAGACAGAATACAAAATCTTCCAGAATAGAAGCCATAAAAATTCAAATCCTCAGCAAACTGCGTCTGGAACAAGCTCCTAACATTAGCAGGGACGTTATTAAACAACTTTTACCCAAAGCTCCTCCACTACAGGAACTGATTGATCAGTATGACGTCCAGAGAGACGACAGTAGCGATGGCTCTTTGGAAGACGATGACTATCATGCCACCACCGAAACGATTATCACAATGCCTACGGAGTGTAAGTAACCCTGCTGCTTTCACCTCCCACCGCTCCTCCGAGAGAGTTGTCTCCCTGCTGTAGAGCCACGCAACTCCTCCTCGGGCTCTCCCAACAGGCTGCTGGCTGAACTCTGCTAGAGGGAGGGAGGAGAGCGTTATTTCTAAAGAATTTGAGCCAGGTTCAGATGACCCTGTTGTGATCCTTTGTTTTACTGTTCGGTTTTCGGCTCCTTATAACGCGGGTGCCCTGTAGCGCTTAGGATTTGCCCGTTGCCTGAGAAAGCAAAGGGAGATCCGCAGTTTAGTTGACTGCGTTATTTGCGGTACGCAGGGCATTTCCTATCACAAATATGAACTACTAGTGCAGATAACGAGGTAACTGTATTTTCCTGAGGGAGGTTTCACTGGCCAGTATTTTTAGAAGCAATAGAAATCAGCAGAAATCCAGCTTAGAGCACCAGAGCTACCTCACTGCAACACGTTGCAGCAAGTGCAAGTATAGAGTTAAATTCTTGCTGCTTTGCTGATCCCATAAACTAGCACCACCTACCTCTGAGTTAAAACTATATATTTAAAGCAAATATGTGTGTAACGGATTTAAGTGTTAAAATGTCCATGCTATAGCACTCAGCTCCAGTAGTCGTGCCAAGGAAGAATGAAGGCATTTACTGAATGAGCAGATTCTGAGTTATCTTCTGAGTGCTAAACATCTGCTATGGCTCCTATCAAGTATCTTTTGCACGGCTAATACATACGGTATCTCGTGTTCTTCATCAGCTAAAGTATTTGGCTATGGCAGCTGTTTTTTTAAATAACACTTACGAATATGATGTCAAAAAGGAAAAAGATGACAGGACATACAAGGCATGTTAGCAGTTACAGATATTGTTACAATACACACACTGGAATAACATACCAGCTGCTCTAGCCAGCTAAAAACGTATGCATTGATGAAAAAGTAACTTCATCTGTAAAATTTTTTAAGTTATTCATTAATAAGATGTGTACTTAATAGCGATATATTACTGCAGCCTTATCACAAAGTTGAGGTCTGCCAGCAGTTTCATCCCAGCCTATTACGTCCAAGGCTTTATAACTATTTTTAATTAAACCATTATATAATTACAATGACTGAAAAAAAAAGTCATTATACTTCATTGATCCGAGTTCATGTCCTGCTTTTTATAAAAAGCCCTCAAACTATTTTAAATGCACTAAAGAGACAGGTATCTTAAGTGGTGAGATTTATGAATGTCAAAGCCCCGCACCGTTAAAGATCAGTATTACCCATTTTATCCTGGCATGGAAAGATATGGCCATGACTAGGTATGACAGCTGCATCGTAGTCCACAGGAAGGAGGAACGCAGCGCTCCACGTGACTTTGCTATAATATTGTTCAAATTAAAAGAAAGCAAAACCTCTTTTAACTATTTGTTTTACCATCTAGAAAAGAGATTAAAGTGCTCGTGTAGTTTGCCCATGGCTGTCTCCGTACGATGGGAAGCTCACTAAGGCTACTTAGTAAACCAGAAATAGCTGGATCACCACATACATGTTGAGTCAGCTTATGCAAAGTTGCTATTCTGCATGCTTTGTGACGGTCCTCAGGGGATGACTACCAGCAGCGAGCGGGTAGTAGCCGCTGTGAAGTGGAATAGGCTGTGCCCCCTCCCCGGGCAGTTTGTGTTTGGGAAAGAGGCAATTTTGCAGCTGTGCGGGTCAGCCCACGGCACCGGTACCACTGGTCAGGGCCCCGAGCACGCCGAGGACCGCCAAGGTCCCCCACAGCGTGCACCTTCTCCTGACTGCCCGTCGTTTCCGAGTTTCAGCCCGAGCACAGCTCCGCTCGGCTTAGCCCACGGAGCACAAGACAGCAACCAGAATTATGTAGAAAATGATTAGCCAAACCTCATTTTAGCCTGTTTACAAAGCAATCGTCGGTTCCTTGTCACATGATGTTGCTTTCAGGGGGTAGCGTAATGATTTTGTTGATATCCATTAAATTTGCCATAGAGCATAAACCACAGAAAATGAACTATGTTAAATCCACTTTGTTACTGATACTGTTTATAACCTATTGTAAGACTTCCTACATGGTCTAGAAAAAAAAAATAATGGGGTTTATATATGCCTATTTCTTTCTGTTCCCTGTTCAGTAATCTGTTCTTTCCATTCATTTATAGCTGATTTTCTTGTACAAATGGAGGGAAAACCAAAATGTTGCTTCTTTAAGTTTAGCTCTAAAATACAATATAACAAAGTAGTAAAGGCACAATTGTGGATATACTTGAGGCAAGTCCAAAAACCTACAACAGTGTTTGTGCAGATCCTGAGACTTATTAAACCCATGAAAGACGGTACAAGATATACTGGAATCCGATCTTTGAAACTTGACATGAACCCAGGCACTGGTATTTGGCAGAGCATTGATGTGAAGACAGTGTTGCAAAACTGGCTCAAACAGCCTGAATCCAATTTAGGCATCGAAATAAAAGCTTTCGATGAGAATGGACGAGATCTTGCTGTAACTTTCCCGGGACCAGGTGAAGATGGATTGGTAAGTTTATTCAGAAAAATCCCATTTAAATATCTTGCATTTTATTGGAAAGCATTTAAGTTGTGTTTGAAGGATAAAATGGAAGCATTGCATAGGAAATGGAAGATACAAGCTCTGTATAGCCAAATCTTTCATTCTTTGCTCTCTGATCGTGTCAAAATCGATAGCATTCCTGTGCCTCTGTTTCCTATTTGAAAAAGTGAGAAAAATTGCAGTACTTCACTAAGACATTGAGAGGCATTAACTGGAAAATACTTTGGTAATTATTGATGGATGGTAATATTAAAAGTAACCTTGTTTTCAAATTTGAGAGCAAATACTGTTTAATAAGCAGTAAATCTAAACAGTGTAGTCATTGGATAATTTCATTGATAGGCAAGCTGCCTCTGATAGTGCTGAGGAAGCTTTCTGCATTCAAACTGTCCGGGAGTTTCTCCCTATTCTGTATGCATATGTTTTCTGTTAACAACAGCCAGAATTATCTATGTTAATGAATGTGAGAACAGATCTTCTTCATAATGCTGTGTACCTTTCAGTACATAGAGTGTGTGTGATAATGTGGTGGAGGGCATCATTCCACCTTTTAGAAATGTCTGAATAGAGAAATTCTGCCTGCTACAATAAATGGGTCATAATCGTGAGAAAGAGCGTAAAATAACTATCTGGTTCCTTTTTGTAAGTATAGATGAACAAATAAAATCTGAAGTGTACCAGTTAAACTACAGCATTTTCCTCGTTATCTGTTTCTGCAAATCACTAATCCTCGACCACCTGTAAAAATTCCTGAACCTATTGCAGCTGAAACAATCACAACCAAGAAATCCCTCCTTTGAACAAAGTATAAAGAATATTATTGTATTTTCGCTTCTATGCAGTAAATCAATCTGTATATCATAGACTCACAGAATCATTTCTGTTGGAAAAGACCTTTAAGATCATCGAGTCCAACTGCATTTATGTAGCTATGTAATGTTTAACTTCATAGCAGTATAATGCAGATAAAAGAACTTAAGGAAAAACTCGGTGGTATCTTAATTGTAGATCCAGTATAGATGTGGATCTCCCATACTTGAAACAGGCCGGCTGGATATCAGGATAAGGAACGTCCTCACCTCCTCCATCCCTTCAAACACGCAACACTGTGTTTTCACACGTGTGGATAATCCATGGTTATCGTCATCTGTAAAAACAAACCGATTCAGCAGCAGGGCAGGGTTAGATGCACAGCTGATAACGGGAGAGGAAACTTCTCTTCCCTCTGGCTCCTCTCTTCTCCGGCAGCTCCCAGCAAGGGGATGCTCCTCTCGCCAAGCCCCGCTCCATATCATTTACCTTTGGGAGGAGCATCTCCAGCAGCTGGACAATTTGCAGCTGTAGAGGCGGGTATCTTGGAAGGGACAAATCCATGTAACAAAGTTAGCTGGGCTGTTATTTACTCCTAAGGAACGCTCTTCCTTCATGGGACAGCCCGGTCAGTGCCAAACCGGCACACGGGGCTGAAACCAGTGAGTGGAAGGGAGGAAACTTTGGGAACTTTTTCAAACTCGTGATTGTGAAGGTTGTAATTTCGTTCTATTCTCAGTTGGTGACTGTGGAAACACACCTTCGCTAGGAAGCACGTGGCTCAGAGATCTGCCAAAAGTACATTCCTGGCCACAGGGCTCTTTCAGGAGGCAAAATATTGCTGCTCCTCCAGACTCAGTACGGCAAATTCAGCCCTCTGGTGGAGGGGAAAGCTGTGAAGTACAAGTAACCTGTACCAGCAGGTGAAACGCTCATTTCTACTGCCATTGCAGTCATTCAAGAACGACAGCAATTATGGAGTGATTTTTCTCCTCCTTGGTCTGGACAAGAAGCCTTCCTTGGTTATCCAGAGAGCCTGAACTGAATATGACTTTAACGGAGGGAATTTCAGAAGGACTCACAAAAGGGAGACCAACACCAGTTGATCTTGCCCTTGAAAAGTTTCTGGACTTCTTTCTTTCCTTTTGGGAGTTCTTCCATAGGAAAAAAAAAAAAAAAAAAAAAAAGTAGCTCTTACTATTATTTAAAACAAACAAACAAAACCCACATCAAAAATAAAAATTCAGCATCCTCCAAATTTCTGGAACCTTTTAGCAGTTAACAGAAACGGTGCTAGCAGTGAGATGATGGTGATTTCAGAAAGAGATACTCAGAAATTACAGCTCTTTATAGAGAAACAGCAGGGAAATGCTGGTCCTCAGCATGAAAAAGAGGAATAATCCTTGAGCAGAGATCAGCTGTGGCAGAGATTTGCAGGAGGACAAAGTGTTGTTCACAAAAATTATTTGAGGATATTAATTTGATACATCTGTCTGAGATATTATCTGTTTGCATGTTCTTACTGAACTTAGGTTTACCTCCGTAGTGCTTCTGATTCCTTCTCCTCTCCTCACAGAACCCATTTTTAGAGGTCAGAGTTACAGACACACCGAAACGGTCCCGCAGAGATTTTGGCCTCGACTGCGATGAGCACTCGACAGAATCCCGATGTTGTCGCTACCCGCTGACAGTGGATTTTGAAGCTTTCGGATGGGACTGGATTATCGCACCTAAAAGATACAAAGCCAATTATTGCTCCGGAGAATGCGAATTTGTATTTTTACAAAAATACCCGCACACTCACCTTGTACACCAAGCAAACCCCCGAGGTTCGGCAGGCCCTTGCTGCACGCCCACCAAGATGTCCCCCATAAACATGCTGTACTTCAACGGGAAAGAACAAATAATATACGGCAAGATACCGGCCATGGTTGTAGATCGCTGCGGGTGCTCATGAGATCGTCGTGGGATCCACCGCTTCGTAAATTGTGGAAGCTACCGAGGGGGGAAAAAAAAAAAAAAAAAAGTTATACCCACTTACCAGTCTTTGAAACTGTGAAGTTACGTATGCTAGGCATTGCCGACATCCTATATGCTGTATGATAGGCTATCCTACAATCGTACAGATTTAGTGCAGCACCAGCTACAGAACATGAACTAAAGGACGATATAGTTACCTAACGGCTGGCTTTGAGCCAGGGAAAAAGAAAAGCTACAATCAAAATCACCGGATTTAATACGCGAAGTTCTTACATTGCGAGGGAATCAATGTTCAGTCATTCAGACGCAAATTTATATGCAGGTTTCAGTACATGTTGGTAATTAAAAGCAAGTTCCTTCTCACCTGAGGACAGAAGGAGCGGGCTTTTAAGTCCATTTCTTCACAGCTTCTCTTAATATTGTACTTACAGGAAAATATATACCGGTAACATATACACCGCCACACAATACCACCAGAATCATCCTTAAACACTTGAATATATAGTGCAGAATTGTGAAATTCCACATAAATGGATAAATCCTGAAATTAGGGATGGCATAGTGTATTTAGCGTGTTTCCATTCCTTTTTCTCATTAGTATGTTAGTAATCAATGGCAATGGTGCTATGTAAGCAGGCTGAGTAAATCGAGAGATAGTTATCTAAGTGAAAGAATTTAGAATAATAATGAATTTGCCCTATCCTCAGGTACACTATTCAACATTCGCAAGAAATAGATATTTTTTAAATGAAAGGGAATAGTTTTCTAGATGTAGTAAAACAAAAGGCAGCAGAGAAGGCTAGCATTCAAATCATAATCCCGCATTATAACCTGCCTTTGCAACATTACCATTTGCACTATGATAAACCAATGCAAATAGTTGGTTGCTACAGATATTGTTTAAAAAACCACTTTGATATAACTGACTTGTGTAATATGTATGCATCAATATTTTGTAAATAAATGTTTATTTTTTAATCACTGTTGGTATATGTTCATCGCAAGAAAAGAATGACTTTCACCTGTACTTTAGTTTAATAAACAAAACCAATATTCTCTTCCTAATATAATTTCCTGGATTTTAACACAAATAATATGTAGGAACAATGCAACAAAGTAAACCATATGTTGAGAATTATACTGCATTTTATATGTTTTTTACATTGGTATGAGCCATCTGTGATAAATGATGGGTGTTGACATGTTTATAAGGTTCTTTGGGTTACTGTTTTTATGGTCATTTTGATCCACAACTTAATTTCTGTACTTTGAATGTTACGTCCATAAATAATGATGATACCACAAAAGATTGCTATTAAATGCATTTTATTATATTTAAAAGTTTGCAGCAAAGTATTACCTTTATTTGAGTAAACATAGTACATGGATTACCACACAAATTCTGTACAGTTTCCTTATGGTAAAATATTGTTAACTGAAATTAAAAACTCTATTTACTATAAAGTCCATTTCATTTCACATGTGAAAGACAACTGATAAAACAGGTGTTTGTTAAGACAATACAATCACTGTTAAAACATCTTCATGCTAGTACGATACATATTTTCTTATATTCCAGAATTCAGTTTTGAATTTTGCTTTGCGTAAAACCACCCTAAAACTGCACAAATGCTTGATCTTCTTCTTCTTTTATATATTTTCTGTCAAGGTGGTAATAATTTTGTATTGAGTTTTCTACTTTTTTTTATTTGTATGCAAGGACATTAAAATTTAAAATTTGAGTGATGAGGTTTGAAACTTAAAAGCAAACAGATTTTCTGCAGTTTCTTTTGAATGACTAGGAGTTCTGCTAAAGCTGTGTCCGAGCATCAAGCAGATGTTCAGCTTCTCCTGATGGAGTTCATCAGAGCAGGTCTCTGGGGCCCTTAAATACACTTTCAATTTAGTTTCCCACAAAACACAATCAGAGTAAATAAAAGATAATTTAAAAACGCTTAGGAATACGGAGTCTTGGTGAAGCCACAAGAAGTAAAAGTACAACTCGATTACTTCCTCTCCAAAAATCAAGGTTACAGAATTATGGGAGAAAACCTAGGTTTGTCGAAGTTAAACTTCCACTGGCTTTAAGGGAGACCAACACTTTGCCCCTTGGACTTTTAACTTGTGACATTCAGGCACCATCCTGCTCATATGAACTGTGAACAGTATCTCTCTGCACCAGGCATACCAAAAGCCTCTTAAACCATTCGGAGACTTCAAATGAACTTCCATCATATACCGTGTGGTTACACCTTCACTCGCTTTAGTTGGGTCAGTTCATACAGCAACAGCGGCAGAGACGCAGCAGCATGGATTTTGGAGTTGATTGATAGCAAATAAAATATATCCCCACTCTGCACCAGAGTCCTGTTACAACACCTGCATGATTATTTTTACTCCCGATAGCTAAACTAAAGCTAACACAAATTCAGTTACCCCCATATAAGTGACATAATTGTCTGCCTACTGATACCTGTACCCTGCACAAATGCGGTGCACAAGTGATGGGACTTTTTTTTTTTTTGCTGGTATCACTGAAAACAAAAATAAACCAAAACCGAGAAAAGAAATAATATGAATTTCCAAAAGCATCTACTCCAAACATCATTCCATCTTGACATTCAGATAAATTTTATTCCATGGAAATTTTATGCAGGATTTGCCCTTTGTATTTTGCCAAACTGGAAGTTATCGTAGAACAGTCCTGGCTCCCATGTTTCTAATATTGACCTCTCATGCAAGTGGCACCTCAAGGAACACGCACTGGGCTTTGTCCTTGTTGATTTTAGCTGCCAAATGATTCATAATTAATGTGTTTATTGGCAAACAGCTCGAGATGTCAATGATTCATTCAGTTCTTATCGTTACATCCTTATATTTCCAAGGCTCAGGTCCTAGAGACTTCAGCTTTATGTGTCACTCAAATATCACTGTTAAGCTGCGTACCCAGAAAAAGGAAGATAGGCAATGAGAGATAATTTCCAAGACATAAACAGCCTCCTTTCCTTGCCGAGCATTTTGAGAACCCCAAAGGAATGACACAGGTAGAATCCAGCTTTCCAAGGCAGTGTTCAAGTGCCCTGAGACGTGTGTGCACCTTCAATGGGGCGGTCCCTCATCTCAGTTTTGCTTCAGATCTTCTCGGCCCTACTGCCCAGCCCCCCTCCCAACATAGAATCATAGAATCTTCATGGTTGGAAAGGACCTTTGAGATCATCGAGTCCAACCATACACACACAAAAAAAACCCCTACAATCTCTGCCCTTCAGAGCATGCCCTGAAGTGCCAAATCTAGAGGTTTCTTAAATGCCTCTAGGGATGGTGACTCAACCACCACCCTGGGCAGGCTGGTCCAGTGCCTGACCACTCTTTCAGTAAAGTAATTCTTCCTAATATCTAATCTAAACCTCCCCTGCCACAACTTCAGACCATTTCCTCTGCTCCTGTCATTATTCACCTGGGAGAAGAGGCCAACCCCCACCTCTCTACAACCTCCTTTCAGGTAGTTGTAGAGGGCCATGAGGTCTCCCCTCAGCCCCCTCTTCTCCAAGCTAAACATGCCCAGCTCCCTCAGCCTCTCCTCATATGACCTGGTCTCCAGACCCCTCACCAGCCTGGTAGCTCTCCTCTGGACACGCTCCAGCACTTCAATGTCCCTCTTGTACAGAGGGGCCCAGAACTGAACACAGGACTCGAGGTGACATCAGCCCATCTCTTTGCCCATGCTGTTCTACCCCTACCTCTTACCCTGTTCCAGTACACCGGGGTTGAAGTAGCGCTTCCCCCGTCCCGTGCCACCCCACCCCAGCCCATGTCCCTCCCCAGCTCACAGCACACTCCACGCTCTGCCCCGTGGCCCCTTCGGCAGAGGGAAGGAAAAGCCCCCCCTGCAGCGTTGCCCTCCTGCCCGTTAAGCAGTTCCAACACATCCTGCTTCTGCTGAAAGCTGCGCTTTGAGGGAGAGTCTTGCAATGTGCTCGAATGGGGCCTTTGGGGAATTCAACAGCTGACACAGGAGTCATCACCACTAAGCACATGTGAACTGCAGTTTCTCACAGATGTACTGGTTTGCTAATTGCGAGCAGATTTCAAAGGAACAACCAAAGGCCAAATCCATTCACAGTTTTAGGTAGCTTTTCCTCAGTTCTGTAGAGTCTAGGTTTGGGGTTGTTCGTTGGTGTTTTGGGGTTTTTTGTAGGTTTTTTTGGGTGGTTTCTTTTTTAATCAAGGAGATTATTGAATTGACTCATTCTTGGATGCGAATGGGCTCTTTTGGCTAAATGTCTTAGAAAAGAAATCGGCCTGAGACTAGGCTTGCACAGTTCAGTCCAGGCAGTTACATTTTGTTAAAGTTACAGCAAGACAAAGCAAGGTATTAAAATGTGAAGTACTGGACAAACTTAATCAAACAATCCCACCTCCGCTTATAAATTTAGTCAATAATAATTTTAAAAGTTAAGAGATAGGTTATGGAAGACACTAAACTTATGTGACAGGTTTACTTCAAAATAACACTGTACCTACGTACTTCAGCAAAATCGTCATAAAGAACCTTAGTTATCTGTCGTTAATGATCCCAGCGAGCCACGTGCTTGCACTTTAGCTTCATCCCAACAATGTTACCTACAGCAACAGCATGTCTCTTAACATCGCAAGTATCTATCTACGCATTGATTTAATACCAAGACACACGGCAAAGAACCACTTTATAAATTAAAAAATTTATAAAGCACTTTGTAAATCACTAATGCATCCGTATCTGCTTCTCTATGCGATCTTCCCCTGCAAGCAGCAAGACCGTAACTCTCCCTTGAAATGCACGTGTAGCCTGTTTGAATCCATAAAAACAAGATGTTAACAAGCTCTGGAAACACTAAAGTGCCAATTCACTCTTATGGTTAGTTTATAAAAAGCCTGACATGACCCAAAGGAAGAAGTTAGGGCTACAGGCCAACTTCTGAATATGAATAGGCAAGAAGTGCAGCTCTGTTCACTCTTGGCTATTTCTAAATAATCACAAAATAAGCAATAGTGCCAGCATCTGCTGCAAACAATCTTGTGGAAAAAAAGTGATGGCGAAGTGCAAACATACAGTTCCTCCAACAGTAAACTACTGCAATTAATTACTGGATGTGTTGATAGATAAAGCAGAATCATTCTCTTTGACAGTTGGACAGGGGGAACTGAGGTATGAAGAACTGTTACAGTGGATATTCTGCTGTCTGTTTTTCACTACTCCAGAAGTACAGATGACGACAGCCTTGAACCCCTCTGTAGATGAGGTGACAAGATCAGCCACAAGCTTTACAGCCTTTTGGCTGTAAAACTGGCTGACTTTCACCAGCCTTGATTGTTAAAGCTTTCTGAGGTTTCAGGAAAGACCATTCCTTTTCTTCAGAAGTGGACATAATTCACACCAAGCCTGCTTTCAAAATAGTTGTTTCCAGAGAAAATAAAATAGCTTAGTGTCCATCACCTTGTGATGCATCAGTTCTTAACCTAGAGGCTATTTGTGCTCTAAATCTAATTACGTGTCCAAAGTAACCAGTGACCCTAAAAGCTATTACCTTTTCTCCCTATAGAAATGCCTTTCACTTACAAGTCAATAAACAAGTTTAATTTCAAACCTGTTGCTTTTCCATTATATTTATCATACTATCTTGAGTCCGCAAAAGTAAAGCCAATCCCTCTTCAAGAGCTCAAAGGATTCAGGTCGAATGAATCCCACCTGCGGAAAGACAGAAGGACAAGTCCTGGCTCAGCACTGTCTTTTCTGTTACTCTTGATGGATGCTGTATGACCTCTGGGTGAGATCTGGTTAGGCATAATAACTGATGTTCGGTTTTGGCAGGAAATGCACCTTGTGTTCCATGTTTCACCAGTAAAATTAACAAGAGGCCTTAAAGATTATGATGGTATGATGGTATTTTCCGGGGAAGACTGGCCCGGAAAGCATTACGGAGGCGTTACTTAGTAGGCAGCTTCCGCAAAACTTAGAAAAGGCAGTTTGTAAAGCGTACCATACTTATGGTAAACTAGTCATGTGCAAAGGATGGTCTGCTTCTATAACTTTCAATGAACTGAGCATAATATAAAAACCAGAAATTTAAAGGAGATAAATAATTTGATGGGATGTAACCAAGACAGCAAGAAAGATTTTATTTTCCCAAATTCAGGATGATACTGGAGGTATTTGCTAATCCTTGACTACCTCTACCATAAAAATGCTTAAACTGAAAAGGTTTATTCTTTGCCAAGATTAAAAGAGGTTTTAAGGCAAATCTAACTTAATTGCAATCTTTCACGTCATAATCTGAATATGAAGCAATCGAAAATATAATTGCTGATGACTTGGCTAATAGCTTGCGGTTAAGATTATTGAATTCATGAACTCTTCCTGCAGAAATGCAGTCAAAATTTTTATTTTCCTCGTTAGCTTTTCACCTAGGAGAGGAGCAGTTACCTTCCCAACCCAGCAATAGTATTAGGCAGCTAGAACTGCAAATTCAAGTGCCATAAAGCACTCTAAAGCAAGGCTCTTTCTTAAGCACCGCACACAAGAGCACGTAGAGCAAAGCCTTTCCTTATCTCCAGCATCTGCACCTTTGAATGAGAGGTTTACTCTGATTTGAGCCAAGCAGCGACCCGCCCTCCTGCTAGCATTTTTGTCAATGCTTTTCATGCTGTTATTCATCAAGTTTGGTAAGGCTGACATATGAAACAGCAAAACTGAACACCTGGCTGTCACGCATTATAGCATCAGGTTGCAGCCCCGCGGCGCCAGGTGGTCGCAGCAGCGGAGGAGCGGGAGGCACGTCAAACGCGTGCCTTCGGGCTGAGCTCAGCTGCCTACTGTACGCTGCTGTCGCGTGGGATAGCACGGCCTAGGTGCTAGTCCGGGGAGGGGGGGGTGGGGAACCAACCCCAAAAAAGCACCTTGCTTCGCTGCTATAGGTGCCCACAATACGCTGGAGAGCTACCTCCCCAGCTGGCCTGAGGCTTCCCTTCGGCTGCACTGCTCACCCGTTGCAGCGTGGAACAACAAACGCCATCAGATTGCAGCAGCGACCACAGTATGCCCAGAGGTGCCAAAGAGCACGGGTTACTCCAACTAACAGCAGCGTTGCCTTATCATTACTGAGTATTTTCCTTCTAGACAGGAATTATTCTCAGAGCACATTAAAACGGGGCTTTTCCCCATGGCAGAAGCATTCCCCTAAAGTCACGTCACAATATACAGCCACAGCATCAGAATTTTACACACTTACACACAGTCAGATATCATGGATGTGCGTCCATGAGACTCCATATATCAACAGCCACCAAAAAACTCGATAAATCAAACTAATAAAACTCATTTAATTTGGTTTTGGGGTGTTGGGGTTGTTTTTTCCCTCCAGAGGAGACACCCATTCAGACAGAACGTTGCCTTTATAGTGATGCTTCTTTCCTAGGGAGACAGAAAATGCAGCTGCCCAAAATATTCTCTTTTGAGGTCGCCATGGTGTCTCTGAAATATTCTTATTCTACTTGTCTCACCTTTTATTTGTTAGCTTTTATGTATAACTTGTGGCTTACACACCTATTGATTTACTCTTTTGTACTGATCTCTCTTTATTTCAGATTTCCAACATCTTATCAAAACTGCAAATGTTATTTAAAGCATCCTCACAGATTTCTCTTCTGATTTCTAAGAGCATCTTGTCCTTGCTCCCAAACAATTGTCTTAAATTTCCTTATCAACCAACTCAGATCTAAACTCAAGCTCACGTTGCCACAAAACAATAGTCATCTTTGGGCTTACTATCATCTTAGGTTTCTTGTCAAAAATTTTATCTGCTATTGAAACGATCTTTTTCCTTGTGGTTTTTTTGTTTTCTTTTCTTTTTTTTTTAAAGTTCCTTCCTTGTTCATGAAAACATTCATAGTAAAGTTTAAAAAGTACATAGAATTTTTCAGACTCCAGGGAAGAAAGTATTCAGAAAAGATCCTATCTTTTTAGTGCTTTATCCATATTAAAAAAATACTTCTGAAGGAATTAATTTACTTATTTATGTTTAAAAATAGCAGTCTTAGGAACACTGGGGGGGGGGAAGGTATTTTTCAGTAAAAGACATTTTCCATCGTAATCATTGGTGAACAAGATATTTATTGGTGACTTTTTTCTTACTTATTCTTACATATTTCATCATACGTAATGAGCAATAGAGAATGACTTTTTACTGGTTCTTATTTGGGGGCACAAGTTTTAGGCAGCAAGGTATTGGTCTAGTAACAGATTGTTACGGTGACAGTGACGCTCCTGTTACCTTACGTTTATCTGTGCACTTGTGTTAAAACCGCTGGCCTTTACAAAACGCTTCAGAAATCTGTAGCTGTCCATAACTGCCCACTTCTTTAACTCTCCCACCTCAGTTGTACAAGATCTCATTTGACTAGATCTGCATTAATTGTTCCTACCACGTAATCCTATACGCCAGTCCTCTTTTTTTTTTTTCTCCTGTTTTTGAGTGGATCTCAAAGCAAATTATCCCTCCAGAAGGCAAAACGCTGGGTATCTGTTGTTTGGATTAGATATGGATAAACTTCAGATCTTTCGCTGAAAAAGAACCAAAAATTGGTTCCACAAATTTCTCTCAACTGTGATTAAGAAGGAGCTTAGTTAGAACAAAATGCAATTACTCGGTTTTGGCCATGCAGCCTTCACGAGGCGTTTCCAGATCCGCTCCCACGGACCCTAATTCTGGTTCAGAAGCCAATTGTTCCTTGGCAGCGTTGCCATGGATCTCACTCAGAGATTTAGCAACACCTTCTCCACCGGCTTACAGCAAACACCAACGTCTCCAGTACACCCACCACTTGCTTAAACCACAATTTGTAAGTTACCCATATTAGATCCTGCCCATTACAATGACGGGAAGGGTGGGATGCTGTGTCAGTTGAGATCGAGCTATTCTAACCATCCCCGATACTGTATTTTCACAATAAAAAGTTAAAGCTTCTTGTAAGTAGAATATGCGGTTACAGACGACACAGACATACCTGAGCTAAGCATAACCTACTTGGTGGGAGAGCAACAGTCGAGATGCAGCAGCAAAAAGTCAGCTGACCAGGACCGAGCTCTTGAGCTTCTCTCACTAGAGCTGTTGGGGTTCAATCAGCTTGGGCTGATCTAACGCATCACAAGCATCGCAGCTTGCTCTTCCCGCTCTTCCGCACAGAGACAAAACCATCCCTGTTGTATAAGGCACGTACCAAAGGCAAGACAACGTGGTCGGTACTTCAGCAGGAAGGAAGCCAGGTCTCAAAAGCCAGCTTCATTCCCAAGTGGGTCACCGTGTGCAGATAAGGACCTGACTTCCGCATACATACTGGACCGACATAGTTACTGCATGGTTCTAGAAGTGACGCCAACTCATAAACAGTTCATTAAAAAACTCAAACTATTAACATTTCATTTAAACAGTTGAAGATGATTGCATTTGTATGAGGCTTACATAGGTCGAACAGGGAGAAGTAGCAAGAGTGCTGCAAATGCCTCCTTTGCTGTTACTGACTGCATGGCCGGTTGCAGGCAGGGCATTGGTTTCTGTGATGACAGGACCATCTTTGAGGGTGAGCACTTCAGGAGAGAGGTGGGACCTATCTGACAAAGTGGCTACGAGCATCTTTGCCAGCAGGCTTGCAAACAGGTTATTTGAGGGGTGGAGCCCAAGCCTCTCGGTGAGTGGAGGAATAGGGGAACTATGCATGGACAGAGGGGTGGTACTGCCCCCAGGCAAGCTGCAAAACCATCAGGTCCATCTCCAGAGCCCATACAAAACATCACACATAGTGGGAAAGTTGCAGGAGGAATTAGGATTCTCCAAGTATTTGCAGAGACATTGGGATCAAAGAGATGTGTCCCAACAAGGGAGACATCGTGGTGGGTGTCTCTTATGGAACATCTCATCAAAAAATGAGGAAGCCTCCTTTAAAGAACTAGATGAAACTGCATGGTCACAGGTTAACATAGGGACTTTGACCACCCCAGCACCTGCTGGAAGGGCAACACAGCAGGGCACCAGCAATCCTAGAGATTTCTGGAGGACGTTCGAGACGGGTGTGGGATGGGCTGCATGAGAGAGATTTTCCACTGGCTCCGCTACTCACACCTGGATTGGAACGCGATGACTGAAGGTAACCATTGTAGTGACTATGAGATGGCAGGGCAAGGGACATGAGGTAGGCAAAATAACAGCAGCCCTGGGCTTATGGCTTGTTTCAGCAGCCAGCTGGTGAGATCATGGTGGAAAGCTGCCCTGAGAGGCAAAGGGTCTGAGGAGAACTCACTGATCCCCAAGGACAACCTCTGCACAACCTGGGAATGGTCCCACCCGGTGAGCGGAAAGGGATGTTTCTGTTAGATAAGAGTTACTACTATGAGTGCAGGCAGCAGAAAAGAACATAACCACATAATTAAAAACGTTGACTCAATATTTTGACAGGTGTTCCTCTAGCTGCAACATTTCTGGGTCCTGTTTGCAAACTCAAGGAGGCAGAACTGATGTTTCAAGTCAGTGAAATGATTTAAAACCTTTTCTTTCAGAGTATTTTTTTCTATGTGCTTCACCTGTCCAAGAGTGCTAAACAAATTGAAACAAGTGTGAAGCTGGAAAACAGAAACAGATAAGGTCAAAGGGAATTATTTCAAGAATGACCCTTTCTTGAGCCAAACCATCAAGGCCTCATGCATAGAGCAGTTCCCAACCATCCATGCAAGTATGACATGACAATAACGGAAAGTTATCATTCCATGAAAGCACCTCTTGCACTTCACTGTACTGCATCCAGAACCTTTACCGCTCTCAGACCTTTTCTTTCGCATTCGGTCTGCAATCACACTAACATTAGATACCCTTCACTTAACAGAATTTCAGTAAATGTCTCCAGAGTTACTGAAGACTTGTAGGCATCCGTAGCCAAGGCCAGATTTTCTTCTATAAGCGCCGAATACTTACCATAACAAAGGAAAAAAAAACAAAAAAAAAAAATCAAGCCCCACACCAAAACCCAAAAGCCAAGCACAACTTTATCAACCCTTGCTTTCCTAAAAGCTTGTGAAACTTTGGTAAAAGTCAAGGTTATGTTCATGGAAAAAGGAGTCAGACACCTTGAATTGGCAACGTTTTTGATTATTACTGAAATGATGACAGGAAAAATATGTGTTTACTGGATCTGAGAAGCCCCTGTTCCGCTGGTCCTCCTACCACGCTGAGGCATCTGGCTTTAAAATTCTTGTATTCAACAGAGTCACACATTTTACATTCTACACAAAATGTAAGTTTTCAAGTATCCTACAGATAATATTCAGAAGGTCATATGAAAAAAGTATAATAAATTCATGAGACAACTGATTGCTGTCTTACACCAAAAATGATTGTTTCTCTAAAATCAGGCAAATACTATCTCAAACAGGATGATCTTTTGGAGAATAAGTAACTTGGTAACTTTTCTTCTGAGAAGGTGGAATGATTCATGGATCAGCATCTTTGAATGTCTCCTGGCATTAATATTCACTCTCTAAGTTACAGGAGAGGGATACAGTGGATTAATACTTTCCAAAAGACATCCCTGAAAATCCCCTTCTCAACCCAAACCTTGAAAACCTGACAACATTTAAACAGTAAATTCCGAATAGACATTTCAGGTTGTTAAGTCTAACTCACAAGCATCTACGTTTCTTTGTCAGGATCCACAACTGCCTAAGCCTTGTTAACCCTAACACCAAATCCGTCCTGCAAAGGTACAACTACATAACACAAAATTTATTTGGTCCTCCTTCCCTTTTACCTAACTGTGTTGTGCTGCTGTTGGTTTTTTGTTCGCTTTTTTTGGTGTTTTTTTTCTGTGTGTGTGTGTGGTTTGGTTGGGTTTTTGTGTGGTTTTTTTTGTTTTTTTGTTGTTGTTGATAATTTGGTTTGCGTGTGTATGTTTGGGAAGCCTTCTAAATTCTGTGTTTCTTTTCTCCTAGATGAATGCACTCTCAAGCTATGGGATAATTCTACTAAAGCACTACTACCCAATGTGGAATAAGTAATTATACATTACATGGGGCAAGGAGAGAATGGTATAGACTCATTTACCAGGTAGGAGGAGGAATAATACTTTCATCCTTTGTTGCAGTTAATTTTTAAGTCTTCTCTCACCATTCATCAGTGGTCCAGGTCATAAGACTTCCAACAAGCCCCCCACTCATGAGTTATGTGGGCTTCAGACAGTAAAGAATGTTCTGCGATTTTTTTGTAAAAAAAAAAATTTTGAAACTCTTCCAGTGAAATTTTTGCAGTCTAATTATGTCCTTTAATAATTTTTTAAATTATTATTTTTTTAAATATTTGACATTTTCCAATAATGCTTGGCCAGCATGAATAACTGGAAGAGTTATTGGCATTGCTATTAAAAAAAAAAAAGTCACAGAAAGATTCTTTCTTTTGTCTGCCCAGATGTTCTTATTTAAGGAAACAGTAAAACAATGAATAAAACCTCCTTGGACTCAATGACAAAATCACAGACTGGAATCTGAATTTCATGACCATTATTTCATAAGCGAGATGAAAGTATTCAATTCCAGATTTCAGTTGTGCTAAAATACTCAAGTAATTTTTATTCTAGACACGTGGAAAGAATGTAAGATAATATTGCCATTATGGTGGCTTGCTTTAGCGCACTACAGAGATTACTACGAATAAATATATTTCATCCCAGCAATTCAGTTGGGAATACCAAGAAAGCTACATGGGCAATTGGATGAAAACGCAAAAACTTTTACTTGACCTGCTATTCAGAAACCAGGAGTTTAGGTTTCTGGTTTGAGTTCTTCGTATACCTATTCTCAACTAGCTCTACTTTGACATAGGTACGCCTGTTAACAAAAAAAGAAGTTCCACTCATTCTTGCTGCCAGCAAGGTAGTGAAATTTGGCTGTTCAAAGTTGAAATTCCTAGTTGGATATTTTTAATGGGGTTTTTTTTGCATTTCACATATTTGAGATTAAAGGGAAGTCTGACTGCACATAAACCTCTGGGTGGGGAAGCGGCTTTAGTATGAAACGTCTACTTCAGCATCATTCCATAGTCTCGTTCCTGCTTAAGAGTTCAACCCAGAGCCAGCTATAATTTATATTCAATTATTCTAAGAGTGCAAAATTCTGTCGGTTTTACTCCTGTGTTGTTAAATGCACTAAATGACCCCATTCTGAGATTGCTGACCAAGCACCCCTCAAGAACTACAGAAGATTTTTCTCAGCTAAGGCACAGCCTCGTTCATCAGTGCAGGGCTTGCTCTAAGAATGGAAAACCAATGAACTCTTGTTCCCGTTACCCTGAACGGTGCTACACAAATAAAAAAAACAAGAAAGACTCATCTTTGATTTGAAATAAATATTGTAAGATAATGTTGATAATGTGTATTTGTCACCCACAACTCACATTTGCACTAAAACTGCATATGATATTAGTAGAACGATTACTCCTTAATCATAAACATAACTAGTTGAAAATTTCAAGGGTATATTTTTCATATCATTGTGGGCATGAACTTCCATTGCCACAGGCTGGGTTGCACACGCACTCTGACCAAAGGGATAACCCCATTGTCTTCTGTGCCACTGTTCAAAACCTCCAGACTATTGCCAGATGCTAGAAGTAGACTTCAGTACTAATGACTGCAGAGCCACATGAAGCCCTGGACAAAGAAACAGAGATGTAATTTCAAATAACTCACAAATTACTTAACAGTGTCGTTCTCTTTACCAACAATTAGTCTAAGAATTTCCCTGTTGAAAACTAAAAACACTAGATACCTAGGTTTTGATTCACGTAGAGAACATCTGTAAGTTACTTGTTTAGAAAGTCCATCCTTTCTAAATGGGTCACCTAGATACAAATACAGATCATCATCACAAGATGGCACTAATTAATGAAAGAGTGAAACGTAAAAGAGCTTCTCTTTCCAACTGGAAATTTCACAATGAAATTGTGACAATCCTATACCAACAGCACAGTCACTGAAACAGTCTTATTGAAGATTTTCCATTCCTCTTATGAGAGCACCCTGTGTGAAATGCTGAGGTCTGGAAATGTACTTCTGGCTGCGGTAGCTGTTCTTAACCCCATCAGTAGTGTTAAAAAATTAGAAGCAGCATCCTTTGTGTTAATCTAATTCACACTTTGATTCCCAGCTAACTTTTAAAGCAAAACTATGCAAAAGTCTACCTTCGTGATTAAATCATATAAAGATTTGAAACTATGATGACCATAGGATGTTGAAAGGTAGGTTAAAAGCTACTGCATGCTGCAGACTTGATTTTTTTGGGTGACATGATCTTTTTGGGCAACTGTGACACTGGAAGGGGTGGGACACAAACAGCCTCCCCTCTGGCTGCAGTTTCTGGTGACACACTCGACAGGTTTCCCAGGACAACTGCATCTCCTTTTGCCCTGCAACAGGCAAGTCAGAAACCGCTCCTAAAGCTAAAGAAAGTATTTGTGTATACAGAAGATTTTATCCTAATTAGCTACACCCCAAAACATCCCCATTCCTGTTGGTACATGGAAAAATGAAGAAGCAATATAAAGGAAGACGGAGAAAAGTTAAGGCAAACAGATTGGAGACCATTAAGCAGAGTCAGAAAAACCCAAATACTAGTAAGCTTTCTCATCTTCAAGACAGTGGAGGACAGGCAACAAAAAAGTAATCCTTTCAAAATGCATTAAAATATTGGTACTAAAAAAAAAAAAAAACCACATCGGGAAGCGCATACAGCTCTTAAAGCCCGTATGACGGTAAAGATGTGCACATATGTGAAAATTCCAGAGCAAAGAAGTTGTAAAATACAGCACAGTGACTTACACATCTTAGAAACGTACCTGCTATACCACACGATACACAATATAACTTCGTAATACCACAAAGCGATGAAAACTCTAAAGAAATAAAAATGAAATAAGTTTTCCAACTTTTAATGCACACTCCACAGCACATTTAAGATTTGCTAGCTTTGACTAGCTCTGCACTTCTTAACTAATTTATGTTCCCTACTGTATGTACACACCGCTCTAGCAGAAGCATCCTACACGACCGGATGCCTTTGAGAAAAAAGAAATTCCCTACCATAGACCTGAATGAGAAACTTGGAATATCTTAAGCATTTCAGTGAGGATACACCAATAATGGAAATACAACGCTTGCTTTTGCAAGTACTATTCCAGAAGGTGAATTGGCTCCAAGAGCAGTAGGAAACTGCAATACCCTGTCTAAAACACTTTTTTTTTTTTTTTCCCTTCTCCCTCCACATCAATATAATTTACAATAGCGTACCCATCCTGTAGGGCAACGTATGGGACCCCATCTGTGGAAGTCCAATTTCAAATCAAGTAACCTGAACTAAGCTGCGACCGGGGCAAGCCCAATACTTCTCCTTGAAGCAATACATCTACTCTGAGCGCACCAGCAAAGATTCCCCCGGGATTTGCACTGCCTCCAAACGCTCCTTTATGATTTAGATAAAAACCTGCCAGGGGGTTTTCTGCGAGATTCACATTACCCCAAAGGAATGCTGTCGACACCTAATCTCAGAGCATGGAGTGCCAAACATTTTACAATCTGACCATTTTTTCTGAAGCTGTTTGTCACCAAGTGATGACTATCCTATATTCAATTGGAAATTCAATTTCCATTCCTAGAGCTAAAAACTATCAAGTGATAAAAAAAGCCCCACTGCTCCAAGAACACTGTTGCAAGTGGCTTACTAATAGCAGAGATTTAGTGATACTTGTCAAGACAACAAATTGCAAATGCTCCTTCAGAATAAAACATTACTGAAGGGCTATTTCAGAATGTCCTCTGCAGGTGGATGTTTGTTTTTAGGACAAAATGCACTTTAATTCTGGAAGAATTACTCCTCTCGAGTGAAACATACAGAAGAAAGGGAAAAATATCTAGAGAATATGAATCACTCCTTGACGGGACAAGGATGGATAACACATCTTCATCACCATCCCTATGGCCTACGCAAAGAGGAGCCACACAACCCAACGTATTTTTTTTTGCACTGTTGACAGCTGCTTCGCCTTCCCCCAGGACCTTAACACAAGTTGCCTTTCCATAAAGACACCCACAATTTGTTTTAGGTTGAGCTCCAATGGACTCTCAACAGAGATCTGCTGCTTTTAGCCTTTCTTCATTTACTCTCTACCATGGCTGCTCTGGGAGAGCTACGACTCGGGGAACTCCCCTGTTCTGGGCAGTTTAGGGTTGGGAAATTGAGAGACCGCTACAGCTTCCCCCCCCGAGGCCACCACCGCTATGACACCTCCCAGGCTTCATGGACTGGATTGGTACAGAAACTATTTAAATATGGTTAACTTAGCAGAAATTTGCATTGTTTTATCACCACACCCTGTGCATTAATGAAGAAGTGACAGTAAAAACACAACAAAACATGAGGTTTTAAGTTACCACCAAAAAGCGGCAGTCTTCCAAACGAAAATTACTTGAAAGAGATTGCAGTTTTGCTATGTAAGCACAAAACTGGACTAAACATGATTTTGCCTCATTTTGACAAAAGTTTATTGAAAAAGGATGTAGAGTAGCAGGAAGCAGAGATCTTGAGGATCCTGCAGGCATCCGTACGTTACTCCGAATCCTGTTCCTATAACAGAAAGGCTTCCTAGTGAAAGGAGACACCTGCTTTTCCTTAGTGCGCAGTTCCCCTATGGGCCATGAATAATCTGATATACTTCAGCAGTGGTTTTCATCCTTCTGAAACCAACAGTAATCCAATCTAAAATAAAGAATGGATTTTCCAAGGTAATAAATTATATTTATTATTGACATAAGATTTTCAGGCAAATTTGTGTTTACAAAATTAACTAGAGTTTTCTAAACACCTGGATAATTGGTCAGTACTGTCTATTTAGGTATCCAGCTTTCTCTGTATTGAAATTATACTATTCAAGCTGAAATACAAGTCAGAAACAAGGCAAGAAGGCTAGCTTATGTTTCATATTTTCACATTGTTACACGTTGAACCAAACGTTTAGAAACAGCTGGGAAACTAAAAACACTGGCGGAAAGCTAAACCACATGATATATTTAGTACTGGCACACTAATATCTTTCCCAAGTCCAAAAGTCCAAGGCTAGAAGAAATATTGATTATTAAGGACTCCCTCTACTACGACTTTTAAATCAAGTGTTCCTGTTCAAGTTTGTTTATACATGCTATACTGAATTAAAAATAATAATCTTCAGTTAGCTAGCGATGCTTTTGCTTTCTTGCTCTTTCTGGCCTCAGGAATATTACACAATCTTTGCTGTGCATGTTTTTATAAAACATAGCGATGTTAGACGCACAAAAATAGATGCTCTGTATATACGGCACTGGCAGCAAGAAGCTAAGTCAACGTTATGATCGCATTAAAAGTGAACATATTTCCAGGCACCTGTAGCATGAACCTAGTGAATCCAAGAAATGCAATTCAAAACCAAATTACTGCTAATTTTCTAATTAGCATTAGTCTAGCAACTGCCACTAATTGTCGTAGATTAGGGATTGCAGTTCTGCTGCAAGTTTATGCAGCATCTACAACAGGGTCCTGGTGCTACAATGGTAATACTGGGAAACAATGACGAGCTGACGTCGGACTGTCCCAGCAAGCGGCCCGTTTTCAAAGGCCACTTGCCACATCAGAGAGCAGCATTAGTGACAAGTTCAGGGGTAAGGCCTTTTATACCTGTAGCTCAGGACTGTAAGCGATACAGGTTTAAAAAAAATTACCTGCAAACTCCATCAGCAGCTCAGAGCTCTTTTGAAGGGTTTCCACAAATGTACACTCATTTTTAAAAAAAAAAAAAAAAAAAATCCCTTTCTGTAAAGCTTACTGCAAATTCTATTTGATGAGTTTATTTTAGTATTATTTTACATGGCTACGTTAATTTCAGCAGCCCAGAATGGATAATGAAAATCATTCAATACAATTGCCTTTCCAGCTGTAGTTCTAGCTGAAACATTAAGCTATCACATAACAGTGGCAACTCTCCAGGCAGGGAAAAAAAAATGTTTTGCACCTGTTTACGAATGTATTTAGTCATTATTCATCATTACCTTGACTCTACATCTGATTAAATACATTCATGCCACACTCACTTTCCTTCCCAACTGCTCCAATGCCCTTTTACAGTCAAGCTTCAATCTTTCTCAATGACAGGGAACCCCAAATGCACGTGCCATTTTATTTTCCTGCATCTATCTGCCCAGTCTTCTGTGATTTAAAGAGATCTTTATATGTGTTCATTCGACATTTCCTTGAAGATCTTTGAAACTACCCGTCTGCCAACCTACGTTAAACGTACTTGAACAACCTTCTCCAAGATGCCCCTTTCCAACTGAAGACTGTCATTTGCTACTGACCGTACTCCTCAGCTCCAGCAACTACAAAAGCATCCTTCCAAGTGCGGAGGCGAACGGCATTTTTATTTATGCAAACACTAACCAGTCTTACTTCCCATTTTCAGTATTACAGTTGTTCTGGGAGTTTGAATCAGGCTTGAATGATTGTGAAAGAGTTACACAGCTTGGGAACTGAAATCAAAAGCACAAACCAAACATGAGGACAATATTTAGTTGTTTTGGAGTCGTAATATGATGTAAGGAACTACTGGGAAAATGTAAAACTAATGTAGTTCCTTTGCTGAACTTTGTCCAAGACACTGACATCAATGCTAAAACCAAAAAAATACAGGAGGTTGTTTGAGGAGCAAGTAGGACCATAAGGAAGATGTATGAATTTCGCCATAGCAAGACTTTGATGGATTCCAGCCATCATCTACCAGCTATGGTCAATGTATTTCCCCTTAATTTCCCAGACTGTCTCCTGTTCTTAAGGAACGTGTCAAAGATGATAGTCATAGAGGAATATATGTTCAAAATGTGTTTTGCCCACGCAGGTTATGCCTAAACTGCATATTTGCTAAATGCCTCCAATCAGATTTTCTTGGAACAAGCATTCCTTTAGGGGTGACTGTTACTTTGTTTGCCTTAACTGCACTTCAGCAGCGTTGTTTGGGGGTTTTTGTTTGTTTGTTTGTTTTTTTTAACCTAGACTTCAGAATTTTGAATCTATATTGCTTCAGCTAATTGGGACTGAGGTGGGGGGTGGGATGAGGGAGTCAGAATGAGGACCGCTGCAACTATGCACAAATTTACTTTGGAGGTATACACGTATTTCAGCATAAAGGAAATTTATTCCCCAAGCAATTGCCCACACAGACACTCATCTACGTGACTGAAAGGTATTCATTGAGCTTCAAGAGAGACAAGTGCTCTAATTTGAAGAGGTGGGAGAAGAGACTACCAATCCTTTCTACATCTCTGCACCAACAGGTAAAGGAAATGAATGCACATCTAACTCTAAACAGCAATACCTGAAAAACCTCAAGAAACTGCTGTAGTTCCTAGGGAAGCAGCAGGGACTGTCTGAGCCTTAGAGGAGCAGGGCTTTAATACGTTCCTTGTTATTTGATAGCTAGTCTTAATATAGTTAGAAGACTTTGAAACAGATGAAGACTGCATTTAACAAGACAGGATTGATAATCACAACTCTTCATTTTTCTCTGCATTGAACCACAAAAACCTGTGTGAAATCTGGCACAGTTCAGAATAAAACGTGGGCTTTGCGAGGAAAAACAGAAGATAAATTATTTGGTTACATCGAAAGTCTAAAACTAACTTTTACAGAAACTTGAGAACATACCTAAATTTTCTTGTAACATAGGATATGAAAGATTTTCCACAAGATCCTTCCCATACCATCTCTTCCAGCTGAAGCAACAGCCCTAAGAAGACTATATTAATTTTAAATTCCCAATACTGGGTAGGTGGTTTCTTGGTACGGGTCCAATGACAGAACAGACACGTGAAGCTCCTTGCAAGTTCCCTCTGATGGAGCTGTGGCTTCCTGGCAGGCAGCCGTCGGGAGAACAGGAAGGTGTGCCATCACCGCATCCGAAAAGGACACGGACACAGGGGCTCTGTCCTACACAGACACTGATCATAAGTAAAAAAAAAACCAAAATCCAACCCCAGGTTGAATGGAAGATGAGACTCTGTTCAGGGAATATTTCCTTTAGATGCTCTACAGGACAGAGCCAAGAGAGACAGAAGTGCTAAAAAGGGATTTGTGCTGGAACAGTCCATGAAGGCAAGAACAGGACCTTTAAGGAGATGATCAGCCCTGAGGGCGAGGCAGCCCATAACGTTCTGTCCAGCAGGGAACATGAAATACTGAAAAAGTGGGTTGGAGGAGGAGATGACGATGTGGTTGAAGGGACTTACCTTTAGGTCTTCAGACACAAAGGTGCCTGCCACAGTACAGGTGGCGGCAGTGTTGTTTGAAATAATCAAACTTACATCTGTAGGACTCACACAAAATTATACTAGCATATATACTAACACAAGAATTTTCATATTTCCAGAATGAAGTGTGCGTTACCATACAGTTATATATAGGTTATCTGCATCTATCATACACCTTCAGCTCTCGGTGTCCAAGACCATCACAACATACTCTTCGTTAGTCACACAGACTTTCCACATAGTCTTGAAGCCGCACGTAAGCTGGAAGCCCAAGTAGATGCAAGGAACAGGGTGGTGGTATTCTTCAGAGACACACCTCAACAACAAATCGCTGTTGTGTTTCAGGAATGAAAGAGAGAGCATACAGACAATACATCAGTAACACAATGACTTCCCAAACATCTCCAACCTAAGCTAAGGAAAAATGGACAACTGAGGCACCTGAGAGGAGCAAGTAGAGCATAAATTCTGTTTCACTGATGCCTTAAAAAAAAATAATGAATTAGAATTGAGGTTAAATTCAGATCATTTGGTCATCAGTTAAGGAAAAAAGGGAGATACTCTAAAGGATATAAAAGGCTAGAATAACTTTTGAACCAGATGATGAAGCAGTGGCAAACTTTACTTGATATCACTGAGTTTGTGATGAGTTCTGAAGAGAGTGACTTCTCTTCAAGACAAGGCAAAGGATCGGGTTTCTAAGGAAACCAAGAAATTTAAATTACAAAAGTAATTTAAATGTGAGAACATTTTGAGGAATTCACATATACACCTCATCATCTTTATAAATGACTAAAAAGAAGAAAAAAACCCAACCCAAAACTGACAGCACGTGGAAAGTGCCATTGAGTGTGTGAATCTTACAGTGTGAAAAATTAATAGGAAAACGGCATGAGATAACTCTAAATGGCAACGTCTCCATATTAGCAATTGTCTTTGGGTGATTCTGTCAGTCCAGTAACTCTGCCAATGCAACAGGAACAACAGGTACAACACGAACCGGTCACAGGTGTCTAGTTTTTCTCCCGGGCACAGACAAGCCATACAGCTGCAGCTGGCACCCGTCCAACAGTCACAAGCTCCTCTTGATGTCACAGATTGACTCCAGGCTGGCAAAGAGGGGAAAAAAAACCCTCCCAAATTCATGCTCCGCTGTGCATCGAGCGGCACAAGTGCCAGAGGAACTACAGTGGGGAGAGGGAGGCTGCGGACTCGGCCATGCGAGGAGCCCTGGCCAAGCTGCTGCTCCCACTTCTGCCATTGAGGGCTCGGCCCGTGGCCGCTGCTTGCCCTCAGTGGAAAGTTAAAACGCCAGAGTGGGAAGAAACAGGAAGGTTTTGCATTATGCTGTTATTTGCAGTGCCAGCAACAGCCAAAACAGATTAGTCGGTGTCCAAATTCATGAGCACGTGCTTCAGAGCCAGCTTCCCAGTTGTTCACCATTTATCTACCCCTCATCTCCTCCTAAAAGAGCGTTAACTGTTTCAAAACTTGAGTAAGTCACCCTCAAATTATTTATCTCAATTGCAGCTAAAGTGAGTATTCGTGGTATGACTGGTTTCCCCAAGAGTACAGCGAATTTTTGTGTAAATATCCACCTGTCTCCACAACCAAGTTAACAAAATAGCTATAAAAAAAAAAATAATGGAATTTAGAGCAGTCATTAGAGACAGCATCCCATAATGATGATGAATTTTTGGACTATGTACAGATACTGCTACAGTTTCACTCTAACAAATGGCAATAATAATCTACTCTTCGGTGTAGACTACACAATCGCCTAAATACGAGGAGTTTGGGGCTCTGAGAAAAATGGCTTTAATGTTGTTTTTTTGTTCAAATTTCTAAAGTATGTTTTCCTACGTTGACTGAGATACTAGCACTGAAAATTATTTGCCCCCAAAAGCTTAATGCAAATCCACTGAAGTGAATTTTGTACATATTTTAGAATATTTAATTATCAGACTGTGTCTTTAATCACAGGCAACCACAGAAGGGGGTTTTTGAGCTTGGAGTGCTAAAGAGACAGGTTGAGAAAGAAGAAAAATAGCATCAATGAGGGGGAAAAAAAAAGAAGAAATAGATAGGAAACTGTGTGGAGCAGAAAAACACTAAAAAACTTTTTCTTTCAACTGTAGATGTGAAAGCTTCTACTGAGTCCTACAAAATTGAATTTATAGCTCAACAAAAAGGCAGTTCTTTTTAATTTGAAGTTGTTCATGAGAGCAGCGAGTGTTGGGGGGAAAAAAGCTGTAGATGGAGAGACAGAAATAAGAAAAAACAAGACAGTGATGGGTAACAAAAATAAAGAGCAAGAGACAGTGAGAAAGCCATGCATGAGTAAAAGGAAAGAGCACATTCCTCCTTTCCAGAGGGAGAGGATGCAAGAAGAAGCAGCAGCAAAAAAACAGCAAAGGAGAGAATTTACCAGAGAAGAATGAAGTCTGATAATTTGGGATGGGGGCGGCAGAAACAGCAGAGACTATTTGCTGAAGGAATAGAAAATCAGAATTTCAAATAATTCAAAATATAGGTAAATTGAATACACTGTTCTTTGATATTAATTTCTGAAAAAATAAATTTGATACTTACATTAATGGAAAACAGATACTTAAAAAGTTACACCATACAGTCAGGTAAAGAAAAAGAATACAAAACAAGACAAGCTAGAAAGAAAAGCACAAAATTATGGGGTATGCATCTCCACGATATGTAGCTATGAATCATCTTCCATTTAAATAAACCCTTTGCTGCCTTATTCTATTAGATTAACTTTACCTAAAAATATTATTTGATAAAAGAAGTGTTCCTATAGTCTTAAAATACATGGGGTTTTTTCTGCATGAAAGTTACCAGGAGTTTGTGTCTCATCTTGGAAACAGAAGCTAGTACAAAACACGAAAGGATGCTGATTTACCAAAGCTCAAACAAATGAAACAATATAAACACTTTAGAATGCTTAGAAGACATAAGCGCATGTGAAAGTTGATGGCAAGAGAGAGTACATTGCTCTTGTGCCTGTCAGGAGACGACTATGAATAAAGCTATTTATATTTACTTACACATAAACTAATTAAAAATAACACATTTCCTTCTGTAATAGAATTACGAGCTAAATGTATTTTTAAACTGCACTGGTAATGTTAACTATAAATGATCATAAGAGAAATGCTTCAAGCACAGCCGCATTTTATTCAAATATTTACTATTATGTATTGCAATTTAAAAAGCACGTTCTTAAAGGTTACAGTACTAAAACTATACAAATGGCTTATTTTAATTGGCAAACTGTTTTTAAGTAAGAATATGTCTGAATTGGTCATAGGCAAGAGAATGAAATTTCCTACTCCAAGTTAGAATGCGTTAAAGCCACACTGAGCGGGTGCACATAGGTATAACCCCTGTTAGCATCCGGCCACGTAGTCAGTACGGGCTCCTTTCTAAGCAACAAGCCGTAGAGCACATTGACCTAAATTCAGTGTCAAATATTTAAATAAATTTATTTCAGCTTTCATCACAGGTCAAAGAGAAAGATATTTATGTTCATAATAGCATACTTTTTTTTTTTACAGCAACACCTTGCAAGACATTTTATGCTTCGATCTTTCAAACTTACTCTATCACAGTAGCCAGGTATTTTTTTAATGTCGTTTTTACATAAAAAGGAGTTTCTTCAGTTTGTTGATTGGTTGGGTTTGCTTTTTTAACCTTCCTCAGAAGCCCCGGAGAGCGACTGGCTGATCGGGGCGCTTGGAGATCTGCACTGACTCGGGAAGGAACACCAAGAATCCCCTCAGGATCTCAGGTAGTGCCTCGCATTCACTTGCACGGGGTCCATATATTGATCTTTGCCAACTGGAAATACATTTCTCATGCTACCAGACAAGTCGCCTGCAAAATATGCAACTTTCCCTGCAGCGTGGCGAGTAGGTGACCTGCTGAGACCACCTTGAGAGATGTCACTTCACTAGCGAGGACGTTATGGCACAGGTGAACTGTCATCTTCTGTTTCTACCAGTAGCCTATGTGCTGATGTTCCAGGAGGGAAATATCTGACCTAACCAAATATTTAGGCTGGACACTAACACCAAGTGAAATGCCAGACACAACAGACCAGACTAAGTGATCTCACTGTCCTGTTTTGAGGTAAAACAGAACCAATTTTCTGATTTGTAATTTTACTTTTTAGCTGGGCCTCTTCTAACTGACTGAAGTCTGAAATTGACAGCGTATTGTTCAGACGCTGTTCACTCTCAGAGTGATAAGACCTGGTTACACCAAGGAACGGTACGCACAGAGGCTCTCGCTTAGACTTATTGCTGTAACAACCAAGGTCAGTTAACTTTGCTGTTTTGCCCCGTTAGAGGGTTGGAAGCGGAGAAGCATAGAGGGGTCCCACCCGTAGGGAGGAGCAGACGGGACAGGTGACCCAAAACTGACCAACAGGGTATTCCATCCCATCTGCATCACGCTCAGTATAAAAGCTGAGGGATCAAAGGGGCAAAGGGGGCTTTAGTTCATTCACGTAGTACGGTTAGGCTCCGTATGAGTCACACCACAAGTGAAGAGAGAAACTAACTTTAAACTAAACACAAACGCATCCCCCAGCATTGCTTTATCCTAGTGGTATTGCAGGTACATGATAAGCAAATCCCACATTTAGAGAACACTGTATTTGAAGTCTCTGTGTATTTGGCACATGCAGATATTCCCTGACTATCTTGTCGAACATTGAGTACTAACTCCGTCTCTGTCTGCTTATAGGCAACATTTAAATTTACATATGATTTGTCTACTGCCGGTAAGTATGCAATATCTTTGATAAAAATTATAGTGTTTTAATAATAAAAGGCATTTCTAGTATAAGAAATAGTAGAAAAATCGTGAGTTTTAGAACATGAGTGTTTAGATGCTGCTCTTCAGGTTACCACAGAATCCCTAAGCAGAAGCAACATATACATATACCTATATATATATTTCAATATGTACTTCAACTGAGGCAAAAATCACATTAGGCTTACTACATAGGTCATAGTCTTCCTATTTTGTAATGAACCCCTTAGAAAAGCCTTCCTACATTTTTAGTTTGGTCTGTGACTTCTTCTGTCTAAAAACCCCTGGGATGAAGTGCAAAGGAAAACCGAGAACAGTTGTCGATACTGCCTCAGTCCAGGTCTGTTGCACACAGTTCACACGCATTCAAGGCTCAGATTAACCAGGTCCATTTTAAATAGCAGATAATGACAAAAAAAAAAAATTAAGCATCGTAAATTACATTTAATCCAAAAGGCTCTTAAAATGCTTTGTAGACTCTACACACAGATCACTCCAACAGTCACTGAGAGCAAGTACCTCTGGGATGAAATGCAACAACTGTTCCACGGGGCACGGCAGAGGAGAGGAAGTGAGGAATACCAGCACATCGAATTGCAATTGCAGGGGGAATTTAGGTAGGAAGAATGTAATTACCCCGTTTGGAGCCTGGCCAGACCACGGGGGTTAACATCTTATGAAGAGCCCTATGAGAATTTTAACAACCCCTAGTGCTCAGGACCTTTAATTTATGTTAGCCCTGGGGAGCAAGGCTAACAGCTCAGCTCAACTGGTTTCGTATGCCGCTGCAGGAAACGGGGAAAAATCAACCTCTCGTCATTCCCTGTGGTTTCCACCCAACTACTAAGCAGATTAATAGTCCTTAGCCTGCAATATCTGATGAAAATGCAGCAGAAGGCAACATGATTGAAAGCTGCAAGGCATCAGAGACATTTGTACTGATCCTTCGAAAGCTGTAGAGGAGGAAAATGTTTCCTACTCCAGTAAGTCCTAAGTCCTCATAAAGAAAGCATTCAAGACCATCTCAGCAGGTATAATAATAAACAAAGACTGTAAAGATACAGAGATAGGAAGATAGCATCAGAAATAGCAATTCTCTCTCCCCAAGGGCAATCCCTGAGAAAGAGCAGCAAACTAAAGCATGTATACAAATCAGTTTCTTTCATACACCAAGTAAGCAATTGTCACCAATTACACTTATTAATATATCATATGTTAGTAGATACATGTGTGTGTGTATTTTAATGCTTTTTTGCTTAAGTAAGACTGGAAGTTAAAGGCAACAATGAAAGTAAGAAAGATGAGCAGGTAGGAAGAAATACAAGCATGCAGCTCATCTTACTTTTTTTCCACTGTCACCTTTCAGCAATGAAAAAAAAAAACGTAGACGTGCTTCCAAGTTTCCTTCCTCCAAAATCAAATATCAAGTGAGGCTATAATGGAGCATAGCTTTTCACTCCCATTGAACCAAAAGCATTTGGAGCAAATTCCAAGGCGCTGCCAAATAGTCTTTGAAATTGTTTACATTATGTGTCCATACCCCACAGCAGTATCTTATTTCTTCAAGTAGGTTACACGCAATTTAGAGCCATTTAACTTCTTTAGCACAGTCTAATGTAACGCACCACAGATATTTTTATTTCATTGTTTTTAAACTTTTGAATGTCCACAGGGGTGCTTTTTAATTTTCTTTTGCTAATTTATTTTGTTCACATCAGACATTGATACTAATAAAATTATCATGGTTTTCTATAGGCTTTTCTCTTAAAAACTGTTATTTGTACCATCTCATAACCAGAATTACTCATTAGGATGCAAGAAACTGTGAAAGAAGAAACAATGAAAGGTTTCTCCAAATCAAGCGAAGTGGAGCGTTTTGGGCTGTAAATATGCCTTGGCCACAGCGGAGATGCTGTATATCATATGGACAATGCTACTGCTGCAGGAGCTCTGTGATTTATGCTAATGAGAAAAGCCACCTTGACGAACAGAAAACAAAGGACAGAATAGTTCAGTGCTGATGCAGATTTTGAACATTAGGTTTATGTTTCACAGGAAATACCGAAGGCCAGTGGTTGCAGGAATCTCACCATGCTGGTACGTATCTGGGAGTCTTCACCAGAGGGATGTCAGTCAGAGGCACAAATCAGTTACGAGTGATTTCTACCATGCAGTTCTATCCCAGGTCTTACCAGCTCTCCTGCATGCTCTGGTGAAGAGTGGATGGTCCCCGCTTTTTAAAGACGACTCACAGACCAGTACTTCAACTACAAAAACACCCTTGAAAAAGCGCATCATTCAGTCTTTTATGTAAGACCATCATGCAAGAGTGCTCCGTACCATTGCAGCTATAAGGGAGAACTTGCATTGCTACAAGTTTATGTTTAAGCAGGTCTCAGCACTGGATTGGTGTGATCCTCTCCTCCTTCTCAAACAGTTCCGGTACATTTTTCAAGAGCTAAGCAAGTGTTTAGGAGCCTATTTCTTCACTGACTTTCAAGATCAAATAAGCTTTCCTGAGTCCCTAAGCAGCAGCTTTTGAAAAGCATTTAGGCATATGCGAAGTTTTCGCATGTGCTCATCCCTCACCGACCCTAGAACATTGAGGAAAATCCTAGCGCTGGTTTAGAATCTGTGTGTCCTTCCTACATTCAAAGATGACCAAACCCAACAGTGTAAGGTCTTTGAAAGGCCATAAAAGGCAGAAATTCATACTCCATGAACTTACAACTTGTTACAGAAGACACAGATCAGCTCTGCTTGAAGGTCTGACTTCGCTCCACGGAAACTGATCCAAATAGGTAGGTTACTTTTAGAGATAACATGTGGTTTTAACCATATAAAGAACCAGTCTCTAAGTTACAAACTCATTTCTTGTCCATACCTACTAGGCGGAGATCATGTCAGCTTGTTGGCAAACAAGAGCCAACAGCAGTGACTTGAGAAGTGGATTTATTACTTTATAACAATCACGCTGTGCAAATTATCATGTCCATGAATTATCTCATGCTTTCACTTTTCACTTAACAGAGTATCACAGGCCATGGAGCAAATTTTGTCCTCGTGATTGCTAGAAGCGCTCTCCCCCTCCAACATCTGTGAGGAGGAGACCTGTGCTCACATGTTATTTGCTTTCAAGCTATTCATGCCTCACCCTGAATATAAAAAGTGCTATACAAGTAAAGAAAATGCTACACAGGTAAAGACAAAATACAAAACCCCCGACGCAGACAACCCAGGTTGGATTTAGGAGGAATTCCAATCAGGCTTCCATGCAGATAGCAGCTAGGAAGTGTTCCTATGATCATGAAATGGATGATTAAAATAAAACTGATTAAAAAACGTAGCTAAACTCACTGGCTGGAGGGGATTAAACTGCAGAAATTTTTATGCTGTTGAAACATAAGTAAAATCTTTTTCAAACAAACAAACAAACAAACAAGAGCACGCGTGTGATTTGCAGGGTCAGCACTGTTGATTTATAGCATGACCATGGCACACTGAGGACCCTTTTTGTATTTCTCTAAACACATACTATCGTACAGATGCTGCGCACTGTGTCCCTAAGCACAATAGTCGAACAACAAGGACAACTTCATCTAGTTGCTTGCTATGACATATTAAAAAAAAAAAAAAAACGGGAGTTTTTAGGTTTAATAAAGGTGGGGAAAAACAAGGACTGCATTTTGCCCCATCGGTTAAAAAGTGAACAAAAGTGGCCATGTATCTTAACACCTGGGAAAAGTCAGGGCATGCACAGCTGGCCGCGAGCTGGTCACACATTCCTGAGGTTACAATTACGACCAGTGTTCTCAAACCAGGCTCATTGACAAGCAGTTGCAGATGGCCAAAACGCTTATGTATGGAAATAGCTTTACTCAGCAAAATCTTAGAAAAATAACATATCAATAGGAACACTTGTATATGGGGCTATAGCACTTTCTCAGTGATGTTTTCTTCAGTTAGCCCACAGGTCATGTCATATAAACTGAAAACAGGAAATCTTTTGTATTGCACATCATATATATCATTTGGTACCAGCATATCATTTTCCCCCACAAGTAGACTTCCAGTGTAGTTAAAGTGGGGAAACACTATCAGCGTGTTAGGTTCTGTTCCCAGATTTGCCAACAACCAGCTACGTGGCCAATCCTCTTTTCGATATGCCAGTTTAATGAGCGGACAAATGGGCATAATGTGACTCTCATCTGTGTATACAACTTCACGTTTACGACCCTTGGACAAACAGCAATGAACACTGTAAAGTATCATTTTATTATCTGTGTAAGTAACACAAGAAAATATTCTCATGTTTTCTCCCTTCAGTAATGACATTTAAAAAAAAAAAAAAAATGCACTTACATGAAAACTTCTCTGATATTCACTGAAACAACCAAAATTCAAACATGGTAAAAACTGAAAAACATCCTGTTTAGATATGATAATATAAAGTGAAGGTTTTAGTTATTTGCAAAACAATCCTTGCAAGATACTTCTTTAGTAGTGATGGGGTGATCACATGATCAGGTGACATTTTCTGTGATGCGGAAAGCCTGGACACTTAATACAGAAGAAAGGAAAACAGTTGTTAACATCTTAAAATACAGGAGGAGAAAGATATTCAAGCGCAACTTATAATACACTTTCAATTCAATGTTTTCAAACTCCTGTTTGGCAAAATCTATACCAGAAATGATATAGTAAAAATGATCAGACTTCACACCAACATTGCCAGCGCCAGCAGTAGGGACGGAAATTTGCACCACTAAATGAACCTTATTTTCATAGGAAAAGAACTACTATCTTTTCCAAAACTGAATATGGAAAAATTGCATCAAGGTGTTTCATTTCAAAATTTTCTCAACAGAACTACACAAGAGCGTTGGCTCCTGCCTGCTATCCCCCGAGCAAGAGCCCTGTCACTGTGATTAGCACAGACCAACAGATGAACATCTTTACGCACATGATCAGCAAGACCAAAAGGTCACTATGGTTTTAATTTACTATTTGCTATAAAACTTGTATCTTTAAACACACTTCATATAAATTTTTCAGATATTATGCATACCTGAAGTCAACAAATCACAAGTTAGATTACAAATTACTCAATATAAATTCCTATTAATATTTTGACCCAAACCAGTAGAGAAGAACTCTCCAGAACTTCTGGCTTTCCATTTTATTGGGCCTAACACTGCACTCCTTGAGACAGAGAAATCTTCCTCTATGAAGATTAGGGAATTTTACCATGGTAAAATATGCAAGGTCAGAGCTAATGTACAACAATAATCATAAAACTCTCTTAAAACTATTAGAGTTTGCACATAGCACTTGAACTCATCATTGAAAAGATTTGTAAATAAAATAATAAGTGTGATTCACAATTTTGTAGGTTTGTATTACCGAATATGCCAAAGCCACTTGAGAGAGAATTAGTTGCGAGGTAAATTTGGACTTGCATACTCCCTTCTGTATATTCAGCTTTTCAAAGATTATTTTATTCAGCTTGCAACTACCAGCACAAATGCTGATTCTAAATATATCTGCTGAACTCTAAATGACTTCTGTTTATAGAAATAGGACACAACAAGCTATTAAATCTTCCTTACAAACCGTGCTATGCCAAAATACTTGCTCCAGATTTTTGAGCTACAGTTAAAAGACTTTGACAACCAGAAGAAAACTGGTAAGACAGCTATTATAGCAATATATTTTATCATTTAAATCTTTCCTTAGCTGGACTTGATTTTAGTCTTACTAATTCTGCATCCACACAGGTTAAAAAAAAAAAAAAAATGAAAAAAACAATCTGGTGGTGCTTGAAACCTTCATTGCTTTACACTATTTAAGAATTCAATTCGCTTTCTTGCTATATAGCATCCAAATAAATTCAGAAGAAATACAACACAATAATAAAAACCCACATAACTCTCAGTGACTCAAAGTAGTATAGAGTCAGAAATTACAGTCCTGATGACTCCACAAAGAGCTCATACTTCGGCAAGAATTAACTGCACCCACCCATTAACCATTAGGTGTCATTAAAGTAAATGCTCATTATAGTAAAAACGCAACAGTGGGAGCTGAGTTACAGAGTTTGGTTTTTTTCCCCCTGTAATGTCTGCCCCCAGCTCAAGGCCGATTGAGCTGTTTCTTCAGTTTCCTTAATCTACAAGTCATTGATGCACTAAAGTGTTTTCAGGTTCTACAGTAAAGATAACTAATAGTGTAAAATACTACAATTCTAAAAGGCCAGTATCCATTTTATTGCTGTTCTAGTTGACGCATAATCACGTTTACTGATCTGCAAATGTAGACCAAAACTGAAGTTTCAAATCCATACTTCCTCAAGGAGTTGGCAGCATTTTCAGTTGCTCAAAGGTCACCGTAAATAAAGCATAGAAGTTATGTCTCTCCTAAATGGCAACGGGATCTCAGGCAGGCAGTTCTGAAAAAGAGGATTCTGAAGCTGAATGTGAAGCTGTGGGAGAAGTAACTGTATGAATTCCTCTGATGAGGGAACATTTTTCTAGAACTACATGCATATAGTTTCACACGTCTTAGTAACTATTAACTTGTTCTAAATTATACACACCTAAGCTGTCAGAGAACATCAGGAATGTTAACTGACCCAATGACAGTCAAAGTCTGCCTGCTTTAAGTGAAGAACAGAAATCTAACAGCACGTTCCTTTGAAATTTATTACAAGTGAGTTTTGGCCAAGTTTGACAAAAATCATACCTAGATCTGCTCCTCACAGCTGAAACCATTAGCCTTTCAACAACTACTTTACATGAGATAAACTCAGACTGTCTCCAAAAGAATTTTCCTTTCCATTCTCTTGAAGTGACATGACAGAACTCTCTTAAAGCTACTTAAAACACGAGAGGGTTCCTCCCTCCCTCTTCTTTTAACCGAGAAAGTAAATTCTCTCACCTTTTGTCAGGAACATCTCTCTCATTTATCTAACATAAACAGTACCAGGCTAACAAGAACAAGGAAAGATATTACCTCTTTGTTATTTTATATCAATTTGGATAATTTTACCTGACTGAGCATCTTTAAAATCCTCCAAAAATAGTCTGTCCTGACATTAGAAAGAAGGTAGAACCTTAGTTCTACCAATGCAATTTTATTACTGCAATGACCTGACAAGGGAACGCTCATATATAAACGCTTCATACAACGTTCCTCTGTCAAAATGCTTGCTGCTTGTGAATATTTTGATTTAAACAGGCATTTTAAGTGCTGAAGCAAAAAATATCAGTGACCTAAAATATCTAAAAAATGTAATGATTCAATTAATGCTGAGTTACTCCATGCATGAATGAACAATTTGACCTGGGCTTGAATACAGTATTTTAATAACGCAGCTGCCATATTCATTGGTCTCTACATTTCCTGAAAACTAATCTGCCAAATAAGTTATACAGTATTAATCTTCTGCGCTTCCGTTCTTGGAGTGCTGAGTTAGTAATGCTCCACAATCGCATGCCATTTCATTGAAAAGCCAGATTTTTTAGAACATTTACAGATACTAGAATTCTAAAATGAAGACAGACACGTTTTCCAGCAGAAGAACTGCTACTATCATCTTAGAGCATCTGAGCAGCAGGTACTGGTTTCTTCAGGTCAGTTTAGGCACTAATCTTTAAACATTTTGACATACTTGTTGTTTTTTTTACTAGGTACATGTGGTATTGCATCTGCAGTTTTGAGGTCTTTTTTTCCCGGAGGCTGTCAGAACCGTAGCTGTTCTGTATTTCAAAACTTCAGCAGCACAATACGGTTGTCATGAGACATACAGGAAATAAATGAGCTAAGACTAAACTTATTTTCACATAAACCAAAAAATTTCACGCGCTAAAGAACCCCTCCTGGAGCACTTGATTGGGACTATGCCCATGCGCAGTGCTGGACATGACCAGGCGTGCTCTGGCAAAGCTTCACCTGTAATACCAACCCACCTCATACGGAGCTCCCAGGAAACGCCTGTTAGCCTGGGCCCTCAAGATCAATTTTTTTCTCCCCTTACAAAGACAGCTTGTTTCATTTCAGGGTTAATATACAAAACCAGAAATAAACCTTTGAACAAAACTAAGTCAGAGCTGCTTTGGCCGAGTAATTCAGCCCGATGAAATCATCAATAAAATTACTGATGTGCAAAAAGACTTACAATGGGTTGATGAAAGACTACAATAACTTTGGATGAACATTTACAACTTCAGATACAAAAGTGATTAAAAAAATAAGAATTCTGTAACTGCAGATGACAGCAGCATTACAGTTAATATTTAATCATGATATTGTGAGAATGTTCAGTAGTGGAAGACAGGATTAACATATTGCTTTAAAACATTCCATTACTTTCTGCATCTGTTTACTGATAATAAAAGAAACAGCTGTTCTAAATGTAACATTAACAGGTGTAAACCGTTCATTTGAGATTTTAAAACAATAATTCTCCTCCATTTCCTCCATAGCTATTTTGAAATGACATGATGAACACCCCTCCTATTAGCTTACACAATTAACTCGTAATTGTTTAACCTCTCCGCATGTCCGCAAAACGTATACATGTGGAGTTAGCTTCCTTCTCGTTTTGTGCAAAAGGCTCTGTTCTTCTGCAGGGCACATCCTGAACTAATGCACCAGATGTGTCCCATAAAACGGTTGGTCACACTATTCAGCAGCTTGCCTTTAGCAACTGTTCTATATCAAATTTACTGTAAAAAAGCATCGTAATTATGAAGTAACACTGTATCAAATTCACAGACTTAATATCTCACTATGTTTAGTTAAACTATGAATGATAATTGAGCTTGAAATTGTATATTTACTTTAAATAAGTCCTCCAAATCATCTGCAACAATGTGTGCTTAATTCGAAGCCATTAACAAAAGATTTAACATTTCCACATTTATACTCTCCATAATTTCAGATATGATACTCCATACTTAGAGAGAGAGACACACACAGGGAGACGAAAAAAATAAAAGCTATTCCTGGTAGCTTTCCATTTGCAAAGTTAAACGGACATACCCTAAGTTTCTTACAATTGTTAACCCAGGCCATTAAAAGCTACATACAAAAGAAACAAAACATTCAAAATCCTTCAATATTGCTGTTGAAACCAAAAAAATTAATTCAGTATTATAGGTTTAATAAAACCACCCCAAAAAATCCTGCCAAACCAAAACCCGACTTGCTTTTATGCAAGATAAAACAAGCTCTGACGACCAAATGTTACAATCCTTTCAAAACCCTAAAAAGCTGGTCTTTGATGCTTACTTTCATGACAGTAACACCAATATGCACCTAGGGAAAAAAAAATGGAAGGAAACCACTTGCATAAATTGAGACCGAAGAATCGGTGCTTGTATAACTGAATAGTGTGTTGCTCAGGAGTATTGATTCTATTGCGAGATATTTTAATTATTCCATATTAGAATATGGAAATACAGAAGAGCCTGTTTTAACAAATCACAAAATACATCATGCAGATTTCACTGTCGCCAATGACTTGCTAAGTGCTCCTGAAACAAGTTAAGCGTTCTTCTGTTTTTGCTATTATTCTCTGAACTGCTACTACTCATACTAAAGGAAGAAAAAAATCCACAGAAATACTCCAAATCTCTTCACGGACACTCTTAACTGAGAGGAAACAGAAACTTCATTATTAAGATGTCTAATACGTTCAGAGAAGAAACAGGTAAAAGGCACTACCTCCGTTTCATGCTCATACCCATATTTATATGCAGGGAAAATCATTCTTTTTTAAATTTAAGAAGAAAATTCATATTCAATAATTTCCTATTTAAAGAATAAGAGCTTTTCAGGATTTGGGCAAGGTGGGCACTTGAGCTGCAAATAGACCACCAGAACTGAACCTGCCCAAACCGACCACACAAATCACAGAATCATAGAGTGTGTTGGGTTGGAAGGGACCTTTAAAGGTGATCTAGTCCAACCCCCCTGCAGTAAGCAGGGACATCTTCAACTAGATGAGGTTGCTCAGAGCCTCATCAAGCCTGGCCTTGAACGCCTCCAGGGATGGGGCCTCCACCACCTCTCTGGGCAACCTGTTCCAGTGTCTCACCACCCTCGTTGTAAAGAACTTCTTCCTAATGTCTGATCTAAACCCGCCCTGCTCTAGTTTAAAACCATTGCCCCTCGTCCTATCGCTACATGCCCTTGCAAACAGCCCCTCCCCAGCTTTCTTGATGAGCCTCTGAAAAATTAAAAACTATGTACCAAGGCATTTTATAATTTTTATTACGAGATTGTGCTTTAGCCTGGGAAGCTCCAGATTATCACACAGGAAACGCTGCTACGTGCACTAGGCATGCTTTGGGAAGGCAAATATAGACATCATGAGAAATATCATAAGCGATAACGCTTTGACCTAAGGGTGACCAAAATTAAGGAACGAATGATGCTCATTCACGGTAAACCTCAGACCCGCCTACCCATCATTTTTAAGTGGACAAAATTGTACAAAAATAAAATGCCAGCAGAGGGCAGTGCAAATACTAGAAGTCCCCTGAAATGCCCCGACCTGGCCACTTGTGGTGGAAACAGCTGCGTAGGACCGTGGTGTGGGGTACAGCGATGTGGCAGCCTGTCCACTCACTGCTGGGACATGCCCCCACCGGGTCCTGCCCCGCTGCTTTTTCCTCTAAGGTAAGAGGTCAAGCACAACAATAATCAAGTCTACTCATCATTACACATTTTAGGTTTTGTTCCTCCTTTCAAACAGCCCGTACAGCTGGGGACTGAGGGACTGCAAGGACAGGCAGCTCTCCAGGGAGCCTCATGGCATTCATCACTTCATGAAACATTTGAGTGGCATCAGGTGTTGATGCATTAGCAATAAGTTGGTGTGCCTTCCTTTTTGAGAACCATTAAATCAAGTGCACCATTTGACTTCTTTTAAACTTCTAAATCTAGAACTGGGGTACTTCTATTGTTTAAATACAGAACATAAAACAGATGCATCACCAGAGGCATCAGTAGCATCTCTAGGAAAAGAAAGAGCATCTTTAGGAACAGGAAACAACATTTCCTTTTGCGCACACTGGATAAAGTAAGGAGACACCCAGCCTATGTAAAGCCATCTCCCGTCAGCACAGTACCAGAGCAACTCATAATTTCAACCTTGCACCCCCAACTGCAAGGACCGTGGTGGAGAGACACCCAGACTTACAGCTCCAAAGCCATTCTACAGCACTTGCTGCTGGCACCTAGCCACATGACAAGCCCTGATACCCCACAGAGACAGAAAACAAACTGTACGTGCACGTACACGTGGAAGAAATTCATAGCAGCCCTCTGAGGTTGAGAACAAGAGCTAATGGGCACAAACTCAGGACAAGAGGTAACGGGCACAAACTTGAGCATAGGAAGTTCCACCTAAACATGAGGAGGGACTTCTTTACTTTGAGGGTGGCAGAGCACTGGCACAGGCTGCCCAGAGAGGTGGTGGAGTCTCCGTCTCTGGAGACATTCAAAACCCACCTGGACGCGTTCCTGTGCCACCTGCTCGAGGTGACCCTGCTCTGGCAGGGGGTTGGACTAGATGATCTCCAGAGGTCCCTTCCAACCCCTGCCATTCTGTGATTCTGTGAAGTGCAGCAAACCTAGCCAGGAGAGGAGGAGGTACGGGACTAGGGAAGACCCAGCTCCCAACTGCCTAACCTGGTGCACCTGCACCCACAGCAATGCCTGACACTAATTTGCTTCCTTAGCAACTAAGCCCACCTTGGCACCTGTGCATACCAATTTACCAGTCCCTTATTATCCTCAGCCTCGGGTCTGAACACCTGTTAAACTTGTTCTCTACTAAACAGCAGCCCAGTTAAGTGAAAGTACTTGAGGTTGATAACAGTCTTACCAAAGATACTAGCATTTGCTCCAGTATAATTAAGAAACAGCTATTTTACCTTTTGGAAAAGAACCGGCAATTATTAATCTCTTTCTATTCCCAACTGAATAAAAGAGGTTCCAAACTTAGTTTAGTGATAAACTTCCTTTCTCCAGCTTGCCTTTGGCTTTTCTCACTGTAATGGCTACTCTCTAAACTCTCTCAGTTTGTATCTAAACAAGAATAAAAATAAACAAACTATAACCTTCTGCATCTACCGCAAGGCTGGGATCTTGTTTCCTCCTCGGAGCCAAGAGTCACGTCTCCTTCCTGTGTCTCCATCCACCTTCTCGCTTCCATTCTAAAAATTCACATCTTCTGCACCGAGTGACATTTACAGCCAACAAGCGTCCAGTTTTCCAGTGACATTCTCATCTCGTGCCTCGCTCACCGGTTAAGTTTGGAAAGATAGCCTAACTTGTGCCCTCCAAACATCCCTGCTCTCTCCCCCCACCAATCCCTGTGCTGCCCACCTTCAGTATAGCAGTAGATAGCAAACTTTCTCTTCCTCCAGGAAGAGACCTCTCCTTCCCAATTTACACTTAACTACCATCACACGCCGTTCACTTGATGCCCTTCCGCTGTTCCCACTCTGACCTTGCACATGGGCAGGGCAGAGGTGGGGAACAGCAACAGAGGCTGCACTTTCTTGTGCTCCTGTTCCTTTGCAGCTGTGAAGGATGCACACCCCAAGGCAGCAACAGGGAGAGAGCACCATGTTTGCTACTCCATCTTATCTTAGCTTGGGCCTTTGCACCACTCTGCCACATCTTAGAAGAGGTAATAAACAAAACTTCCCTTATGCATTTGCATTCTTTAAACCTTCCTCTCTGTGCCTCCTGGGCAAACATCAGCACGTGTTATGAATGGAGCAGATGATGGCCCAGCCACCTGCTGCTGAACAGAGCAGACTGTGGAGTTCAGCCTGACTTTCACCTACGTGGGGGCACAAGGTACTCCCAGCTTGCTGTCAAGAGCATCCCCTAACCAGTTCATTCCAAATGCACATATATGAACTCTACATAAGACTAACAGAGCTACTTTGAGGCAAACACACTATAATTAATGGGGGTAACTACTTAAAACAAGCATTGTAATTTAAAATGACTGCGAGAATGCAGTTAGCGTTTTCTGTACTTGTTTATTCTTTCTCCAGTTTGAAGTTATAAACCCCTCTTCTACAGGAAAACGATAAAATTACTTTAATGGCATAAAAATATAATCATTAGCTTTCAGTTTAGAATTTATACGTTTTCATGTATTGCTGTGATGTGATTTCTTAACTTAGTTCACCCGTTGAGCATTGTTTGAGAAAGAGCAACAGGTCAGTAATTTACACATTTGGATTGTACATTTGCTCGTCTGGTCCGATACTCCTGTCCACAAACCATCTCACACTCAGGTCTTTCATCAGCAACCTTCAACCATTTACCTACCAGCCACAGAAACACTACAAAGCTAGGTCTTTCCTAGTTTTCCTAGTGCAAAGGTTTGTTAACAACAAAACAACTGGGGATGGACAGGAATTTTCAGGTGATCTTTCTTGAGACTTTTAAACATACTCTTCCAGAGACGCTGCACCTGCTATGTACAGAAGGCACAATCCTGTAGCTTTACAGAAGTAGGCTACTACCTGAAATAGAGGAGTATAAATTATGTTCGGGTAGAAAGAGAATGAACAAGTTTACCAGAATCAGGAGTGCTTTCTCTAGCAGACTTTGCCTGAGTTATGCCACATTCTCCTTGAGGGAGGACTGTTTTATGTTTCCCAATCCCAAACAGTTTGTCTTTAGCATTGCACCAACACACATGTATTGGCATCATCTGCTTTCAGCGCTAACCTGGCCTCCTGTGACTCTGATCCCTTCATCTTTAAGGTCATTGGCCAGTTTTTTTGTTGATCTAAAGTTTTAAGAGTGTACTATTCTTTTAAGAATCACACTTTTGTAAGCTAAGGTTAAAAATACTCTGAATTATTTGCACAGGTTAGAGAAAAGCTTTTTGAAGACTGGACACTAGGACTTCAATACCCATTTACGCAACCTAACACTTTCCAAATAGAACACCACAAAAGTGTAACTATAACAACTGCACATGGTAACGCCGCATTTAAATACCTACAGCTATCTGGCATTCCTTTGAAAATTAACATCTCATGCCCTCAGTACAATAAACTTTGCCAGGCTCTGTTGAAAGCATCTTCTAACCAGTTCACGTATAAAAAATTTTGAAATGCTGATATTTTCTAAATCTGCAGCAATAAGAAAAAGCATCAAACCAGTTCGGAACATTTCTTTAATTTAAAAAAAAAAAAAAGATAAGTTGTTTCTCTACATAATTTATTTCCAATCTTCAAGTAGCATTTGAATTTAAATAAAAAAAAAGTCTCTAGGAGGTGAACATATGATAATGAAAAGTCATTATACAAAAGCTTTGCAAAAAACATACTGAAATTACAAAGTAATGATCAAAATTAAGCAAGAGAAATATGATCCCAAACAAAATGTTCCATTTACTGAGTAATTTCCATGGAGCCGTGCTTGTCAACTTCTGGAATATCTGTTAAATGATGAAAAAAAGGACGACCATGAACACAGCCTTTATTTTCCTTTCCAAGCTGTTGCTTCATCCTGTAAATTGTGTTTTGCACATCTTCTTTTGACAAATGTAAGGGCAGCTGCCGAGCTAAACGTACTGCTTCTCCCTGTGGAAAGGAAAAACAAAAACAAAACCCCAATAGTTTTAAAGTACCACTTTTTAACACATTAACCTGGGGCTATCAGGAATTAAGCACTCACTGTTTAAAGGTCACTATTCTCTTTTCTGCTGATAAACATTCCAAATTCCAGAAGCACAAATGTAACTAATCATATCTTATTGGTCATTTCATGACACTTCTACAATGGAGTTACACACAGTCAGTCCCCTGGTCACGTTTGCACTCTTTTTCTTTTAGGGTTGTTTGCAAGATGCTTTGTGTTTCTGACTGTCTGATTTCCTGTTGGCACCATTATCAGCTGAAGATGTTTATCAGTTCACGTGGCACACTCTACACCACAAACTTTAGAACTAACATAAATGAAGTCAAGCAGTCAGCTAAACAAAGTTTTAAAAATACTATACTGAAATTTTAGATTAATATTGTATTAACTATTGTCTATTGCATCCAGTTACCTCACCACACGTGAAAGCAGAAGTGACTGATAAACAACTACTGAAGCAGTCATCCTCAAAGAATCAAGCAACTTCAAAAAGAAGTTGTCAGTTTTTTTTCTTTCCTGCTCCAAGACGGGCCTTCCTGCCATTGCCTTCTCTTCTGTACTTCAGTAGTGCTGCCTAGACAGAAATGGACGTGCCATACAATCTCCCTTCACACTGTACCAAACTGAAGCAGTGTTTATGTTTTAATCTGAATATTCTCATTTTGTTTGTCTGGGATTTTCTCCCACTCTTCAAGTGGGAAAAAGAACATTGTGGTCTATTTCTCTACCTGGGAAGGTGGCTGCTTTAACCATTATCCTATTCTTTCTTCAGTATCTACCAAAGACAGCAAAAGCTGCAGACACGCTGCCTGCTCAAACATGAAATTTCTGATAAAAGTTGCAATTCTGAACATGATAGTGAACGGCGTTTCCAGTGTTTAACCCCCCAGAATGGTGAAGAAAATGCAGGGCTTATTTTTCTATTTTTTTTTCATGACAGCAAGCCATATACTTCCTAGTTAATATGTATTTTCCAGCTGTTACTGCTGCACATACATCTTCTAACAGTTTCTCAGACTCAACATTGCTCTTAATAAGCCTTCCTTTGATAATGTCTTGAAATGTACCTTTATGTGCATATGTGTGTGTTTATCTATGTATGTATACAGATACATACATATATATGTACATAAGTGTGTATGTATATGTATATAGATATATACAGGTATCTGCGTATACGTGTGTGTATGTATCTCTCTCTATATATAAACCAACTCCATCACACTCAATCTGACTGATGGGTATTTTGTAAGTAGACGAAATAAAGCTTCCGCCTCCAAACCAAGTTACAAACCATTCCTGTTTCAACACAGAACTCATCCCTTCTTTAAGCTTCTTTCATGAGTGCACAAGAACGGTTCAGTAGTATACACCAACTCGCACCAAAGGCAGCTGTATACTTACCGCCCCAAAAAGACAGGGACAGATTTGTGTAACAAATGTTTGAAAGATAAAACACATACCCTCTGTAAATGCCTAGGTTCCATTTTGAAGTAGCCTGATTCAGGAAAGCATGTTAGCGAATGCTTAAACAGGAAGAGACCTGACATGTATTTTGGTAACCTTTTTGAATAGAGATCCTAAGAACCGTGATTAAAGATAGCATTAGTAAAACAGAAATGATAGAAAGTGACAAGACAAGAAGCGATAGAAAACTACTGTTGTTAGTTACTCAGCTTTAACTAGTACCACATATATTAGTTGTCTCTGAAACTTCACGCCCATTATTGTCTCTGGATGGAGGATTTTATCTATTTGCATATCAAATATTAACAAGAGTCATTCCAGTTCCAAATGTCGCATAATAACTTCTGTAAGAAAACAGATTAAAGATTCTTTTACTCAAGTACTGTCTTTCTGGCAACTAATAATGCTGGCTGCTTGTGAAGAACACATGGTTTGCTCTCTGTCAGCACACTGCAGAACTTAGTCACTACTGCATTGGATAGAGTGGACTCACAAGGCTCTTGGTTGTCAGTATGTGCTTCCTTTAACTGCAGTAGTTGTTGATGTTAACTAAACACAAGCATTTGCAGAGGTATATGGGGTACACCGTATGTGAAACTTCATTTTTTACTTCAACATCTCAATTCCAGTGGCAGCTTTTCTGGAAAAAAATTTTTCCCATTTGTCTCTCTCTACCCTTTCTTCCAATGAATCATAGGATTTTTTTCTTCTTTAAGTGGAAATGGTGCACTTTCTGATTTTCAGGATGTACATCTTGTTGAGGTTTACATGAGAATTAAGCTTCAGTTAAAGCCTACTTTTCATAAACTATTACCTTAATTAATTTTATAACTTCTTCATAGGTTGGTTTATAAAGGAGTTAAATCTTGGTGACCGTTCTGGATTCAACTGCCTTCTGGACTTTGTAAAGCAATTTTATGGCAGTTCGGTATTCTAACATGGAGAAATGCCTTTCTAGTCTGAAAACTGCCTATGTAAAAACATTTTGTGCACATCAGCTTTCAGCATGTATGATATCACATTGGATGACTTGTTTTGGATATGTCCAATGGAAACACTTGGATAAGCAATGCAGAATCCATACACATTAGAGAGGATACAGCATTCTCCTTTTCAAAAGTAACTTCTGTTTAGAATAGCGCTACATTTAATTAAAACAGAAAGCTGAAGAAAGATTTTCAAGCTGTTTAAGGATTTATTATAAGCTTAGCTGGCCAATACCTAAAAGCAAACTTCTGTCTCACCTCCAAGTAATTTATCACTTTGAGAGGCCTACATTCATGTACTTCCTTTGCATTTCCATGAACTACTGCATTCAGAATTTCTTTCAAATCAGAAATACCATAATATTGCAGACAATTTGCCATCCCTTCTATTTCCAGGTGACTTTCTGTAGCTGAAGCACCTGAAAATACAAAAACAAAACAGTAGTTTATACACTGCTTTGATTTCTATTCTGGAGCAAGTGAGAGAAAATTAAATAGATGTAAAATCACCTAGTAAATTAGTCTCACAAAGTCAATAAAATCAGGAAACTTTTTTTGCTCCTCCCTAGGAGTGAAAAGCATCTATTTGTCCAATGTTTCATTATGATGATGTGTGCCTATTCACATCACATATACCTCATCTTATTTTAATTCAAATCCTAGCTGGCATTGTTTAAATGCTTGAAACATTTTGCAGCATTCCCAGTCTTGAGCCTACCTTTAATTAAAGCTTCTATGGCTTTAATTAAACATATATGAAATTAAAGTAGAAACAAGCAATAAAATACAATTTAGGTCAAAAAAATTAAAACAGAGTGTTGGCTCTGTTTTTTCTTTATACCTCTGTAGAGTTCAAACGTTATCATAACAAATTCAGCTTCTACTGAAATAAAAAGCAGTTTTTTCTCCTACCGCAGCAAAGAACAGCTCAAGCCCATGTAACTAAAGGCTCTATGACAGACTTCATACTATCACTCATATGGTACCACTGCTACAACAGGTACCACTCTGAATAGGAATGATGGATAAAACATTTAAACAACCTTCCCAACAAAATATCTAGTCAATCTTTGACGTGTAAGAGATTTCACTTCTCGTTCACGCTACTCACAAAAAATTTTAATGAAACTGCTACTGTACAGCTAACTTTTCTTCCATTCCCAGTCAGAAGGAAGTTCTCCAGGGGTCAGGCTCACATATCCTCGCGTGGTCCTTCAGGGCTCCTCCTCTCATTCACGTTGGGTGCACAGAATTCTCAACCCAAACCACACGGCTACCTTCCCTTTCCCTGCACAAGTCTAAGTAGTGAAGAGCTTCAACAGGGAGGGCATGGAAGACGACAATTCATAATGAAAATAAACCCACCCTTGTGTAGTGACCCCAGGTAGGATAAATTATAGTCAGCCTGCTTCAGGAATGTTTTTTGCCTTTTTGCAAAGTCAAAAAAGCTGGAGACAAATAGATTGCTACAAGGTGGCTTAAATTAACAAGCTGTTATAAGGGATCATTCACATTTCTGATTCAAACGATGTGAAATATTTCAGAAGTGCAAGAAAAAATACATGCAATATAAGTCACCACAATGTACTTTCATTAGCTAGTAGAATGAGACTGTTATCCATGACCAGGCACCGTTTATTTTACAGTCATTAAATAAGAGCACAGATGAACAGGAGGACTGTGCAGGTTGAAAATTTTTCTAATATGGTGTGTCACCAAGTAAATAATGCTGTTGGGCCTTTTTAAGCTTCACGGCTTTAAAGGTCGGTTACAAGAGCTGAGATACTTTGACAAGAGTGGGAATTTGATATAGGGAAAAAACTCCCCAGCCCCCCAAAAAGTCACGTAACGTCCTTCCAGCTACATATTGCTTTAAGTTTGAAATTTTATTTCCTTTTTCACCCAGCATTGTCTTCCTTCTCTTTTTCAAGCTGTCTTTCCCTCATCGTGGCCAGCAAAAACAGACATATTTTTTTATGTACTACTGTAAGCCTGTGATCAGATTCAGCTTAAAGTAAAATGTTAAACTACCTGAAAGTTCGCCAGTTATTAAAGGTGAGATAAGATGATGTACTATGCCAATATTTCCCCATGGGAAAGTCTGCCAGTAAGAGGCAGGAGCATAAGATAAAGTCTGTTTTTAATCTCCTTAAGCTCTTTTCTCTTCCTTTTTATCCTGATTTTGCTTTAATGAAAGACTAGATTTGAGAAACTGTTTCAGACCATCTGATTACACTGCTTTCTCTCTAAAAGGAAAACTTAGTCTATTTGACAACCTTTCAATAATTACCTCTCTATATGCTACTGAAGACAGTACAGAAAATTTTGTTAAGTATCAAGTGTTAAGATTTTAATTTTAAAAACTTGTATTTCCAGTACTTCCTTTTAAAATTTCATGACAATGAGGTTCTGGATTTGCAAAACATTTTTTTTTTTTTTTTTTTTCAAATCCACTAAACCAATGATACACGCTTGCTAAGACGACTGCTAATGCTCAATACTCTTCACTTTTACCAACAGCAATTTTACTGTCTGCAATTTTGACAGACAGATTTGACTTCACCATGTTGCTCATTAATCTGAAGTCAAAGGGGGCTTTAAAGAGTCTAACATAAAAACAAACAATACAAATCCTGGCTAAGAGATTTTCTTCTTTGGTATTTCTGTTTGTGTCATTCTCCTTTTGTGCTTACATTCTTTAGACTGAAAAGTACCCCATTGTATCCTGATTAACACACATTTATCTGCAAGCCTTTGCAGGAATTCTGATATTGGCAACATTTGACGACATAAGCAGACATCTGAGCCTCAGTGTACTTGTAAATTTTTGACAAAATATACATTAAGATTTTTGAGTATTCAAACAGCAGTCTTCAAGCAGTTTCCACAGTAGTTTCTATGAAATGCTTTGGAACTTCCAAGGAAAATATTTCCGTGAACAAATAAACTAGCTTTCAATTGACTAAAAATGTGGATTTCTCATTGCTACAAATTTCCCCTTTCTCTTTCCAAACAAAGCATTCGCAATCATCTTTGGATAATTCCTTCCTGATGGCCAGGAAAAACTCTCCTCTTCCAGCTGCCACCTAGATTAGGTGACACTATAAGACTATCCATCTTCCAGTCTATGGTCAAAATCAAAGTGAAATTAAGTAGCAGCATGATTTTCCACTGGTCGGTTACAAGAGCTGAGGCAGCTTGTATTACCAGGGAAGATGGGTTATTTACCTATTACTGCTCTTCGAGGCCTTGTAAGCACATTCTTTGGATATACATATGTTGGGTACACATATTCTATCAGGCAGACAATTCCACCCTAACAGTCTGCCTTGGACCTCGGCCCAAGGCCCACCATTGTTACAAAAACAGGTAAGACATGTTCCTTGCTCTCGGTTCCTTTCCATCCAAGAATTCACATCTCTCTCGGAGTTTCACGGCGGGAAACACACAGATGTGCTGTGAAGGTATATAACAAACACATCTTAAGAAGAAGTGGATGGAAAGCAATCCATCCATCTTTTTTGAAACGCTCCTCTGTATGCAGGGGTCATTGCAAGCTATACCCAGCAAAAAAATGCCTGGCAGATCCCAGAATACTGAGTTAAGTAAAAGCAAACAGTCTGCTCTCCCAAAGGTAGCATCACTTAAACCTCAGTAAGGCCAGGACATGAGGGGGCGGGAGGGCAGTGGAAGACGGACTGGAGCTCAGCGTCACAGCTTTGCAAATCACAACAACTGGCACGTTCCACAAAGAAACCATTGATTTTGCCTAACTGACATACTTACAGCAAGAAGCTTTTTCTGAGCTATTTCACAATTTGTTTTTCACTGTCAGCTATCCAGAGAAAATCTAGTTGAAAACTCCTTAGACTGCTGAGAAGTCAATACAAAGAGAAACAAGGAGACATTAAAAAAGATCTTAGTCTACCAAAACAAGAAGATAGGGCATGTTCAAGACCTAGGATACTTGCAACAACTTTGGCTGCAATTATACAGAGTCTTTGAACAGTAAATTACATTCCTGTCTTACAATAAGAGAGCATATTAGCAACAAGAGAGCAACAGGACTTACCCTCAAATGAAAAAATAGGCAAGTAAGGCCTGAAACTCTTGCAGTCTTGTGAAAATAACTATCCAAAGGCTGCATTTGTGAAAAACTAAAACATTCCCAGAAGTTCAGTTTGCCCACCAAAATGACAGAACAAGAATGAAACTCCATGTGGAACTGAGTCCTTGTTAGGAAGAAAAGGCCTAATAAGACCTTTCAAAAACCGACTAGGAAGAGTCCAAGAAAAACTTCTCAGAAATATAAGGCTGACATAATTGAAAATGTAACCACCTAAGCAAACAAGTCTAATAAATAGTTGATAGCTTTCTATTATTAAGAAAAATCAAAAGACCATTTGTGATTGAAAAAATCCAGCCCAATTCTAACTCCAAGAACAGTTCAACATCCCAACTCTAACATGGCAGAAGGTGCCCATGTGCAGTGGCAGAAGATCTGGTAATAAGGGCATGGTTCTGGGCTTCCAAACACTAGGCACAAAATCCTGAAATTAAAACTGCCTTGACCACTGATGAACTAACGGCATTGGCAATGCTCAAGCTGAGGTCAAGTACATCAGTCTTGCTGTCTGTGGGATCAGAAATACACCAGAATCAAAAGAACGGGCTCCTCAATCAGAAAGAGAAGTGCCTGCAACTAAGCAAGTGGACCACAAGAGGGAGGAGAACGAGAAGGGGAACAAAATGGCATTACTATACAGATGTTATTTAGCACCTGCCCAGACAAAGAGAACAGAAGACATGAGTTAGGACAGATATCATAATTTCCAACTGAATACTGGGAAGACAGCCTGGTATTCCAGAAACAGGCGAATTTCTGTCTGCTTGTGCATCTGGTGTCACATGGTGCCACAGGGTTCAGAGCGAGCCATGTCTGTGCTATACCTTTGAGAAAGGCTACTGGAGGTTATTGGAGTAACTAAAGTTCAAAACCACCCTACTAGCTAAAAGGTCTTGGCCATTAAAGAGTATAGTTGTATTTCTGCAAATTCCAAGCACTGTGAGGGAATAAGATTCAATTTCTGAGTATTAATCCCATGACCTGCCAAATTTCGTGCAAGACAAATGAATTATTTTTTATCCTGTAAGAGAAGTTGTCCCTTACAGACAAGTCATCCAAATAAGGAAAAACTAATACTATGTAGGGTGTGGTCTTTGTTAAATAAGAAAGTGTCAGAATCAAAATCTTTATATGAAGTTCCTCAACGCCGTAAGTTGCCAAAAGGCAGGAATTTAAACTGCGAGAAGCATCTTTAACAAAGACCAGTTGAGATGCAAGCCCAATGCAACAAGGGAACTACCAAAGTCACCTTCCAAATTAAGGCAGCTGTTCAGATTTTCTTGTTATTTAATAACCAGTCCTGTAAAACACCCCTCACACCAAGAGGAAATAAGGAAAGAATTTATGGTCTTATATTCAAGCCATTACGCTCACCTAGGAAACAGTCCTAGCGAGGTGCTCAATATCAAAGCAAGAGGTCTTGCGTTCCAAATTACTGAGTATTATGAATAGACTTAATATATGATAATGGACAGCACTTCTCCTTTGGCAGCAGGGTCCTTCTCCTTTGGCTGAATATGTGTGGAGATTTAAACAAATAATCAATGCAACCTACTAGACTGACAGTCCTCTTCAAGAGATCACCATGGGTCAAGGAAAGCCTCTTCTTCTGCTAAAACTGCCAAACATTGAATTGGAGCAGCTAAGTTTCCTTTCTTCTTGTTATGGAAGGTATCTTAGAGCTACTGATGGCATCACAGACTTATCCACGCAGATCAAGAGAAAGGCTTGTTATTTTGCAAGAAGAAATCACCAGAAATAACACTTTCACATTCGAATTCAAAGCTAAAAACATGGAACCTTTGCTTGTGACATAAAAAAGGATGTCTCTGTCAGAAAAAGGAAATTTTGTACCACAGAAAATAAAACTCCTAACCCACGATGAAAAAGGAAGCCATGCCCTAGTGGCTATTAATAAGAAAATGACCAGCAGTGAGAACGGGACATCTAGTATGACCATGTCAAGGTTGGAATCCCAAAGGAAAGTACAGACCTTCAAATATACTACAGAGGAACTTGACAGTAAGGAAGAGTTGATAGTTTGGTTGAGAAACAACAAATACTAGGACTGATCCAATTCACCCCAAAAGTTGGAAAAAAAGGAGTTATAAAGGTAGGTGCACAGCGAATAGGGTTCAGGTGTGCTCCTATGGATGCTGCTAAGGTGAAACTAAGGGTTAAGTGCACATTTGCATTCTGGACACCTCTCTCTACAGCAAGCTATGACTTTATCATTCACCGTGCAAAGCAGCAACTCCTGTCACAAAAAACTAACAATATATCCTGAAGGAATAAAACTTTTCTGAGGCAACTTATAGTTCAACATCTGAATGCCTCCCTTTCAGGCTGCGTCTGAGTTTCAAGAAACCACAAAAATAGACACTGAATTCAGACAGCAAACAAACAAACAAAAAAATGCTTCTATAAGGATAGTGAAGAATGTTTTACGAGATGAACTTATTCTCTCAAAGTTGAGAAATCCTATAGAATACTCAGGTATAAGTGGGACAAATCACTCCTGGTCTGCAGGTCACTTTCCTGTAAAGATTATACAACAAGAATCTACAAATTAAAGAATCGCAAACTGCATAGTGAAATTCCCAGAGAAGGGCGCATAAGGAGTGTTAATAACCAATATCCGTGTTTCTAAAAATCATCTTTAATAAGTATTTGTAGAAGACGGTAGCATATTTGTAGAAGACAGTAGCATATTTCAGGGATGAGTTTAAGAAAAAAAGAAAAAGGAGGGTCTGATGAAGTATTAAGTAAAAATCCTTGGGTCAGCTGGAAAAAAGGCCGCAAGAAATTCCATTTGTTTGCTGGTATTTCTACCTTCATCTGCAATGGTATGTTCTTCTAATAACAGAGGCTGTAACTGCAATAATGTCATCAGCAGAAGCTTATAAACATGACTGACAAGCCTCAGATGTTATTAACGTTTCATTGAAGTAGTTAAAAATCTAAGACTGGGACAAAGAACTGAATTACATTCCCATTCTTCATACGGACGAGCCGTATGGTACTGATCAAGTCCGCGACCACGGTGCATCGACCTGTATAGTGCATATAAAGCACTTTTACCTTCCCTAACTGTAAACCAAATGAGAACAGTTTCCTCACAAGATTTCATTTCCTTAATTTCATGTACTTGGTAACACAAGTTTGGAAGACGGTTACTACTTCCTGGTTACTGTGTGAAATCGCTTGCTGTTATACTGTACAATTCTGCTCTTAAACTAATCAAGCTATCCTAAAACTAGTTTCCCATTTCCAGCACCACAAGGCCGGCCAATCACGCTGTTGCCTAGAAACTGTCTTCAAATTTTCACATGCAATTTATTCACATCCAGTTTACATTAACTAGATTTTGAGCAAACTTAAGGTATCAGGAGGTGGAAAAAAAGAAAAAAAAAGAGTACGCAAGCAAAAGGCAAAGCAACAATCCCTTTCTCCCACATTTGTCTAGAGACATTTCATAGACCTCCTCAGCTTCTGATTTGCTGGACTGAATAAACCTTTTAAGAGCTGCCTCTGACAACATGCACTTTATTCCACTAGTCATACAATCTACGATTATCACTACGAACACCTCTGCTACAAAGTTTTTGCTATTTATCTAGGAATTTAGCCAGTCAGAAAGAAGTCTCCTTGGATTTGCTGTGCATGATTCAGTAAAGAAAACTAAGCTTAGGCTCTGTTCTTCCCAAGAGCCAGCCTCTAAGTGAAGGAGTTGCTCTACATCCCTTTTTTTGTACCTACCCTTAAAAGATCCCATATGTTACAGCAGATCTGTCATCACTGTACATATGTGGGGATCTGTAACACATGAAGCTATAGCATTTCTAACAGCTCTTATAGTGAATCCTTTCTCTGAGCTGTCAGCTAGGTACTACCCCCAAAGACGTCTGCTTTTCTCGGAATTTTCCTGGAGAAGTCCTGGTCTGAAGAACTGACCCTTGGTGGGTTGCCCCTGGGTTTCCAACAGCATCCCTATAAATCATTCTTCAGAAAAATATATAAACATTTGATCTCTCTTGCTAAGGTAAAAGGATCTTATGTGAAACAGATTTATTCTGTGATCAACATAGAGGCATTTAAAAATAGGCTGTCTCAAAAAAAAGTTCAGATCGAACTCTATGAAAAGGTATGTTGATGATCCTGTCACCCTTTCTTTATTGGCCCCTTTGGGCTCTGTGTTGCAACCCTGATATAAAAGTGAGTCAATAACCAGATCCATCTCCTCACTGGACCTCCTCAACTGCTCAACAGCAGAGGACTAGTCAGCTAAAGCGTGTACTGGCATAATCTTCATCTTAGAAGAAACTGCCAAGACCGAGGAAGTCTTATCAGTTTAATATAAGCTCTGACAGAATGCCAATGAAGGATATCAACACCCAGCATTTTGAGAAAAGGTGAAAAAAATAAGTCAGGATAATGTGGATTTCAGAGCATTCTTTGAAATACTATTGAAGTATTCTGTTCAGCTATCAGTTTCTATTACTCAGTGTTCTATGTAGGAGATTACATTCTTTGCCAAGGAATAAAATCTCAACATTAAGCAAAGCAGGATGTCAGTACTTTAAATGATAAAGTGATGTAGAATAACATGATCTACATTAACATCATTTAAATCATTAAATCAGAAGAATATGACTAAAAGATTTTAAAACCATCATACCTTCTATCACTTTTATCTGGAATCCATTTGCTACAAGCCTTGGATCTGACAAATACCCTGATCCATTGAAACTTTGGTAATCCTTCTGCATTTTATAAAGAGCAGCCATATATTGAGATCCACCAAGGAGACTGGAAAAAAAAAATATCCCCAAAGGGTTAAAAGCCAAAATCCTTAATTTGAAAATTAAAACTGTGAGAAAAATACTGACAAAAGTAGTTAAGTGATTAAAAGTGACCAAGATTTTTAAAGGTATTCTGAAAAAGTGATTGGTTTAAAGAAACAAAATAGCAGCTATTCACATATCTTAAAGAGTGATCAAGTTTAGGCATATAATAACAATTACATAATCCATGGGGGAAGTCAGGTAAAGTTGTGAAAATGTGGAACACTTAATTTTCTTTTGGGGGAGGAAATTTGTCTTCACTGCATTACCGATGAAAATGGTCAAAATTCATACTTATTTCAACTGGAGTATGACCAGGCCTGCTCATTACTAGAAGGTAACAAAAATCTGTTCTTACAGATAAATGAATGTGCAAATAATCACATAATTAGCAAACAGGGCCTTACCAGAGTTTTCTGTAAATAGTTATCAAACAATACTTGAAATAATATACAATTTTTTTGCTCAATTGTACTATACCTGTCCATTAACACAATTGGCTTGTCCAGTTTCTCTACTGGAAGCTTATGATTCATCAGTAACCTTTTATGTAGCAGGGCTTCTTCCAATCTATATGGATTCAGCAACATTAACTTTTTTTCAGTAGCAAATATCCAGACATCAGGAAAACTCTGACGACGGATCAGGAAAAGCTTCTGTTCATCTGAATTATTTTTCTCATGTCTCTGAAGCTGACATCTACAGGAACTCAGAGAAAAAGGCACTGTCACAATTTTCGTAGGCTGTTCAGGTTTCCGCTTCTTTTCAGTTTGAGCATGAAATATCTTGTCAAGCTTCTGCTGGTCGGATGGCGAAATCTTCAGCTTGGGTTTCTGTTTTTCTGCCTCCTTTGTTGGTCGGTGCACTGTCTGCCCCGTAGCCTTCTTGACCTCTCTGTTGTACCGTTCCAGGTCTTTAGCAGCTTTTATTTCATAACTTAAAAGAAAACAAACCAGTAGCATAATCAGATAAAAAACCAAACCAAACCCCAACTCCTAACATTCTAAAACAAAAGGCAAGGTAACCACTCCAACAGACAAGAATGACTCCTATGGTTCATTCAAGTATCCAAATCACTATGCTTTCCACAACGATGCAGGTGGAAGGTGATCAGGGACTGTGCCCCTATTACATTATTCTGTAAAGATGATAAGTTGGAAATTTTCCTTTATCATGACAACCAGCAAAACCTGAATGACTGAAGGGGGCGGAGTAGAGCTCATGCAGAGTTACAGCAGGCTGCTTTTGACCTCAGTCCCAAAGACTATGTTTAACCCTAATTCACAAGCAGGTATCTAGTTTTGGAAGGAGTTTTGTCCCGGGCATATCCAGTCCAATTCACAGAGTCATTTAAGCCTCTAGAGCTCTACAGACTGCAAGGGGGGTCCACATGGTTAGGTAAGAGCTTGGAGCCTAAATAACTTTATATTAAATAAAGCCTGAGGCTTATACAGAAGTACTTTTTACTTCAAATGGCCTAAAATTAACCACAAATAAAAAGCATGAGAATACAGCATAGGTAAGATTATTACAAAATTCTCTAACTTACAGATTTTTTTAAGTAGTACTTAATAACGAGCTACTCCTAGATGCTGTCTAAATAGTTAAAACACTACTACATACTTAAGCTCTGCAACCTGAATCGATTCTTAATGAGTTTGCAAATGTCAGAAAGATAGCTAAACTTGTATAGATGCCAGGTTTATGCTTGCCTACTACATACGAATCTTACTTTTTTGAAGGAGAAAGGCGGGATTTGCTGAATTCCCTCTTTTTGCCATTATTTGATATTCTGAATTCTAGCAGGTAATTCAAGGCAGTCCGATTTTCAATTAAAAAAAAGTAGTACTATCACATGTAAGTATTGGAAAGAAGTATTTTAGCTCGTCATATTTATTTATTGCTACTTGCTGGAACAGTTTGATTCAATTATGTGTATGCATGCTGGAAAATTAAGGTCAACAAAAGGGTCAACATTTGCAATTAATTATGATGTGCTAGCATTCACATATGGTACCAATATTTAGTTAACTAAAAAAGTCAGCTTAAGTAGTTTCTTGCAATAAATCATGTCGTAGAAAATATGGAGTAAACGTTAAGATAGAAAACATCTGCTCCTTTTAAAATGAATGGATGAAATCACTTGACCAGAAATTTTTTTATCCCAAATACATTTATAGCTTTGACCAGATCAATAAATACTTTGTTCTGAATAGACTCAATTGTAATGCAGGAGAATATTTAACTATAAGAGAAATGAGCTTTCAGTGATACACTGATAATCCAAAAGCAAAGCACTTCCAAAGAAAGTCCAACTTGCCTGTCACTATAGGCTACCAGAAAAATTCTAGCCTTACAAGCTTTGATTGTGAGGGTTTTGCAAATTCATATGTATCACTATCAGTGAGTTCACAATCAAAGAAAACAACAGGTTTACAAACTACGAGGCAACATCTTTGCCTTTCCAAAAATCCTTCCACAAAGGCAGGTATAATCAACAAACGCTACAAGAAGAGTTTCTTCTCTGCTTTGTGAATTCAGCATCCTTTCCTCAAACTACAAAACCCAAAGCCAAGGAAATTTGCAAAAATGTAAGAAGGGAGGTGGAACACTAGAATGAAGTGTAATTTCAAAGGCAGCTTTGGTTTAACTAGAAAAGTGGGTATCACCACTTACCACTTTCCCTTGCTTCTTAAACCCAAATGAAATATTTAGCATATAACAAAAACCTTTTAATATAAGGTCTCTCAGACCTTGTAATACAAACAAGACTATCTGAATTTGACTATCTGGAGTAAACTCTGACTGGAGATCTCCACTTGTGTAGATTCATACGTGTTCAGAATAGAGAGGCATCCCATTCTGAACATAGTATCTCTCAGCATCAGCCTCTTCACATAATGAAACCAAATCAACTGGAACTATCACCATGAGTAAGTATTACATTCTACTTCTGTGTTTCCTTCCTTTGTGAAGAGGATAATAAAAACAGCTTTTAATTGCCCGTATAAGCATTTCACAGTCGTCTTCTGAAATGCATAGGTTTCAGGTACTAGCACTGTTTCCCAAGGGTGGAGAATATGGACCTACTGTCATGACTGAACAGATGCTGGGGGCAAGCAACAGATACCAATTATTAATACCATTATTCATGATTAATATCTAGCAGCAGATGAATGGCACTGGATACAATGGATGGCCAATGACCACATGGTACCACCAAAGTACCCCCATCCAAAGGAAAGAGAACACGTTAACTAAAAAATTAAAATACAGTAAAAAAGAATTTTTATGGAATTGCTAAGCAAGCGTATTTGCCCCAGTGTAAAAGAGTTGCAAATAATGCATATACACACATACAAGCCATGAGATGCATGGAAAGTTCATCAGACAATAAAAAGCTATCACACATGAGCTAGTTATGACGAGCCACTAATTACTGTCTATGTGCACACTCTTACCTGTCAACAGACAGCAGCAAAGGCCATGCTACCTGAAATGATGTTTCTCCCACAGTACAAATATACTCATGAAGAATTACTGTAGAGCACTGATGAGGTAATTTGTTAGCCCCAAGATAACGTGTGTGTGGCTCTGAACCTTTCCTATGCCTTCAGGATAACTTCTGCTGCCATTCTCAGGGAACTTGGAGGGATTTCTCCCACTACTACCTAAGCCTGATACAGAGAAATATTAAGACCAGAAACACACGCAAGCTGTATTAAGTAAGAGCAGCGTGAGCGCAAGAAATTAAATCCTGGCTTTGTAAGGCAGGGGGATATATGATGCTGCCAACATGGACACGCATGGAAGCTTTCCTTTTCTATTATAACCTAAAGACCATAACATTTTACATTCCGGTTGAGTAATAAATGCTGACTTGTTTTGAAAAGGCTATCCTATGTCACTGTAAGACATCTGTTGGTTGTACTAGTCCCAAAAAGGATTTAGACTCATTTCGACCTGCTGGAGAGGCAACACAGAGGAAAAAAGAGATGCTGAAGCCAAGCACACCCATTGTAGCATAAATGCATGACTATCACAGAAGGAAGGAGGACTAGAGCCCAGGAAAAGTGGTGTCTTGCCAGAAAGGTTGCATGAAGTTGGAGGTATAGCGTGCTCGGTAGAACTGAGGCAGTTTGGCTGCCCTGTTGTATATACATTTGTTGTTACCTCTAGGTGGCCCAATTTATCCAGAGTATCTGGTAGGCAAGACTTAACGTTCTCTGCCAGACATACAACAGTTCTTCTGGATTGTTGCCTTGGAGGATATGACTGCATATCTCTTCCTATTTGTTATTTTCTGAGGCAAATTAAGAAGATTAAACGCAGAAAAGAAGTACATCAAAGCTGAAACGTATGGATACAACTAGTGGTAAATTCTTCGTTCACTTCAACATCCACTGGACCATACTTCATTCATTCTTACATATAAGGAAAACTTCATTACCAGAGAGGTTTCCTTCCTGAACCAATACAAAGCTAATCTGTAGGCACGCTCTTAAACATAACAGTTGTACCAGGAAAGCAACCATGAAATCTCAAAAGCTAAAGCAGAGCAAATTAAAATTTTCTGAAACAGCTGGCAGAACCTTTTGTTTCATTTCATTAAAAGCATGAATATAATTGGAGTAGATTTCTACTATTACATTAATATTTCTGCTAATGCAGAGATGGACAAACCACCTTCTCACACGTATGATTTTGTGTTCATGGCATGTTGCTTACTTAGTGAACTTTAAGTTTGTTGAGAAGTTAGACAAAAAGTTAGAGAAGTTAAAGGTTTCATTTAACTCTGAGACAGCTGGTATTCAGAACAATGCAGATGTTTTCAAACAAAGTCAAGAAGTCAAGGAAAAAACAGTAATTCAACAGGTACAGCTTCTCTTTCTTACCATTTTCTTAATCGAATCTCTCATTAGAGTTAAAATTACACTGTTTTGGCTAGTGTAATTTCCTTTTCAGTGCTCTTTCTTAATGCCCTCTCCTTGCTTCCACAACACGAAGAAAACACATTTTCACACCACTTGCAATGAGTTTGTTCTTCAGAACCAAAATTTCATTTCCCAAACTTTCTGCTACAAATCACAATACGCATTCAAATCATTACACATAAAACAACTGAAGAACTACTTCTATTTTCCTTGTTTGTGTGATGCCCTACAGTGTTTCAGATTTTATAAAATTACAAACAAAACGTGGAAGGTTTGGTGTTTTGGTATTTTTATAAACTGTCTTAGAATGTCTCACAATCTGTTATTCTAATTTATCTTTTACCATAATATAAGTTCCACCTAAAGGACAACATATACCTAGTATTTTAACTAATCCTCCCCTGCCCCAGATTTGGCTAAAGTATTTCCCTTACTTGCAGATAGATTTCAAAAACTCAGTGACAATTTGTTTTAGAAGAATATGGAATTTAGCTGTTCAGATTGTAATCTAAAAAAAGATTTGGTATTGATTGAAACAGGTTAAAATTCAAACTGTACTATATTCTCTGAACCAGCACTGGAATAGCTGTTTAAGGGAAAAAGAAATTCCTAGCATGATTTCATTGGGTTTTATAAACACAATTCTGAGGTAGCCAGGGTTGGAATACATACGAAATCTAGAGGAAAGGAGTTTACCAAATGTTCAAGTACTAAAGATCCTGAAAAGAATTCTCACTTAGTAGCAATAAAAAAGAACTGTTGGTTGGAAAAAGCTCTGTAGGAACTATACGGTGTCTCGTCCGTGACCATGCTGGTTTTCATTCACAGTGTATCAGGAGTGACAATATACAGGCAGCCCTTAGAAAACAGAAGCTTGTATAATTAAAACAGTACATTTTCTTGCCTGTTAGCTCTAAATAACAACTCAGCGAAACTGTCCCTACCTAACTGCTGCATGGCACAGTGGCAAAATGAGTAACTGAGGTCAGCAGTGCAAGTATGCACACAGCAAAGGACGACAACTCACAATATCAATGCTGATCTTGAAAAGCCAAAAATAATTTTCGTTCTATTTTTACATAAATAACTGGGAAGTTATAATTCTTTTCATTCACTAAAGGTTGACTTACTAGTAACTACCAGATTTAGAAGCAAGACAGTCTGAAAACTTACTTCTTTTTTTCCTCTTCATTCAAATTCTTCCACTGCTCTTCAATTTTCAGAAGGATGTCCTCCATGCTGGTCTTTGGATTATCAGTTATCAATTTTGGACGACATTCTTGAGTGAAAAATCCAATTGCAGACTTTGGTTTCCTTATTATTCTACTACTAATTAAGTCATAAGCTGTCACATGTCCAAATTTATCATTTATCACATTTCTTTTCTTTATGCTTTGATTTGAGATTTGTGGATCATTGCTTTGTTCACCACTATGTTCATTTTGCTTATTACTTGTTCCTCCAACTTCAGGAATCAAAATCTTAACAGGTTCCAGGTTGTCTCCTAGATGGTTTTTAAATCCACTTCCCATACTCCAATTATCAGCAGAGATTTCAGGTAAGTCTTTAGGGACTAAAGCTTCCTCATTTTTTTCTGTTTCGTCAATATTATCAGAACTCAAAATATGCTCATCGGCTTTTTTCGACTGGGGGTCCACGGGAACACTGTTGCTTTGAATATCGGTCATATTCTGTCCATTCTGTTCCTCCTCACACAATAAACTTAAGGAATTGTCTGGGAAGGCATCACTCTTAGAAACCTCTTTTTTGTCCCGGCAACTATGTACATTATCACCACAAAACGTCTGATGATTTAAGCAGATCTCTGTGTTTTTTCCTGCTTGACAGTTTTGCACATCACTGCTGAATGAAAGGAATGAAGTATGAGCGTGTACATCATCGTTTCCAGATGGTCCCGTTTCATTAACAACCACATCTGTTTGTTCTGTTCTATAAACAAACATGTCTTCTGAGGTAACATCTGTTTTATTACTTTCACCAGGGACTGTAGCAGGTAGTGGCCCATACAGTGATTTCAACACGTTTTCAACAGCAAGTAAGACAGATTCCTAGGAAAAGAAAAAGAAAAAAAAAAACACCAAAAAACAAACAAAACACCAAAACCAGAAAAGCCACACACAAAAGCACACCTCAAAATGTAACTGACATATTGAGAATATAGAGCAATAAGCAAAGTGATCTTATACAGAATAATTTTCAGACAAATTTAGACAGATTACTGCATTTCAGTTGTTCAGACATGCTCAAAGAGACTCTAAACTGGACGCCTTTAGTCTCAAATATTGTGTGATAGGTATTCTGTTTCACTGGTTTACTCTGATATCACAAAACCAACTAATTGCTTTCTTTATAACAGGGTACTGACTGCTTAAACCAGTATCAGGTAAAGCTATTCCCACCTAATATGGAGTTAGAAGCATACAGTCAAGACAGATGCACCAATAACATCCCATTTCATGTAAATGTGTTTGTGGAGGTGTTTTTATGGTGCATGCTTCCAAGACAGCTTTGCACCAAATGACAGAAATCAAAATGAATAAGAGGATTAATGTACTTGTGTGACTACCTACACTCACTTTGAATAACCACCTTACCTATGTAGCCTTCTTAATTTCTGTGGCACTATTTTTCATATGAAATGCTAATAAGTGAAAGTGAGTTTATGGAAATTTATCACTGCACACCCTCTAAAACACAGGTATATATGGTCTAAATTTCAGGTCTTGATAGTATGAACAGGATACCCTACAACTTAAGTGATATCAACGATAATCTATACACATAATGGCAAAATATTGCTTTGAATGGAATTCAGCCCCCCCCCCCCTTATGTACATGGTGTTTAAAAAGTGATTACTTAGTGTATTTATGAAGTTAAGAATGAGATTTATATAGGGTCACACATCATAATTCTATTTAGCTTCTCTCACTATAATGCCATCTGAAAACAGTGATACACACATATCTGACAGCATAAAAATAATCTTTGAAATCAACTAGTAAATGAATTTTGAATAATCCTCCACTTAGCCTACTTAAGACTTTTCAAACAAAACAGTCCTGTGATAAAGGCAAGCTATCATGTAACTAAAAAAGAAATAAAAAAATAAAAAATCAGTGGCACTGTTTACCTTCAACCATTTCAGTAGTCCCAGAAGCCCTTATTATGCTTACATAAGTAAAAGGTTGACAACTCAAAACCAGATTAAAACCCTAGTTACCTTATAATGCAGTAAAACTTGAGTTTTGTCAGGTGTTAAATTCACATCCACAGCAGAGGCAGGTACAGTAATATTCAAAAAGAAAACTGGATATAAACGAGTACAGTCCTTGTGCGTCACCAGACTGTAGTACTGTCGAATTAACTACAGATTGATTTAATAAAGAGATGTCAGTAAAGGCAATAAAATAGACACAAAGGCAAAGAAACAAAAATTGACATTATAAAAGTGTAACTGGTTTGTTGGTTTGGGTTTTTTTTTTTTTTTGAAGGAATGCTAAAAAGGTCCTTGTGGGTATACATGTATGCCAGAATAATCACCAAAAAAAGGGCATGTACTGGTGGTCTCCATGTCTTCACAGATAAATTAAAAAAAACAACAACAAAACAACCAAAAAAGGAACCAATCCCAAGATGCTAATGGTAGCTACTTTGATGTTCTGAAAGAATGTATCAATCACACTTGGAAGAAAAGGTACAATATGACCAAGTTGGACTGCAACTCCCACAATTACTTCCTCAATCAACACAAATACTACTATTTGTTTGTTATTTAAAGAAAATCTTGTAGCATGCAAATACACTGCTGTCACTTTCAGCCAAACTAAAGTCTGTTTGAGAAAGTAGCTCTTGCACCACCGACCTACACCCTTCCCAGAACAGGATTAATTTGTTCCTTGTATTAACCCAACTATAAATTTACATCTTTTCTCAAACTCTGCTCTCCCTTACTATTTTCTCTATAATGCTCCCAAAAACTCCTCTAAAAGATGACAGAATTATTCAGTTGTTTCAGAATTTTGGTCTCATTAACCAGAAGAATCAAATAAAGATCCTTGCATTTCCCTCTAGTACCAGGGATCCTTCAACAGACACACCTACTGGAGAAAATAACACATTAACGAGACAAAAAAAAACCCTGAAAGCATAAAAAAATAAAGAGTCACTGCGGATTAAATTTTAATTTAATTAATTTTTAATTCATAAATAATGTTTAAATAACTTCAAGCTTATTTAAATATTTTCAGGTTATTCTAACCTTAATATTCCCATAGTCTGTCCTCAGCGGGCACTGAACTGTAGCAATAAGAGGTCTACCAGCACTTCTTCCCCATACGTTGTGTGGAAACAAAAGTCATCTATAGCTTGTTTTGCATACCCACCAAAATGTATTCTTATAGATGTATTGTTAATCTCACCTGGCCAAAAAAAACCCTAACAAAAAACTGGCAGGAAAAAAAAAAAAAAAAAAAAAGGCAGTGGAAGACTATTGCTTGCACTACTTCAAGAACAGCCCTGAATGAAGGACAAAGTATTTTTACTTTACGTGATAGTACTGTGAATCCCACCTTGAATCTAGGCCTCCGTGCTCTGGTTAAAAAGCTGTCTCTGACATGGAATTCAAGTTGAGCTTTGAAGTCCCGGAAGAACCCGGCACATCTAATACTACGTGGAGATGGATTAGCTTCATTTGTCACTTAACGTACCAACACAAGTTCAGGGTTTACATCTACAAAGCTCTGCTTGCCAACTGAAAACTACTTCATTGTTTCCACTTTAAAACCTACACGTATGCTCTGGCATGAATGTGATTTTCTTTTCTGGGGAGGGCAAGGACTAGGAGAGCAAGGCTGCTCCAAGGGAGGCGCTGCAAGGTTCAGTAGTGTGAGAAACCCAAGAGTATCAAATTCTGCCTACACAATGCCTAGCTGTAGCCAATGCTGCTGCACTATCACTTTCATTTTTATCCAATGCATACACAAATTTAAAGGGAAAGTACAACTATTTGCTTGATAAGCCCACATCAAGAAGCGGACAAAAATCAAACCTTCATTTTCTGAAGAATTCTCTTACAAGAAACCACATAAAGTTTCCTCACGGAAAACTGCACAGGTGTATTTCTGCAAGCTAATACAAAGAAAGAATCCACTATTCTATGGGAGAGACCAGAGTATCTGAAATGACATTTTTTTTAAACAACCATAAACATAACCTCCAGCTCTGTGGTTGTAAATGACTGCAGCAAATGCAATAGAACTGAGGCACCAGGAGCATCAGACTTGTGGAGGGCGTTTCTGTTGTAAATGCTCGTATCTTCACCTGTAATACTCCAGTTATTTTATGTGGGGAAGAGGCTGTAGGTTGCATAGGTGTATCTATCCTCAAATAAGTCATGTTTCTATTTCTTGCATAAAAAGCTAGACGATGTTACCTTCAGTATTTCCTTCTGATGAACTGGACGATTATTTATAAAAACGAAACTCCTTTCTGAACTTGAAAGACTTGTCAAAGAAGCGTCTGACTCAGCTTTTGGGAGAAATCCAGAAAGATTTATCTGCAATGATAAAAGAAATACAGTACAAAAGTCTTTAAAAGAGAACCCTAAAAAGTTTTTTTTAAGAGGTGAGATATTGAAACAAAATTGTACAAGAGTCCAAGTCATTCAAATGCAGCACACACTGCTTCTTGAAAGTTATGATTTTAAAAAATAAAAGTACTAAAAATAAAAAAAAAAAGAAAAAAAAAAGAGATTGAGAAGGATGGGTTTGTATCTATTTTCCTCAATCAATTTATTGAGAAATTTCCCTTTTGGACTGCCAGTTGCACCTGGTTGTTGTCTGCAGCTGAGGGCTACAGAGAACACCACCAGCCAGCTTTAGGTTTGCTGACTGTATGGTTGCCAACTTAACCCCTACAAGCCAAAGGCATGCACTGCTGCCCAACCTGGTGAAGGCAGCAGTGAATTTCCCCTACGTGAACAGCCCGAATCACACAATCCCTCCTTTCTACATGCAGGGCACCTTAAATAGCCTGTCATGGGGCATTTATTCAGGGCACTAAATTTACCTACGCCACCTGTATCCAAATCATCTGACTCTCAAGAGCGCTGAGCACCCACGATTCACAGAACCTGTGGGCACACACCACTGCCAAGGAGCCTTAGATTTGAGTACCTAACATTAACTCCAAGTTTTAAGATTTTTCTGTTGTCTGAGTTTTTAGCTTTTTTTTTTTTAGGTCAAAAGGAGGCCGATGACTTGTGCTGCCCGTCCCGTCACCTCCCCCCCTCTTCCCCAACACGCAACTTTGACACTGTTGGATTGGTTTCAATTCAATCTGGTGAAGAAGCATAAATCCCAATGATATTATATTTCCACAATTTCTGTCATAACTGACAGCTGTTTGGAGAGGAGAGCCTAAAGATAATGACCTTACTGAGGAAAAGACAATTGTAACTTTTCAAAAGACAGGATCTATCAGCATGTAAGCACTGACCAGCCCCCATACTGCCTCACGCATCACCCCACTGCCACTTGCCCAAACTAACAGGTGAAGGAACACCAGGGCATCATCAGGATGGAGGTTTTGGAGATATGGAAAAGTCTGGAGAATGTTCGGGTAGCAGGGTGGATCACAGAACACAGAAATCAGACCTCATTAGCTTTGCTTTTGGCAGAACCACTTGTATTTACTAAAATCCAAATTATCATGCATTTGAAACGGAATTTAAAATCCCTGGGATTTGGCCTATCCTTCCCATTCATCTACGTCACACCAGCTATCTGCTCATGTGCTCCCTTATTCCCTCTTGACCTTGTAATAAGCATTCTGTGCTAAAGCTGGAGTGTTCTGGTCAGCAACGTCGCACATAACCAAACACCACTGGTCAAGTTAAAGAGGTGTCAAATATCTGTTGGATGATTATCAGAAAACAACATGCAGCACTTCTAGATTTTACTTTGCAGCTTTAGCACATCCTCCCTGAATGTTCCTCCTCTAAGCTTCAAACTCCTTTTCTAATTCCCAAATATTTGTACAAGTCTTTCACTTCAAACAATATTTTTATATACAGACAGCATTAAAGCAAAACTGAAAGTCTCTAAATAACTCATTTAAGGAGTTGCCAGATTTAGAAATGGCTGACTGCTGTTACTATTTAAAGCCATGCAGAATATCAGTATGCTCATTAAAAGTTAGCACCAATTTCTAAAACTAGTCTTAATTATTAGAATTTTCATGTACAAAAGTATACGAAGTTTAATGACAAAGCTACAGAGACTGGAAAATGTTAAAGATGTTTTGTTTCTAAACTAGATCCACTGTTTTCAAAGTTAATACTTTAATTAAAAAAACCCTTATAGACCTATTAAAACATATCTGTGTTGAGTGGACAGTAGAACGTATTTCTTAAGTACTTATCTTTTTCCCAGGGCATGTGTATCCATGCCACTTAACCACAAAAAGAAGAGACTAGGAAAATTTCCTGTGTGAAAGTTTTTGGTCTTTTACAAGACTGGGGATGTGAAAAGCAGAGATGCTGTTTTGTACATCTAAACAGTTGTGTCAATTCTTTATTTTCTCAGTTGAGTTTGCATGCTTTGGAGACAGCTTGAAATTTGTTCTCATTTCATTCAGACCTCATAATAGAGATGTTTTGAAGAAAAGTCTTTAAAACCCCTGGATCACTTGTTACAGAAGCTTCACCTCTGCAGTTAGTAAAGTACAGCTTACAGAAAGTTGTTTATAGCAACATTAATTTTGTCTTCAGAATAGACTTTGCAGCAAAGGAGTATGAAGCCACACATGTACGAAAGGAAAGGAATTAAAGAGCTGCCCTCTGGTCTGTGTACTGAATGAGGCAGGCACCTAATGGGAAGGAAAAAAGAAGCATATGCTTTGTCAATAAATACCTATCCCAATACCTGCACGCAAGGGAGAAAGAAAGGGATACACAGGCAACCTTAATTCTGTCATTTCATAGTGTTTGTGTGCTTAATTTATCAATGTCCATGGTTTCTGAACGTAGATTTGTGTGTGAGCAATATGCATGGATCACTTATACACCTATAAATGATGCACGTGGTATTTTACACACTATTTAGAGACAGAGAGAGACAGGGAATGTTCCCCAACTTCTATTCAAGGAATATGGATGCCTCATGATATAGCAGAGAGGTAATGTGAGACCCTGAGTGCCTCCTTCAAGCTAGTCCCTTCTAAATACCCCCATGTCTTCCCTTCGGAGCCTGCTGCACTTGCGCTGCCGGGCACATCCAGGCTCATTCAGGTAGGAACAACTCTGGATGTTCTGTTAAGACATAAGAAACTAAAAGTTTGTAAACTACAAGAAACAACTTTGCTTCTTCCCCCTCATTCCCCTGCATATGTGTACTATAAGCATTCTGACAAAGTCAAGATTTAAGTCTGAATAATGCTGCTAAACTCTAATACATGTATATATTCAGACTTTTAATAAAGGCTGAAAAATGCTACTAAATACAACTTACCATGACGAATGCAGCATGGTTAGTTGTGTTTAATAGCCACTGTGACTTTACAGATGGCAATTCACGTCATCTATGTGACTGGTCAAGATTTATTACTACAAGATACAGGAAAATGCAACTTTGAAGGATCAGCATAAGCAAGACTCCCTTTTATAAGAACGTCTCCAACAAAAATGAAGGCAGAGTAAAAAGTTTTTTGAAAATATTTGACAATTTCAACAGGTCCGAAGAAAGCCAAATGGACTAAGTTTTTTTGAATACTAACTAGTATTTCCTTGAAATATATGTTTAGTGGAAATTTTGCATAACTTGCCTTCTAAGCATGTGTTCCTTTTTCTGCTCAGGTGCCCCTCGCTGAAATTGAGGGGATGTTCTTTACAGTATAAGGCTAAGAGGCCACAAGGATGAGAATGATATAAATGCTTAGATATTAATCAGAGCACAACCTGCCTGTGGGCCAGGAATCCCAACTTAGACAGCTCTGAGCAATCAGCAATTCTGCATTTGTCATCACAACTGTTTTTACTGCCATTTGATCAGTGCCACATGAGTCCTGACTAGATGATTCTTGGAGTGGATTTTCAATCACCAAACCAATTAATTTTACAGAGAGGACAGTAATAGAATCAAATGCATTAATCAGATGTCAACCTGAAGATAATATTCTCTTTTTCAAAGTCTCCTTTTTGAATATCGATTTAGCTCTCTTGATTGACAGGCTTTAAGTGGATTTGGGAGAAGGAAGTTAAAACTCACCTCAGGATCTTCACAGCAGTGTTGAAAAGGTACCATACTGCCCATAACGGCTGTTCCCAGAACTGACATACAGGCCATTTTGTGATCCGACACCCTGGTCTTCTGCCAAATAACTGCCTGAAACAAATGGCACAGAGTCAAATTTTTGACATTATATTTATATTTGTTGAACTCAAGTCATGTCTATGAACATGCATATGCAACTGCACACATACTGTATATGTAACATTCTGTACTTTGACCCCCTTACATTCACAACTTTCAGTGTTAACACTCACGATATGGTACTTTTTGGCGTGTCTTCTCATATTGTATTACTTATTTAGACTCATAGCAATCAGAAAATTAAGCAAAGCTTTTATTTATGGATGTTACATAGCTAATAAGGACTTCTGCACCTGAAATAATTGTTAAAAACAAATCAATGAAAATACTACTTCTCCTCTTACATATATAGCGGTAGGCTTTGTGTTTTTTATGGAGCATATAAAGTGAGGGTTTACGACATGTTTCTGGCACAGTGGTCAATGTGTGAAGGTGGGCACTGCAATGCTTATGGTGCTTATACTCAAGAGACTGGCCGTTTTGGTAGAAATCAGGCTATTAGATGTCCATTCATAGCTCTCATCTGGATACTCCAGGTCTATGACAAGCCTGCTATTTAGAAAGGAAAGCAGCTTCTAAGAAAGTATTTATAAGGAAAGCAGTTGTTTGTCTAAGGAAAACTTTGTAATAGTTAGAAGGATAAAATGATATCTGCTCTATTAGCTACATATCTTGCAATACTATTGTCAAGATTTAATAAATACAGTAAGGTGGTATGAAATGCAACTTGCATCAGAAGATACCTGCCAAGTACACTTAGATATACAGAAAGCATTAGCTACTTGGCAAGGTGAAATTTTGTCACTCACTAATGAGAAGCCCTATACTAAACAGCCACAAATTTAACTTTGAACCTGCTGTCTTTTATTGCTGTGTATCAACAACAAAAAAAATTTTTCTTAGTTGGCTTTCTGCTCCTAGGCAACCAAGACCTGCTAGATTCAGATCCGCTTTATATCTATTTCTATCACTGTTAGCTGACTGAGTGTATTTCAACGTGCAACACTCAAACACAGAAGAAAAAAGGTGCAGCAAGTTGCACTTTAAATCTTACGTTACGGTGCTGTTTAGAATTGATATTTTAAATAGGTGCTAGGTGTCCAATGAATTAAAAAGGAGTTCACAGTATTCTGGTACAGGATGTTATGTGAAAGCATGGTAAGTGAGCAAAGAACACACATGCACCCATCTCAAGAAATGCAATACATAGCCTTAAAATTCCACCTGTCCAGTGGGATATTTGCTGGCCTTGAGGGGTAAATTCCATGGAAGAACACGGTGCTCCTGTAAAATGATATTCCCTTCCTAGAGGACAGGTGGAATTGTAAAGCTTTGAGACTGTTGAGCCTAGAACTATTCCCCAAATCTTTAATTTTGCATTTCCATGTACACTCTGCAGCATTTGTGAAGTGGGATTTTCAGTCCTGCCTGAATCTAACTCACCTCCTGCACATCAGCCCGACAGCCCTTTGCACATGCGGGATTACAGCGCAGTCACTCTACAGTGAGCACAAACCCCTTAAAACATTAAGGACAACTGACATCACGGAGAGCAGGGAATACAAAAGGGGGAGAAGGAGAAATGAGCAAGCAGAGCCATGGGCCGGGTGTCCACAGCTCTGGCAGGGAGAGTTCCCACCATGCTTCGGCAGCAGCGAAGGACAGCCCGGGGCTGCCTCTCTCCTCTACACCTGCTGTAAATCTCCTCAAAGACATTTTGGAGTGATGAAAGAATTTGTCCTCTTCTTTAGAGCTCCTCTTATAAAACATATCCTGTACTGCTTCTATTTTAAAATTGATTACTTAAAATGGAAACACAAAGTGCCAAGCAATTTTTTCTGTAGTGGATATATTTTAAATAAATGCATGTGACCAAACCGAGAAAGACACTTGTTACATGACTAATATAAACGTCATGCTGTTTATTTTAGGTTATACTAGTGTGATGCCACAGGTACAGATATAAATCTTAGCTGCTGATTAATGCAAGGTTATTACACTGCTTGACCTACTGAATGGCTGATACTCAGAACTGTGAAAAGATTGCTTCGGTAAGGTGGTTTTAAGAAAGCTGTGGAACACAAGAACTCCTTAAATGCAAACTTGCTAAAAGCAGATACTGTTAATAAGTTCATGGGGTATTTTTTTAACTAGTCATATATTTATTGGATATTAATACCCAGAACTACAGATAAAGTTTTAGAAACTAGTTACCACTGTAGGTAAAAATACCCTCTATAATTAAAAAAGCCTATATACTAAAGAGACCAGGCAACTCCTAAATTTCTATACTATATAAACACAGAATAGACTGTGTGCTCATTTTTAGCCCTGACTGCACATTATAAAGCAACAACATAGGAATAGCTGGTCATTTAAAGAAAATTATTTTTCTAGACTCTCCAGGTATATCAAGAGGCATTAAAAAATCCAGTAAGAAACAATGCCTGTTCCATTTCATTTATTTTAGAAAGTGCCTGTTTCCATGAGGTTCCTGCCATACCCTGTTTTTTTAACCTTGATTATACCCTTTACTTTAGCTAAAAATACACACCCACACACATCCCCCATATTTTTTTTCTAGGTCATATAAAGCGGGTGTCCAGGATGAGCCAAGGAAGAATCTGACTCTAGTCAGTATGATGACACTGCAGAAACAGCCTACTCAAAGATATATAATTACATATGGCCCATCTTAGGTTTTGCTAGAGCTAGTCAAATATATCCCACCTCCCTCCTTGTTTCATTGAAGGGGATTACAGGATCTAGATCTTACAAAATGTCATAACGCATATAAAATCTGTTGCACATATACAGAAGTACGTGTGCATGTATGTGTCTCTGTATGTATTTCTCCACCCCCACCCAGCCCTAGGACATACGCACATGCATAGTTTTGTGGAGGATGACAACATACATGCACACATGGAGCAGGCATCTCTGTTATTTCAGGATGCGTTATTTCAGGATGCACAAACGTAGCCCAGAAGGATTCCTTGAAAAATGTGAAAAGAGTGGAGGAAAGAGTATACAACCTCTTCCCACTGGGTTCCCTTGTATATGGCACTAAGGAGAATAAGATCTGCTCGCTATTTGTCTCCTCTAAGACACCAAGGAAGGACAAGGAAAAAATGCACCCACTTCTTGTCCCTAACTATCCTTTGTATTTTAGAACTTCTACCAGCAGCCACAATGATTTGCAATCACAGACAAAAGAAAAATGTTAATTAGAGCTGGGGACTGGATGCTGTTGCTGACTATGGCTACTTCAGTGCAACTATGATGCTACAAGTTAAACAGATTCATCCTGTTTATCTTATCACGACATAATGGCAGTAACTTAATGAAGTGGACTTTTACGACCCAGAAACCATCTATTTTCTTTATTTGTCTTGCGATAATCGTTGTGTTATTTATCCTGCAATAAAGTTTGAGGGTGTAAAAGTCTAGTAGAGCAAACGCTGTACACGAACTGTAGGTTGGTAATGTAACATGAGTTAGCTTTGTAAAAGAGAATTGTATTTCAGTCTCTCTAATTTTGTTTTACAATGCTTCAAAAATCCTGTGACCCTGGAATCCGAGATCTCACTGCAGATAGTTAACTCTTTGGGCCAGTATGTTCCTTAGCTTTCCTGACTTCAAAACAAATAGTTTATTAGGCTCCAACATAACTGAAAACATCGCTACCTACTTGTTAAGAGAGTATAAAAACAGGAACAAAGTCAGGCAGCAATATCCAAAAGTTTGAATTTAGCCTAAAGGAAACAAAAAAGACATCACCTTGTACCATGTGTATGATCTCTTTCGCTTACGATGCACAGACACCTAGCTGCAAGGGCTAGCACATTCTCTGCAGTGGAAGAAAGCCTGTCAGCTAAGATCAAGAACAGCCTTAACCATTTTCTGTAAAATCCCAGCCTTGAAAAGTGTCGATGTTGTTTATCAGCTCCATGCCAGAACTGCTGTCTCGTTTTAAAACCAATGGTAAGTTACCTTACTAAAAGAGAGCTCTTGCATAATCTTCCCTTGAAAACAGAAGTCATAGTAGTTTTTCAATTTAGCTTAAAGAAAAATAACGCAACTCTCTACATAATCATAATTATTCTCCCCAGCTATTTTATACTTGCCCCTGAGGAATCAGTTATCTCATCCATTTCATAAAACATGGCGGGTCAACTACCAGTGGAGGTATGCAATAGAGAAACTTAAGGCACCATTTTTCCCCTCATCAGATGCAGCCGACATTGCCCGTGGGATAGACAGGTATCGGACATTACACCTATCAAGGGGATTTGTTGAAAGACAGTAATGTTCCACAGCACTGTTCATCCTACAAATTCCGACATATTTCCTGCTGAGACTTCCCTTCTGTGATACGAGAGCACCCTCTTAATGAAAAGGTTTTCTTCAGCATCACACAGTGGAGAAATGCTTGGATTTGGGAGCTGGAAAGTAAGTTAGGAGGGGAGCTAACAGATACTACAAAGAGCCAAGGACCTTCATGTGGCAACGCATGTTTTCAGAGCCTTTCAAGAATTACAAAGACTATCAAGAGTTGTAAGTTTTTTGGCTGCTTTAACCACACACGTTCAGCTGTGGGTGTTTAGAGAAACTCCACTTCCATAGCAAAAGGAAAAAAAATAATAAAACCTCTCACACAGTTAAACTACTGTCAAAAAACACAGTTTCTAAGCCTAAACTGTCATTCAGATGTACATCATCACAGTGAATTCCATTTAAATAAAGGGAGGTTTAAAAGCCTTTTGCAAAAAGAGTGGTTAACAAAAATAACATACCTAACTGTGATGAAGTACATTGGTAAGGAAGAGGGAAAACTCCCATGCGGCTTTAGAAACATCCTTTTTCTGCTAACCTTTTTTAAGTGTACAAAGTAAGCGTGAAAGCCTAGCAAGAGCTAAAGGCACATCTCAGATGCTGCAACACACACTGCATATGTGAAACAGTAATTGTTTTGAGATTTCAGATATATACTGTGCTGTCATTTGAAAAAAGTGATGGATGAGAAACTGGAAACCTCAAGGAATTAGTAATAGGATATAAAGCATTTCACCTCTAGGTCACCAGTTCAAATTCAACCAGGTTGGTAGTGACCAAAAGTAGTTACCATCTGGCAGCTGTTCTCTGGCTGATGTAAATTGAGTTGAGGGTCTCAACGCATTTCCTAGTGGACAGGTGTCCTCAGCACAAAACCCACCATAATTAACTCTCTGTTTGGCTTTCTCAGCAAAGCCACTGAACAACGAATGGAAGTAAAGGCTGAGCTATATTCCAGGTCAGCATGAAAGCATGCTGGGTGCAGCGCACTGCAGATTCTTAATCATATTTCCTCTTTATATTTTAAGACACACAGATTAGGGAGGGACATAATATATCATCATTACATTAAAGGGAGTAGCCTTTTCAACTCAAGAAAGTGCTTACACGCTGCAGTTTCTGCTCAACGCAGATTTCTTTTCAACATGCTGCTACAGTAGAGTTTGGAAGCACAACGGATGAATGCAAAGCACAATCCCATTATTAAAAATGGTAAATCTACCCCAACACACTTACTTTGTCTCAAAGCCCCCACGCTTATTACAGAGGACTCAGAAACAGAAAACAAACTGGTTTTGGACTATTGGATACAGACTGTAGGTTGAGATTATCCAACTTTGGAAATGAGACTTATTGTAAAGAAAAAAAAAAAAAAAAAAAAAAAAAGAAGATGGCATCCCTTAGGTCAACACCAACCGCAACGGGCATCTGGGGAAGAATACTATCCACAGTTATAATAGCTTTAAAATGGTCCTCTTGCATCCAGAAGTTCTGACCTGTGTCTCTCTCAAGAAACAAACAGGACATAGTTCTACGCAGAACTGTGTGTGCCCAAGGCTTCAAAATATTATACATGAAAAAAACTCCGGGAAAAAAAAATAATTCCCTTACACAGATTTTTCCTTAACAGGAACTGGGAAATTTATTGAGTCTACTTATGGCCCACCTGTGCTTTGCACAAGACACGGACCAGTTGTTTATGGTGTGACCTGCTGATAGGCACCATCTAAACCACCTGTTGCCATAATTTGTTCAGCCCTATTATATCTGAAATTGTTAAAACAGGTATAGTTATTGGGTGTCCTCTCTCATTTCGGCGTTTGTGGAATAAAGGCAACTAGAATAGGATTAAAGTATTCCATATCATCATCCTTTCAACACACAAAGGCATTACTTGAACATCAGTGGCTTGTAAGACTGAGTCGGGGGCTACCAGTGTTAAACAGTGAAGAGTGTAAACCGTTGTTGAAGGGAAGAGCTCTCACCTCGGGTAAAATACAGCCAGAGCTCATAGGTGGCTAGAAGATGGCATTTCAGGCTGAAGAGTATGACGTGGTTTAAGCAGTAGCTGACTCTGGAATGTTCTTAGCATGCCTTCAGATAATGTTAACTTTAAATAAACTTGCTGAATACTCATGTAAATTATTTCCATTTGGCTGTCTCATTATTCAATATGCTTTCAAGGAACACGGTGATGAAAGAAGAAAAATACCTCTTTCTAACATAACCATACTGGCAAGAGGATCAACATTATCAGTATTCAAAGAATGTCTTGGCAGGATAAACCTTCATAAAAAGAAGGAGCACTAGCTAATCCAAGTCGTCAAAATAGCCATAGTACTTCAAGGGTTGATCTGTAAAGTGATTCATTATTTATTGCTAATGCAAACAAAACATTCTGACCAGAAAGAGCAATTGAGTGTTTCCTATCTTGGAAAGCCACTGACTGAGAGTACACGATAAATGAACCCTAGGATGACTGATAAAAGGATATCTATTTTCTTATTAAAAAACAACCCAAAGGCAGGAAAAGCATTGTGGTTCTTCACAGAAAAGAAATCAGACACCTAATGGTAATATTTTCATCTGAACTAACACAGATATGAGAAGTGGCACAGCAGCAAGAAAAATTTCTGGAAATTTCATTCAGAAGCACAAGACATACACCATTAAAAAAAAATGGTGGAAATAAAATATGCAATGTATTGTGCATCCTAAAAACATATACACACTCAACAGCTCAATAAGATGCCTGACGTTCCAAAATAAGTTTCTGCTAGAACCAATTAGGCACCCATTCTCAGATGCTTAACCTCAGACACTTCTATCAAAGTTGCAGCCTCATTATAGTCTTCCTCGATAGAGCCAGGGCTATGCTTTCTTCCGTTCTCCTTTCATTTCTCATAAAACCCAGGATTTTAAAGAATGTACTTAAAAATGTACTGGTTGTGTCACTTATTTTCAATATTTTTTTGAAATACACTGTATTGCACTACCCTTTCTACTCTTTTGACCCACCTTTCTTCATCTCCTTCTGTAATACCTCATCTCTGCTACCTTCTTGCTCTTTTAAGCCTCGGAACCCGATCTTACTCCTGACGTGTATCTTCTTCCATTGCAACAGAAAGTATTGGCTCAGCCTCAAGAATTTGGGATTCTAGGAACTCCTCTGAATAATTGCATATACCATTTTTTTAAACTAATATATAACCTATGAGATCCATGAAAAATAAAGCTAAGAAGTTGATTTTTTTCTCCTAGTACATTTCAAACAGAAACACAACAGCCTCCACAAAAAAAAAAAAATCACACACAACCCTATTATTCTAGCACAGACATACAGTAGTATCATTACAGTAAAAACACCTTCTGATCCAAATTAATAATTTTAATTACAATAATATTTAGCATCTGAAGGAAAAAGAACTAATGAATATTCATGTTTTGTGATATTACAGTAAAACAGAGGCACATAGACCTGTTGAATGTTGTAACACAGTGGAATTTCAGAATTTAAAATTTCTTAAAAGGTATGATGCAACAGGTAATTTTTATTTGACCAGGAATGACAACAGCAGTATAAAACCAGGAATCTGCATTCAAAGTTTTTTTAGCATTTTCAGACTATTATAAAGGATTTACACATGCACAGAGACAGACTACACTTAACTGTACAAGTTCTTTAGCCTTTGATTCTCCCAGCTCAGCATTAGCTACTGAGTGACCTCTTGTGTTGAAACATGTCTAAGCAGTTCGTTTCCTTTTTAGCTTTTTCGCTAAATAAATTAAATGAACATAAGGCTGGCAGGTCAAAGAGACCATCTCTGTCATTACACTGAATATATATATATTACCTGCAGACAGCACTTGTACTGATTTATTTTATCTACTGAAATTGTGTATTGAGGAATTTACCTCTGAAGCTAATACGATAGGTAGTCAAAAACCAATGTGCAATGGCTACTATCATGCCGCTCCCCACACCATTTTGGCAGTAAGTATTGTGAAAAAGACATGTGATCAACTTCTTGCACATTACTGCCATTGTATTAAAATAAGCATACAAAAAAAATTAAAGACAAGATATGTAATAACCTAATCAAAGGGGATAAAATCAAAATACCATAAAAAATTAGTTTGCAACTTGTCAGCAGCAATCTCACCGCCTCTCCCCTTCTCCTTATTCCTCTTTTCCCCCAAATCATTTCTGTCTTACTCAGGAGTCACATTCCCATGCCTCTCTGCCAGCACCCAGAAACATCAACAGAAGTTTCCAAACAGACTAGAAAGGCTTAACACAGACTCTGTAAGCAATCGTGCAATAGATGTCTAGTTCAGAAAGGTCAACTGAGCAACCATCTTCCACAATAAGATGTTTCCCAACACAATATATCAAACTTAAGATCTGTAATAGAAGATAACATGCTGCAGTTGCCACAGAGGGGGATAAAAAAAGGTCCACAGAAGGTACTGGAAATGAACTGTACAAAGTCCTTGCAGGAGCCACCCGGCACAACCACAGAAAAATTATACCACATCCATCAGAGAGGGCAAAACCAAACCACGAATAAAAGACTAAATTAGTTTTATTAACCAATATTTAAGACCAATACTGTGAAAGCACTGTTAGATAGTCAGGGAGCTTAACACAAATGAAGAAGTGCACAACCCTGAGATCTCCGTTTTCAAACTTTCTGTAGTCCCATTGAAATAAAAGCGAAAGTAGCTATGGTTATTCAGCTTTGGAATACTTATTCTAGACACAAGGCAGGCTTTTATCTTCTACAAGATCTATACTTTGATATTTGGAAATAGATACATAAATATAATCAGAGCATGTTATACAACTCCAGAAAAGGATGGGCAATCTGTTGTCTTTTCAATACAGTACAGCGTCATTCGTCATTTCCCCTGACAGGGGACTAAAGTGTTAATGTTTGGTTGATAGAGTAACTGATGAAAAGTGCTCAATGAACAGACCAAATAGCAAGATCAACAAACAAAAGTATTTTCTAACAGAACAAGAATTGCTGAGGGATCTGGCCGCAAGATGGCACTCTCTACTTTGTGGCAACTTGGAAATTCTTTAGCATAGCTTTTCTCTGAGGTGCCAAAACCAGGAGTACAGCCAATAAAGTTAGCTATCTTAAACCGGGGTCAGGTAATGGAGAACTGCTCAGTGTGTAATTTCTGTAGCTGTGTGTGCAATTTCCGTAGCTGTGTTGTAAAATTACTGTTCAGTATGCTCTGAAGTCAAAGCAGCCTCTGAATCTCTTCCTCCACGCCTAAAGAAAGAACAACTAGCTCAACTAAAGCCTGTTGTTATAACGTTATTCTTACTTACACCAATGTAGGAAATTGTTTTGAATTTTTTAGCCTTTTTAAATAAAACCATCATTATGTATTGACCTCTTATGACTCAGCATACAGGAAGCTACCTGTATGTGCTATAGTGTCTATCCAGATAGTCTAACAAAATGAGTTTTGAGAGTTTTTTCAGTTGTCTTCAGATCAGGCCTTGTAGCCCAGTAAGGTCTCACTGCTTTATTCTGCAGAACACCACCGACAACTTTACTAATCACTAGCATGTAAATTCACTAGCAAGTAAAGTTAATTTTTATGCTTCATATATCTAACCAGGCATCTGTTCGAGCATATGAAAAGGCAGATCCTAAGTTTTAGAAGCTTAGGATCAAAATCTGTAGCCATTATAAATATACATTTATGAAGGCAAGAAAGAAGTCCAAAAGAAACCTACGATGAAAGAAAATTCCTAGGAATGAAAGATTTTATGTAACTATTAGATGAACTGCATAAATTAATCAGAAACCAATCCTTAAGATAGCTGATAGAGTAAAACTCATTATTATTACCTTATTATGCGTTAAGGTTATCCTCAGGTCTGGTTTTATGATACCATATGCTACCAGTAGATCTTGGACTTTTTTCAGTTCTTCCTTACATTTTCTAGTTGTTGAGTAAAACTGCTTTCTTACAGGAAGATTCTTAAACAGCTTCAGGACTGTTACTGTAGTACCTTCGAGCAGGTGACAAAAAACAAGTAGAAATTATACTGAAAGCATACCACTGACTGGATATTGAAGAAAATTCAATTTTACTTGAAGACACCTGTCTGTAAGTTGCTGCATACAAAATAAACCCTAGGAATACTAAATTAGATTATATTAACATGAGAAGAAATATACCAAATAGGCAGTGATCCTCCCCAAAATGTACCTATAAACCTCAAGAGCTGTGATTCTCCTCCTTTACTTAGAGTTATGATAGCAGCATTAAGCTTTCTTTCTGTTCGCACTGACAATAGTGAGAATTAACAATAAAGCAAGCTAGAGACTCTTTCAGTGCATATTAAGTTATTTTCTATTACTAAAATGATTAACAGACTAGAATCTAACCAGACATATCTGGGGGAAAAGGAACACTGAGCTCCATTAAGGCTCTTCACAAGCGTTTGCTTTAGGGTAGTACCTGAAGAGCCAGATACCTCTGTTCAAGGCACAGCACACAGTAAGAGGAGGAATATTCATCTGCCAACTCATTCATATAAATTCCTAGCCTGTAAGGATACTGCAAAGTATTAAATGTGTGTCACAGAATTCAGTCAATCATTCAACAATTTTGACAAAAGACAAGGCAACACAACCCACAGACTTTCTGGCTGTGGAAAATACTACAGTCTAGATCTTTTTAAAAGGAGTCCCTGGTTAAAATCAGAGTTCTCGGCTTCAGCTCTTTCTTCAGTATTTGCCCTCTGACTGGCCCTCGGCAGTGTCTGGCTTAATGGCTCCCTGCAGCCAGTCAGTGCCAAGGAGGAAGGGAGCCGGGTTGGCAGTCAGCTCCCTGTTGGTGTACAAGCACTGCAGCCAGCTGGGGGACAAATTGTGGCCACAATATTGACAAGCAGCTGCTGCGGCTCAGCTGGGAAAAGTTGAGCTTTACGGAAAATCTGCACCTGTTTCGTCAGGAGCACATCCTCCTCACAAGAAAGGAGCACACCACTTCTCTCCTGGGAACACACACTGGCTGGAGTGTGAATGTGAAGACACAGCGTGGTCTTAATGGTCCTCACCAAGCAGCGCATGAAGTAGGGCAGATACTGCCCCAAACCTACACCATGACTGAACTACCAAGGCCCCCCTCTGAGGTGAGGGCAACCTTTAATCTTTCACACAAACACACAGAAGGATTACTAGGGACACAGCCTTCCTGCAAGTTGGAAAGAACTGTGATTTTGCCTGGTCCTATAGCCACGCTGCTTCCAGCAACACCTTCCTACAGCAGCAGGGCAACTCCTCCTCCTTTAAGCAACGATTTTGCTACTTACAGAAATGTTGTTTTGGTCCCGAACAAATCTTTCATATGCTAATACAGCAAGTCTGCCTGGACCCGGGGCATTGAATTTTTATAGCTTTTATTTCTGCTGTCAGCTTGAAGAAGTGAGTCAGAGAAGGAGAAACTACTTTATAATTACTATCCAAAGCAACTTCCAAGACGTATTATTTCTTACAATAACAACACATTCTCAGTTGACAGACATAAAGCAAGAAATGTTTATAGCTCCAAAGACTGCATACTCAGCCTTCAAGTACAGAACAGGTATTTCAACACCAAATAAAGTCTCAGAGAAACATAAAATACTTCTGTCACAGCACAATGCCAGAACAACAATATCCTACCTTGCCCAAGATGGGAAGGCTTTTTAGAAGTTACATGCCCATTGCTATCCAAAGCATACTGAGTGCTGAAATCATCGGCAGCTGTCTTTGTTGTGATCAAAACCTGAAAAGAGCAATTTAGAAAAAAAGTATGTTAATTAAGGATCCACAAAGTTCAGAATGAGCTTAAAGCTTTGCTACCACTCTTACCATTGCATTTAGTCACTACAGTTACATTTAATTAGTTTATAGAATTTTTCTTCCACGGGTGTTTCTTACAGTCACAGAAACATTCTGCATTATTTCTCATTTTTCCATCCATTTAACTAAAAGCCACACATTTTTATCACACTAATACACAAAGCATAGCAATCCCTAGTACCTACAGCACACACTCCTATACCTTCTATTCTAACACAGATTAAATAAACAACTACATCAATTGATAATTTTGCATTTTCATCCTCCGTGAGAGAAGGCATACTATGCCAACTTCTTAAACTCATGTGAGATTCCACAAACATAACAACTACTGTCAAACAAACAGTATATTATCTTTCCACGCCCAAACATATCTAGCAATGAGTAGTAGCATGTTTTGCAAGCTATTAACACAGATCAGCTTTAGCAAGACCAGACATAAACCAGAAGTTAAAAAAAAACTACAGTTCCCTGAGTTCAGGTAGCAATGTTTTGAACCATAGAACCACTGCACTTTAACCACCTGAAAGACATAAAGGTTATCACACATACAGAGCTTCGGGATATTTTGCTTTATTTTAGTGTCTCATATGAATCATTAAGAGTTCAGCCGTCCCTCTGGAGAGAAAAAACAGTGATTGATGAACTGGAAATGTACAGACCTACTTAAGGGCCAATAGTAAAGTACCTCTTAACTGAAACTTCAGGGGGCAGTTTGGGTAGGCAGAATGCAATTAATGCCAGGAGAGTTTAATTAACGTAATTACCGATCCAAGGATTAAAGTAATACCTATTAAAGTACTTAACACATTCAGGCCACCTCCCATCTCTTATGAAACGTACCACAGACCTGATTAAAAGCTCAGAACAGATGGCATCCTGCTCTGACAATTCATTAGAAGGAACCAATGATTGAGGTCTATCATCATCTGTCAAAACACCAAGACTTTTGAAAGCATCTTTGGAAATCTCCATCCAAATACACAAACCACTCCTGCTTAGTGCAACGTGAATATAGCCCAAGGTAGCAAGCAGTGAAGCTCTAATCTCTCCTGACCTTGAAAGTTGATGGTTCCAATCAGACACAGGTATCAGTGTCTTCTTGCAGGATCTAATCCTTGTCTGACTTTGAAAGAAGAATCCAAAACTTGACCTTGGCGCAGCATGAATACAGGAAGGCAGAGCACAATGGAACTGGCAGATGCTGTGCCCTTAACAGCCTGAACGCTTTTCAGATGGTTTTGAATCAACTTACTTTCGGTCAACAAGTTAAATCCTAAATATAAGTACACTGTCAGTCTTCTTAACATAAACAGATAGGCCAGGAAACAGGTTCCTGTTTACTCACACGGACAATGAAGTTTGTGCAACTGCAATCATATACATGTCAAGGAGCAATACAAGGCCCCATGACTGCCGATCACCTAGATAACATCAAGGCAGAAATTGTTACTGGAACGGTAGCTATGTGGGCTATCAGTTCCCTGAAATGATTTCTCCTGGTCACCTTCTTCTGTTCCTCATTTTGATTTACCCTAATTGAAGTAGCAAACTCAGCCGTACTCTTTGACATTATATTTGATGGTAACACTAAAGAGGATAAGCCAGTGTTCTAAGGAATCATGTATCCATACATGTATGTATAAGGAATCATTTATCTATACCCTGATACAAAAGAAAAGGAAACAACAAACAATCTGTCTCTGACCTGTTCTGACGGAGGAAAATAAATAGAGCACTGCTGTGACCAGTATGACAGAAAGGCAGAACTGACACTAATGAGAAATCCATATTGCTTCCTAATCAGGTGACGTACCTTCTGGGGAGGGGGGGAAAGGCAGTATATACAAGCAAAACTGTTCAGAAAACACAACCCTGGCAGCCTGCTGGAACAATTTAAAGCCTTTGCACTGATATTTTAATAAAACTTTCACAAACACACACACAAAAATAACACAACACAAAAGACTAGACACATTTACAGCAACTGCTCACCTCTGATATGCAGCAAATTGATCCCAAAGCCTCCCCACGGAAACCGTATGTTGTCAACCTTTCAAGGTCCTCAGAAGAGCTTATTTTTGAGGTGTAGTGTTTAATTGCCATAACTGGCACATCAGCAACCTTGATTCCACTGCCATTGTCTCTTACTTCTATTTTGTTAAACCCATAATTCTCCTAAAAAAGAAGAAAACATAAAGGAGCACTAAAACAGCTGAAGGAATTGAGATTGAAGCAGCTAAGGTTACAGCTGCTAGCTGTCTAGATAGAAGTGAGAGTTTTGCTTATTTGGAGAAACTGCAACCATTAAATGCATGGGGTTTTTTTAAAAAAAAAAAAAAAGAACAGAAAAGGACAGGACAGAACGGAACTGAAAAGAAAAATACAACGTGTTAGGATAGTAGTGAAGGTTTCTCTAATTAAACTATGTAATTCATACCCCGTGGTTTGGAAATAGCACATAAATATAAATACATTAAATTGAAACAGGAATTAAGTATTTATTTTTTTAAAACTATGATGAAACTTGAAAAACCCAAGCTTAGAAAAAGATCCATATCTGGAAAGCTAAAGACTTTTCACCTCTCTTATCTGTTTGTTGTCAATTTTTTCAAATCACCACAAATGCAGCCCTGCGTCCATTGAAATCAGTGAGCACTCACTGAGAATTGTTTTCAGTTTCACTCTCTTTGTGATTTCAATTGTGCAGAGGTTTTCAAGTCTCTGTATTGTCTCTCAATATGCAGAAACTGCAATTCTAATGGAGGCAGGGCATGAATGGGGAGAAGAGAGAAATAAGAAAGCTTGTAAAGAGGTGCAATGCTTTACAGAAAGAAGTAAAGGCTCTTAAAGGCTCTTCTAAAAACAGCTTTCTAGGAAGCAAAGTTCAATCTTTGTGATTTACCTTCACATATATGCAATACATATTTTACTGAATTCTGATTTAAATATGTCATTTCAATAAACACCAGCATAAATAGAGTAAAACTCTGAAAACCCAGATAATTAGGACAGCTAAATGAAATATGGGATTCAGGTTCTGTAACATTTCAAACAGGTGCAGCAAACAAATGCTTCCATCTACAGCTACGTTATAATCTGCACATGTAAATCGCACCCAAAAAGAATCCCAATCCATGAGGAAAAAGTAATTAAAGCTGCAGGATCACTAACTAAACTTCTTTTACAGAAGCACGCCTGACTCTTGGAAAAGATTATGATGTAACATACAGAAAAATGTGCTGTACTGTGTAATACATCTAGGAGACCTCAAAAGTGGTTTTGCTTAGAAAGGATTTCTTGAATGAGTGGTTACTACCACCGATGCTGCACAGACCACATGATGGTTGCTTACAGAAAGCCAACTGATGAAACAGAACTAACTTTGTTGTCCCATCTGGGCATATACTGAAGACAGTTATGAAAAAATACAGCGTACTCCCAGGGTTATTTCTCAAAGTAAAAAAATAATGTAATTAAAACCATAAGGAAGGTATCTAAAGAAATTATCTGTACTCACACACAATCTGCATTAGGAAACATCAAAAGCCTCTGAGATAGGCATAGAACCATACATATTTAATTAACTGATACACAATAGAAATGGGAGCACATTTCACTTTCCCTATTAATGAATGGTGCTAAAGCTATTTTCAGGAGAAAAACAATGCTTTTGCTAATATTTGAGACAACTTCCTACTGGGAAGCAAAACAGAACCTAAGCAATACCCCTCAACTGAACATAAAAACACATGCAGAGGTATAAACAGGAAACATTTCTACCCCGCTGCTGTATTCACTAATGAAGGGTTTGAGCATTTGACAATTAACCCCTGTTTTCTGTTCTAATTTTTGCTTCCAGACCACTTAACTGCGTAGGAAAAGTGAGATTTATCTTCTTCAACTTGAATTAAAATGTTACATGAATGATTCTCTATTTCCTTTCTAATATTAATCATTTTTACCTGCACACATTTTACTTAAAATATTACAGTGCTCAAACATTGTATTCTGTAACAGCTTCCACCACGCTACATAACCTAAATACTACTGAGGTCATGATCTCATGAGATGTTTAAGTTGCTCTGCCAGATCACTCATGCCAAACCGTATGGTTCAACTCTCTCCTCTTTTACTCACAACTCCACGGTCCCATCTTCGTTTCAGCTACAGCTCTGTTACTCATGAGAACTCTTAAGGTCAATTCAGCTTATTAAATCAGCACAAGTAATCTACCCTTCTTGCTGCGTTACTTTTCTTTTGCATTAGCAAGATAAATGGATCATGAGAGGCAGAAGTGTCTAGCAATGCCACGCAGATGGATGTAGGACTTTGCTTTTTCAGGTGATAAGATGGATGAGGTGTACGCTGCAACGTCACCCCGAGATAAACTTCCTCTGAGAAAGTTCTAAAGATTAAAAAGCACCCCCTTCATGCATTGGGAAAAAAGGTGCAGAAATTAATGTCTGCCTTTTATAACAGCCATTTTGTATAACAGTAGCAAACCCGTAGCTAAGATTTGTCCTTCCCGAATCCCAACTCGGCTCCAACTACCAACACAGGCTGTCGCACATCTTGTCTATTAATTAAAATATGCAAGTCTCAGTCAGCCTGTGAAGATTATTCTCCTAAATTCCTGTTGTTAGAGGTCAGTAGGGAAACTGACAGACTGATGCCCATAGAGTCTCTTTATCCATACACAAGCAGTTACATTGCTGCATCAATGGTTTTTAGCATACTTTAACCTGAAGCCAGGAGATCACGTCAAGAACAAAACCATCATTCTACATATGCTTAATACAAAGCCATGCTACAGAGGCAGTTGATCCCGCTGCTAATAATAAGGCAAGCTCCGCCATGTCCAAATTTCTAAAAGCAATAAAGCTGAGGTTCCAATGAATTAATAGATACCACTCAACACCTTATAGAAAGGTCATGGTTCGGTTTCTAATCAAATGACTGGCTTTTAATTGTAATTGAAGTAATATCACATTATCTAAAACTACAATATAAGCTGATGTTCTTCCCAGTGTTGTGTAAAAGCTAGTTAATACACAGTGCAAAGATGTTCAGTAACATCACTTATTGGAGTTTGGTCAACCAAGAAGTTAACAAGAATAAAACACCAGCCAAGGCTTCCCACTACAACTTTCTACAGTTGTAGAGAACCACAGTTTCTACCTGAGAACCATTCCACCTGCAGGTTAACTCCTGTCTGTCTGTCGCCAAAAAAGCCATTCTGGTCTTTGTTCAGGCAAATTGGGTAACAAGTTTGAATGAATCAGCTAACCTTCCTAATCCATAGGGAAAAGGTTAAAACAATGAAAACTCTCCAAGTTTCAGCAAAAACCCATCAAGCTGTAAAATGAAATTTCAAAGTTTCCATTCTCTGTTATGCTTTTGAACCAATCCAAAGTTAATGTGGTCGTTCAGGCCTATTATGCGGTCAACCTTATTTAAGTGTTGTGCAATAAAAATAGTATTGTGATATAAAAACATTCTTATCACAAAAAAAATCTCAGGAAGAGAATCCATGCTTTACATGGATTATTTTGTACAGTATTATGTACAGCTGTGCAAAGTGCAAATTTTCTCTTCTCCCCTAGTATTCACAGAATAACAATCAGCAAGTCTCATTTACTCACTGGCAACCTGTGTAAGGCCAGGTTGGTTTGTTTGTTTTAGAAATACAGCAATTTGAGCTGAACTGACAAAAAATGTAACAGTAGTGCTGATGACTCACGCGCTGGAAATGTTTGAAAATGCTCATTTAAATTGATTTGGGACCTCTCACTATGGAAACAGCTGGCTTTTGCACAGTGAAACCCACACTGATTAGAGAGCTTTCTCCCCCGGCTATCTCCATGGCTCTATATCCACACTCCAGTAAAACAGACAAGGTTTGTTCTAACAATTTTTGAAGGCTCCAAAACCTTCTGTTGACTTCTTGTGGTTATTGATCCACTCACAGCATCTGATTCCGACTGCCCTACCCCCTGAACTGTGCACACACTGCTCACTTTGGAGTTACTCATGAAGCGAGATACTACACAGTCTAAATATTGAGATGACAGAGGTCATCACAGACCATAGTTAAGACAGAGTATCTTTAGCTCACTTAAGGCAAATAACAAATAAGCACGTTCCTTGGCAGGAAACCATACTCAGATGGAGAACATTTGAGACTCGTTCAGAAAAGCCAGCAGTGACATGGACAAAAAACCAAGCAGAAATTGAATCGCCCTCCAAACTAAGACCATTTGTCTAACACTTAATTCAAGAATAGCTTATACATTCACTGTTATTTGCAGGAAAGAAAAGTGGATGCAATTCTGGACAAATGCATTTACACACACTGTAACTCCTACTAAGCAGGAGATACTGCTGCTATGCAGCTGTTGACAAAATACTGCAAAACCAGAAATACTCAGGAAAGAAAGAGGAGCTGATCAGCTAGCCATTTTACACCATTAGGGGGGGAAAAGCACAAATTTCTTATTATGAACAATATCTTATTTTTTTCAGAAATTATCCTTGAGTAATATGCCAACTTTTTTTAACACCTTATAAAAATAAAATTTTAAAGTAGCCAGAACTCATCATGCTGATTAGGGACCATGCGATAATTTGTATTACCAAAACATCTAACATGGCCATCAATGACCTCTTCCATTGTTTACATTTTCACCTTCCTGGCAGTATTTTGCAATAAGACTTAAACATGCCAGTCTAGAAGTGAAATGGGAAGTTCAACATCTTTTAAAACAAGTTATTAGCCAGAAAAAGTAAAGTAGGAAAAGAAGTATTAAAGAAGCTGACAGTTTTTCCCCTCAAGATACACTCAGGAGCACAAATATGACTTACTGTTTCAGTGGGGCCTCAAAAACATTACGGGAACCCAACTTTGGACCATTTTTATTTGAGGTTAAAATATACATGCATAAACACTGTTAATACCCTTCCATTCCCAAAACCACGATAACCTAAAAAACCCCAAAAAACATTTGCAGTGAAACAACTTTTCTTGCATCTTATTTTACATCCAATTATTTGTAAGAGTAAAAGAAAGAACTAGGATTTACCAGTTTAATATCAATATTTGTGGCACTGGCATCCAAGGAATTTTCTATAAGCTCCTTCACCACGCTGACAACTGATGTGATCACCTGAGAACTTGAAAGGAGACGAATAGTTTCTGCTGGCAGCTGTTTCATAGTGGAGTAAGATTCAAAGAAGCTGCATAGAAATAGAAAAAGAATGTAAAAGGAACATTACAAAAACACATTTCTAAGTAATTATTTTACAGAAACTTTTAAATGTAGATGAAACATAACATTACAGATAAAGAGTAAAATTTTCAAGATACAGTAAGACCCAGCCTCCTCTGCAGTCAACGGGAGTTTGACCTGTGGAAGAAACAGAACACAGGTCTAGACTAGAAAACATTATTTTAAGTAGATTAAACTTCTAATGAAAAACCTTAAGAATCCTGAGATACACTGAGCAAAGGAGTATATTATATCACATGTGCACGGTCATCTCCTCTAAATTACTGTAACATGTGCTCGTCATCTTGCAATTACAAGAGTAGACAGACCATATAGTAATCCAGAGTGCTAGTCAGAAACATCAGATACGGTATTTACCCAGCAGCAGGTCTAATTCCAGCACTGATGCAAAAAAAAAAAATAATAGAACTTTTGAATCTTTGGGGTTTTTTGGTTTTGTTTGTTTGTTTTTACAAACTCCTTACATCATTCCCCCCCCTCCCCGCTACATTTACAATTTCTGCATTTAGCACTGCTGTGTTGTGTGTATGATTCCTGGCACCTAAAAATTCATGGAAGAAATATGACCTGAAGGTAACTGTTTCGGAGTTGGTAAAGAAGTGGGGAGGAAGCATAGTGGTGCTGAGGCAAAAGTCCTATTCAATGGCGATGTGATCTACCGGCCATAATGAAAACCAAAACAAAACAACTTCAGAATTATCATCTTGCCTTTCTGATCTGATTTACTGTGTGCCCTCAGGCAGGTCGGTTTATTTCTATGTCTCTGTCTCTTCCACTTAAAAATGGAGACACCATTAAAAGCCAACGGAATTTTTTTTTTTAATCACTGAGAACACTTACAAAGGGTTATAAAACTCCTGCTACATTATAGAGACACTCTACCATGAAGAGATTGTAAGTGGATCTGCAAATTTTTGCATGCATTTCTGTTTAAGTACCCAAGTAGACACAATTAACCAAGCTCGGGGAAAAATCTTTGTCGATCCTTGTAGCCTGACACAAAGAACTCAAGTGCAGTTTTTCAGGCATATGAGAAAGGGGGGAGAAAGAGCATTGCTAGACAGCTCTTTGCACCTCAAGAATGGTTCAGACTTGGGTTTCTTCTCCCCACAGCAGCACGCTTTACCGGGTTACATTACATAACGATATTTACATTGAAAGGCAAACAATCCCGGCAGTCCTGGCTCCCAGGCTCGATTCAGTCCAAGCTATCTACTGGAGAACACAGACGGCAGGCTCAGCACCCATCCCAAGGATATGAGCACACGTGGAGGAATGGAGCAAACCCAGATTTCCTCCTGACACTGTCAGGACACAGCGAGGGGCTGCAGACAACACCCCAGAGTGCCACTATCCTGCAGGGTATATGCAGCTGATAGAACAATTACAGGACACTTCTCTGCCTTGATGTCCACTCTTTAAACATAAAAGACAAAGAACATACATGCTTACTTGGGAAAAAAAAAAAGGTACGGTGTTTTGAAGAGGAAGCAGAATTAAAACTTTCCTAAGAACAGCTACAGAGAGGTTTTCTCTTTATACTTATTTACATTCCAAAGGGAGTTTGCCTTTCAGATGTGGTAAAAAGATCTGACAAATCAGTTTTCCACCAAACAAACTGGAAAAGGAGCATGAAGACGCGTGTTTTTCAAGACAGGCTAATATTAATCACGTACACGCATTCAGAGAGGCAGGTTTCACCATTCTGTGATTCTATTTCCTCACACATTCATGTGTTACACAGGCCTCCCGTGTCAAGTGCCGCATGATTAACTAATGACAAGTGCCAGATGAAACACTGACTGAGACAAGGGAGGGTCTTAAAACAAAAACGTTGCAGATCCCAAAGACAAATTTTCTGTGAGGTGTGACTGATGCAGGTGCTGTGCCCTCCCCTCCCCTGGGCCCAAGCCACCCTGCACAGGGCTGCTGGCTGCTCCATGGATGGCAGAGGGTGGCCGCACGGCCACATCTCGGTCGGGGGCTCCTGCAGGGAGGGAGCGATCTCTAGTACCTGCTACCTATGGATGCATTTCCAGCCCCCAATTACTTTTAGGGAAGAGATATGTATTTCAGCTCAAGCCGTATTAGTACTACAGCTCTTTGCTGACTGGATGTGTTATAATCCGTGCTCAGTGGGAAGGACTTTCTGAGAGCACCATCACCCATACTGTCCTTTCACCCCTCTGAAAGTGGGCAGCCACCCCAGCACGGGGGGCTCTAAACAGCTGTAACACCGCATGCCATCAGGTAAAGCACGAACAAAGACTCCTAAATCTTCATAGCTGCAGCCCCGCGGATTTCTGGAGCAGCACCCACACCCCGCTCCAACAGCCACCGTTCTTAGGAGTCCACCAAAACACCAACTCAGGAAACTCTTTCCGAGGAAAAAAAGAGGGAGAAAGGCTGCAGCTAAAACCTGCGGACAGTCACCCTTCAGTTCACCTAAAACCACACGAACGGCCCCCGGTTCCCGCTTCTGCTTTTCGTCAGGGAAAACACGAGGAGCGCCGCGCCAAAACAGCGCAAGGGAGGGGAGGGAAAAATAGGGGAGGAGAGACAAGGGAGGGCAGCCACCATGGCAAGGGACGCGGCTCCCGCCCGGCCAGCACGCCTGGCTCTCCGGCACCGCTTCGGGGGCCGCCGCGCCGCACCGCACCGCACCAGGCCCAGCAGGCCCGGGCCTAGGCCCAGGCCCGTCCCGCGCAGCCCCGGGGCGGCAGCGGTTCTCGCCGCAGTGCCTCCAGCTGCCCAGGGGAAGCAGCGTCCCCGCCCCAGCCGGGGCCTCGGGGCAGACAGCAGCGGCGATAGCGTTCCCCACAGCGGGCAGGCAGCTGCCCTCCGCCGCCCTTCCCGGGCACCCGCCCCCCGCAAGGCCCCTGGGCTGCGCTACCTGCGCGTCCGCCGCGCCCCGCTCCCGCCGCTGCCGCTGCTGTGGGCGGTGCGGGCGGCCCGGCCCCTCCCCTGGCCGCCAGCCCTGCCCACGGGGCGGCCGGCGGGGTTCTACCTGCGGCTGGCAGCCCGCGCCTCCGCTCCTGCTCCTCGGGGGCTGTGGCCACAGCGCGGCCGGCGGCGCCCGGGCCGGTGGAAAGGTGGGGTGGCGCTGGGGAGGCGGAGGATGGGCGGGAGAGCTGGGCTGCCGCTATCGGCCGCCTGCCGGTACTTGCTAGCAGGCCTCGAGGCGCCCGGCGGCGGTGGCTGCTGGGCCGGGCCCTGAGGCGAGCGGCGGCGGGAGGGGGTCTGCTCGCAGGGTGGGCGGCCGGGAAGGGAGGTGGCTCCCCGGGGAGGCCACGGCTGCTGCGGGAGCGACCTGCGGCGGGTCTTGGCGGGCGCAGCGTCCCGCCGCTTCGGTGCGGCCGGGCTGCCGGCGGCGAGGGGGGGCGGCGCAGGGGAACGGAGAGAAGGTGCCCATCGGATTAAGTGAGAAACGTGAGGAAGGGGCAGGAGGAGGCGGTAGGCTGTGCCAAGATGTAGGTCTGGGTACTCGCTCAGCTGCCGTGCCGCCTCCCGCGGCGGCAGGCAGGGAAGCAGGGAGGACCTGGCTTCGCGCATCTCGGGTACCGTGCTCCCTCCTCATGCACCTTTTGAAATACTTCGCGGCAAGTACTGATTAAAATCAGCATTGCCCCCGGTTCGGTTTCAGGTTCATCGCATCTATTTTTATTCTGCAGCCTACTCTTACTTAACATTACAAAATACTTAGGTGTTACAGTGCTTTACAGCACTCGGCAAGTATCAGAGACAAGCTTCCTACCAAAAGCAAACTATTTATTCTGGTTAAACAACACCATTGTTGACTGACTTAGAAGGAAGTCAGAAAAACTCCATCCCGGACTCATAAATGAATATAAATAGTTTTACAGATCATGTGAATATGCAGCGTGCAATGAGGTTTTTTTAATTATCGTGAATTTTAGTACAACAGGCCAAGTGAGTCACTTCAAGTAAGTTCTGTCAATCTCCTGCAGAAATCAGCGTTATGAAACTGTTCTATCTCTGCATATGTCTGTCAATGTGAGAACTTTTGAACCCGTTGGCTAATTTCAGCCAGACTTGAAAGACAGAAATGTCTGCCTGAAAACTAACAGGTGGGGAGAGGAGGAAAATCTGAAATCTGGGCTCTGCTGCAAGAGAGGCAGGCATAAATTAGTCCTTATTTGTTCTTTCTAGCAGTAGGTAGCTGGGCAATTGCTATATGTAGAATTCTTCGTTAGCCGTTACATGAATGGGAAATGGGGAAAATTGTCTGATATGGGAAGTGGAGAAAGACCTGGGGATATTGTCGTGGATGGTGAAAGGAATTTAGAGGACAAAAGTTACAAAGCTTGTTTTCTTACAGGTTTGCAACTTTAGCTTCTAACAGCACAGCTTACTATTTTTTTTAAAATGTTCCTTCTGTAGCAGGCTTTGTGGGTTTTATTTGTTTGGGCATTTTTTAAGCAAACAGTTCCTAACAGCCCCTTTGTACTGACTTCTCTGTAAACCGTACTTGAAAGATCTTGAGGTACATCCTGGCTTATGCACTTACATGTTCCTTCCAGACTTTTAAAACAGCCTCTTCCCAATTTTGAAAATGGCGCATGTTAGTTGCCTTCCTATAACAGTAGTCTCAATCTTCAAACAGTTGTGTTTTGTAGAGTAAAAATGAACGTAGGAGTTGCCCACAGCGAGGTAAATCCAAACACACGGGTGATGAACAGTCGTGGAATGTGGCTGACGTATGCACTCGGAGTTGGCATGCTGCACATTGTCTTGCTCAGCATTCCTTTCTTTAGTGTCCCTGTCGCCTGGACTTTAACAAATGTGATTCACAACCTGGTAAGTACCCTCTCTTGTAACAAAGTTTGAAAAGTTGTTCATACGTATTTATTTTTAGTAGCAGGAGAGGAGGAAAACACCTAGCCAAAACGCCACCTCTGCTTGGTTTGTCCACTGTTAAAGAAGTTGGCTTTTTTGGGGAGGAGGAGTGAGTGATACACATGATCACTTCGGGTTTAAGCACAAAAGACGTGAAATATTCCTTATATATTTTATGTATTCTTTTAAAAGGCATTTAATTAAGCTAGAATTTTGCAAACATAAAATCATCATGCCAGCCGACTTTTACAGTGTTCTGCATATTATTAGAGAGCTGTACTGAATCCATAAAATATATTACATTTTTAATTCTTGCATATTATCTACTAATGTTTCTATACAAATCTGTTAGTATCCCAAAATGTTTAATTTCAGCACTTTACCTGTTCCTTGGCCAGAAACTTTTGTGTTCTTTTTCTTCTCGCTTTGATTTTTGGTCAAGCTAGATAAATTTTAGCTCAGAATGACTTCAGCATACAATTCTGTCACTGTACGTGCCATAAGAAAAATCTTACTTGAAAACAGTGAGGAAAAAACTGGACTACCTTGACCCAAGCCCTGAAATAATTTGTTATTCAGTGGGTCGTGATTTGCATGGTGACTTTTGTATGCAAAAGGATGTGGAAGCTGAAGACTTAAAGAATCTTTCTGCCCCCTCTCCCCAGGGTACTGTAACTTTGTTGTAATCATTTAACGTAAAGCAGCTTTGGATATTGGTCCTGCCAAGCTTAGAGAAAAGACATCCATAATCAGCAATTTCCATCATACTTGAAGTTTGCTAACTCAGCTTTCTAAGATTAACAGCAAAGTAGTCTTGACAAAAAGGTAGCTTATTCCTTATTTAGGAAAATGATAGTTCACTTTAAAGACTGAGGTTGGATAATACCCTCTTGAATCCTGTAAAAAAAAAAAAAAAATTGTTTTTTATTTTTGTAGATAGGTTTAAAACGAATAGTGGGATTGTAAGCATCATTAAAGCATTTTGTACATTATCTTTGACAGCATCAGACATGCCTGACTTTGGAAGATGTTGGCAGAGACAAGTATTACTAAATATTTCCCAAATGCCTTACCGAATTCATTGCAAGTAGCTATAATGACAACAGGGATGAGAGCATGCACTGGCAAGTAGTTTTCTAGTGGATCACTAGAAAATGAGTATAAACTGCACTTTTGGATATTTCAGCATCTAAATGGCACCTTTTTGGAAACCAATCCTTGAAGAGTTTGACAAACAAAAAAAATCCTGGATTTCCACTAATGGAAAACTCTTAGCTGACCTTGAAAACATTTTTGGTTGTCCTTTTTGCAAGTACCGGTGCAAAATAAAATGTGTATTAAGCATTTGTATCTGTCCTAAAAGTGCTTTTTGGTTAAGTTATTCAAACTGAGAGGCTGCAAACATCATGAGTTGAAGAAGTAATTAAGCAGATGAATTCTCTTAGGTTAATAGGCCTCCAGTCAGGGGGCAGTTCCAAAAAAAAGTGGAAGACGATGTGAAGTGATTTGCTCAACTTTTAACTCCCTTATAAGAGTTCAGAAGAAATGTGATTTTTCAATATAAAGCTTTATATAAAAATTTCTGTATGTGCATAAGTAATGAACACACCTGGAATAAAGGAAATGGAAGTCTCTCATATTTTCTGGTAGAGACTCATCCTTGGAGTCGGTATGCTCTCTTCGATAGCAAACAAATGTTCGTTAAAACTGGAAGAGGGTGGACACCCCTGTCTGATTGACCTCTGGGCCCAGATTGATCTTTCAGAACAGACTAGGCATGGCATGCTCCCATCGAGCAGAAACAACCGCAAAGAACAGGAGAAGCAGCAAAGAGAGGGACAGATGGCATTCAACAGATTGCTGGTAGTCAGCTTCGAAGTATTTGAAGCTGGTGGGGGGCTTGAGAAAGCTTTCAAAAGTTCCTGTAATATTGCCAGTGTTTGTAGATAGTTTTTTTGCTTTGTGCAGACTCTACCTCCTAACTCATTTAACACTGTTTTCAGAAAGCGGTAATATAAATTGGCAGCCCTAAACTTGTTACAGTCCTTGTTGAAATTCTGTTGATTTCATATAATTTTTGCCATCTAATATAGAAGACAAGGCAGTGGATCGGATGTCACATAGATTTTGGCTTTAATTCTGACTCTGCCACTGACTGCGCAACCTCGGGCAAAAAAAAAATCACTTTTTGTCTCTTCCTGCCTCTTCTGTAATTTGTCATTACACACTAGCAGCAATTTGGGTGAGAATTCATTTACTCTCCCTTTTTTTCTTTTTTTTTTTTTCCTTTACAATGTAACAATTATAAAAAAAATACAGCTAAAAGTGCCACTGTATTTACTTTTTATTTTCCCCAGGGAATGTATGTGTTTTTGCATGCAGTAAAGGGAACTCCTTTTGAAACACCTGATCAGGGGAAAGCTAGGCTACTAACACACTGGGAACAACTGGATTATGGAGTACAATTTACATCTTCAAGAAAATTCTTCACAATCTCTCCTATAATTCTGTGAGTTCAAAACTGTATTATGGATTAACTGAATCATAAACTCATGATTTCAAAAGCAGCAACAAAATGAGTTGCAATTTACATTCTAAAAGAATTTTCTCTCGCTTTTTTTTGTTTGTTTGTTTTTTTCCTTGCTTATTTGTTCTTACATCAGAGAGATAAGGAGTACATACTTACAGGCCATATAATCAACAGTCTTTCTTCCTGCAGCTTTCGACACTGCAGTTCACATACTGAAGTCGAAGTTCGTAAACAGTTATTAATGGGGCAGGTTTTAAAAACCAGAAACGTTATGAGGAAAACTTACTGTTAACTCTTGAAGTTCCTTAAGAGGTTGTGAAGTCATAAATATTGAAAATCGAAACTAAGTGCCTTTAGCGCATGCACATGGCGGCATTTATTAACCATTTTGCAACTTGTGAGTTACAGGGAAAGCGGCAGTCCTCACCGAATGGGGTCCAGGATTTTGTATGTCAGTTTTGCTTTGCAGTGATTATCTTCTGTTTACACTAGTTATGTAAAGAGGTTAGAAATTCTACGCCGCCTGTCTCTGTTGGCAAAAGTATGGTTGCATAACTGAAGAAAATCAGATACGTATTTAATATCCAATTCTAAAAAGTCTTTCCGTCTCCACTCAAGGAAGTTGTCCACTTGCGTGGCAGGATCAAGGGGAAGGGAAGAAAATGCATTGTGTTTACAAAATTGTTCACAAAGGGTAGACACTGAAAATATATATATTACTCCTCAAAAAAACCTTCTCTTCATTCGAAGATAGCTTCCCACGTTCCAGTGGAAATTGTGTGTAACACTTGTGTATTTCTCTTCATGCACTAATAATGAATGCATCAGCAGCTGAGTAAACATCTCCCTTTTGCTGGGGGAAAAACCCACAACCCCCGAGTCTGATAGCCTTGTTTCTGTGACTAGTTTTTGCGAAGAATGAGATGAAATTAGCGGCTCAGAGTGTAAAGAACCTGGTAGTGAATTGGATTTTCTGAGGCATATTTCTATATTCTTCCAGTTGAACAGGTTGTGGACTAGCTTAAAAGAAAAACGTGCTGGAAACATCTGCCAGGTGGGAAGCATTTTAAGATCACGCCAATCACAGATGTGCTCGGTGTAAATTATTTTTGCACTGAAAAATGTCAAATGCGTTGTCACTTGAGCTTGCTAGGGTAGCAGAACTGTGAGTATTTTGGTAACAGATGTTACGCTGTTTAAAACCTGTATCAGAAATCAGGCTTGTAGCTGTAGAAGTCAGAGACTCCAACTAGAGGGGCAGGGAGAAATTCTTGAGGAAAATACCAGCTGAGAGTTGCTTTTTAGCACCTTGAGAAGTACGGGAAGAAGAGACAGTCCATTTCTAGAACCTCGGGTGAGATATTTGATACAGGAATAGGTCGGTTGTTAATCGGAACACTATGACTGGTTACTAAAGCACCTTTTCCAACCGTGCTTTGTTTGTTCATGTTTTAGACAAGAGTGTTATCAGCTAAGCTTGCTCTCTTTTCCCCCGCAGGTACTTCCTGGCGAGTTTCTACACAAAGTACGATACAACACACTTTATCCTCAACACAACCTCTCTCCTGACTGTGCTTATCCCCAAGCTGCCACAGTTGCATGGTGTTCGAATCTTTGGCATCAATAAATATTAAGCAGGAGGTCTGACACTGACTGCCCCCTGCCGTGGCTACTGGTGCTCCCCAGGTGAAGAAAACGAGTAGCCTGCTGTGCTGCGTATCTAGTCGTATTCAGTGAGAGATGCATCTATATCTGAGATGCAATTCCTACTTCCTGCTGCAGCGTTGTCTGGGATGAAAGTTGAGTTTATATGAAGATGCCTTCTAATATTTAAATGTGAATCGGAAACCTCTAGAAGAAAGATTTCCATGAAGAACTGGGCAGGCCCAGCTCTAAAGCCTAATCCCCGCTGAGACTGTATATATGCCTGGCTGATGCGAGTGACTTGAGGAAGGTGTGAGTGACAGTTGAAATGGAGAGAGATGTTTCACAAATACCCGGTCAACCATAATGCAAATGGTGACTTTACATATAAATCCAGGATTCCCAATGCCAAGGACTGGTGAGGTCTCATTCGTAGATTAAGTGAAAGTAGGTAGTTTTCTGCTGTAGGGGTTGTAAGTGGTTGTGCTCGTTATTGCATTGTAAAAGTTTGTCTCACAGTAAATACTGTGACAGCTAGCATAAACAGATGGTGTAATTCCTGCCTTATCTGTTCTTGTGATTTTTATTTTTTTTTGTCACGAAAACATGAAAATCCTTAACTGTCAGCTCAGGGGATTTCTATATCAACTTCACAGCTCCGTTTATGTGTGCTTTTACAAGTTGCGCCGTGGTGTTTATTTCATTTTGCGTACCGGGATGCTGACTTTTCTATGTGTAAATGGCACATCCCGAAAAAGTGAAATTTCTTTTAAGGTGTGGATTTTTGACTGTTTTCTCTGATAGTTGACTGATGGGCCATTTTTTAGTAGTTGAGAGGCCTGTAATGGTGAGGGAAAGCACCTGCTGTTGTAGGAGAAGCAGCTCCATTGTAGAGCAACGATGTCAGAACACATAAGAGAAACTATTCAGGTCATAAGTTAGAACAGAAGCTGAATGAGAAGTAAGTGAATAGGCAAATCATGTGGACTAATTGTATGCAGAAAAAGGTGTAGATAATTTGCATGTCTTGGGAACGTGGAGGAATGCTGTGTTTGAAGGGTACCATGTAGTACAGAGTAATCTTGTATATAATCACCTGGAACTAGAGTGAAGGTGCATCTAGAGCTCTGAGCGTGCACTTCTCCATCTTGGAAAAAGGATGAATTTTGAAGTCTACCATACGTCTGCCAGCCAAAACCGGCCCAGATTTAACAGAAGACTCCATTTAAGACTTGATTGCCATTTTGGTTGCAGTGACAGACAGTGAGCTGGAAAAAAAAATAAAGGGGGGAAAAAAAAACCCGAAACACCTACAGTGGCACACTTATTTTCTTGTTAAGCGAATTTTCTGGCTCTTTACTGATAAAGACGCTGTTTAAAAGGAAAAAGAACACACGGTAGTAAGTTATGAATTTTAGCAATTAGAATTAATTCCTTGTGTTATTTGCACGGGAGGTGATAACGGGCTCATTTTTTAAAATAACGACCCTCACGAGGCTATGGCAGCCCCTTGAAAGGCCACTGTTTTGTGGACGAGTGGAGCGAAGGGACGGACGCGGGGAAGGGCGCGGCTCGGCACCTGCGGAAGGCCAATGACTCGCCCGCGGCCGCCTGAGGTTCCCCCGCGGGTGCGGCCGGCCCCGGGGTGACGCCCCGTGACGCGGCGGGAGGCGGTTCGCGGCGCGGTGCCTCCGGTGGGCCGGGCCGCGGCTGGCGGAAACGGGCCGCTCGGAAAAAGGGGAGGTCGAGGGGCGTGAGGGGGCGGGATATCGCGATGGCGGGGCGCAGCGCCACTGCGCCGTGACAAGCGCGGCTGCGGCCGGCGAGAAGCGGCCCCGGAGGCGCCGCGGTGGGGCCGGGCCCGGGCCCGGGCCGGGGCCGCTGCTCGGGGGCCGCTCGCTTGTGGCTTGTGCCCCTCCCCCGGGACCGCAGGTGAAGGGCTCTCTTGAGGCACGATTAAGGTAAAACAAAGACATTAGCTCCCAACTCTTAAATTATTATTATTTTTTTGTTGTTACGGTCTTAAAAATCATGTGTGGTCATCCATAACTTTAAAAGCAACACCGCCTCTTCAGAACATCAAACCACAGCACCTGCTTAGAGACCCTCCAGTAATAATAAACCGTACAGTTCGTTTCTAGGCGTAACCGCCACATAGGTTTTTAGCAATGAACAGCGTTGCCAAAAGCCTTCTGCCATGGGTTAAGCGCGGCCGAGCTGTGTGGCTGAGAAGCAGCTCTGCGCGCGCTGGAAAACAGCATCTTCGGAAGCTGGTTCTGGGCATAGAGACCAGCTGCGATGACACCGGTGCTGCTGTGGTGGACGACGCTGGCAACGTTCTGGGAGAAGCGCTGCACTGTCAGAAGGAAGTCCATTTACAGTAAGGGTATTCTTTTCTCAGGGCTTTTGCCTTAATAATGATTTTACTGTTTTTCTTCCTTGTAATATCATCCATATAAAAGTCTTCTCTCCTCCAGAAAACTCACTGAGAAGTGGGGAGGTGTAAAGACCCGGCTCTTGGGCCGTACCACATCTGCTTGAGATATTATTAAGTATGAGGAAAGAAAAGCTGTGCGTTTGACAAGTTTCCTCCAGTATTTTCTTTCAAAATGAGACAGATTACTTATCTAGCTTGAATTAAAGATGAATTCATTATTTTAAAACCACTAAATGTCTCAAATTTTTTATGGGAAAATTAATCAAATATAGGCATTGTTGGCTAAGTGCGTGAACTGACAAGTGATAAGTTACAGACATTATTTGGGAACATCATTGAGATACGTTTAAGAGTTATGCGTACCAAAAAAGGGCAAGTTAGATCCTTTTCTGACCTCCCAGCAATAATTGCGCTCTCTTCAGGGCATTGATGCTCTTTACGCTAAACAAGGCATTTGAGAACGTACTAAAGAAACAGCCGGGTTGTGGCAAGGTTTAAGAGGTGTTTGGAATCTATTTTTATACCATTCTATCTGTTGTGAAATGCAAATGTATTGTGATTCTTTGTTGCTTTTTTTTCCTAGAGCAGGTGGAATAATTCCTGTGGTGGCACAGCAACTTCACAGAGAAAACATCGAGCGCGTGGTGAAAGAAGCGCTTAGTGTCAGTGGGGTTTCTGTACCTGAACTCGCAGCTATCGCAACGACAGTAAAACCAGGACTTGCCCTAAGCCTTGAAGTGGGGCTGCAGCACAGCCTGAACCTGGTGAGCAGGTACCAGAAGCCCTTCATACCCGTCCATCACATGGAGGCTCACGCGCTCACCGTCAGACTGACCCATCGCCTGGACTTTCCCTTCTTAGTTCTGTTACTCTCTGGAGGCCACTGCCTCTTGGCAGTAGCACAGGGAGTCTCAGATTTCCTTCTGCTTGGGCAGTCCATAGACATAGCGCCGGGTGACATGCTGGATAAGGTAATATTTCCTTACATAAGCAAATCTAGGCTTTTTTTTTCTTTTTATTGCAGTTATCCTACACAGCGGTAGTATTATCATCAGCCTGAGGGCAGTAATACAGTGCAATGTGAGCTTTACTTAACTTTTTTTTTTCCTATTTTGAAATACCATAGATATAAGGCACGAGAGGCTGTTAAAAATCTGTGCATAGCATCAGTTGTAAATATGTAAATTAATAATATTTTTAGCAAATAGACAACATAACCAAAACTGGTGTTGGAATTTTCATTGACACCCATTATACAAACAAGTTTGAGAAGACTGTGATATTTTAAATGTTTAAAACAATACGTATTAAAAATACTTCTTAATATTTCTGTTATTATTTCTTAATATTTCTTAGCATTTTTTTCAAAAACAGTTTCAAAAGCCTGTTTTGGCTTTCAGAATCTTTGTGGGTCACTGAGGAAAATCTGTAAAATCAGTTTTTACCAAAAAAAAGTTTTTACGAAACTTGCAGTTTTGTTCTTAGAGTTTTTGAACAGTATTTGTGCGTATTAATTAAAAAAGTGGAAGAGCGAGTGGAGTCAGAAAGGGAATTGTTGAAACCGACTTTGTTCCTGTTAATCTGGTAATAACAGAAAGGCTGTCCGTGTGTTTCCTATAGCATAAAAATTGGGTGAGTAGTGTTTCCTGCAAAATTTGTTGATCCTCATGTTTGCCCAAATTGTTCTAGAATTGCTCCGGGGGGGAGGGGAATCCAACTGGTCGATGTCTTGTCCTTGTTGTGCCCCATTTGTAATTTCACGTTGGAGTGGATTTTGTGGTGTCTAATTTTACTCCACGGACGCCAATACAGTGATGGAGTTGCGGGAGGAATTAATTTAGCTCTCTGTGCTGAATCCGTTGTTTATTATCTCCTTAGGTGGCAAGGAGACTCTCTTTAAGAAAGCACCCGGAGTGCCGCAGCATGGCCGGGGGGAAGGCGATAGAGCACTTGGCTCGAACTGGAAACCGGCAGCAGCACGTGTTCAGACTTCCCATGCAACAATACCGTAACTGTGACTTTTCTTTTTCTGGACTTCAGAACCTTGTCAATAAAGTCATTATACAAAAAGAAAAAGAAGAAGGTATTTTTAAACGAAGTCAGATGCAGACCATGTTTTTCATGATCTGTACCCAGGAAAACCCATTTGATCGTACATTTTTATAGGTATTCAAGAAGGCGAGGTCCTATCCTGTGTTAAGGATATTGCAGCTGCTGCCCAGCATGCAGTGGCCGCTCATATTATCCAGCGGACATATCGAGCCATGCTGTTCTGCATAAAAAATAGCATATTATCATCAAAAAATGCAACTTTGGTGGGTATACATTTTTTTTTTTCTCCTTTTTGTATTTGGCTGTGTAACGTTATTGGAAGATGCGGATGACTTGTTATACTTTCTCCCTGACAGCTGAAGATGTCAGTATGTATTACATTGTGAAAATACCAGGATTAAAGTAATAGTTATATAAATATTTACAATAAAGTCTTTCATAGTTTGGCTTTAAGCGAGAAAGAGATTTTCTTGCCATCTAATCTGACCTTCCGTGACAGTTTAGGCCACATAATTTGATTTAGTGCTCCCCAATACTTGACAGCTGTTCTGGTTATAACATGCTTTTATTCAGGAATCTCTTTTAGCATAATAAACTCACTTATCATACTATTTTCTGATATGTTTTTATCTTCAAAGATATGTTTTAATCTTCAAATGCATTATTTATTGCTGTCTTCAGAACTTCATCTGATAACCTTTCTTTAAATAGGATGTTAGCTGCGTGTGACCCATCAGTACTTTTAAGTTAATGCCTTTTTCCTTTGTGAAACTGCTGTTAGGTTGTATCAGGAGGAGTTGCAAGCAATCAGTATATCCGAAAAGGTCTACAGACTTTGGCAGATGCAAATGATTTTGCTTTACTGTGTCCTCCTCCAAGACTGTGCACCGACAATGGTGTTATGATTGCATGGTAAGAGTTGTTTCTCTTTGCGTGTGTTCATAGAATCATAGAATCTTCATGGTTGGAAAAGGACCTTTGAGATCATCGAGTCCAACCATACACACACACACACACACACACAAAAAAAAACACCAAAAAACAACCAAACAAAAACAAAAAACCCCAACAACCTACAATCTTTGCCCTTCAGAGCATGCCCTGAAGTACCAAATCTAGAGGTTTCTTAAATGCCTCTAAGGATGGTGACTCAGCCACCTCCCTGGGCAGGCTGGTCCAGTGCCTGACCACTCTTTCAGTAAAGTAATTCTTCCTAATATCTAATGTAAACCTCCCCTGCCACAACTTCAGGCCATTTCCTCTGGTCCTGTCATTATTCACCTGGGAGAAGAGGCCAACCCCCACCTCTCTACAGCCTCCTTTCAGGTAGTTGTAGAGGGCCATGAGGTCTATATGAGAACATTCTATAATGTTCTTTAGAATAGAATGTTTTAAAGAACATTCTATAATGTTCTTTAAAAGCTGGCATCAGAGTCAAGAACAACTGCGTATGGTGACTGAACCACACACGCATGTTCACGTAGTTACGACGTACGTTTTCACATCCTTGCTTTCTCGCTTAGGAATGGCATTGAAAGGTTACGTGCAGGACTTGGTGTTTTGCATAGTACTGACGGCATCCGCTATGAACCAAAGTAAGTGCCTCAATTAATTCACAGTCTGTTTCTTCACTTACTCGCTATGGCCAATGAAAGCGGGAGGGGGTGTAGACTGGAAAGAGGAGCAGAAGCTGATGAGGATTGCCTTTGCAGTGCATATAGGCTTTAAAATTTACCAGCACGTCCTTTTCAATGTAGTTGTGAAATACAAATGATCGTGTCTGGCATTTACATTTGTTTTATCTCAGAAACTTAAATTAGCATACATCGTAACAGTTCTATGTGCTTCCCTATTACCGTTGTGGTATGGGAAAACTGGAGCAAGTTAAGCTGTAATATGCTCCCCCTGGCTACTCATTCACTGTAGACATAAATCAAAATGCTCCAGGTCAAACTGTCTATTCGTAATGAGCAATCAAGTCAAAAAAAGAATTTGACATATAACACCGGATAATACTGGGGTTTTTTTTACTGATAATACTGATTTTGTTAATGACTTGTTCTATAGATTTAAGTTAATCTAGGCTTAAGGCCAAACAGAATTCTAGCATTTCAAAAGTACCAGCTGGTCTTAAACTTGAATTTTTTTTTAGGGTTTTCCCCTTTATATTTCCAGGAAAACAGACTCGGAAGGTCCCAGGACAAAAAAAAAATTGTTTTATAATTGTCACATGAAAAATGATAAAATACTTTTCTTCAAAAATAACTTGTTTTATGTATCTCATTGAATAATCAATCTCATTGAATAAAATACTAAGTTTTATTAGCTGTAGACTATACATTCTTTAAGATACCCCAGAGATACCTGTGAATCTCTAGTATGTCTTGCATTCATCAGTGAGACGTAAAATGAATTATCAACTAAAATCACAATTCAAATAAAAAAATGTCCCCAAATGAAGGCTTTGAAATCACAACTGTGTTTCCTGAATTTGGAATGACTACAAATGCCAACGTTTCCTCAGTGTAAAGAGGTTTCTAGGTATGGCTTCAGATGGACCATTTTCACGGTCACAGAGTTTAACAGTGCAGGGAATCTGCAAAAGTGAAAAAAAAAAAAAAAAAAAAGAAGGTCTGTGAATCTGCACATCTGTGTGATTTGGAAATAATATTAGTTATTTTTAACACATACATAATTTTATTATTTTCTAGAGCTCCCCTTGGAATTGATATTTCAAAAAGAGTTGAAGAAGACTCCATCAAAGTGCCAAAACTAAAAAAGAAGATACAATGGTTGGCATCTTAAAAAATAAAATAAAGTAAATGTAACTATAAATTGTTAAATAAAAACCGTTTCAGTGCTGTTACATTTACTGACAGTAGTTGGTTTACAAGTGTTGAAGATCACCTGTCAGAGAAATCAATGCTGTGTGCTGTCACCAAAATGATTCCAGTTACCGCTCCACAAATGTCTGAGTTCTAAGTATTAATTAAAAAAAAAAAAATTAAAAGTGCACTTTCTGATAAACAAACTAATTTGTCTAGTGAACTTAGGCAAATGAAAACATTTTCAGTGTTTATACTTTGTAACTTATAATAAGGTGTTTACCTATTTATAATGTATACCATATTATAATTCAACAATATAAGGTTTTAATTGACAGTACGTGTTGAAAAAAAAAATGAATACTTTCCATGATTGAAAAGTTACAGAAAGTGAACACAAGAGAGCACAGATTTTCAAGATGATCTCAATGTGTTAGCTGTGCCAGTACAACTGAATTTCAACAGTGCCTAATTTGCTGCTGCTGGGGTGAGAAGCCTATTATACAAAATTAAAATGTTGGGGCCTAGGGCTAGTGCCCTTAATTTTCTCCTTTTTTTATAAACAGCTCAGTAAAGCTAATCACAGTGTAAATGAGATGCAAGTTCTGAGTTTTGATGTGGATAATGGGTTATTTGACCTTGCCTTTTGATAATAAGTATAATACACTTTTACAGTATTATTCATTACAATGGTATTCACTGGAATAAATACTTCAAGTATTAAGCATCTCTTCAATAAGAGTTTTCTAATTTGTAATGCGTAAGTTTAAAATTGCTTCCATTTAAATACAAATAAGTAATTGGGATTTGCGGGACAGTTAGACAAACAAGTTGCCTGTTTTTCTAAAATATTTTAATTAATTCTTTTTTAACTTGAAGACAAGATGTAACACATTTACAAGGTACACGCGTTATTTTTTTCTCCAGTACTGAATTTTTGGAAGGTTAAGATCCCTCATTGAGTGCAAACCACTGGAACAAGCCATAGTATTTACATTTTGTTTCTGGAGTCTGATTTTCATGGGATTTCAACTACAAGTTAATTTTATCTTTTGGTAATTTATCTGTATCGTTAAGTAGTTTATCTTCTTGGTAAAATAATACCTCATTTAATAAATTTCACTACCACATTTCATAGGCCACATCCAGCAGTATGTTTATACGTCTGGCTCACTGATTTCAACATACATGAAAGACTGGAATTTGTGAAACAAACAGCAAGCAAAACCTTTTTCCTCCCCCGCATTACCTCTAATCTCTCAGTTATCCCAGGTTTTAGTGCTGGTCGTACCTTCCTTGGGATCAACAAGCCAGTCAGTCTTAACTGCTCGAAAGTCGCTCCCTCTTTCCAAATTTTCTGAACAACGAGGGAGAAATCCCTAAATAGCTGGGTTTTCTGATACGATAAACACTAATAAAATCCAGATACAGTGACCTGATCACTATTATGTTTATCTCATCTCAATTAAGTGTTTAAGAGAGAACACAGCAAAAATGATTATTTTTTTTATTAAAAAAATACTTAAAGTTCTTCCAAAACAAGTACACATGAACGATGCCCCATGTAATTATATGAAAGATCTTTTGTAATATTTAAGTGGACATGTCTTGTAACAAGGAATTAGAAATGCTTTTATGACAATTTCCTGGCCTATCTCAGTAAAACAGATTACACGGTTGAAAGTCTGTGCTCAGTGAGTCGTTATTGATGGCGTTTTGATGACCTGTGATTATAGAGCACACAAGGTCTCGAAAGGTTTGCTTCAATGTCGCATTCTGTGCGTTATTTTTTTTTTTAATTTGTGCCTGAAAATTGAAAGCACAAAAGGAAGCGCTGAAATGGCAGCTTATACCCTTTTGAAAGCAGCTGCTAACCCTTCTGAAAACCTACTTAGAAATATGATGATCTTTGGTTTAAAAAAAAAAATCAACAAAATAAAATTCAGGACTCTAGTACACTTAAAGACAAGCAAATACAAAATACCAGCTAGGAATAACGAGGCAGATTTGTAGAACGGTAATGGAATCAAATCTATTATGAATCAACAATGTAGTTAAGGCATGTGTTTGGCCTTTGTTATAGGAATAACACATAGGAGACAGGAAATACAGGTTTGGGAATTTTTGCTGTAGTGAGCCGCTGACTGCAACGACAAAGGTGATGCACCAAAGAACTCTCAGTCTACTAAGATGTGTTATGAAACCAGTGTTCACTTGTTCTTCATTGCAGGAAGGATTAAAGTATTTAGCTTCATTTGCAGGAAAGGATTAAAAAAAAAAAAAAGAAAAGCTTTCTGTTTTAAGGAAGCTTCCTTCTTCGTTAAGGAAGTAATGGAGCATGTTTCCTATTGAAATGGATTCCTCAGTCACTGCATGTTATGTATTAAAATAACTTCGAATGCTCTGCAAGTATTTTATTCTTCACTTAGAAAAAGGCTGTAAACTAGATGACCTCTGGAGATCCCTTGCAGCCCTACACTGCTATAACATACGAGGTACATATACCTTGCCCTCATTGCTTGTTAACCTCCTGGATATTATTAAAACCCCCAAAATGTAATCATTTTATATCACTTCAGGAGTCATTGTGCTTTTCAAGTATATTCAGTAACCGTAACAGTCAAACAATTGGTAAGATTTTAAATCTAAAAATAATTTAATCTTGAAATTCTCTCTTCGTAAGCTATGTTTGAATAAGTTTGAGAGTATTTAGTACAATTGAAAACATTTACTTGGAATTTAATATATCTATACCAAGATAAGTAGTTTTCTTACATGAAATAATACAATCACAATAATACAATGCCTCCTATAGGACATTTTACAGTGCTCAAGTAAGGGAAGAAAAAACCCTCCAACCACAATCTCTGCTTGTTTACAATGTAAACCTTAGTTTTATAGTGCTTTTGTAAGGATATTTTCACACGCTTGAATTTAAAGCATGGAAAAAACCAGGTTCTTATTTTGATGAACGATGATGCTTTTCATTTGTTTCTGCAGAACTTTTGTTTCCTTATTTCCAGAAAAAGTAACTGCATTATGCAAAATAGTCACACAATATTTGGCCACCAACCCTGGATGTTGCCAGCAACTGTACTATAGGTACAGAATTTTAACTAGTGTTTGATAGTATCATTTAATCTGTTAAAAAAATAAATCAAACTGGAATGAAAATATATTTTATTAAGCTACAAAAACGTTTATTCCTCTCAAACCTTCACAGTATACTCAGCAGTTTCAGTTAAGTAAATGCCAATCTCACATCAGAAAGGACTTGTATTATTTTAAAGACTACACTATAGTATCTGTATTACTGTGCACGTTCCTTACCTCTTACCATCAAATTCCATCACTGGAATGGGGTAGCGTTCTCTACCTGGCATATTCATGTCAAACAACTGAGCCTTAGAGCCCGACGCGCGACAGGCGGCCTGTGAGAAAACAGTTACTGAACCAGCTGTAAGGATTGTTTACATCAATACCTAACTGCCCACTTCCTTAAAATGACCAACAGAACTGCAGCTTCACCAGCCTTACCAATGATCAGCAACCAGGAAGCTGAAGTACAATTTTGATTTCATTTCACGTTTAAAAGTGCTTTGTCTCATGTGCACGTCACAGCAAATTAAACCCGTATCTAACGAGAAGCATCCCTCAGGGACTACTTTATACCTTGTCAGGTGAATCCGTTTTGTTCATTCCTCAGACTACTATTGTGCCATCCAGAAAAGCCACCTAAAGGCTGGGCTGCTTGTAGGGCAATGCTGCCCTTAAGATTAAGGTATCTTGTGCCACCTTGTACGGTTCAGTATTAGCAGCAAATATTCTTCCAGCATACTCACAGAAATAAGTACTGAACACCGTATCAGCCAGGTCTATAAGAACTAAGATAGCCAAGTAACAACATAGTCTAGTCAAAACTATGAACTCCTGGATTAAGCATGTTTTCCCTTATCTCTGATGCTAATTGTAACCAAGTACAATATTCTGTCATGATTTATTAGCTGCAAAGACATACACACACGCACGTTACAAGACAGACAGCAAACTAGAATCACGATCTCTGATGAAATATCCTTTACTGACAGAGTACCAACATCGAAATCAGTTCCCCCATGGACATAAAAATACTCTTTCTGTGCATATTGAAAATGTTGACATTTGAAATTTGGTCCAAAAAACCCAAATGGTTCTCTTTCAGTTTTAACTCCACAAGATATAAAAAAGTGGGGTTTTTTCTTTCTTAGAAGTAGCAATAAGTCAATAGCTTAAAACACTCAAGTTATTTTAGTATTTAATATAAAAGATACATATATATATATAATTTAAATACAAAAAATCTGCAAGGTGTGATATTTTGGAAGATAGAAAAACATCAATGCAAAATTTGAATTTAAAAAATCAGTAAATTTAGGGTTTTTTACTGGAATATGGCTGAAGATGTTTACTTAAATTTGGGCATTCCACCTTCTTTTTAAACCCCAGTAAAAATGGAGCTTAAGGTACTGTATATTCCTGCAGATAGCCGTGATTTTTTCCAATTATTTCTTCAGAAGCTTTTGCTGAAGAGATAGCCTCTGCTGCAATCTGGTTTGGTTTGTATCTTAGTATGCCTCTGTTGATCTTACCACATTGGTGAACCTATTCGCCACATGAAACCTAAACACATTTTCATGTAGCTTCACTTCTGTAGTGCAAGCGTCAATTTAAATAGCCTATTATCAGCATATTGCATAAAGACTTTTTTTTACTGTACTGTTTGGGTTGTAAGTTGGATCTTCGTTCGTATTTTCATCATAGGTTTCCTAAAATTCATGCTTAGTGGAAATATCAAGAATATCAAAATATCCTGCAAAACCAGGAATGAGTAGAAAAACCTAGAAGGTGAAATGAAATATTTTAGAACGCTATTGTTGCCTTCCATAAAAATACGTTTGTACCACCTAAATGCAAACATTAGTCTTTATTTTTAAAAATGTATTTGTAAGATGCACTATAACCTGATAGTATTGTTATTAATACACTGGGAACTATTACTTCTATGTAAGTTAGAACATTAAAAGATTCTTTTGTCTCTAACATCATCTTTTTTATTATATAACAAGGCAACTAATTTTGAATCTTAATTATACAGATATGGTAAATGATATAAATAGAACTACGTAGAGTGTTTGGGGAAAAAGTATATACACACGTGTCTTATGAATTCTTCAAAATACATCTCTTAAGCCTGGAGCTCTTGTTATTCTTAGAGAGAGCTTCCGAGTACTGAGGACTTTTGGAAATCCAACCAATAACTTAAATACCACGGTGGATGCGGAGCTTTTTTGGAAATGCGTGAATTTACAGCACTTCATATCATCTTATAATTTTGCAGGAGATCCAGCGATCTATATTTTTTTCAAGTAATGATCCCAGCTTTAGGAACGCCATGTATAAGCTACATGCAGTATCAGGTATTTTTTTAATGGGAAAGTTTTCGTACTCTCCTCCTGAACAAAACTCTAAAAATATTTCCATCTGTCTGGGTTTTCCCATCTGTATCAACGTTCATTTCAAAGCACTCTAAGATCCAGACACATTTCTCTTTCAGTATGTATGCCCTAAGCTTCTACCGTGTAGTCAACACTGATAAAAATTTGTCCAATTTTTCTATCAGCTGGAGGAATCTGACACGAAGTACTGTGATGATAATTTGCATCTGAATTTATGGAAGGTTTAAACAGCAAATTCCAGCAGCCAATTCTCACAAAATCTGATGGACTTCTTAATAATACCAGCACATACCTGAATCCACCAGTGCTTCCAAAGTTGCTGTCTGGGTACACAGATTTTTTTAGCTGGCCCAGCAGTCTCTCTCTGGGAATCTCTACTGAGCGCTGTCGCTCATATTTTGAAGCCAGCCAGCTAGAGGACACAGTAGTAATTAATTCTTGCTACTTGCTTTTGTCAGACTTTGCAGACAAGGCACTAGCATTTACCTGTGCTACTGTCTGACAAGCGGGTTGCCTTGTCAGCTTATTCAGCTCTAGGCAACGCTTTTGTGAGGCCCAAGTATTCTTCAATATTCTCCAGTTTCTAAAATACAATACTTAGAGGGGCTAAAAAAAACAACAACAAAAAAGAAATAGAATATTATTTAATCAAGAACTATACTAGTATTTGCAAGAAAACAATAAATTTCTTAAGGATGAGATTAAAACACAGTAATGTTCCTGTAGGTTGCTCCAAAATGTTATAGAATGCGACTTAAATACATCAAGTATTGAATTTAAAATAGCTTTTTTTCTTTTCCCTCTCCCTCTGGAACCAAACGTGGTCAAGAGACTCTACAAATAATAGTATTATAAATAATGATAAATTAATTTCTCATGAATAACTGGATAAAGTTTGCCAACACCAAATTATATGTTTTCTTTTTAACCTACCTAAAACTATTTAGAATCCTTCCAAAATTATTTCTCATGTTTCCCTAAATATTAGAGGCCTCTTAGTTTGGAACAGAAACTATTTGCCTGGGTACAAAAAGCGCAACTTTTTTTCTTAGTGGCCTAGGTGACACATAACTCCTAGGAACACTCCAACACTACTACAGAGATAACACCTAATGAACAGTAGTTGCATTTCATCAGCCTCATTTTTCCTCTTGGTCCAACCTCCACCTGCTTTACAGCAAGATGCAAGAACTCTTGCAAACATCCCAGGGTAAGGTACTAGGGAGTCACTTTCCTCAGAGCACCGGTAAGAAATCTGCCAGTGCTCTGAAGCACTGAAAATTAAGTTTTTTTAATATTTCTTTACAGACTTGAAAAATTATTTTGAAAACCTACTTACACCCTTAGAGAGACTTTGTAGGAATCGATGTATTATGTTTTGTATGAAAAGTGATTATTTTTTTTCTGGTATGATTTTTGATTTCTCCACTTACTTGGACCAACAGAAAAAATATAATTGTGAGGTAGCATGTTGAGTACTAAGCTCTGACCTTACCAAAAACACTGGAGAGCATGTACCCAGTTTTTCTTACGTTAACTTTGCAATCCTTCCATACGCAGTTAGAAAGACAAGCTAATTCAAGCTTTTTTTCAGAGGAAGTCCATTCGTATTTCTACCCCATGATTGCATCGACATACTTTTTTTTTTTTTGAAAGAGGGATCTTTTTTGTTTTGTTTAAAAGAGATCTTACTTGAAGTAAAAGTAGCAGAGCTAAAGCTAAAAGCAGAGGCAGCAAGCTAGGGAGCCAATGATGGACAAAGAACAGCCTGGAGGGAGCTTCCCAGTTTCTCTGGGAGCAGAGGTAGCCCCAGGCTGCGGACCACTAACCAACGCAGTCCTGCAGAACTGGCTGAGGACTGGGAGGCTGCACAGGATGGTCCCAAAACACCCAGGGCGTGTGTGGGGTGTCTGTTTCTCAAGTACTGAAAGGGCAAGCATGACTCTTAGAGGGCAGATCTCTGAGGTGACAAGGCCCAAGACCCTCAGCTCTTTTTGCCTGTGGCAACCCAGGCCAGCTTATCACTGCACCCTCCCTTCTAAAACCATAACCTGAATCCTCTCCTAAAGCACAGCTGCAAGACCAGCCCTGTTCTACACCAGAGGAAAATCTACCGTACCGAATTCTATGTACGTGACAGATTGGACAGATTCAATATGCTTTTTGCGCCACTGACATCAGTTAGGAAGGGTGAGAAAGCCAACCTCTGGCTATCCTGTCTTCTCCAGAGCCCAGTATTCCCTTCCTCCCCCAAAGATGGATTCATAGTGAGTCTCTAGTAGAAGTAGACATCTACACATATTACTTTGATGATTAATAATAATGTCCAAGTGTGTAAAAAAACCAGACCAAACATTCTAAGAAAACTCCAAAGATTTACTGAATTTGTATATAGAATAAATGCAGCATCTCAAGATGTAGCTTTATAATTCATCTACTGAAAATAACTTCAGTCTGCTGCATGTGTCAGATGCTTTTTCACTGTTGTTCTCTAGTTTTGCAATCCGAGATCCAAATTGTACAGCCCTTTTGGGCAAAACGGTTGAGGCTGTAAGGCCAAGCTCCTTGGCTGCAAGGCGTAGAATCAATTTCTCACCAACTCCTCGAGGTAAAGTCAAGTCAGCTTTTTCTGAGATGGGCAGAGAATTGAGGAATGAAACAACTTCTTCATCAAGAAAAGGAAACCTAAAGGAAGACAGACACGTGAAAGAACTCTTCAAAAACTTCATACTGTATGTATCTACACTGTAACTTTGAAACAAAAATATTCACACAACAAATTCTGACAACATTCCAAATTCCAAGCATTCATATCTAATCACATGCAAGCTTAACAGCATGGCCTGTTCACCACTGCAACTCCTAAACTGAACACATGCAACTAAGAACCGATTTGGAAAAACACTAGCACAAAGATCACGTGAAAAGACCTTTCATGCACCTGTTTTCCAGTAGCAGAGACTGCTACTGGACAACACCCAAGGAATTTTTTACAAGTTGGTGGTAGCATGGAGGAAGTAAACACAAATAAAATGATTCTTGAACTGTTCTGACTTAACCAGGAAATACAGTAGATATTGATCATGCCTTTACTGCACGGGCAGGAATACATGGCTTCTATGTTACACTGTCATTGTTCAAAGTCACTCCCCAAATGACCGCACCAGAACACTTCAAAGTTGTGCAGAAGACTGTCTCACTTAAAATAATAAAACCAACTTGATGTTGACTATTTCAACATCTGTTCTGCTTCTTAAAACTTGCAGATGGAAATCCAATGTTCAAGTTGCTTAATTTGCTTAAGTAACTCTTCCACAGTACTACAGACCACTTCTTAAAAAACAAAACCAAAAAATGCCACAAGACAGTGCATATTAACGAAACTGCAACAGAACTTAGAGACAAAATGCACAGAAGTTTCAATTAAGTTTTCTGTTGGAGTGTTAAAAGCAGAATCTAACCGGCAAAACCAGTTTTGCTTCATGTTAAAACAATAATACCTGGCTTCTTTTCCGTGATCGCCAATAATCCTGTCATCTCTACCAAGATTTCTAGAAGAAATGCGATCTAACTCCATTTCAAGTTCTTTATTCAGACCCTCTAATCCATATTTTTTGAAGCAAACACGGTGTCGAGAATACCCAGCAAGCTGTTCATCTGCTCCAATTCCTGTAAGCACAACCTAAGAAAACAGAATAAAAGAAATCTTTCTTAATATCTATACAAGCTAATAACACGTAACAGGTCTTAAACGTTTAATTACATTTTAAGGAGAATAACTTTAATACACATCTTCTAAATATATTACATATGATGATGGGATGTGCTTTACATATTTGCAGAAACAGTTCCCAATAAAGTCAATGGAAACTTGAAATAGGTTCACAATCAAACCTAAAAGTACACACCGAGGCAAGGAAAAATCATGAAAATAATGTTGTGTGCATCACAAATACACCAATATCTTTGAATAATGTCTTTGTTTGTTTCTGTTACAATAAACGGCATTTGTTAAACACCAGCCTTTATCAAAGAAATTGTTGCCGCAGATTACGCAGTATGTTGTAGGTTTTAAACAGTCATCTGAATGTACTCTCAGATTATTATTAATTTACCAGCTACTGGGTTAATAACAACTGCATTATACAAAATAAAAACATGCCATATTGTTCTGTCTACTCAATGATAATCACATAAAATGCTATCAAAAAAACCCATTATTACGTCTGGTCCACTACTGTGCCTTCAACAGCAATTCACTACAAAAGTGGAAGTCTCTTAACATAAACAGTAAAGCATGTTTTACTAATCTGACACCAGCTAGCGGTCAACTAATTTTTTAACCTGTGCACAGTAGTAAGTAACTAATGACAGAATGATAATTTTGCTTTGTGTTTTATTAATTCATGACTCATTTCAACATATTCCAGACCTAAGGTGAATTTTTATGTTGTGCAAATCTGAGATGCACATCCTTAAGTGGATCAGTCAACTACATCAACTGTGTTCTACAGCAGTAGTTTTTACGCAAATTATTGTGTGTGTTGTTAGTGGTTTTTTGTGCTTTTAAGATCTAGCAATTATTAGAAAAGCAACAGAAGCCTCAAAAAGCAAAGGCAGCAGTGGACTGCAAACTCCTGAAATTAAAGAATTTATTCTTCCCTACGCAAAGCATCAGGAACTGGGAAGTGAGAAATAAGAATCAAATTCCCAAGAAAATAACCTAGTTATTAAAAAGATTTTACTTAAAACTACGTACATGAAAATAAGTTACGAAAAAAGAAAGAACTGCTTTTTGTAGTTCTGCCATTCAATCATACTCTAATTACAAAAGATTCCAAGTAGTCATGTTTTCTACCATTATTAATTGCGATTTTATCACATGCTGTGCCTAAGTAACAAGCTAGTAATTTTACAGCCATTGGGGTGCTGGTGTGGCGGTGTGCTCTGCTCTCCCCTGTCTCCCCCCCTGCCCAGCCCCAGCTCCTGCTGGAGCCACAACCATCAGTGGGAGTTATGAGTTGTTACCAGTTGCACCTGGGCTTTGGGGGATGGCTGGCAACACTGTCAAAACGCTGTCTGGAGTGGGGACTTAGATATTTTGTTTACATGCAAATATGACTATAAGTCAATTATCTTACTCTATAAAATAGCGGACAGCCCAAGAGCCCTTTGAGCTCTCCTGCACGGCAGTAGGCTGCATGCCAGGATCTCCCCTTGAGTGGGGACGCTCGCTTAAGGTTCTGCTCCTCAAGGCTGAGAAATTCCTTGCCACAACAGATTCTTGCTAAGTGGTTAACAGCATGCTGAACTTTGAAATCTTAACTAAGTGATCTAAGGACTGATTGCACATATATAATCCTTTAGACATAAACCGCTGAACAAGTCTGGGACTAGGATTGGACCTAGCCGCACCTAGACTCCTCTCTGAGTTTAGAAAGCAAGGGGGTCCTTTCTGAACCTTGTGACTCAACGGGAGGGTCTCCCTGACAACTTGTCTGACCCTGTCCTCTATCCTCTATGCAGTAATTAATCAAGTGTACCTTTCCACTGAATCTCGTAAAACACTGTCGCATTCGCTACTAATGTTGTTAAATCACTGTTTTATGTTAATAAATATTTCACCACTACTCTCTTACAAGTAAAGTTAATCAATCTGCCCACAACAGCTAGTACACAACAACAGTACTTAATACTTCATTAACATGTATCTCTAAACTCGTTAACCTATGCAATTTGGATTGAATAGCAGTTACCCACTACTGGAATTGAAACACTGAAAATGATAGATGATTGTTGTTATTTTTTTCCTAGTCACACTGTTGCTTATTCAAGCTTAATGAAAAGCTACACACATTACCTGACAAAAGAACTGAATGCAGTTTTTAACTCCAGAATTACACAAAGATCATCAGTACAGGACTATCTGATATTTTGCCACTGAATTTCAGAAGCCTTATAAATATTAAGGACCCCTGCTGATTTCTAAAACAACATAACTGTTTTTACATTCATAGGTGAAGCATAAGGCAGAAAACAATCAGTACCTTTGCAGGACTTTTGTATGGTTTCAATCTTCCTTGGTTAGTAATAAAACCCTCTCCCCTGGAAGCAAACCAAATTGCACAGCCAATGCTGTCATCCAAGACTGTATCCAGTGGATAAATTAAGTGCTTAATGCTTTGTTGTCTCATTTTTTTCAATTCCTCTGGTGCAACATTAATTTCCACAAAGTTCCAGGTTCTTGAAGGGTTAATGGCTTCTAATTCTTTCAGTCCTGCCCTACCAGTGATTCTGTCCGGAACATCAAAACAAGATAAATGAGCACCAATTTTAGCATGAAGATCTTTACAACTTTCTTGAGGACAAAGCAAGTCAAGCTGTACTTCCTGGTTGCTATGTTTTTTAGTGTTACCCTTTTGCTTAGCTTGTTCTTTTATCATGAAAGCTACATTGAGAAGATCAATTGGTTCCTCCAAAGGCACATGTTTATCAGCGAGGGCTGCAATAACCATAGAATCAACGCCACCAGAAAAGAGCACCGCAACATGTGCTTTCCCATTAGACATGCTTGGAACTTCTCTTGTTTTCTGATCTTGTTCTCTAAAAAGAGATAAAACCCGTCTCTTCACCGCTTCATTCAAAACATCAATAAACTGATGGACTAATTTTTTCTTGTGTTCCTCTGCAAGAAATCCTTGAAGGGTTTCTACAGAAACCGTATGGATAATGTTGCTAATATTACTGTCCAGACGTTCACCTGAAGCTTCAGAAATTGTTTTATTTAAGGGCATAACTGGTGCTCTGAGACATAATTTTGATTCATTCATCATGAGACGTACATGGTTTGGTAAGTCTTTTGAAACTTGGTCCAGAATGTTAATGAATATTTCTTCTACTGCTACCTCTGTGCAGCTGTACTTCCATGGAAACAATGTTAAAGACAAATATGTAGTCGATGCACAGGCTTTGAGATCAATTTTGAAAATTCCAGATGCTGGGACCTCTTTCCACTGGTTACCCGATTCAGAATGAACACTTACAGATGTGAGACAGAAAGCACTGTCAACCTCATTACTGAATTGCCAAAGCAAACTGCGACGACCAAAATAATCTCTACCAAACCATAAACAATGTCTAGATGCTTGATAATAAATAAAAGACCATGGACCCCGAAGTGATGAAAAGAGTGACAAAATGTCTGCTTCACTACTGCATAATGCGAGATGATGAAACATTACTTCTGTGTCATTCTCTAGATCTCCTACAGGCACTCCATTGAAAATTTCTCCATTCCAAAGAAAAATATTGTTATTGGCATCTTCCAGAGGCTGAGGAGTCACCAGTCCCCTCAAGTGAAGTACATGGCCAGAAAACAGACACTCATAACATGGATCAGACACAGTTTTTATCAACTGTTGGCTACTGTCTGGTCCTCTTCTTCTAAGACGGCAGAGTATGTCTTCATTAAAGAAATCATGAATAGCATGCTGGCTACACAAGGTAACAATGCAACAAATACCACACATTGTGACTTTGAATTCAGATAGATTATTTCTTCATTTTAATCTTGTCTGAATTTTCCATCTCCTGATGTGCCTTCTTTAATTCATCTAATGTATCTGTGTAAGAGAAAAATACACAAATAATCAGCTTCATAAACTGATAAGTTTATGAGTGAGTTTATGAGTAGTTAAGAGTGTATCTAAGAAATGCATAGCTCCAGCCACTTGTTCAATTAAAGAGATAAACATGAAATGCTAAGTAACAAAAGTGCTATGTTTGTGTTACATCAATACTATAGCTCACTGTAGCTTATTCCTCTTTAATCATACAAAGATTATGAATTTTTTTTCTCCCAAAGAAAGCCACAATGCAAGTAGAAGAATTAGGGGAATGGTCAACTATTGACTATATGATCAGTATGACTTACACATTTATAATAAGAAAAGTGAATTGTCAATTAAAAATATCAACACTATCAATCCAAATCAAAGGAAACAAAATGAAAGTAGTAATTGTTGATTCCAGAAATAAATTTATACTTCTAAATTTATACATTTCTAATGTTTGTACAATCATCAACCCTATCATCCATTCTATCTTCATAATCCCACAGATCCATTCTTTCAACTGCCTAAAGATTTCTAGCTTAATCTCCAGTTTAACTTGTCATTATTTTCTTCCTACTCATCCCATGCAATTTTTAGACTTTTTTTTTTTATTTATTTAAAGGACAAAGGACTATACAGCTTCCCAAAGCTGAGAACAGTGACCCCTCTGTGGGGGACTTGCTCTTTGTACATCTTCAGCTCTTTTATCAAATCCATATATCAAATGGAAACACTTTCATATTTATCCAATCCAGAAAAACAAGCACGTGTCTGAAGTCTACTTTGTATTTGATATACAGTTGCCAGTTTTTCATTGCAATATACCTTAGAAATCATTAACAGCTACAAATACAGCTTTTAAATAGCTAACTATTTGATCAACTTGATCAAAATTAATCAATTTGATCACTGCAGACTTACTTTTGCATTGAGATAGCATTTCTGTTCGGTCTACAAGGAAGAATATGTTGCTATTGGGTTGCTGCCTGTAAACTTTCTGTAAAACAAAACCAACACTCCATTAAGTCAAAGCAAAGAACTCCAGCAACCACACTGCAGCAGAAGGTGATGCAGGTCCACCGAGATACCCATCTGACATAAAAGTGAAGGGGTAAGTTCTACCCCGACAACACCAATACGCTAATGTCGTACCATCAAAAACATTCCATGATCAACGCATAACTACACTCCACTTCTCTTTTCCTCATATGTGAGGGATCACATTCTATTTTAAAATATACACATGAAAAGTAAGAATACTTCATGAAGTCTTCTGACCAACTCTACCATTTTAATGAAATGTCAGATAAAACATAAAAAGGCAAAAAAACCCAAAACCATACTGTGTTACAGTGCACAATTGTACATAATCAAATCATTTGGAGGACAAATTATTCTGAGAACATCTGTACCAAAATCTGTATTACAACAAATTAAAGAGAGCGTGCTCTGACTTTGTTTCCCCTCTTGTCTCTATGCTTATTTCTTTGATGCTAAAATGAAATAGTCAAAAGCAAATTAATAAATACTTACACGGTTCTTCTTCAAATTAGAAAGCTCATCAACTACAACCTTCTGCTCTTTAATCTGAAAGGCAAAAGATGCACCTCAATTTAATTCTTAAAAATAAACTACTGTATTATAATCATGATGGTGAAAACGCTTACTGATATTTTAAGACAGCTACAGGCATACGTAGTTGCTGTTCTCTGCATGGACCATTGAAGACAAAGTGCTAGTAGACATAAAATGAAATACTAAATAACTGCTCTAAAAATGGGTTATCTTGCACGAATTGATATTTCTCCTACCCTCGAAAGCAATCACTACTGGGAAGCCAGAGTACTTCTAGCTATTTATAATCAGAGATCACATTTTTCCCCCAGGAAAAAAGAAAACATGCAAACAACTAATAAAACATCAAATAATAATTAGAAAACAAAATTTAGCATAATACCTATAGCAGACATTATAATCACTGGTATTCTCCAGATTCAAAATGGAACCAATAAAAACCCAACCCCCCTAACACTGCACTAAGAGCAATGGAAGCCTTTCTATTGCTCTGGAGTTTTGCACAAACTTCCTTAGTGGGATTTACCACTCTGTTCGACAGCACTGGCAGAGGTGGCAGATATTCCCAGTTTCTTTTACAATGATAGCAGTCAATTCTAAAGAGCAATCAGGATGACTATCATAAAAGCCAATAAAATAGAACAAAATCTGGTCAGCAGGCACCTAATGCTTTTTGTTAGAAACAAACAATACGGTTTTCTTTGTTCTTTTGTGTCTCCTGGAATTGGTGCAAGAGTAGAAAGCTGCCCCAGAGCTAGGTTAGCATACAGAATGTGGCATACAGAAAAGACAAGTTTTCCAGCAGCTACATCAATAGCTTATATTCGCAATTCCAACGGACAAAACAGCAGTGTCATTGTTTGCTATGGACTAAACCAGACACTTAAGCATAACAGAAATTACAACCTGCAATACTCTTATATCCTAGCTTTGTATCTTCCCAGTCAATCAAAAATACCACTGACTTTATACAACATGGCCACATGGAAAGGAGGTCATTTTTTGAGGGAAAGCAGTTCCATAGGACTTGACAGATTTCATCTTGAAGAAAGCTATTGGCACTACGGAAAATAGAGCAGATTTACGAGGAGTGCCAGCCCCTGTGACTGAAATCCCCTGGGACTTTTTGAGCAGGTACAGCTGAAGCAGGTACTACAGAGAAGAACCTCACTGCAACTCACCTGACATTTCAAGCTCAACTCGGGGCTGTAAGAACCAAAAAGCTAATTTGCCAAGAGAGCTAACAGCGACGCCGACGAGCTCGCTACACGACAGCCGGTCTCCTCCGAGCCCTACACTCAGAACCCGCATCACCACGGCCCCAGCTTCCGGACAGGACTCGCCCACCTCTCCACGCTGATCACACCCGAGGTCACAGGCTTCGGGGGGCCGCCACCCCTCGCATCCCGCCCGGCAGCACGGCCCTGGACGCGCCTCAGCCCACCCCACGCAGCCGAGAGCACCGGGGGGATACACGGGGGGGGACGCGGCCCTCCGCCCCACTCCCGGAAGGCCGGCTCAGCTCACCCTCCGGCTCAGCTCCTCCTTCTGGCGCAGCTTCGCGCTCTCCCCCCTCTTCTCCTTCTCCTCCTCCTCTTCCTCCTGCCGCAGCGCGCGGCCCGACATCACCACGCGCACAAACCCAACGGCAACTGCGGCAGCTCCGCGCGCGTCACCCACCCCGCCCCCGCAACGGCCGGCCGCCAGCCGCGGCAAGGCACGCGCACAACAGGCCGGCGGGGGGGGTGGAGGTGCGCATGCGCGCGGCAGGGACACGCCACGCGCAGCGCAGATCGGCAGGCGTAGCTGAGCACGCGCGAGCCGTTAAGCGCGAGCGAGCGAGGCTGTGGCTGTCGCCCTCGCACCTGCAGCCGTTGGCGGTAACGGACCAGCGGGCCCGCTCCTGCCGGCACCGGGAACCGTGCGCTCCCCTCGTCCGTGAAGTATTGGCAGGGTCAAGGCGAAAAAGCAGTTCGGAACAAGGGCTGTAAACTGGGCCTTGCGGAGTGTGAAGGAGGGGAAAGAAGGGAAAAAGTAGAAAAAGGAAGTGCTTTGCCTTGGAACTGTTTGGTGTGGTGGTGACCCTGGACTGGCGTCAGATAGTTAACTAAACGGTATTCCAGATGAGATATGAATTATGTTTATGGGTATTAAGTTTATATGCCTTCCTCTTATTTCCTCTTAATATGTCTCTTCCATTCTACTATAGATATATCGCAGTGACACATCTGTCTTCCTGTCTTTATAAATACGCCAGGGAAGAAGTTGTTTAAGTGTCAGGATGGTGATGGCCTAAGGACAAATAGTACTGTCATGATTTGCTATCATAAATAAATCTAGGCTGAGAAGCGATAAAAGGAGACAACTACTGTGACAAGAAGGTTTTGAAAATGTCTTCCAGTAGCACCAACGAGGAACAAAAAATTAGAGTTTGATTTACTTATGAAAGGAATTATATATGCTCAGATCACAAAGTTAATTGGTGAATTAACTGCATATTGCAGGAAATCGTAAGTCTGATTTTCATGGAAAATAGATCATATATTAATGACTTAGTGGATATTGTTAGGGAGTTTGGGTAAGACTTTGTCAAGGTGGTTGACGTAGGAACACTACAATTATTTCTTGGTCTCACGTTGTCCCTTTCCCTCTCTAAATATTACCATGTAATTATTGTAAAGACTCAAGAGCCATTGCAAACTTACAGACTGCTATCAAAAGCTCAGTTAGGATAGAAATGTCATCAAATCCTGTAAGTCCTTATGCTGCTGACTGCACTGCAAATATTATGCAGATCTTCAGGAATTATTTGAAATATTTGTTACTTTAATAAGTGAAGTAGGATTGTTGACTTTTGCTGCTTTGTGATTTGTAGCTCGCATAATGATGTGTTATGTATTTTGATAATACTTAGAGCTTGTAAGCAAGATAACACCTGGTTTTGGTGGTATCCGTGAGCTTGGTTGGAATGTCTGTGGTGTTGACTGACATTTTTAGCAGTGGTAGAGGGAGACCGTGGATTTTGGCTCCTAGTAGAAACATGAAAAAAAGAAAATTTGGCTGTAAGAATATTTAACAGTATAGTAACTTGCAAATGTTATGCTTATTTACTTCAACAGAAAGAGAAACTGAGGTTACATAAAGTTTCATATGTTTCATAAAAGGTCATTCTCGCTTTTCCTTCTACCTTCAGCCACACATTTCTGCCTCCACCCTTGCATCAACATGGCTGCTGGTGGGATTGTGTAGTGAGACAGGTTATGTGGTTGATCCGGCTTTCTCTGCAGTGTTCTCTTATGTGGTTCTGGCAGTCCCAAAGGAGAATAACTGAAGCTGCTGGGAAACTGTTGCCTAGGGGTTGGAGAGGTTCTAGGGCTTGTCCTTCAAATCCTACATGAAATACGCATACCTGGGTCACGTACAACAGTGTTGATGCTATTGCTCTGTGTCCTTTGTAGTTTGTCACTCTTGTTCTGTGGAGTAATTTGTTTAATGTGAGTACCTCCCAACTCTCTGCTGCCTGAGTGTTTTATTTGCTATTGATATGTTACAAAGGTTGATGATCAAGTAACCCAGAAGTCAAAGTATAATTACTGGTAATCCTTTTCATGTTCAGTAATAAATACAGTTAATGTTTATTAATCAAAGATTCATCACTCTATTCTTGAGAATGTTTCATCAGTTGGCTCATAAGAGTGATAATAATGGTCTTGAGGCAGGATAACAAATGTGGAATGTTTTCCACTTCTGGTCTTACCGCAAGTTGCTGATTCTTCTACTGATATGGAATGTTCTTTTGGTAACTCCTTTTCAAAATGAATGGATTCCTGCGACATGATTACTCCTGAAATTACCCACATTCATACCCATGATAAGAGCAGCTGTGTTTAAAAGTCAACAAAGGAAAAAAGGTCAGCACCTTTTATCTCCCTGTGCAGAGCTGTGACATCTTAATTCAACCTTATTTCAGGACTGCTGTAGTTCTGTTGTTTGCTATGCGCTTGCACTGTTCTTCGTGAGAGGTGGTGAGGTGGCTCAGGAGCTGAGCTGGCTAACAGCTAAGTGGGCAGAGTAGTTCAATGATACATCTTCAGTCGATCTGCTTGGGTCTGTGCACTTCTCTTGTGCTAGCTCAGGTGCTCTGAACTGTTTTTGGCACAAAACTGTTTTGGGGAGGTTAATAACACCTGACACATGTTAATAAAGTATCAAGGATATTTCAGAGTCTTTTGAAGTCCTCACCTTTTCAGCATCTGGGATCTTAAAAAATATATAAAATAATGCAAATTACACAAAAAGCAATGTAAACAGTTACAAAGCAGACAGTCCCTACCGATGCCAGAAAATATTTTAAGTTGTCATTGTGTGTCAGCAAACACATGACCAAAAATGAGTATCCTCAAATAAACAAGCTCAAGCTCTGACAGGCTGTTGTTAAAAAAATGCTGAAAATGTTAAGCCGTCCTTCAGAAAACTGCTGTCAGTCTTGAAGACCTCTTTTCAAGATGTTCGCAGTATATTTGTATCAGATGATTTTATGGATGTGGGTGGTACAGAGTGGCATTGATAATGCCTTTGGGGCTTGGCAGTGCCTAGTTTCCATGCTTTGCCGAGAGCTAGAAATCTGCATGTACTCAATTCTGTATCTAAGCTGATGCTTGGTAACATGTTAAGCCATGATAACTTGATAGTGGGTTCAAACTTGAGTCATTTACTAGGTTCAGCTGTAAGTGACTGCAATCTGAGGAAACTTGTCATGCTTTAGAAGAACCACTTTGAAGGCCCTGGGAACTAAACAGTAGCAGGACAATTGTAGCTCTAATGTTGGCCACAAGAGAGCAAGCTGAAACTGTGCTGGCTGTTCGGTGAATCCACACATAGTCAAAGAAAGAATGGCACCTGGGATATAAGACAGGTAGATGAGTTCTCTAGAAGGGGGAGAGCATGGTCAGAGGGTATTTGCAATTATGTTTTTTTGTCTTTTTTGAACATTTTCAGTTCTGATAGTGGGTTATTTTGTATTCAGACATTGTAAATTCAGAATCTGCATGAGTGAGTTCTGAGATGTAACACTGATTTTTACATTAACTTCTCAGCTGAACCTACATTTTAATAACTTACTAACTCATACCAGTCTAAGAAAATTAAAATCAGTGAAATTAATTGGGTTTGTTTTATTCTGATTTGATTGAGACATTATGATTTGAAGGGAGTTAGCTTAGTTTACACAACCAGGGATCTGAATCTATATACTGGAATCTATGTAAAGTTCTGGTTTGTTTCCTTAGGTTAAATATCTAGATTATCAGTTGCGTAAGAAAACTTACAAACTCTCTAATCATTCTGCTTTAAAAGTCCTATTACTGCAAACAAAACATGAAGTCTGAGCACTTTTATGAGCTTGAATTACAGTCGGTTTTTTCAGTATTTAGTTCTGATACACGGTTAAAACAATCTGGAAAATCCTTTGCACAAAACTTCTGTATAGGTCTGCATCTGCATAGGTCAGATGCATAAAATTACTAATTTTCTAATTAAAAGCAGAATTTCATCTCCTTCACATAGAAAATTTTAAGGCAGTTGTGAAAATAGCTGAGAATTTGCATGGCATCAGTCATTAATTTTTACAATCTGATTTCATGCCTTAGAGCTGCTAGAAGTATTGGACCAAGCACTTTGCTTGTAAAATATGCCAGCATAGTCTTTAATCTGATGACTTAAATAAAAGAGGGTTTAAAAATAGACTTTTTCAAGTCTACTCTGTGTTCTTCAGTGTAAAACTGAAATAACTCTCATGAATACAAGGACCTTTCTCCAGGTTCCTGCAGCTGAGAACATGGTTTGACCTTTAATTCTCATAATCTTTCCTTCCTTAGTGCAGAACACCTTGTTGTGCACTTTGTTAGAGTTTAGAAGAGAGTTGAGAAGTTTCTGTGGGTGGTAGTTTGACTTAGAAAGGTAGAAACAAAAGATTGGGGTTTGTCTCTTGTTTATGAACTCTTTTTTGTTATAGAGAGTTCATAATCTAGCACGGCAGTTCCTCACGTGCTTTGAATAACCAACACACAGGTTTACTATGGTTGCTGTCTAGTTTGAATATGGGATCAGATTTCCAGATATACATTTTGAGCAGTGAATGTTCAGGGATCTTAAAAAAACCAAGTGCTCTGTCTTATAACAACTAATGTTTTGTTTGCAGCATGAAGCTGGAAGTCTGGTGGCTGAAAGCCCTCCTGTTGATGCCACGAAGGAGCAGGGGTATGAGTGACTTAGAACTTCTTGTGAACACCGGATGGACCTATGCCTTATTTGTGTTACCTTGGATTGGGACATCTTGACGCAAAATCAAATCAGTGCTAATATTTCTGCCTAATGAGAAAAGGAGAAGAGAACTGTATCAAGTACGTTCTGAGTGAAGAGTCAGCCTGCCCAGTAAGTCTGCTTTTTTGCAAGCTGAGCTAGGAAGCCTGGAGAAGACGAGAGGGATAATTATGTGCTTGCTTCTATTTCTTGTTGGGAGTGCCTCCCTGACAGTAAGTACTGTGTTTAATACTATGTATGACTGATATTTTCTTGGAGATAAAACACAGAGGTGAGATTGCTTTGAAGGAGTAGGCAGGCCTGGGCAGGATGGTCTGAAGGTACAGAAGTAGCAGCCTGCTTGTGTTACGCTAATATGGCTCTCGTAGAATCAGGGACTTGGTCATTTCGGCTGAGATAGGTTATGGTCCCATAAAGCATATTCCAGCAGACACGAAATGTACTGCCTAAGTGTGAGCTTAGGCGGACTAGAACACGTCCGAGTTGGCTGGAGAAAGGGGGAAATGCCTAATACCTTTGCAAGGCTCTCTGAGGCAAGGGTGAAGGTAAGGATGTTTGTTCTAAGACCTAAGACGCCCAGTTGGATTAGGATCTTACCTAGATGGATTTATTATATGCGTTGCTCTGAAATGCTTTTTGTCCCTTTGTTCTCATTGTTACAAACATTTTGACTTGGTGCTTGCTGGTGAGCAAATATAGCCACTTGGAGAGTTTTTCCAGGTTTGGAGAGGGGAGTTATTTGAAAGGAAACTTGGCTTTTCAAATTCTAATGTGCCAGAGGCCATGTTATCAGACAGTTTGTTGGGCTTTGTTTATTTTTGTACTTCATTCTTTGTGTCAGGCTATGCTGATGGCTTCCCGTTTACCCATTGTCCTTATTCGTCTGTAGCCTTTTTTTCCCAATCTCTACTTGAAGTTTTGGTAGAAATCAGCCTGCACATGTGGCAAACCAATCTGGGACCCAAATAACTGAAATCTTAGTAGATCTTTCAGTCTTGAGGGTTATACTTGTTCACCATCATTTTATGACAAATATGATACTTAGTTCTCTGAATGCTTTAAGGGTCCATAGAATTCAAAATGCCTGACGGAGATAGATAAATACAGAGAGCAAATCTAAGCCAAAGTTGTGTGAGTTGGCAGAGTGAGGAATGGAACTTCGAGGTCCTGGCTTTTCTTCACATGTTCCACCTATGAGCATTATTATTTCCATGTTGTCTACCTAGACTTCAGTAAACCTTTTGACAGTGTTTCCCACAGCGTTCTGCTGGACAAACTGGCTGCTCATGTCTTGGACGGGCATACTCTTTGCTGGGTAAAATACTAGCTAGATGGCTATGCCCAAAGAATTGTTGTGAATGGAGTGAATGTTGTGAATCCAGTTAGCGGCCAGTCACAAGTGGCGTTCCCCAGGGCTCAGTGTTGGGGCCAGTTCTATTTAATATCTTTATCAATGATCTGGGCAAGGGGATTGAGTGCACCTTCAGTCAGTTTGCAGATGACGCCAAGTTGGGTGGGAGTGTTGATCTGCTTGAGGGTAGGAAGGCTCTACAGATGGATCTGGACAGTCTGGATCGATGGGCCAAGGCCAATGGTATGAGGTTCAACAAGGCCAAGTGCCGGGTCCTGCCCTTGGGTCACAACAACCCCATGCAGCATTACAAGCTTGGGGAAGAGTGGCTGGAAAGCTGCCCAGCGGAGAAGGACCTGGGGGTGTTGGTCAACAGCTGGCTGAATATGAGCCAGCAGTGTGCCCAGGTGGCCAAGGCGGCCAACAGCATTCTGGCCTGTATCAGGAACAGTGTGGCCAGCAGGACTAGGGAAGGGATTGTCCCCCTGTACTCGGAACTGGTGTGGCCCCGTCTTGAGTACTGTGTCCAGTTTTGGGCCCCTCACTACAAGAAAGACACTGAGGTGCTGCAGCAGGTCCAGAGAAGGGCAGTGCAGCTGGTGAGGGGTCTAGAGCACAAGTCTCACAGGAATTGGGGTTGTTTAGCCTGAAGAAAAGGAGGCTGAGGCGGGAGCTTATTGCTCTCCAGATCTACATGAAAGGAGGCTGTAGTGAGGTGTGTGTTCGTCTCTTCTCCCAAGTAACAGGTGATAGGACAAGAGGAAACAGTCTCAAGTTGCGCCACGGGTTAGATGGGATATTCAGAATAATTTCTTCACAGAAAGAGTTGTCAAACATTGGAAGAGGCTGCCCAGGGAAGCAGTGGAGTCGCCATCCCTGGAGGTATTTAAAAGATGTGTAGATATGGTGCTTAGGGACATGGTTTAGTGGTGGACTTGTCAGCACTAGGCTAATGGTTGCATTCGGTGATTTTAAAGGCCTTTTCCAATCTAAATGATTCTATTCTATGTTTAAATTACCATTTTCATATTTAAAATGAGTCCGGTTTTGCTTTATAAAAGCACTATCAGAGAACTATTTAGTCACAAGTTGCTGTGTTGTATGCATTACTATGATTGTCATCTTATTTAGAGTCTAAACATCGCTGAGATTTAACTGTTCTCCCCAACTGTCCTGTGAAACACCATCACTGATCCTATACTCTTTCCCACTTTTACCACAATTTTTGGACTAATTACAGCTGCTACAATTAAGGACAAAGGACATACAGTAGTACAAAAGGGCTGTAACTACTGTGACTTGGTGCAAGAACCTCATCTTTTAGATAGTATAATAGCCCTCAAAAGATTTCCTTTTCTTCCAGGCAGAACCATTAGAAGCTAAGAAACCACGAGTGTAAACGTTGGTAGGTTTTGAATGTTAATAGCATTATCTTTAGCCAGTACGATTACTTGAAATGCAGTAATGTTGACTGAGTTCCTAGTATTTGCAGCGCTAATTTTTGAGTATGATACTTCTTCATTTGGAGCAAGAATGACCACAAGGGAGAGTCATCGTTAGATAATTCCTGGCATGTATTTTAACTGGTGGATATTTAGCAAAACATTGCCCATGGCTCAGAAATTTAACAGTAGTTTAGGTAATAAAAAGCTTTAAAAAGGTCTTTCTGCCAGTGACATACGTTAGCATATGTGAGAAAGGTAGCATAGATAAATCATACAATTTTGCAACTTTGAACATTTGAGTAACATATAATTTTTATAAATATTCCAATATTTCTTTAATGAAAGATACTGGTATTTAGCACTTCTGAAATCAAGACAATAAAGTAGCTGTCTGGGAAAAAAAAAGCAACCCTAACCTAACATTAGATACCTGTAAATTAAAATATCAACCTACAGACATATTAAAGTCAGTTAATGCTGTTAGAGTGAACTTTTAAAACCTTTTAAAAAGAATATGAGAGTATCAGTGTAACTTGACAGACATACTTGGAAGTAGTGACCTCGGTTAGCAGTGGAAGTTCGAAATAAGAATACTGAATTTAGAATAAACAACCTTTGCCAAATTTTGCTTACAATCTCATAGGTTGAAGGTGACAGTAATGCCAATATCAGTTTACATGGGCATAAGGAGGAAGATTTAGAGTGGTCTAGCAGTAGTAGCATATGAAACGAAGCTATGGAACTACCCCTTCTTGGTAGGATTGCAAGCAACTTGAGCAAGATGTAACTACATGTGATTCTCTTCAGACCAGAACAAAAACAGAGGCATGACAATGAATTGTAATGAAGGAACATAAATTTCTAAAATTATTCCAATCCAAAAGGATGAAAGTTGTCTCAAAAGAAAGGAAAACTGACAACTATTTTTCACTCTCTTTGTATCTTCTTAGCCTTCTCAGTTGGTTTCCATCTTCAATGAAATGTTGAAAAATTATTATCAGGGACATAATAGATTTCAGTCCTTGATATAGAAGCTGAAAATAGGTACTTGGGGTATGTGGTAGATTTTTCTAGTGTGGACTATGTGTATGTTATATGGATGTGGCTCTTCTTTGTAATGCACCAAAAATAGTCAATAATGTTATCTCAATCATAAATCTATGTCAGTATAGTTATGTTGGAATTACAGGACCAAATTGGTACAATGAAAATTCTGCTACTTCTGATGCAAGGCACTCTGGGTGTGTGTGTGTGTAAATAAGTTAGAACATAAGATGCCACACAAGTGGCTGCACGGAGTCAGATCAAAGGTCCATCTAGCTCTATAGGCTGACTCCATCTGTATTTCATAAATGAAGCCCAGGAAGGAACACGCAAAGGCGTTTAAACAAGAAAAAGCAATTTATTTCAAATGCTGATTACACTAAAAAAGGTGATCTATGTGGCAGAAGTTCTTTTGTTTTTTGAAATCATACTACCTCCTTTAACAAGATGGGATGGATTCGTCTCCTACTGTTTGCTGATCACAGAGGAGTTGGGTGTGTATTTTCTGAGAGCAGAGAAAGCAAGCTAAGCATGTAACAAAATCTCTTGGGAACTTGGTTCTCAGTTGTTACAGGTGGATAGCTAAGCATCTGGGAGGAATTTTTAAGGAATAAATGGTTCTTGTTTCTTTTAACTTATTAAACTGGGAGAACTACAGTTTTCTAGCACAAGTGCATGGGGAAAAAGGAAAAGCAAGCCACACTTTCTTTTGGTAACAATCTGTGAAAGAAGTTATATTGCAGTAATAATGTGTGTTTGGGGCACACAGAAAGTAATAAGTGGTAAGTAATTAATACCCAAAATAGCTGTTGGAGACTATTTTAATATGCACATAACATAAGTTAAGTAGGGGACTACAGTAAATTGATCTGCCCCATTCTCGCTGTTCATGTCAATGTCAGGATTATAATTTAGTCCCTGGTTTCTTGCTATGTAGAATGCACAAGACTGTGCCACTTCCTCTTGAGGAAGTGTTCAGATTTACATTTTGTAATTTATAATGATCATCAAAATCTTCTTATGAACAGTGTTCAAAACTCAAAAGGCAATTCAAAATTTAAAGCAATGCTTAGGCTGAAGAATATGGTTGAGATGTTGACAGTTGGATTGCAAGGATTCTTGAGTTATCTGTCCCTGTGGGGAAAAAACCACCACACCCAAGCCCCTGAACAGCAGTGTCACAGGCTGTGCCTGGCCTATTGGTGAGCAGAGTTTAAGTGGTAGGTTTGTCACAACTGTTAAAGAATTTATACTGTATTCAGCACAATTAAAGCAGAACAGACAGGTTTGGCAAATACCTGCTGAAAAGGCCTCGTAGCCAGTCCTTGCAACTATCAGATTTACTCTATTAGTTAAACAGTTACTGCAGAAATTACATTAAGATATCTGATTAAAAATTATATTAACTAGAAGGAGGTCATGATATTTTTGAAAATCAGAGGAAGATGATTATAACCCTTGTGTTTTTGCATTTTACTTTTTATCTGAAGTATCTAATTGACTTTTAATCCTCTGTTAAATAAATCCACTAAATACAGTCTTACATGGATTATCTGCTACTGAAATGAGCGCAACAGCTCCTTAACAGTAATAGGTAGAACCATTCAAAATATTTTTGGATAAGAAATGAAGACTCTCCCATTCAGTTACTGTGCATGTAACTTGCAGTTACTTGTTTACTTCATCTTTACACGAAGTGTTGCCAGGAGACTTTGTCATGCTTATTTTCAATCATGCACTAGGATAGACTCCTGCAGACTGTACGCTTCCCCCTTTAGTGCTCTACCTTTATTTTTTTAATAAAAGAGCTAACACCTTGGAGAATAAAATACATATCTGTATGACTGAAAAATTGGAAAATTTTGTTTATATTGGGAAATAAAAAGCATTTCTTGTTCTGAGGATTAATTGGAAAATGGATTTATTTTTACTTTGCAATCATATTGTTATTTTTAACTGTAAATAAACGTCATTATCGTCTTATTATATAATAACTTGGACATATGATCTGCATCTTCCTTGTTTAAATGAGTAGTGGCCCTCAGCCAAATTCTGCTGCTTTCCTCTTCTAGGTAATTTGAATTGAATGACTGTTGATTACAAAGCAAGATGAGCAAGATTTAACTGGTAAAGAACTACTTTGGTGACTGCATTCTTTCTGTAGGGAATATATAAGAAACAGTCTTGAAAGTTTTTCTGCTGGAGGATTTCCATTAGCTTTAATGGAATTTCATGTCTCCTTTGTATAAATTTAGGTATGTGCAAGTCTGTGTGTGAGTACAGAAATACAAGTTTATATAAATGCACATAAGCATACTCTACTAGATAATCATCATCCTAGATATTCTGATTATTGTTAGTAGCATTTCTTTATGTTATAGAATTCTGTTTCACGTGTATATATGGTGTCAAATAAGGAGTTTGTAGTTAAACTGAAAAAAAATATTTCCAAGTTAGTGTCATGCCTAGGAAAAAGTGAAGCAGAGATAAAATATTGGAAGTGTAGACAGAAAAGCTTAAGAAATTGTTAATGAAAATCAAACACAAATAATGTGGAAAAATTGGTAAGGGCTGAATCATAGAGAAAACAGTTTGGAAGCTGAGAACTGTGTATTAAAATTGTACACTAAGAAGAGATTAGGAGACTTTTTAGAAATCAAAGCAGAGATGATGATACAATACAGATCTGGATTTGGTTTGCAGAACAGCTTCTCTACTTAAATAGTTCTAGATTTTCCTGAATTTTGGTTAGGTCCAGGTGTAAATCTCTAGGAATATGTAGAAAAGAACCCACAAGTTTCAGCAAGCTCTTGTGTTGAAACCCACACTAGTTTCAGAATTAAGTTTGGACTTGATCGGATTCTGGTGATACATTATGTATAAAACCCCAAACTACTATAAACTATTTGGAAAATATTGTATGGGTGGTGGAATATATGGGAATAATTGGTGTTCTGCGTAGCTGACAAGGTCAGGCTTATCCTAGAGCACAAACTCATTTCAGGATGAAGCCCTAAGTGACAAAAAGTGTTGTATTGAGTAGCTGTTCCCAGCGTGAAGAATCTAGAAGTTACTTATGAGAAGAGTCTGGATTTTTAGTGGACCAACATTGTTTGAAATTCACTATTCACTATTAGTTAGAAGTTACAGAAGGAAGTTAGGTGATACTAAATACATTAAAAATAAACAAACAGCCCAAACAAACAAAAAAAACCCAACCCAAAATCAAAAACATTTAAGGAGAACAGGAAGAATTTTAAATAGTTTTATACCTTAATAGGTGCTGTTCTTACTCCACTTTTGATCTGCCTTGCCTACCGATAAAAAAACTTTCTCTTTGGCTTGATGATCTCTGAGGATGCCAGATCCGGTTTTGAAAAGGATTTTAAAATCATCATAGATGGCTCAACTAATATTTTTTCAAGTTTATGGAAGTCATTAAAACCTAAAGTCGGGTGAATTAAAACACTGGTACAAATGGAACAGCAAAGGGGTCAGTTTCCACATCACATGTAATGAATCAGACCTAAATATGCATCTAAGATTGTTGGAGTTTACTGTGTATTGCAGGCACTACTCCATTCCAAACCCATGCAGAATGTCTTAGTATTTATCTGGATATTCAGTATTCACTATATACCTCAATATATTATCTTGATAATATATTCAGTCTTATTCAAACTACTTTTAGATTTTCAAAACTGAAGGTATTTTTGTTTGGCAAGGTAGGACAGATGGCTGCATCATGCACATGGCTGGTGAAGAAAGCTGCAGATTTAACTCTAGTTACTGGACAATTCAGTTTCTAGCCATTGCGAAGTTGTGTGTCTCATTCTGATGCTGAGGACAAAGCTGAGGTCATTGATGGTAAAGATTTTCTGTTCTAACATGTAGATAGGGAAGTGATTTTTGCGGAGTGGGGGAGGAGGAGGTTTGTAGTATTCAGTCGCTTCCCAGCAGAGCTTCTAATGACAGGTTGCACCATCTATTCTGCCTACATATCTCGCCATACACAGAACAACAATGAGGAAATACTTGCTAGATGATTGGCAAGATGATTGCGAACAGTGTTGACATTAATTATCTTTCTGATCTAACACTTCATTGATACTATATAGTTGATGTGTGGGAGAACTTATTTACAATTGTATTGGTGAGAACTGAAAAAATGGTTGAATGGGAAGTCCAAATAGTAGGGATTGTTGCCTCTTTAATTTTTTAACAGAAAAAGCACTGATAGGCGGTGGAGTTGTAATATATTTAGAACTGAAAATATTCATGTTGCATACAGTTGGTGGGTGAAATGCAATGCTGCAGAAATTCCTAGTTTAAAATGATTTGTTTTTTTAATAGACTAATTTTATGAGGACTAATGATATTTTTTTTGTCATAGGGTATAGTAGGAAAAGGAGAACCAAATCTCATGCTTCAGTGTATAAGCAGGTGTCAGAAAGGAATTGGTTTACGCCCTTAAGTCTCCTTCTGCACTCAGTGTGTGCAAATGCAACAGTGAATTGTGCATCCACTGAAATCTGCTCTGTTGTACTGGCTGTTGGTCAGAGCAAGCCCAGAACGTCTGTCACTTAGATGAATGTGCTAGATCTTATGCTCCAGTATCAAATGTTCCTTTTAAGAAGTCAGCAACAACAACAAAATGGCATGCTATCTTGTGCTATACCTAACTACTGCTAGCTGTTAAGTAATAAAACAGTGTCACAAATGCCAGTGTAGTCTGAGTTGTCATCTTGTGTGGGAAGATGGGCAGTTGGCAGTGCTAGCCTTTGGTTATCATCTTCAATTTGGAGGATTTTCTGTGCTAATTAGCATGATCAGTTAAAAATAACTGGATTCACTGAATTTCTTTGAATTTCCGTTTTAGCATTAGAATGTCTTATTTGTTTTTCCACTGAAGCATTTGCTATGGTTTTTACTGAGAGATACAACAAAAGAGAATTCTGCTTAGGCATTAATATAATTCATTTTTAATGATTTTCTAACTAGTTTATCTTTAAAAGTAAGACTTTATAATATAGCTATACATAGTAAATAGGTCTTTTTGCAAGGGTTTATATGTCTGTCAGTTTCTGATTAGCAGAATAGATGGCAGTTGTTCTAAAATAGTACTGACCTCATGCATCGAAAAATGATTTAGCAGCACTTCATTATTTAATTCTTAATAGTTTGTTTCTTATCAAACAGTGTAGTGTGTGCTTGGATCAAGTACTTCTTGCTGCCTATAAGCAGCTTCTGTATGATCCAATAGCAAGCTAAATATTTTTAGTAAACTTAACAGTTGAGGTGAATAGGCTGAGGGTATTTTTTTGTTCCATGTGTTACTGTCATTTTATGTTAGACTGTAATTTTAGTCCTTCATATTTGGAAGTTATTAAGCAGGCTTCCTGCTTGATTTTGGTGCCATTGCTTCATGTATTTATTTATTTATTTACTGTTTTATTGTGAAATAAAACTTTACCTCTGAGAATTTTTAAAAATCATCACCAGCTCTGCATTAGTATGAAGTAATCTCCATTTCCTGGCCTAAATTATTGCTTAGTACCACATTGCACAGCGGTGGAACAGCTGCAACATCCTGACTGAAACTTTGCATTTTTCTGAGGAGGGAGGGTGGTGTAATTGGGCCAATATTCTGCCCTTGAGCACATTGCAGTCTATAGATTTATCAAAAAAAGCCATCTTCAAACCGGAAGGATTATTAATTGGAGGAAATTTCCCAGGTAACCCAGCCAAGGTTAGAGTGTGCATTATGAAAGGCTGTCACTATGCAGGAGCTTTATCAAGCAAGCTGTTTTCCTGCAAACAGAGATTTGATGAAAGACCTGAATGCCACACCTCTGTGCATAGGTGTGGGAAGAACATTTATGGTTGCTTTGTCTGGGACACAAATGATGTTGCTGATTTTTAGTTCTCTGAGGTGATGAACATCCTGGCCCCATCTTAGAAGGCACATATGCATACCTCAGAAAGAATAAAAATCTGTATCATGCAGCATCTTGCTGTCCTTTTCTATTTCCCTATTACTTCCACAGCTGTTGCTCTCACTTTGACGCCCTGCGGTTCTCGGGGTGCAAAACATATAGTCACTTACTCCAGTTACTGTTATTTACTGTTTTGTTAATTATTTTGGCAGGAATGCTTGCACAGCTGCTTCTCTTTTTTCATAAAACATCCCTGGGGACTGAAATCCTTGTTCTGATGACAGTGAGAATGTTTCCAGCTTGTACTGAAGTCAGGTGGGAGCTTCTAAAATCACTACACTAGAGCCTTTTAGCCTACAGAATTTAAATATACCAACTGTGAGACTGTTCATAACACGGCAGTGCCATCTGCTAATGCGTTACATCCCCCTGAACAAAGTTGGGTTTTTTTTAAGTTTGTAGCACAGCATCATCTCCCTTGTATTTTATTCTCGTCACATTGCCACAGTTCATATTGTATGAAATCTGTAAAAAGAAAAAAAAATAAAAAGAATTCAGCCAGTTATGACTCCTTAGCAGAATAAAAGCAATTCCAGGGTGCCAATAACAATGAGAATGAATCAGGAACAGATACAGGAGATACTGGCAACTGGAAGCATTAATTAATTTCTCAGATGAGATAAAGATGATGCAGATGAGGACAGAGAAGCAGTGGAACTGGTTGTCCAGGGATGATTTGTAGTCTCCAACCTTGGAGGTTTTCAAGACCAGACTAGATAAAGCTTTGAGTAACCTGATCTCATAGCTGACCTTGCTCCGAGCAGGAGATTAGACAAGAGACCTTCTGAGGTCCTTTCAAACCTGAATTGTCCTATTATTCAAATTTTTGAGATCAAAAAAAGCTTGAAGGTGTCTAGCACCTCACAAGGCCCGTAAAACTTGCCACAATCTGACCTGATGTTTACCTGCAACATTGTCCTTTAACTGATTGCCCTTCTTTCCAATGAGGCTGCTTGTGTCTCCTGCTTCTGTTAGATGACCTGCATCTACGTGGAATGCTACCTAAAACCTTATTCCCATATCCACTGATCTGCCCCAGACTCCAGTATAAAGATTGTACTCATGAGTTGTCCCCACGGCTGCAACAGAATTTCTGTTTAACTTCCATGAAGTTATACTGGAGAGAGGTCAGTGTGTACCATATTCATTATATTTGCAGGAAGTCTTCCGTTATTTTCTTTTGTGTGCGCAACTACTGAAGTTAATTTCCTTACCTCTTTCACGCTGATAATAGTACTGTATGTGATCAATTAACCTCTTCTCCCACCTTTCATGGTTTTATCATACTGTTTGCTACAGGGTAAACTTTTTGACCTGGCCGGTCAAGCCATTTTCATCCTTTTACTCCATCTGTTCTTTAGTTCCCATGTTTTTTCTAACACCTAAAATGAATGAATTGCATTTCAGATCTTGCTTTTACTAATTCTGATTCCCTTCTTGTCCCCTCCATTCAATAGATAAGCATTTTTTGTTCCTGCAGCTACACTGCTGTAGGGCTGCACAGTCACTGCTGCAACAGCTGTACTTGATCGCACAATTCTTGTGCAGATTGCTCACCAAAGAGCTGTTTTGCATCAGAAAGCACACGGCAAACACACTGGGAACACGTGCAGTGGTGAGAGGGCTCTGAAGACCTTCAAGGAAGGTGACGTCTGTCTGAACTTCAGCACCTCTTCACTGACTATATGAGGATCTTCGTTCCTTGGGAGAACTATAGTAAGGTCAGACACACTGGATATTCGCTGGTCAATAGTTTTCAGTGTCACAAGTCCAGTGCTGTTAGTTATGTATTCATATATATATATAAAAATGGTGGTTGAATTACCGAAGCATTTAGTATAAGATATCTCTATATCTTTCTAGTAACCAAGTAGGTGAGGAAGAATATAGTGGTAGCCCCCATACTTAGCTTTGTTGAACTGCTTTGTTCCCTGAGGAGCGCCCAGTACTGTGGACAGTGTGTAAACATATGTTTTAGGTGTTAACAGTGTGACTTTTCCTCCCAAAGAACAAATCATGACATGTGAATCCTGCAAACTGCACACTTTCCGCTGCGATTTTTAAAAGTGCTCAGCATCCTACTACAAAGGACCCTTACTGGTACCACTGCGGGAAGAATTGAGTTTTAGCCGTTTTGAGTTTCTCATTTTTTAGTAAAGTAGATCTGTAAACTGAATTACGTATTTTTTCCCTATACAAACAATTCTCAACAAATAGTCAAATACAATTAGCCCAGAGAACTGACCTCATTTTTATGATCTCTCTGATTTATAATGTCACAACTAATAGAGTCCTGGATGCTAAGCCTTGGACATTGTTCTGTTCAGTTGATAAAGTATCATTGGCTTATAATGGTCATTGTTCTAATACCACTCTGGGTACAATAGCATCACTGTTCTCTGTTTCCTGCTCCCAGGCCTTTCTGTAGACTTAAGCTTTATGTAATATGCATGTGGTGAAACTAATAGTAATATTCTTTGAATGCTGCCTCCAGAATACTTGACCGATCTTCATGAATTTAACCTCTTAGCGACTTGTTAATTATAACACATAAAATAATCCTCATTCTATACATGAGGAAATTGGAGGATATAAAACTAGACATGACTGCATGTAGCTGCACTCAGAATTTACTGTGCAGGACGCTATTCATCCACAAATTTTAAGACTTCAGAAAATCTCTCTCTTTTTACAGCACAGGAAACTAAAACAAAATATGCACTTGTTTGGGAATACACAAAAGACCTGTAATAGAACCAAAAGACTCTGACCAGTGGATTGTTGCTCTACAGCTATCAAGCTGCTCGTAAAGCTCAAAGGAAAACATGACACACTACTGGTATGTTTTTCCTGGAGTTGGTAGCATGTGATGTATTAGTTCAGTATCAGTACCAGGAGGTATGCAGCACAAAGCTTGACATAGGCCAACTGCGCATGTACCCCGTGTCCTAGACAGACTGTGCAGCTTCTGCTCAACTCGGTGCTGCCATAACTAGATTGCTATTAGAGATGGCAGTATAGGTGCAACCCTGTATCAGTGACAAAGCCAGAGGCAGGATGAATCCAGGATTACCGATTAGCAACCTGCTATATAATTGCATTTTGGTTAGGCAGTGAATTATCAGCGGTTCCACCCAATTTTCAGTTAAGCCACTCAAGCCACAAAATTACTGTTGTTTTTCTGTCATATTCAGATATGAATATTTAGATGTAATGCTACTTTTTGTAACTTCTCAAGTGATGTTATACAAAGGGTTCTTGAAAACTACTGATTGTGTGGGATGGCTTGGAGATACAGCCTGTGTTCGTTTTTAAACTAGCTGTTATTTTGTTTGCTAAATTGTTACAACTTCCTGTGTTTTTTTACAAAACCTATGTGTGTGTGTTCCCATTTGAAAATGGGCTGAACAACCCAGTTTTCTTTTTGATTGGGTAATAAAGCACATGCCCCTGCTTTCTGCCTTGCAGAGATGATAAATTATTTTTCACTGGTTGTCCAAAATTAAAAATGTGCTAGGCCATAAACGCAAATTTTGTTTCAGCATTCAATAATATTTTTCTTGTTCTCCTTAGACTGAAAAAAATGGTTTACTCACTGATTAGGTACAGGAGAAGTAAAAGTGGACTAATCATTTGATTAGTATGGCATGTCTGGTATTTCATGTACTAATTCACACTGAATAGCATTCTTCTTTTCTATTGCTGTATTAGATCATAATTTACTTAAGTCAGTGGCAGTACTTGACCCAAACACAGCAAATCTTAATTGATTACGAACTAAATATATAGTTCAAAAATATTAATTAAATAATTTGTTTGAATATGTTATGAACAAACTTTATTTAGGGATGGCTAGTGAACTTTCTCAAATGAGCTTTCTTCTGTTATTCAATATTACTAAATTAGGTCGAGTTGTTGTGATTTCATAAATAGTTGCATATATAAAGCCTGACACATAAAACTTTAAATAGACTCATAGAAAGGACAAGCATATTAAGTTGGATAGAAATTACTGTTGACTTACGGCACCTGTAAGACACTAATGGCCTAACAGCTAAGACTGTTTTGCCTTCCTGAAAGACCTCAGCCTTGAGTAGAGGAATCATTAGGGAAAGTAAATAACCAGAATTTTATCAGCCCAGAATACCAGTCTGCTTCTGGTCCGATTGTGACCAAATAAACACGAGCTGCCTAAGATGTAGTAGGCTTTTGACATTAGATGAAAGAATCATAGAATCATAGACCTGTTTGGGTTGGAAGGGACCCTTAAAGGTCATCTAGTCCAACTCCCCTGCAATGAGCAGGGACAAATGTATCCTATAATAAACATATCCTATAGTTTGTTGTGATTTTTTTTAAATTTTATTTTAATAATATAAAATTGTAATGAACGCCCACCATCAACAGTATACTTTGGTGCTAAGGCACAAAGATAGGCCTTAGAAATGGTCCCAGCTTCAGAGAGCTGATGACCAATGCTAAATGTATTTGTCACTTTTTATAACTTACCAGCTATTATTATTTGTATTTGAAAAAGTGTTTATCAGATGTTTATGTAGATATATGATAAAAGACAGCCCTCTACACACCATTTAGTCTTGGAATCTAATCTGACAATCGGTTGGGCACATAATTAACTTTAGCTGATAAATAGTTGTACACATGTGATTTGCTTGAATCAAACATTGGCTAAATACCGCGTGCAATCATAGGTGAAAACAGGTAGAGGAGAGAGTAGTCAGCAGCAGTAACAAATCTATGTTGTCGGATTTTTTGCGTGCTTTCTGTAAGTATAGACTGGTTTTGCTGAAAAGGAATAAGCAAGTTATTTCAATGCCCTCCTAGCCATTACTGTGGATTTGGCCTTTCACCTTCAAAGTACTTTTCAAACATTTATTAATTATCTATACAACGTTCCGTGAGACTAGTAGATAAATATCACCCTGCTAATGAGAAACTGAAACACAAAGGTGGAGTCATTTGTTAGTGGCCACACGGTGAGTCAGCAATGAATCTAAGATCGGAATCCAGAAGTGCCTGGCACCCAGGCTGTCGGTCAGTCGCTGGATTTGGTCTCTTTCTCAGTCCTGTCTTCCTATGTGCCAAAGCTTCTTTTTTTGTTTTGTTTTTTTTTGTTTGTTTGTTTATTTTCTCCTCCTTGCTTTTTTCCCATTTGCCTTCTACTTCCCACAGGCCCCATTGGATATCAGATCATGTCCACACTGGCAGGTACAGTCTTGAATTTTTCTTCTCTTATCCTTTGCTGCTTAATTAAATGTCCAGCCTTCATGTTCTCTTAGGTCCCATCTTTGGCCTATGCATTTTAGAAAAAGTAATAAACCTTGAATTGAATGTATCTTGCATTTGTTAATTTGATATATCAGAGCATAATTATATAATTCTACTAATTAAGTGGCTGTACCTAACAAAGCTGAATCACAAGAGTGAATCTCATGCCTTGAATTAGTTAATGAAATATTTCTTTTGATGGCTTCCTTTTAATTTCTAAGTCTAGGCACCTATACAAAATGTTAAGGAACTGAACTATTTTATTCCAAACAGTGATTCCGACAGCCAATTTCCATGTTTTTAATTATCTGAGGAACAATAATTGTGAAGACAAGCATGTTCCCCCAGACAATTTGGAATGATTCTCACCTTCCCAGTGAGCAGGCTCCTTCAGTTACTACTACAACCTGCTATTCACTACAACAGCACAAGCCCATGTATTGTAGAGCCCTCGTTTTCTCCTTCCAGGCTGCCTTCTAAAAATCATTCAGGACAAGTTCCCCATTAAGACTCCATCCAAGGGTTCTGATGGCTCCAAGTGATCATCCTGGAGGAAGTTATGCAACGCCAAACTCACACCATCCAAATTGCAACTAAGTGATAGTGTTTCGATTGGCTGACTATAGGCTTTTTAAGTGGAAAATGCTGGGCAGAAAGACTGAAGAAGAATTTAGGAAAACTGAATGTGGCTCTCAGTCTCCCCAAACCTCAGTTCTTCCACAGTGTAGCTGTAATACCTAGTGCAGAAGTGCTGCCAAGTCTCAATGTAGAAATATTGGCAAAGTACTCTGAAGATAACATACAAACCAAAAACTTACCATGTTAATAAACACATGCTGTCCTAAAGATTTAGCATGTCTCCAACAGCCTCAATGAGGTTTTCAGAGAGAAAGAATTTGTTCTGTTTTTCTAAATTTAGACATCTATTATCATCTGAGGCGATAAGAGGGTATCCTGTCTGCCACCCAGTTAATACACCAGAAGAGCACAGGCCTCTCACAGGGCTTATGCTGTATTTGCTGTTTGGGCGTTTCAGATAACACAAGGGTCTCTCAAACTACATGCCTATGCTTAGGCAGCTTATTTTGGCCCTACGTAGCATGTTGTCACTGCAGTTTTTTAGCTAGATTAATCACCATTTTGAAATTTGTTATGCACAACAGCATAAACGAAATACTTGTTTTGCAACAGGAGGTACGAAATCGATTGGTGACAATAAAAATGTGGTCAAAACAGAAAGACTACAGAAGAAAGGAATTCACAAATGAAAAACCTGTGCTCCTCAGGATGGATGTGAATATTGTGTAAATAGACATTAGTTAGAGGTTTAATTGTGTCAATGTTTTCTTTAATAATTATATGTTACAACAACTCTTCTATTTGTTCGCAAGGTTAAATACATCACAACAATGCTTCTGACCATGTCTAACATCCAGAATTGCACCTTCACTTAAGAAACATCCTCTGCCTGTTTATCCTGTATAATTTCCCAACCACTTTGGAGCCCTATACTTAATTGACTTTGGCATGGACTCTCATCCTAAAAACACTTGGAAGCACGTGTATAATAAATACTTAACTATTTCTACTGTACATTTCTACAGTAATGGGCAATTACGTGTTTTTATAGGACTGAAGACATAATTAGTGAGCAGCCCATAGATTTAAAATACTACTTACTTGAAAAGCAACTTAAGTCAATCTCTTTTGCAGTGAAGCAAGAGCCCTGCCTCAGCCTCATCTGAGGTCAGAAAAAAGCATCTATATATGGTATTAAGAGACAATTTGAAATCTATTGATCTTGCCATTGTTTTACTTTTTCCATGTGCAAACCTGTGCGGTGTAGTTTAAGAATATAGCTACTATACAGCTGTTCTTTGCAGTACCAGTAATATACAGACTTTGTTAGATCATTTTACTGCTCATAGTTGTTTGAAGTTGTTTGAAAATATTTGCTCTTTTTCCTAACACTGGTATGGCAGGAAAGAATTCTTGCTAACTCACAGTTGACTCACATGCCAGGCGTCATATGACCAGGACCCCCATGATGTTGCTACCTTTCCATATCAGTTCCCTTAAGTTATTAATGTTTGATCTCCTTATATGCAAAATCTTAAAGATCTGATTGTGTTTGTTATATTAATTTAACTTGATTTGAATTGAATTGACTCATGAGCACTGAGTATGGACTTATTTTTCATGAGTAGTTCTTCTGTAATATCTAGTTATTTACAACCCTTCCCCAAATTCAAATCAACATTGCCTTTTCAAACAGACAGGATCAGGTTTTGACCATTTCTTCTTCACATACACTGACTCTACTTGGTAGATCTGTAATGGGATGTATTTATAGTTCCCCCAAAAGAGAGGACCACAGCCTGCAGTTTGAGAAATTGAGTGATGAAGGTGATAAAGTTTCCATGATCATAGAATAATTTGGGTTGGAAGGGACCTCTGGAAATCATCTAGTCCAATGCCATGTTCAAAGTAGGTCCCAGAGCATGTTACTCAGGGACTTGTCCAGTTGTGTATTGGGCACCCTCAGGATGGGAATTCCCCAGCCTTTCTGAGTAATCAATTCCAGTATTTGTCCACCTTTGTGTTTAAAAAAAAGAAAAAGCTTGTAGTTATTGAAATTTCTCATGTTTCAACTTGTGTCTGTTGCCTCTTGTCCTGTTACTGTGCACCTCCGAGAAGAGTGTGGCTCCATCTTCTCTGTATCGTCTGACAGTGTTAAGATGTTCCCTGAACCTTCTCTTCTCTAGTGTGAACAGGCCCTGCTTGCTCAGCCTCTTGTCTTACGTGGTGTGCTCCAGCCCCCTGACCACCTGTGCTGAACTCACTCCAATATGTCAATGTCTTTGTTGTCCAGAGGACTGAAACACTGGTCACAGCACTTCAGCTGCAGTCTCACAGCTGTCACACAGGGGAAAGGATTAATTCTCTGGGCCTGCTGACTATCCTCTTGCTAAAACAACTCAGGATGCAGTTGTCCGCCTTTGCTGTAAGGACACACTGCTTCACATTCAACTGATTCATTTTCAACTTCTTGTGCACCAGGCCTCCCCCATCCATTTCTTCAAAGCTGCTTCTTACACAGTTGTCCCCCAACCTGTACTGTTGGATGGAATTATTCCATCCCAGATATAAGACTTTGCATTTGCTTCTGATGAACTTTTTATTGAATTGTTGACCACACTTGTTTTTCAGTTTTTCATTGGGTACTTATATTGAGTCTTGATTTCCGTAATTATTTAAATGTATCACAATTTGGGCCATTGAGCATAATTGTGCCATGAAAAATTGTACTTTAGCCAGCTATCTGGGTTAGGATAACAGGTCATTCCATCCATTTGGGAGTGCTAGCCATAATAATAGGGTGGAGAAGTATTATGGCAAGATAAGAGCAAGCGATCAGTCATATTTGTGTTTTCTTGCTAGCTTGATTTAAGCTAATGAGTAGATTTGTGCTTAGGATATTGGAAAAAAAGAGCTCTGCAAATACTGTACCCCATTTTCAGCTTTGGTACAGCAGTGCTAGCACAAAGCTGAAACCGAGGGCTAAGACCACCATTGTGGCCAAAGACTGTCTCTTTGAAAAGCATCCTGAGGCAGGGAGTTTGCATCTTGTCACTGAGCACAGCAACATAAATATGCCAGTGCCAACAGATGCCACATACCATTTTGGATATTGGGGGAGTCTCCCTGGCAATATCTCTGTAATATAATTTAGGCCATGGTTGTCATTAATGGAACAGAGAGGGAGTGCTTCCCTTGGTATTACTTTAACTTTCACTTCAGATAAATTAGAAAATCAATATAACAATATTAATATGAATGTTCTTGTTAGAGCCACTATAAAAGAAATTTTAGAGCAAACTTATATTTTTCAGGTTTTCTTTTTAGTTTTTTAATTACTTATTAATGCTAAACACATTTTAAGAAAAAAGCCTGAAGATGGATGTTTTCTATGGGAACAGCCTTTCCTATTGAAACAATAGTTAGTTGACATTTACTAGTGTTAGTGAAGTCATATACCATCAGTGACAAGAAGGTATCAGCTCAAGTCTGATGGGTAAGCTACTCTTTGAAAGCCAAGGCTAGAATTTATGACAATTGAAAGCTAAGTAATTGTAGAATGATGGCTAATTACTAGGTGGGCTATTATGAGTAAATAATACAGCTCTAACACCAAAGGATTTTATTAATGATATTGCAAAAGGGGAAGAGACAGGCTTATTAATTCTTAATAAGATATGGAAACTTAGTTAATCAATGTCTAACACCAAGAACAGTCAGATGGTAGTATGAGGTTTTTCTCATGTCTACAAATGCATGCTAGAATCATCTATGCAGGCTTTGCTAAAGATTTTTTTGGTGAAGTCTCATGTCCCAGTGCAGAGCCCTGTTCACATAGGGTGCTGTATATGGGCAAAGGGCTCCGCCTGTATTCATTCACCTGCAAAATTGATGCCTACAAAACTGATGGCTGTTGAGGTGAATGTTATTTGTATAATTGCAGAACAGTTCAAATTAATCATAGAATCATAGAAATGCCTAGGTTAGAGGAGACCTTTCAGATCATCTAGTTCAACCATCAATCTAACACTGTCAAAAACCATCACTAAACCATATCTCTAAGCACTGTGTCTACCCATCTTTTAAATACCTCCAGGGATGGTGCCTCAACCACTTCCCTGGGCAGCCTGTTCCAATGCTTAATAACCCTTTCAGTGTAAAAATCTTTCCTAATATGCAGTCTAAACCTCCCCTGGTGCAACTTGAGGCCGTTTCCTCTTGTCCTATTGCCTGTTACTTGGGAAAAGAGATTGACCCCCATCTCACTACAACCTCCTTTCAGGCAGTTGTAGAGAGTGATAAGGTCTCCCCTCAGCCTCCTTTTCTCCAGGCTAAACAACCCCAGCTCCCTCAGCCGCCCCTCATGAGACCTGTTCTCCAGACCCCTCACCAGTTTCCTTGCCCTTTTCTGGACCCGCTCCAGCACCTCAATGTCTTTTTTGTGGCGAGAGGCCCAAACTTGGACACAGTATTGGAGGTGCAGCCTCACCAGTGCTGAGTACAGGGGGACAGTCACTTCCCTAGTATTCCCTAGTATTCCTTCATTTTCAGCTGGCAGTCGACCAACACCCCCAGGTCCTTTTCTGCCAGGCAGCTCTCCAGGCACTCTTCCCCAAGCTTGTAACGCTGCATGGGATTGTTGTGACCCAGTGATTTTATTTACTGACGTATACTTATTTCATCATGTAGTTCTAAGTGCTTCTTGTACTTTATGCTTTGCCTGCCAAAAAATTACTTTAAAAGTTGTGGCTAGTTTGAACGTAAGTGAATATTGGTCTCCAAAGACAAACATGTTTTTATAAAGACTTCTGGAGACACCCAGAAACAGAAATTGATAGTGCAACTGAAGCTCTTATAAGGGATTTCCCCTTTCCTGCTGTGGGATCACTGATGCTACAGATTGTTTAGTTCAAACTAATGGCAGGTTAAAAGAAGCTTTTATTCGCTGGTTCACTTCTATTCCAAAAAGTCTTTCAACATTGTCTTAAATCTAGGAATTATTTTTTTTTTATTTCATTGAAATCAGTGGAAACTAAACATATGCCTGGAGTTAAAAATGTGCTTTTAAGTATGTTCTTGGCATAGAATCAGAATAGACTATTGCAGAAAGGTGAACAGGGATGTCAAAATCTGACTGTCTTGAAGAGGTCAACCATAATCTTCAACAGGAGTTCTTCAAGAGAAGAATGCCTTCTGCTTATAACAGGGTTTCTTTCTTAAGGGGTGCAAATACTGTCTGACTGGCTTTCACATTTGATCTTATTGTATGTGTCAAAATTCCTCAACATTGAATTAAGAAATAAAAAGGCAAGATTTATACATATTAGAAGGCTTTAGGGAAAATAACATATCGCAGTGTTTTCATACTGGACACTAAAATACAGACAGGAAACATAATACTGTTTATTAAGCATTGTTTTATTTTTTAGTGACAGAACAATGACACCCTGTAGGAGACAAACTGTAGTTAAGTTCTAACGAAGGAAACTAAAAAAAATGAGCTTAAATTGCAGATAAGCTGTTAATCTTACCCTCCAGACTCATTTCAGTCTCTTCCTCAACACACAGTGCTCCAATTCAAGTCAGTATTCCCACTCTTGAGAATTAATGTTCAGTATGATATAGGGAATGTGCAGAAATGCTACTATTGACATTTGTGTGTGAAACATCCACTTGTTCCTAGATGTGGTGTTTTCTTTCTTTTAATTACTTTTTTCTCATTTGGTACAGGATGCTTTCCTTATTTTTGTTTTGGGTACAGTGTTCTCTTATGACCGAGAAAGATCAGACAAAAGGAAATTATTGAAATAAGTTGTTACACATAACATAGGATTTTAAGCAAGTTGTTTTGCTCACTATTTAGGCCATCACTTTTCAATTACAAACATCTTAATTTGGGCATGTGGGCACTGAGCTGGTTCAGCCCCCTGGCCGGAGTTTTGTACAAGCTCGATAATTCTAGCCTCCAAATAAACCTCTGAATACTGAATATGCTAGAGCTCCTGGATGGTTTTTCTTCAAGAGTTTGTCACAGGAGTCTAGCTCTGGTCATGAAAGTGATGACTGTTTCAGGTTAAAATGATGGCAGTCTGTCATCTAGCCCTGAGAGACAGGAGCTGTCACTTTGAAGTCTGAGAGAAACAAATCCAATAGGAGCATCACACTATGAATCTTAGAGAAAGTGTGAGGGAGTGGACATTTACTTATGTGGATCAGTATGTATAGATACTCAGGTTACTTGCATGTAAGTGAAATAAATCTCTTTTGAAGGGAAGCAGGAATCCTAAGAAACCTGGAAGACTTTTCTCCACCCCGTCTCAGCCTGTTTCCCTGTGCAAGTGCATTGCAAACTCTGAGTGTCAGCTGATACGGAGACGGTGGTTCTGGTGGTTGAATGTGTGGGGTTATGAGCAACAGAGCCACAGCTTTCCATGCCTAAGTCATAGCAGGGGACAGTTCAGTAAAGGCTTCTATGCTCCACCCTTCAATAGATGGCAAATTCTTCCCAGTTTTCCTAGGCCTTGTGTAAGCTAGTTGAGTAAAAAACCACTTTGCTCACCAAGAGGGGCGTCTTAATGAAATATATAGTACCATCATGATAATTAAACTTCATGAAACCTCTCGGCTGAGTGTAAGATCTGAGCTTACATGAGGTCTCTCACTATTATTCATGCCTCTTTGGTTAAACCATGATGACGTTTGTGGGTATTATTTTGTAAAATTGCTATTGCTCTAGATTCAGCAGCTCTATTTACAAGCATAGTGCTTAAAGAAGCTGCCACTGATGTGGGTGGTTGTTTAAAGCCAAAATATATCCTGTCTTATTTTTCAAGACATGGCCTTCCTGGAAGTATATCTTTGAATATTCTTGGCATCATAGTTATGCGCTTACCAATAACTAAAACATTTTCAGTTGTTTACATCTTCTAGTTGAATTGTTGCCCATGTTGCCAGACAAGTTAAATATACTATAATTTTTTTTGAGACAGCTGTCTCATTAGAAACGTTTTGAAGAATGTTTCTGTCTTTTGAATGAAATTATTTTCGTATTTTAATCTGAAATGTAAAAATTCTAAAACCTAGTCCAGTAGTTGCATTTCTTCACTCAAATAATAACTGGAGAGATTACATTAGTCATATATTTTTAATAAAGCATAAGGAATTTATCCACTGAAAAACTTTGGCTAGGAAGACTAGAACATAAATACAGGTCTTGTTAATTCCTGTACATCTCCAGTGATAGGCTGTGAAGAATTAAGAGATTTCTGTTAAGAATAAAATGCCTTTGTGACATCTACAATAGCAGTACGTGTAAATTCTGAACGGGTTTTCCTCACCTGAAAATAAACAAAACAAAGATAAATTGTACTATCTAATAATCTGGAAAAGTAGTAATAAAAGAAATGGTTAAGCCTTCCCATAGGAAAAGCAGAAGTGTAGGTAAGAACATCAAGTTATTAAGTAGGAGGCTAGGGCTGGCCTTGCAATAGAAGATGCTCTCGGGCTGCCCACAAACATGTATATTCCAAAAAGTGGTGGAAAGCCAGGGTTATGTGCATAGTAAGGTTGTCTTACTGTTTTGGTCAACACTTGTCTCCAAAATCCCACTTTTTTGTCTCCACTTCCACTCTGCTAGTGACAATTAGTCAGACCTGGGCTCAAATCCACGGCTGGTATGCTGTCCCATTATGTAAATTATTGCTGTAAGACTGCTGAGTCGGGTCTTTACCAAGTAAAACTGGTAACTCCTCTCATACAGCTTCCAGCTATTAAACACCTCCCTAAATGCATCTGAAATCTGTAAATATTGTGGTGAAAAGACTCCAGTGAGCCAGCCAACCTGAAACAAGAGCTGCCTCTTTAAAAATATTCACAAGGGCTTCACAAAGCAACATAATAAAATTTGGATTTAGCGAAGTATTAATAAGAATATTTGGGACTCTTTTAGCAGCATCTTAGATGTAAATATCAAAGTGCTCAAGCTAGTGTATTAGGTTTAGCGTTGGTCTTGTAAGGAGTATTCTGTTATTCCCTGTTCGACAGGGAAAGAAACCTTACAACAGACTTATTTTAATAAGCCCCTGGGGAAAGATCATGCAGAAAAGTGGTCGCAAATTCAGGAGAAAAACTATGGATTTCCCCTGCCTGCCAACTCCGCTGCTTTTGGAAGTAGACAAATGCTTCATAAATCAGCTATGGCCTTTTAGCTGTATGTCTAGGACCTCTGGATATTCGGCAGGCAAATTGTTGGAAAAGGTGCTGTTACTCCCTTCAGATATAACAAATTCCGGATGGTACTTACTGTACTTACCGGGGCAGGTTAACTCTACATCAGATTTGCAGTGAGTCTGTACATCTGGGACATACATGACCTACAGTATGTGAACTGCATGGTTTATTTGCACTATGCAAATCATTTGCATCATACATTGTGCACTCTGGACAGGCTGACTTCATTGTGTGCAGTTCAACTCTACGTTGCATACAGTACAGCCTTTCACTGATATCCACCAAATTAAATATTTCATGGACACATTAGATTCACTCTGTATACACTGGACAGACTATACATACTTCTGTCTGAGAAATCTCAGACATATGGGAACTATTGCTTTTTATATTCCAAAGGATGGTAGGTACGTTTTCTTGCCCTTTTCTCATGGCTTAAATATCATAAAAAAGACTAGTTGTCCTGTAGGAAAAAATAATGAGGGTGATGATTTCCGGTATATAATCCAAGGCACAGGTAAAGTACTGCAAGCATTCTATCAGAAATGGTTATTTAAAATGTAATTCATCCAGGTTGTTCTCTAGTAACAAAAATAGGGTCTAACCAGCAGGGCTTTTCTGGTAAGTGTTCCTAGTGTCATTGCATGGAGAGTAAATCTCTTTAGGATCCAGCTCTGCTGCTGTATTATGTATGGTACCTGGCAGACTAGATCCCCAGAGCTATCTGGTCCAGTAAACAAACTGTGACAGTGGCCAGAAGTGCCACCAGGGAGAGGGCTAGAAAAGATGCAAGTGAAATGCGTTGGCCTGTGTGGACCACTACAGGCTTCTCACAGTGCTGCTAGAAATTGTGCGTCACCTTACTGCCTAAGGTGCAAGTAACTTGGACACTAATCAGAGCCTTGCTTCAGAAGAAACCCGAGTTAATTCAGTGCACCAAAATTGTCAGTAAAGATGCAAGCACTGACAGTTAATAGACTTAAAACTAAGAAAGTATCAGTTGATTTTGATATACTGTACGTTATTTATTTAATAAGGACTAATAATATTAAAAATGTTAAGTTTTAGGAAAAAAATCTTTTTATTTGTTAGGAAAGAAGCATACAGTTCAAGCAGTAAGGCTTATATGACAAGCCATCAAGAAAATTTCCTCTGCTTTTGCTACCAATCTGAGAAAAGATTTTTTGCATTTTCTATGGAACATACTATAAGAAGAAACACTTAACTCACCTAGGGTAACCAATCCCATTAAAATAGTCATTTTAGGCTTCCTATGTTTATATGAATTTTTATTTCCGTATTACTTTTTCCCAAGGTATAGTTCCCTTTATGCAAAGGATAAACCATGATTCATGCATAGAAAGTCATCTAATTAATACAAGAAATACTTTGAACAAGATCACAGGAGTAGCAAAACCAGAACAGATTATTGGTCTGTTACGTCAGGCATTTACTTCTGGGATGGCCTATATACTTGAGAAAAAAAAAAAAAGAAGCCCAAACCAGAAGCAATTCTACACATATAGGAGGGAACTCTGCAGTATTACACAATGAAAAAATTATTTCAGCCCTGGCAACCAAGAGAAATCATTATGTTTTCTGAAGTACAGAGACAGATACTTCTTAATTATTTTCATAGCATCCTGAGAAAACTAACCTGATGTACATTTTGACTGTTTTTTAAGTTATGTAAAAATGCAGGTTTTGCTGGTGGTCAAAACCAAAAATAGGTCACATAGGGTGCAAAAAAAGTATTTATGGTAGGAACGGGGATACTTGATCTGCAGCAGACAGGCTGAGCCAGCATCGAGTGAGTGAACTCTGCACCATCTCATTAGAACGGCAGGTTATTTCAGTTAAAGACATTAAATGTTGTGTTGGGTTTTTTTGGAAGGCGATGAATTGGGAGCACTGTCATTTGCAGGTGTCTTGTGATACTTGGTGCTTATCTTACAACCCCAGCTTCTTCAAATCGAACGTTCCAGAATGTCACGTTTTTTAAAAGGTCATAAAATAAAAAGGCAACAACAAGAATCAACAAGGACCCAAACCAAACGAAGGAGACTTGTGGCCCACAGTACCGAAAGCGCGTTATGACGGTTTTCAGGCGGGTCTCCTGTTGCTCGGGGTCCCGTACCCGGCCGCAGCAACCCCAGCCTGCCGAGCACCCCGCCGGCCGCCCCGCGGCCCCTCGGGCGCTGCTCCCGCTGGGCCGGGCTGGGCCGCGTCGGAGCGGGGCGTGGGCGGGGCCGGGCCGGGGGCCGCCCCCGGGGCGGGCCGGGCCGGTGGGGGGCGGTAACCGCCACCGCCTACAAAGGGCGGTGCGCGGAACAGCGCCCAGCCCGCAGCATCGGCGCCTGCGGCAGCCGAGGCCGCGCAGACCGAGCCGGGCGTCGTGCGGCGCTCGCTCGGCCCCTCCGCGGCGGAGCGTCCCCGGCCGCCCGCGGGGCATAAGGCTAAGGCTTTCCGACTTCAGCTACAGTGCTAGCTAAGTCGGGGAAGGCAACACGGAGCAAAGCCGCGCGTCCCCCCGCCTCCTCTCGGCATCGGGCTCTGGCAGCGGCTGAGCGGGCCAGCATGGCGTGGGGAGCGGAGCCGGCGGGCGAGCGGCGGCCCTGCGGTCAGTGCGCGGCGGCGGGGGCGGCCGGGGCGCCTCTCGCTCTGTTGCCGGGCGCGGATGAGCGGGACGGGGGGGCGAGAGGCCCCGCCGAGGCCGCCGCGCGGTGCTGCCCGCGGGTGGGGGGCTCCGGAGAGGCGGCCGCCGCCCCGAAACGCGGCGTGTCCCGGTGGCAGCTGCGCTTGGAAAGCGATGTTGGGCTCCTCCACGGCAGCGAATAGTAGCCGGTGTGTAGCGAAACGTGGTGGGTGTGCCCGAACCTCCTTTAGCATTTGTTTCTTATTTCTCATTTAGGATCTGTGGTTGCCTATTTTACGTCTGCAAAGTTTCTTCTTTATCTTGGACATGCGCTGTCCACTTGGGTAAGTAAAATATTGGCCTGGGAGAAGGAGGACTTCATTAATCTAGCTATGACTTACCTGATTATTGGTACTTTCCAAAAAAATCTTCACAAAATAGCCACAAAGACAGAGGTCTCTTTACAACACCTTGCTGCTAAAAGTCTTCGTAGTTGCAGTGATTTCAAGTTTTCATTAGTGCCGAGTAGTGCAGTACTCTCTTTCCTGAGAATCTGGTTCTGTACCTTTTTATGGTTTTAAGTAACTACAGAACCAGTGAGACTCCTTAGAGGGTAAGCTCTGAGTGAAAGAAATGAAGCACAGTCCATTGCAACATGTATTTGAAGGGCTTGTATGCTTACTACACTAACTAATGGGCAATACTCCATGTTTACAATGGATGCATTACTGACACTGTTTAGCAAACCTGTTGAGAGTGTCAGGGGGATGTCTGTCTTTCTGTCAGAATGTTTGCCTTCTGAAGTGCTTTCCTGTGTAGAAACTTACTACACCATTTTTACTCACTTGAAAGGTACTTAAAAAAATCTTAAAACATGCTGAAAATGGACAGTGTGGTTCTATTCCATACAATAAAATTAAGAATATATGTATGTGTTAATACAATATTAAGCCTCCATCCGATGGCTTGATCAAAAAAACCAAGTGGAAAGTTTCCTTCCTGATATTCTCTGTTTTGTTTTTAGTCATGGATTTGGACTGTGCTTTGTATAGCACTGAAAAATGGCTGATATACAGTTACAACATTGCGTGCCTAACTTTGGCAGCTCCTTACTTTCACCAACCTGAAAGGTCATATTGATGTTTCTGTTAATGGAAGAAGGCTTGGAGTGGTATCAAATGCTTGTTTAAACAAGTGCAATATTTTAGCAATTATTAATATTATTGAAGGAGCTCAGTGGCAGTGTTTCTCTTTGGCTCACTGCTTTTCAGAGACCAGGGTTGTTACCTGCCGCAGTTTTTTTTGTCAGTAATACCCACAAAGAGCCTAACCGGCGATTCAGGCAACACTGCTTACTCCTCTCTGACGAGCGCTTCAGAGCTCGGCAGTGGGACTGCGCTCACAGTACATGAGTAAAGATGACAAAGCAGAGTTCGAAAATAATATCGCACACTGTAACAAACATTAGACTGCAAGATGTCTACTCAGCTTGATTTAACAATATTAATAGTATACTCCTTATTCCAATGTGTTTTGTGCTGAAAATCTTGACTCAAAAAAACCCCAACCAAACCTGCTGAAACAACAGAAATACACCATATTTCGACAGAACTAGGTGCAGGACTGCACCTTTTGTATCTCCTAAGCTTTAGTGTTCCTGTAGACTGAATGGTTTTGCTAACAGGAACAGTAAACAACCGCCTTAATCTTCAGAACTCAAACTAATCATCTTTGTTATAGAATGGCTATGTCCACAATAGGAAACCTGATGGAAATGTGATTTTTGCTGTAGTTGAGAGAGCTAATTTGGTTTCTGTTTTACTAAGCCATTCCCAAATACAGGGGGAAGCTGTAAATGATTAAACGTGTCACATCTCCACAAATATTCAGGTTTGAACAAAGTCTAGGCTATGTCTTAGGTTCAGCAAAGCATTTGAATGTGTGCTTGGCCTCAGTGATCTTAATAGGCTGGACTGCGGTTCTGAACTGGAGTCTCAGACCTTACGCTGTTGCACTAAAGAAAGAACAGAATGAAACTGGGTTCACCTTGTTGGTGCCATGCCTAATGCTTGCCAGGAGATCAGTTGCAACTTCACAGCCTTATCTGTGCCACTTGGACCTCTGGAGGCATGGCAGTAGGGCAGTAGTGTGGCTGCGGCTTAACTTGGCTTCAGTTCTGAGATGGGATCGTGTATGTTCAGTCTGAGATAATTATAATGATAATTATAGTGACAGAAGAGGAAGAACCATCTTAAAGGATGGTGAGGCTAAACAGCTGTAGTTATTTATTTAAAAGAGTTGAAATATACACATTTTGAGACCTTTTAAAGTGGAATGAAGTGTGTATAATCAAGACTTTGCCCATTTCTGAAGGCAGTATTTACTGTTTAAATTTCAGTAGATCTTAGCTGGAAATTACATACCTGCTTCAAACCTCTGTAATTCACTAATACTGCCCTTCTGAGACACTGATTTATCTTTGGTTGCTCTTTATGGTTTTCAGTTCTTGAAAGAAATTCATTCTTCCAGGTCGCAATAGCTTTAGTTACCCCAAAAATGATCTGTGTGGATTGGCCTGATCTAAATACTCTGGGTAAATGCGTTGGATAAGGTTGAACAGCGTTCACAGGCTCCTAATGAATTGTATAGCAAAATCACGATCTCACTGGAGTCAAAGGAATCTTTCTGTGAGTTTCAAGTGCGACCAGATTTTTCACTCTGACAGTAGTGGCTGCCACTGACCTTTGCATATTTCCATTTTTTTTTTTAATAAAGCCTTCTTTATCTTGTCAGAATTCAGTAACTGAAACATCTCTGCCTAAAGAAAAAAACTAAACTTCTGTCACAAAATTGTAATGTGAAAGTACTCTTTTGGCTTATTTTTCTACCTTAATAAACAGTTACCCAGGCTAATAAAAACTTAGTTAATCCACCTACATGTATTTTAAGTGAAATTCAGTAAGGAGGTACCTCAAGTCATACTAAGTTTAAATGAATGCTAGACTTGGAAAATTATATCCCTGTGTTTTAGTTGCTGGAATACTTTATATATACTTCTAGCCATGGAATAAATGGAACATATTTTACAGAAGACTTGAGGTGTCTCTGGAGAGTGAAAAATGGTTTATTATATACGAGAGGGCACATTTAAGCTGATCATGCTTATATTTGCATTTTTTCATTGGTTTTAGTTAGAAAACAAAAAAAATACCCAGAGTTTTTCCTTGAACAGGTGAAACTTTTCTTCCCACATGATTGGGATGTAGTTATTTTTCTGCCTATGGTTAAGGAAACAAATATGAATGTTTACACATTACAGTGTTTGAAGAAACCTCCTTCAGAGAGCTTCAAAAACATTAAAAGGTGAATTCTTTTTGTGCATCTATACTGCGTTGAAGACTTTAATCAAACTTTGCAATTATTTTGATCCTCCAAAAAGCATGCTTTTTATGTATCTCTTGATTGCTGTGCTATATGGTATGTTAGATTTGGCAGACTTTGCTTTTTAAAAGTGCTTTATATTACACCTCCCTCAGCCCTTCAGGATATTTGAGGTCCTTAGAAATTTGTACTATTTGATGTATCGCATAGCAATTGCTTATTTTAGATAAGGCAGCAGAAGAAAAGGCAGCAGTTTCGTGTTTGGTTTATGCAAGACTAACATTAGGAACCTTTATTAAACAAGCTGTGTGCCCTAGCATAGTATGAATGATTTCTATTCATCTGCTTTGTTATTGATTACATAAAGCATTTTCTGTAGCACGTATCTTGTAATATGTTTAAAAATACAAGTGAGATGTGACTCCCATCATGTGACAAAAAAATGCCTCGATTTATTTGTTAGCAAGCCACAGGTCTGCTTGGTAGCAAACCTAAAAATGTTTTGAGTAGTATGAAAATTACCGCACTTAAACATGTTCAGCATTTTGGGCTTTTTTTTTTTAACCTGTAGTAAGTAGTATCAGAACATGAAAATTCTGTATTCTGAGCCCTAGGTTAAGCTAGCAATGGGCTAAACAGGTTCAGCTAGCAATGAGTTTGTGTTAGGCTAAATGAGCTCTGATACCCTGCCTCTTAGTAATATGCTGATGCTAAACATTATTAAAAGCGTAAGTCCACTGACTTCAGAAACTTCAGTTAACATTTAGGATAACAGCTTCCTTGATTTACCCATGTCTATCTTGAATTATATTATGACTTGCTTTGACTTGACTGGCTCTTGTGTTTTAAAGCAGCATTTAAGCTTTGATCACCTAAGAGCAAACTGCTGTCTTGAAAAGTTATTTAAGTAGTACTGGTAATCAATAACTCTGCTGATAATTGAACTGTGCTGGGGAATCTATCTTTCTGAGGCTTGTTGGATGTGGCAGGTAACAGACTTTGTCCTGTAATGCTATAAGGGAAAATACTTGGGATTTTTGACATGGTATTGCAAGCTGTAATGTTGCACTTGATTAGGACAAATGATCTGAGTGATATGGGGATAAAAACAATGGTGACAGGATGTAGTCATTAAAAAAAGCCCTAAATAAATAAATAAATAAACCCCCAATAACTAAATAAAAAAACCAACCAAACAAAAAAAAAACCCCACATGCCACTGCTGCATATATAACAAATGTTTATTTTAATGCAGGCTTTTGTCAGGGCATTAGTAAAATAGTCGGCTTGTGTGCTTGCAAAGTGCAAATAGTAATGTTGTGTATGTACTCTCTGTTACTCTTAAAGGGAGATCGTATGTGGCATTTTGCCGTGTCTGTATTCCTGGTTGAACTTTATGGAAACAGCTTACTCCTGACTGCAGTGTATGGACTGGTTGTGGCGGGATCAGTTCTTCTCCTTGGAGCCATTATTGGAGACTGGGTGGACAAGAACTCCAGGCTCAAAGGTTAGATGCCTAGAGCAGGTTATTTACTTAAGGATGGATCAAATTAATGTAAAAAGATAAAGCTAGAATTAGCTGCTCCAGTCAAACATGAGAATGGGGCTTGCTCAGTTTTTTTCAAGAAGGGTAGTGTTTCAGTGGTAATGATTATACAAAGATACAAAGGAAAACAGTTTTACATCACTCTGTGTTCACTACTTAGGCTAAACCTGTGTGATGTGTAGAAATGCAAAAGGTCAAAAGCATGTAACTTAAAGAACTTGGTCTGTAGTCATTAACAGTCTAATACTAACATACATTCATATTATTTGTTGTTTTCTGCCCGGATACAAACATCTTCCACTTAAAGGTAAACATGCACTGCATTTGCATTTTACATATTTTAAATATGTGTGCTCTAGTCTGTTTATCAGTAACATGGCATCAAGTTCTTCATACACGTTTTTACTTTCCAAGAGTTTACAAAATAGCGTCACTTCCATGGTATGCCAAAGATGAATTTTAGAGACTCAAGCTAAGTCTTGTTTTTACCCCCTTAAAAATAGTGTCAGCATTTAAATAGGTAGCTTGATTTTTGATTGAGACTTACTTGTGCTGTAAATTGTTAAGAGCTATGAATTGCAAAGAGCTACAAAGTCACATCAGACGTTAACTTGTTTCTGTAAGACAATAGAAGATTCAAAATGTAATATGAAGTATAGTTTTACCACTTATATTTTGGGGGGAGAATAGGAAAACAAAAACATTTAAAGAATCTGTGCGTGTTCCTTAATTATAACCTCCTTAAGCTTACAGTTACGTCATTCTTATGTTCATAACTGTTGTTTTCTGTTTTGATTTAAAACAGTGGCTCAGACATCTTTGGTTGTACAGAACGCGTCTGTCATCCTGTGTGGTATTATCCTGATGATTGTCTTCTTGTTTAAGACACAGCTTTTGACCTTATACCATGGATGGCTTCTTGTGAGTGCTTGAACTTGTTAATAAGGAATTAACTTACAAAGAAACTTTGGGGAGCATGGGAGGCAGATCATTTTTTATTTTTCTCTCTAGTCTGTTAAGACATTCTTGTGAGCTAAAACTAGCAAATGAAACTTTGAGCTAGTTGGGTAAACAGAGGTGATTGTTTTCTGCCAAGAATTGTAAAGTAGGCTTGGTCTTGTTTTATCTGAAGAATAATGGTAAAATGTATGGACTCAAATGTGAAAGTGTCTTTTCTGGTTGTACAGGGTAGGAGTGGAGCTCTGCCTTCATCAATTTTCTTACCTTGTAACTTTTTCCCCCATTTCTCTAGACGGTGTGCTATATCCTGGTTATCACAATAGCAAATATTGCCAATTTGGCCAGCACTGCCACAGCGATCACAATTCAGAGGGACTGGATTGTTGTGGTTGCAGGGGAAGACAGAAGCAAGCTGGCAGGTGAAACATGTTGCCTTTTTAATGCCTTAAATGTTTTATTTTCCAAGCTAGAGTTTTACAGAGGTCAGCGCATCTTTGAGTTCCAGATTATAAGAAAACAGCAGATAAAAAGGGCAGCCTTTATTTTCCTCTTCCCTGTTGTGGACTGAACTTAACTAAGACTAGAAGTTACTGTTGTGATTACAGTTCAGTTTTTAAAATTCATCCCTAAACTTGTTTTGTTCCACTTTTAGTCCTACTGCAGCTTTGTCAGGAAAACTTTATTCTTGCTGAACAAATAAACATACACCACGCTCTTAAATCAAATAACCAGTGTTTAATAGAAAAGCTATTTAACTTCCAGGCACTTAAAGCCAAGTGTTGCAATGCTTTATTTTTAGGTCCCTGGAATGAAGCAGAAAACTGTTGCGTAACTGGGCTCCTCACATAGGGATCAAAGAAAGAGATACATGAGAATGAAGTCCAGAACAGTAAAGTAGGTGGATCAGGAAGTTGCCAGTAGGAAATGCTGTACGTGCAGATATACTTGAAATCTTGCACTTCTCTACCATTAGATGTCTAACTCAGAGCTGTGAATGCTTCTTCAGTTGGAACTGAAAGCTCTGTATTGTATTCCTTGACATCGGATACCTTTGGTATTAGACTACAGGCTTAATCTTCTTTTTCACCTAGCGAATGTTTTTCTTTTTCCCCCTTTCTTGCACAGTAGCATGGCATTATTAGGAAAGCGAATGAGTTCCCATTCAAATTCTACTGCAGCTTGGTGGCCTTGACACTACTTGGATGTGAGAGATTGCTTGGGGTCCTCCCCAAGGATGCATTGAACCTGACTCTCCTTTGCTGGGGGCTACTGCTAGCTGCAAGGCCACTCACAGTAAGGGATGTGTGACTGATCTTTGGCTATGCTGCTGCTCTGATTGTAACAGATGGCATGGGAAGCAGCATTCTTTGTGATGAACAGGCTGTATGGGCTCTGAATCAACCCTGTAAGGGGATTTAAGCCTTCCCAGATAGAGGAACTGATACTGAAGTGCAAAGAAGACACAGAGCAGTTTAACGTTGCCAAGACATTTATAGCTCGCACTTGAGGAGTTTAGATACCTTCAGGCCTAGACAGCATTTCAGCTTCTGGACTCTAATTTTTTATTAATTGCCTAAATTGCCTATGAAGTTCAGTTTACGTGCCAGAGTCCTTTTAGAGATTTGAGTCCTATATTGCAGATTTATTCTTGATGTTTATCTCCAATGAAGGAATCTTATTTCCCCATCTCATCCAGGAGAAGTTAGTTCTTAGATGTATAAAAAGCATCTTGCTTTCATTTCCCAGCATATAAATTTTCTACCATAGTCTTTTATTTTGTCCTTGCAGTGCTTTTGTAGGTCATGCCTTTTTTAGAGCAGCAGTACAGGTTAATTTTCTTTATGCATCTGAATTACAAGTAGAAAAATCTAATCTATCCATAAAAGCCTTAAAGTTCTAATGGTTCTCATTAACCTGTCTTCTTGTGACAGATCTTAATTAGCAAATCTCCCCAATCCCTGTACTACTTAATACACATGAAATGAGGTACAGATCACACCTGCAGAGTGCTGCTGCATGGAAGGCGGTTCTGCTTCTCTGCTGCTTCATGAGCTCAGACAGAATTGTATGACCACTTATATTCTGTACTGAAAAATCAGACAAGAGATTACCCTAAATTCTCATGCAACTTAATTTAAAAACAAAAGCCCCACCAAACTAAGCACCTTAGTTCAACAGGTCTATCTAAAGGATCTTCCAGGCTGAATAGGGGGGTTATGTGTTTAATCAGAGTGTAACTTGGAGGCTGTTGAAATTCCTTAACTTAAAAAATTAAATGCCAGCATTGACTTTGCATTAAATACTGTTGTGTATCTCTGCACTGTTACCTTTCCTCGAAGAGGAGCCTTGGTTAAGTAAGTTAGTGGAACAGGGAAATAAAAAATTGCCTTGGCTTCCCCTTTTTTATTGTCCTTGATTCCTTTTTCCATTCACTCTTACTTTGTACTTTTCCTGATTGGAAATATTAGCCTTCCTCAACTCAAAAAACCAAAGCTCAGTTCTTGGAATTTCTAAAGCCAAATATTATGCAAGTATTTAACTTAACTCATCTTAGTTAACCATCAGTCAAATAGTTAAAGTTGAATTGACTTTGAATTTTAAATAGAATAACCTAAACATTTCTTTGAATAGCAAGGAGTAATTCTCCACAGATTCAGAAAAGCAGCTTCACACTGGTATACGGTTTCACTTGCTTTTCAAAAGCTCTAATTTCATAATAGGACTCTAAAATGGGTTTGAGATGTACTTCTAAGCAGCCTGAAGCCCTGATGCGCAAAACCATTGAGCATCTAGCAACTTTTTGGAGTGGAACGATGGCACGAGTAATTGGAAACTTTACAGGAACCCAGAGGGTGTGATGACACTAAAGCGGATAAGACTGGACAGGGTGACGCATCCAGCAAGTGGAAGATGTGTTCATGCTAAGAACAGGCTGCTTGTTTTGACTCTGAACATCAAAGTGTGGAACAGAAAGTAGTGAGGACTTTGCTCAGTAAGGTCTGAGAATGCCTACAACTGCCATCAACCAGTGTGACTCAATAAGGAAATTTAAAGCCATTTCAAAGGTCCACTGGTATCACAGTGGGTACTGTGGCCACCAGTTACTAGAATTCCATGGAGGAGATTAAGAAATAGATGGTCCAGTACTGGGAGATGGTAATTGCTGAAGTTATTACATAGGAAATTTCTTGTATTATGCAGGAAAGAATTCTACCATGTGAGTTTCCTATGAATGTCCAGAGTTGTGCATGCTAGGTTTGAATGTTACAGAGATAGGTTTAGGAGTCCATAATGTCACTATGATGGAAAGGCAATCTGATCTCATGATTAAGTTTTACCTGCAGGATTAAACTTCCACTGTAAACACAGTATGCTCAATTTGGAAGACCTCATGCAGGCAAAACTGACAGGGAGTAGGGAATTGGCTTACAAACACCTTGGTTGGTTGCAGTAAACTTTTAACACTGGAACACTCTAAAGGTGCCTCTGGTTAGCAGTCTCACAGTGCTGGAACTGCTTACACTTGGAACAAGACTTTTTAGCTTGATGTGTATACATACGCAATCCTCGGTTATGATACTGGGTATTTCACTGTAAGTGTTCAGCAATTACTCCAATTTCATAAAATCATTTCTGACAGATATGAATGCCACAATAAGAAGAATTGATCAGTTGACCAATATCTTGGCACCAATGGCAGTTGGCCAGATAATGACATATGGCTCTCCGATGATTGGCTGTGGATTCATTTCGGGATGGAACCTGATGTCGATGTGTGTGGAATACCTGCTGCTCTGGAAGGTTTATCAGAAGACCCCTACTCTGGCTCTCAAATCTGCAAAAGTTGAAGAATCGGAACTGAAACAGTTGAATGTAAAGAAAGGTATTGAAAACACAAAAGTAACTGTTGAAATTCACAGTATATTCACTGTGGCAGTCAAACTGAAATGCTGACTTTTGCCTTCTACAGACACTGCTTTGAGGCTTTCTACTCATAGCTTTGAGGTTTCAGGTTTTGCACATAAATACCAGAGACTCTTAAATAGCAATACTTTGTGCAGCAATTTGAGGAATCCCATAGAAGGCAGCCAAAGAATGAATGCTCTCAATTAGTCCTTTAGAGTAAGTCTGCCCTGTTATATAGGGCTGATCACAAGGAATGCTCCTGTCCATCTACAGCATAGCTAATAAACTAATAAAGTCCTTCACTCTGTAGCATCTAAAAGCAAAACAGCCTGTGTAGGACTCTTTCTTGCCAACTCATCTCTAGTTATGCATAGTACTAACAGGCTTTCAGGAGATTGTAGAATAGGTGATAATGCTTCAATGAGTTCCACATGCTGCAGGAAATGATGGAGGAAAAAAAAAAAATCTACTTTCATCTTGTACTCTGCTTCCTTGGCCAAGCTGAACAGCTGGGATTTGCAGTGCAGATGACTATGACTATAAGCAACCTTGAAATTGATATTACGATTACTTTACATAGTCTTAATAGCAGAAATTAAAATTGCTTGAGAAGCAGACTTACTGTGCCAGTCAGATACTGGAATACAAAACTCAAGCATTTTCACATTTTAAGACAGCAGTATGTGAGCACTACTGAAAGCTCAAGCTATGGGCTCACATGTTGTGTATTTGTTTTCTTTTTAAAGGAATGTTATAAAGAATTCTTTGGTTGTTTTTTTTTTTTTTTTTTTCCTTTAAAAGCTGGCTGGCAATCTGTTCTTTGCTCACTATATAGTGAGGTAGGAGTTATTAAAAGTGCTGAAGAGACATACCTTCCTGCCGGCCAGCAGATCCATTGTGGTAATAGCTGGTCTAGTAAGCTATTGTAGTAGGCTGATGGCAGCCTCAGACAGGGGAGCAAGATAAAGAGCATAGAAGGCTCTATAGCTTTGGAACTGGCTCTTGAATGCTCCTGAAGAGCGAAGCGTTTAGCAAATGGCAATATGTAGGAAGGATCTCTTAATTTTTGCTATTGTAGTAGCAGTACAGTAGCAGTAGCTACTGATTTCAGTAGAAGACTTGCGTTTTTAAAAGTTCTAAAAATACTTTATTTGTGTCACTTGCTATATATGGAGTTTGTTTCAAACTTGACAGTGTAAAAACACTGCTCAGGTATCCAAACATATGTATCGTTTCTATCCATATTACTAATCTAAATACTGCTGTAGGTTTCTGGATTTTTGTTCGTGACCAGTGGAAGTGCCTGCCACCTAAATGGGGGTGAAAATGGAATTGTAGAAAAGCATGGTATGAGATTTCTTGGAAGTCAAGTTTTGAAAGCTTCTTGGCTTTCATAGGCTTCAGCAAGCATCTCTGCTTTGGTTCTTCAACCATGACATGAGATGTTCCCAGATGTTTAAGTATTCCCTGCTTTCTGTGATTAGTGCGTTTGGACATACAAGGCTATGTAAAAATGACAACTAACACTGGCATTCATTAAACAAATAATTTATTTATGGAAATGGAGCATTTGGTCACAAGTCTATTGAAAAGAAGCAGGCTATGCTTTCTCGTACCACTGTTTAAATAAGCAGGAGTTTTATTTAAACTTTACTTGATCTTACTATATAGGTGGGATTTAAGGACACTTTAAAACATTTAAGTAGTTGGAGGAAGGCTGATTGCAGAATTTAACTGATGCATTCTGCAGCAGTGACCTTACTAACTGCAAACAATTGTCTTGCAGTTTACACTGGACTTTGCAGGCAGGACCATATCTAACAGTTACCTTTCTGTTTACAGAGAGTGACGTGAAACCTGCTGAAGGAGTGCAGTTAATTGTTGAGAAAGATGTAACTGGCTTTGAGCCCCAACAGGAGAAGGAAGTCAGCTGCGGTGCCCGGATTGCTGAACCTTTCATCACATTTCGTGATGGATGGGTTGCGTACTACAACCAGCCAGTGTTTCTTGCAGGCATGGGTCTTGCATTTCTGTATATGACTGTTCTGGGCTTTGATTGTATTACTACAGGCTATGCATATACTCAGGGCTTGAGTGGCTCTGTGCTAAGCCTCCTCATGGGTGCCTCGGCAGTCACTGGAATCATGGGAACAGTAGCTTTCACTTGGCTTCGTCGCAAATGTGGCCTGATTCGCACGGGCCTTATTTCTGGAGTTGCTCAGTTTGCTTGTCTGGTCTTATGTGCCATCTCTGTATTCATGCCTGGAAGTCCTATGGATTTGTCTGTTTCCCCATTTGCTGACATCAGTGCCAGGCTGTTTGAAAGTGAACCATTACCTACTATAGCATCTCCAGAAGATAAGCCTGAAATGGTTTTTGCAACTGGAATGCCCAACTTGTTAAACGGGTCTACTACTCCTGCTAACGGCGACCCAGAGATGAGTCCTGAGCCTGTGCCTTTAATCTCTGTTAGTCTCCTGTTTGCAGGAGTCATTGCTGCTAGAGTTGGTAAGTATTGTGTCTCTATTAAAATCTGATCTATGGACTGCTTTTTAATTCTAAAAATTACAGTGCCTGTCAACTAAGTACAAATTTGAGTTTAGAATTGTAGGCTACCGTTGAAGTGTTATATTGCATTTCTAAGGCTAATTCATCACACTTCACATAAAAATGAAATGATCTTGCAATAGTATCACCAGTGCAGAGACTGCAGTACTGATTTCTTGCATATCATATATCACTAATAGGAGAAAAGTTACTGCATTGGGAGTGAATGTAACTTGTTGTTTGGAATGCTCATCTCTAAATGATCTTCTTTCACAACCAAATAAAACCATTTGTTAATAGGAGACAGAACTAAATACATCTGCTATGAAAACATTAAAACTTAGCAGTTTAGTACATTAATTCTTTCTTTAAATAAACTGTCTTAACCTTTAAACTTGTGACCAGCAAAGGAGTTCAGAACAAAAACTTTGATTTGGATGACAGCTTAATTTTTTGAGGAATTGCTGGTTAGTGTGGTGTTAGTATCCGTCAACAGGCGAGGCTGTCAAATACATAAATGTAACAAACAGTAATTCTCACCTGTAGAATTCTTGTACTCTTAATTTCTGCGTTTTCTGCTGAATTTTGGAGGAATAAAATACTTGAATTACATGTATTCAGTTTGTTCGCAAGATAAACTTTTAAAACTGAATCGTTAATAGACTAGAACAGTATAGAAGCTAGTGTCGACCAAGATTCTTGTGAATTATTAAGTATTTTGCATATTTTAAAATGTGTTTGATATTTTTTTTTTGCAACCATCTTACAACTTCGCAATTGTAGCTAGCATGAATACACTGTGAATAGCTGTAAAACGGCTATTGAAATAAGGAACTAGTGAGCAAAACATTGTTAGCTTGATATGCGTGTTGAAGTAAGATGGGACAGGCAAGTTAATGCGTCAAGATGTATGTATGTATTTCAGGAAATACTAGTAAAGGGAAAGTAAATTGTTCTTGACTGTCAGTGTGAAATCAGTTTGAGTCTGACAAGAGGCTAGCTTGTTGCACACATTTTTGTCAGGAGTGAGTAATTGGAAGTATGAACTGAATTGTGTCAGTAATGAAAGCTTACCATGAGAAGCCCAGTGGTATGGATAACTGTGTTTTGTTTTTTTTTTCTCTCTCTGTAGGCCTTTGGTCCTTTGATTTGACTGTCACACAGTTGCTCCAAGAAAACGTGGTAGAATCTGAAAGAGGCATCATAAATGGTGTCCAAAACTCCATGAATTATCTTCTTGATTTACTGCACTTCATCATGGTCATCTTGGCCCCAAACCCTGAAGCTTTTGGCTTATTGGTGCTTATTTCTGTGTCTTTTGTTGCAATGGGCCACATAATGTACTTCAGATTTGCCCAAAAAAGCTTGGGAAAACAACTTTTTGTTTGTTGCACTCCTGATCCCAAAACAGTCTCTGACAGTTCACCACCTGGTAATACATCTACTGTCTGAAAGGATTCACTTCTCTTACTAACTTGCTACAAAAATATCATGGTTAAATACATTACCGCCTTTTGTGACCCTGTCTGAGGTGTTTCTCTAGAGTTGACTGCATAATTTAGCTGTTTGAGGAACCTGTCCCAAGAGAGTTTAAATTTGTGTTACAGTGACCCTGTAAAAATGTTTTGTTTGGCAGAGAGCAGCCTAGTTGAATCTTGACAGCAGGTGTTTCAAAGGATCCCCACAAGTTGCACATCTAGTATTTGATCAACAATCATGAGGAACATCAGCATTGATAATGTTGAATTCTGTTGCCAACCCCCACGGCATGATACTGTTCAGTGGTTATACATACTCAATTTGTTCATGAATTCGGAACAATTCTTGTGCTCATTGAGCAAAACAAGAGGGTTTATTTTTTAGTTGCTTCAGAAAAACTTGATATACAGTATTTGGTTTTGTGGGGTTTTTCTGTTTTTCGCTTGGCATGAACAGTTCTGCTCCCCTATTTTCTCAAATTCATATAAACATACTTCTTGGATTCCCAAAGTGGACTCTTTTAAGTTCCAGTGTTTTAACAAAATACGTTTTTAGTAGTCTATCTGTTTTGGTTTAACTTTACAGAAACACCTTTGTAGGGGTTTTTTTGCATGTTTCCTTACAAATACAAATTAGGCGAGTGCTAGGTACAGTATATTGTATTACACTTTTGTTGCACTTGATATCAAGTAAAACATAGCGTCACTTAGCAGAAGCTATTCATATAACATTATAAAGCATGGCTTTTTTAATTGCAAATGACAGGTCTGCTCAGGTTTTATGTAGCAGAAAGTGCTAAGGTCAGGAGTACTGGTACAGAAAGATAATGTCTAAGGCTAACTTAGTTTTTGCCTCAGAGTACAAGCAGCTTTAGTTTATTTTTGAATGCTGTTGTCCCTAATAAAGCCTGATGTATTGGAAAATTATTAGTATCCCAGGCAAAAGAAGTAAAAAAAGTGGATTGCTTGCATTTACCTGTTTCACGTGTATGTGGATTTTGACTTAGTTTGTTCTAAAATAGTGCTAAAACAATGAGATGTTTGACTGTGTGGCCCTGTTAAGCAACTTCAAAACAATGAAGAATGATATTGCTCTGATTTGCAAGAAGTTCTTGCTGTTTGTTTTGGGTGTGGTTTTGTTTTTTGTTTTGTTTTTTTTTGGTTTTTGTTTGGTTTTTTTTTTTACCCTGCATGTGTACTAACAGTACTTCCATAGTCATTAACTGTATGTGCACTTTTGTGGAAACTATGCTATGCGCTTTGCTTTCTCAGTAGAGTTGAACCCGGTGGTGTTCTGAGTTTTCCTATGGCATGATGGTATAACTTCTAAACTTAAATCTTTGTAAAATGTTTGTTTGCAAAATAAGTAGTATGCAAAAACATACATCAGCAACTTGTGAAAAGTATCCTCTGTAACTTTTAAGTTGTTTTTTTGTTTTTTTTTTTATTTTAGGTACTATCCTCCCACAGTCATTTTTGTTGCCAGACTTCAGCCCTGGAATGTAAGTGTGTGAACTCCATTGACATTAAACATGTTACACCAGGGCTGAATTTAGGCCATTCATCTTAAAATTTGTAATGATTACATTATATATCAAGCTAAATAGAATGTAAAAAAAACCTCTAGCGGCTTTTGTCTCGGAATATTTTGTAAGAGGAGTGAAAGTCAATGAATGGGAATCCAATGTACTTGTAGCCTTCAGTATTCAATAACTGGATGTAACAATTTTTCTCCTCTAATGGACCAAAACCTAATCATTACAGCTATGTTACTGAAAGTTTCTCAGGGATGTTTTCACTAGGTTTATAAGTGTTTATACTTTGACCAAGCTTTCAGGTTTTGATATAATGAAGTAAAATATGTTAATTAGAGTAGTTTTAAAATTTGTGACTCAATCCTAAGTGTAACTTTTTAAGCAAAAGGGAATTTTGCTGTCAGCGGAATTTAAAAGTCAGAAGACAAAAAAACCCAAGCTTATCTAGATTCATAGAACAAATATACCCAAACAATATGTGATAAGTAAGCTAGTAAATAAAATACATCTGATTTGCCAAATATGCTTTCTCATGTGTATCTAATCAAAATTGGGACCAGATTTTAATATCGCTGATTATAAATAAAGGTAGCCCAAACGTCAGTGGATGCCTCTATACTGCACTTTGAACATCTGAATGCCACTGTAGATATTGGACTCGCTGGCCATCAGGGAAACAAAGCTGAAAATGCAGCTTCTTGTGGGCTGTCTGTAGTCTAGAGAACCCAGTGTGCCTAAAGCCGAATGCTGTAGCACTAAGCACCAGACATCCCAGAGAGGATGTATTCCTGAAATCCTAGAGAGCTCCAAAAACATAACAGAGGTGGGGAGCGTACCATGTTCCCATCTGTTCCCAAATTTACTTTTTTTCCAAGAGCAATGTAGTCTTATTTGAGTTGAGTAGCAATTTGTTTCATAAATAGTTCCACTAGATAGTGCAGTCTGGATCTCAAGACAAGAAAGTAGTGTTGGGAGGGAACTAGACCTTTGTATTTTGTACACATAATGTTGCTAGGATTCACATGTGCAGATACAAAGCCGGAAAGCAAGACAATCCTAAAAGAGAAAGAAAAAGGTGTATGCTAGCTTTAAGAAGAGTAGAGAGGTCTGAATTGGAAATCTTGTGTGTATTGGTCTGAGTCAGATGTCAAAAAATGTATGCTGCTTGAGCACAACCTATTTGTGTATAAGTCTAAGATGTACGCAGACACCTGTACTGATTAGTGCTTTGAAGCAATGTGGAACCTGAAGTCTTACTTAGCAGGACTTTCATTAAGTAAGCATTTTTGGCCTTGTATTTATTTATTTTTTTTTAAAATGTGTCCAATCTGGATGAAAACTGCCCTTAAAATGTACGCACTAGAAACCAATCTTACCAGAAGAGCATATTTTATTATACAACCTTATGCTGGACATAGTATTGATTTATGTATTACTGTTGTTAAAGCTGATGAATAAATTTGCATAAAAATTTATTTGTCCTGTCTTCTTCATCTTGGTATGCCGTATTTTGCATGGATCCTGTAGCTGAAAGTTTTCTATAGTGATGGGCTGGAAACAGCCATGGAGGACAAACAAATAGCATGGAGGAGGAAGCAAATGACAAGTATAGTAAAAGCCTTTCAACAGCCCTGTATTTAGTCACCTCATTTTTATTTACCATCCACAGTGGTAACTTAAGACACAACAGCTGAAGGAGAAGTTGTGGTCTTCCCTCAACCCAGGACCAGCATTGGTGACACAGCAGCGTTGTATATTGGCTTGCTGAGCAAGTCATTTCTTTTTTTTACTGTATTGAATTTGAGATTATGGCCTTCTGTAGCAGCAACCTGTAGGGGAGAACACTAGGTATAAAAGTGGTCACAAATAAATGCTATACTTCCAATATTCTGGTTTAGCCTTGAAAAGTACTTCAATTAAGTATTTTATACAGGACTGTTTCTTGATAGGTGTACTTAGGATATGCTTGCGTGATGAACTGATCTTTGGAAGGATGCTATGCTCATGCGCTAGGATTTCCCTGAGCAGATTCCTCTTTGAACTAGCGATTTTCCTAGAACAATACCTTTATGGATTGTCCCCAGTTATGTTATTACCATGTTATTCCCCTATGGGAGTTAGAAGAATTATTAGTAATAATTAGCTATTCCCGTCTGGGAATTAGAATGTGGTGGGTTGAAACTACAGGCTTTGTTGCGTGTGTCAGATTTGGTAGCATTAGGGTAAGCGATGTGTCTCTTTAATACAAACCACCAAAACGTGGCTTCATTTTTAGGAATGTTTACTTCCACTGCCCCTTAGAAACTAAAAAAATTGTTAAAATACTGGCTTGAAAATGTAGTTACACTGATCCACCCCTACAGGCACAAAAAAAGATTTGTGAATGGTATTGTGCAGTATACTTAATGGGTGAAGAACACTTTCTTGACTGAAGAAGGCCCTTCACAATTTACCATTTGATGGTTTCACTGTTTTCCTTTGCTTGGGTGTTCATGTTTTGGAAAGTTCTAAGACCCTGTGGAATTCAGTGCTCAGCAACCAAAGGTATGATTGAAGATACCTACCACCTGTTTACTTGCTTATTGCATTACTTGGTTTACTAGGTAGTTGAGATAATCCTGCCTGTGGAAGGCAACGTATTTTGCTCTGGAATATGTAACTGCTTTTATTTTCAAAAGTGTTTTCTTGAACTGAGCCCTGATGAGACAGGGATTGAAAATTGAATCTTGTTAAAGGAAAACGGATACAGTGAACTCGGTCCCTTCAGTTTAAACTATTTTCTGTTTCTTTAATGAGAAGACTGTCTCTTAGAAATTTTAAAAGAGTAAGTAGGTTCATATCTAGTAGTTCGAAATTACTACAGTTACTGCTGTCTTTGCTTCTACAAAGTACGTGGTGTATATGTCCCAGGTCAGCAGAGCAAGCTCACTTCCTTCCTAATTTGGCTGAGTGTTTCCTCAGTGATCACTGTCAAAGATGACATTTTTTCATGTCATAGCGTTACACTCCTTTCCAGCTGGACAGAGGCTTCTTTCACAGCGCCCTACACAATTGGTTTTGCAAAGCATGTATTTTAAACTCATAATCTACAAACGATCACATCTTTAAGGTAAAGCTTCATAAAGAAACCAGAAATGAACAGGCAATTCCGGACACATTTAAAATAATTTCTATTGCTTTTTAGTATTAAAAACTAGCAGATATTAGAGTCAATGACAAGTCATAGGCTCTTCATGACTTTGAAACAATACAAAATTACAAGCAAACCTGAAGTAATTCAGAGTAAAGATTGTTTCTGCTAGAGAAAAGTGCAACCAATAGATCTAGCTTTTTGAAATCTAGCCCTGTTGAGATGATAATGCTTTTCTATCTGTCTCAAGACTGACCTATTTTCAGGTCCTCCCGGAATATATTGCGCTGTACTCTGCATTCGTATCTTTCTCAAGTAGTTAGTACTAGAGAAGCTGGCAGTAAGTATGAAGAGTAATAGTCCGTGCCCTCTGTACTCATACATTCTTTTTCCTGCTGGTAGGTGCTGTTAACTGCGTGGTGTAACAATCACTGTAGGATTCAAAGTATTTTATTCCTGGAGTAAGGCTATGCCTCTAGCTTCTGCTTTAAATAAGGCAGACTGTGTTTTGCAACTCTGAAGGGCAGAAAAAACTGAACAAGGATGTTTGCTTAAAGGCTTGCAAAGCACGTGGACAAAGTGCAGGCTGTTCAATAATGCTTTTTCAAATACTTCAGCTTGTTCTTGTGTGGGTCAATATTTCTTTCTAGTTAAACTTTATTGCATTTGGTCACAAGAGAAGCATGCAAACGTGCATTCTGCTCGTTCTCAGTATAGAGTGATGGAGCAATCTGTTTTCACACAAGCAGAGTTAAGAGTTCCTAATCCTTTTAAATGCATGGGAAGTTACTTACATTCAGAAAATCTGATTCTCCTCCTTTGGGAGATAAGGGAAGGAGAATGTACAGTAGATGCTGCTGTTAAAACTTCAGTAGGTATCTAAGCATAACTCTGCCCCCCACCCTGTCCCCCAAAACCGCAGAACACTTGTTAAAGCTGTACAGATTGGCTCGGAGATCGCACCCACTTTATTCATGGTAAGCCATTGTCCGCTTCAGTCAGGGGAAAACCAGGCTATCTGCATCCCAGTGACACCATACCAGCGTCTGAAAATGAGTTCTTCCTCGCGCAGCAGAACTAACAAAGCATGGTTTTCTGTATCTACGTGTCCTCGGTCCCTACAGACCCACAGGTGCAATAACCGTAGCTCCTACCCCTGTCTTGTGTAATCCTTGCTCTTCCCCGAGGCCTCCTCGCAGTGCTCCCCTCTCCCCTGTTTTACCAGCACAGCAAAGTAGAGCATGTGCTCTGCCTGATCCTTGGGAGCCACGCGTGTGCGGCAGGCCCAGGAGTGCTCAGGGACTGATTAGCCAGCTAACAGGACAGACAGCACACACGAGGCTTGTACTCACGCCAAAGGCTTTTCCCTTGGAGAAGGAAAACAGTTCCAAACTTCTCTACCCAGCTGCTGATTCTCACAAAACTGTTATTCTTTGAGACCTCTTTCGTCACATTTAGACAAAATTAACCAAGTGGTTCAAAAGCTGTTTTTCAGGAAGTGATGGAGGTGACAGAGAACAGTGTGATTGCGCAAGTCCCGTGTCCTCAGAAAACACAGGTGAAAATGTGATATGCCTGTGATGTGATGTGTGATATGGCTTTATGTCTATTGCCACCAGCACGTCTTAACAAATCAATAAAGAGGTCTAGAAAAAATAAGATGAAATCCAATGCAGACAAGTGCAAGGCACTACATTTAGGCAGGACCTAAATGTTCAGCAGAACTGCTGAAATAATGGATAGGGAACACCTATCTGGTTTTGTAGAAAAGAATTGCAAGGTTATAGCACAGCAAAGGCCAAACATAAGTCAGCTACATAACACAAAAAAATAAATGGAAACAAATCTAGAGCACGTATGATTCATCAATTGAATCATACAAGCTGCTGTTCTCTTTGAATTGGGAAAAATGGGGTACTGCGCTTTTCCTTCGTGTCTGTAATCAGAGCTCTAGGAAACGAGACACGAGCGAAGGAAGTCATTTGGAGACTAAGAGGTGATGCACTCACAATACCTGACTATGTAAAAGGGGATGGGAAAAAGGTGTAATCTTGATTGGGAAGACAAGCATTAACAAAGTCAGATTACAGCATGCTTGAAACTCCGGAGGTTGTGGAGTTTCTAATCCTGAATATCTTCAAGGGCAGGTACCATTTTTCCAGCTCTGTTTTTCTCCAATTGCATGTAAGGTAATGTATTTCTGCAGTTCTTCAGTATTTCCTCTAGAACCACTGCTGAGAGAATAGACTAGTTCACGTGGACTTTTCACACCAGCTAACCACCAGTTAATTGCCCTCCAGAGATTGTCCAATGGATAGCTTGTCCATCAATAAATACATCTTTTCCTTTCATTTAGTGTCTTAATGTTTGCCTTCAGTTTATAAGCGATCTATAATTCACTATTACAAGCTGCTCTGCAGGATTATTAAAGTGTTCAGGCATAAGTGTTTATGTTATTAAAGTGTTATTAATTTGTGTTATTAAAGTGTTATTAAAGTGTTATTAAAGTGTTCAGGCATAAGAATGAAAGCTTTTTCCTATGGACTGTCAAAACTCCACAATTTCTACAGCCAGATTTCATAGAGCAATGATACAGCAGATCTTCAAAGGGGCAGTGCTGAGGACAGATAGCTGAAATACATAGTTGGAAGAACAAAATGGTTAGTGGAAAAACCCTCTTTATGCTTAGAAAGTAAAAGTAAAGCAGCTTCAGCGCCTTTTCATCTAAGGATCCTTTTTAAGTAGGACAGCTGAAGTGAAGAGAACACACATTCCTCACATTAACATTTTTAGTACTGCTCGAAGCATTTCACATTGTTTTATCTTGAACTAAATGACTCAAACTGATGCCTCTTGATTAATATTCGTATAATTCCAGCAGAGAATCTTGTTTAACTAAACAAGGTCTTCTGGATTATTTAGCGTGACAGTTAGGAATACTAGATTTTCCCTCAGGTTATTTTGGTACAACAGTACAAATATTCCTGTTTACATTAAGCAGACTTGCCAAAATTGTTTTCCAAAATGCTCACATGCAATATTCCTGTACAGAGCGTGCCTGAATTATATGCATACACCTCCTATACAGTCTGCTGCGTTGAGCTCTTAGCTGGCTGTAGCCTGCTGATTTAACTAAGAGCGGCAGAGCTTAACTGGGAGAATTTGGACCATGTGTTTTCTGGGGCTGCTCCTAGAAATGCACATTTTGGTTCTAAGACTGATGAAAAGGTACATGCGGTGTCTGAATTCCTTTATTTGTGGGAGCTTCCTTTCCCTGGCTGACCACATTAGACCTAAGAACTGACAGGGAGTTATAAAAATATGTGGTCTGTCCAGCTGAGAAGGAGGGAGGAGCAGTTGTCCATGTCAGAAATATTTGTTCAGCTGCTACTGGAGTAAGGCCAGTCAAAGTTACTGTTTACGGTATGAAGTGTGCTGCCATCTATTTATCTTCTAAAGATAACAAAACATGATAAAGAATTCATTCTTTGGGACAGTTTTGACAAAAGTTTCAGAATAATAAAAATGACTTGCTCGAAACTTTAGGAGTTTGGCTGCAATATACCGCTCCCTGTCATGCTGTACTGACCTCGACGTTGTTCAGCCATGCCCAAAAGGAGCAAACTGTGACACAGCTGGGGCCAGAGAAACACTAACCAGCCCATCTGAGCTGCAGCGCTGCCTGGGTGGAGGTCTGAGCACAGACACTGCTGCTTTGCAGAGCCCCCCTGCAAATTTCAGTAGCGTAGTCTCAAGGTGTCAGTGGACTGAGTGGATGGCACGTGGTGGGGCGGTTGGAATACAACCAGTTCCTGGAGAGAAACACACAAAACAGTAGTGCAAGTACTATGTGCCTATGGAAGGAATGTAAAAAAAAAATTAAATGTTTCTCCTGGGAGAAAAGTTTTGTTCAATAAAATCTGAATGTCTTTTGACATTTTCTTCCCTATCTGAAATACCAAGAAATATTATATGTGTCAGGAACCCTTTATTTACTTATTTTTAAGACAAAACATTTCTCTTATTATATGTCTTACTATAAAGCAGCAGCCATTTTTGTCATGCACACTTCCAGGACCTTTAACTTTACAGCCTTTTTACTGCTTTTACTGTCCCAGGATAGCCTTTCCAGGGATGTGCAGTTGTCAAAGAAGTAGAGTCATGCTTTGGCTCTTTTGTTTTCAACTATCTGTCCCCCTGTACTCAGCACTGGTGAGGCTGCACCTCCAATACCATGTTCAGTTTTGGGCCTCTCACCACGAGAAAGACATCAAGGTTTTGGAGCGAGTCCAGAGAAGGGCAACGGGGCTGGTGAGGGGTCTGGAGAACAAGTCTCATGAGGGGCGGCTGAGGGAGCTGGGATTGTTCACCCTAGAGAAAAGGAGGCTGAGGGGAGACCTTATCGCTCTCTACAACTGCCTGAAAGGAGGGTGTAGAGAGGTGGGGGTCAATCTCTTCTCCCAAGTAACAGGCAATAGGACAAGAGGAAACGGCCTCAAGTTGCACCAGGGGAGGTTTAGACTGGGTATTAGGAAAAATTTCTTCACAGAAAGGGTTATCAAGCACTGGAAGAGGCTGCCCAGGGAAGTGGTTGAATCACCATCCCTGGAGGTATTTAAAAGGCGGGTAGACACAGTGCTTAGGGACGTGGTTTAGTGGTGGTTTTGGCAGTTTTATGTTAATGGTTGGACTCGATGATCCGAACCTTCCAACCTAGAGAATTCTATGATTCTGTCATCTTGCCTGCTCTAATTAGTGCCTGAAGCTGGCAGATACCACTAGCCTCAATCACAATATCTGCAAAAAATATGTCTCATCACCTTTAACTCCTTCCCCTGAATCTTGTCATTAGGCTCATGCTTAGACAAAAAAGGGAAAAGAAACTGTTCTCCCACTGTTTATTTCCTCTATTTTTTTTTTTTTTTGTGACTATGTGGACACAAGTAGGAATAGATTTTCTGAAAAGAAGAATTCAGTGAATAGAGGAATCAGACCTGAGGATGTCTAATCTTTGGACTCACGGCAAAAACGGCCCGATTAGACAAAAAACAGAGATTTTTTTTTTTTCTTAAGATGAATGCTTAGGTATGTCCTCCCTCCATAAATAAAGAATTTTTATCCAGTTCTGCTTTCCCAACTGAGACTAGATTTTCAGTAACAAAATGGTAACTTGACTTATTTACTTGGGTTATTAGCATAGGTAACCAGTTCAAGTTCAGGGCTATAGAGGAATGTATGGTTTCGTTTTATCACTTAGCTGTGGTAAAATCTAAATGTTGTCTTATGTAAATGGAAGAGAGCAAACAGAAGAGCCCAAGGCTGATAGCTGGATGCTCATCAGAAGGCTGTTATTTCAGACTGATTTTGTACTTCTTTCCCGTGTTGCATCTGTTGTCTAGTTGGCATTCCCCACGCAGCCACAGAGCACATAGGCGAGATGAGTATCAGAGCATGGAAACGGAAGTGCTAGAAGATCATATTAATAACCTCAGCTCTTTCTGGCAATTATAAGTCCTCTTAAATGTGGTAAAGGAATTGAAGTACAGAGCAGTATTCTCCTCAACCCTAGCCACGTACCTTCACATCCGCAGAGCTACAAGCCATGGAAGTTGCACCTTTGTGTCCAGCATAGGTGCTGATTTCTGGGCCTGTACATTTCCCATGCATCATCTATGTGCTGAAGATAATTTTGTATTCATTGACAAATTTGACACCAGAAAAGAGGGATCTGGAGGAGCTACCCAGTCAGCAGCCCTTCAGCAGGGTTATCGGTGTTCTTCATGGACTAAGCTTCAGCGTGCAGGCCTTACTTGTATGTAGCCCAGTGCCAAACAAGATGACCAAGGCAGCAGCAATTTTCTTTTCTGTAGTTTACTGAAAGTGTGCAGCATTACTTGGGATCATACTTTAGCATTACTTGAGGCCATTCTGTGCAGACCTCCATGCACTGCTATTATAAATTCCAAGAACCTTCACCTTTGGAAAGGACAACACGCAAATGTTGTACCAAATCAATAAAGATAGATATTCAGAGACTGATTTCTCTGTGACCATTTTGGTCTTCTAATTCTTTTCATTAAAAGACAGAATCGTTAAAAAAAAATTACAGTCCTAATCCTCCTTGTTAACACTTCAAAATAAAAGGATATCAGCATGTTATCCTGCTTCTTATCAGATGCATTAAAAACAATTTAGTCATTATATATTGCTGTCTGTGAAAACTGTTACTGAGTAAAAGTTTAAGCAACAAAATAGGTAGGAAGAGCTCACCTCGGTACTATTAACTGCAATTCCTACAATGCATTTTTATTTATCTAACTCTGCTTCCATCTACGAATAACACACTTCAAAAAAAAGGGAAAACGCAGTTTCGCAAGATCATCCTGAGGAAGTGATACAAGGCATTATTAGATGTGCTTGGGGATGTGTCAGCAATTCTTACCTTACATCATGCTTAACACAATATACCAGAAGTTTGGCTGCAATCACGAAACAATAGGATGGAAAAAGTAAACCAATTCTGGTAGCCTTAAGTACAAACCTTGGTTAGAAATGGCAAAGACAGTTCTGACTGGGTTTCACAGAGCAGCAAAGTATGGCTGAGAGCAAGAGAGGCATGGGAGAAAGCACATTCTGTAAACCAAGATTTGTCCAGTGCCCGTGGAAGAGTCTTGGAGAGCTCAGACTGGGGTGATAAAAGTGTATAAAATGTTAAGGAAGGGGGAAGTAAGACGGCCCATCAGGAGCATGTGACAGAGGACACACAGATACTGCAGACTGAGATTAATTGCTTTCACGTTATTACCTCGCTGCTAGCCATTATTTAAATCCCTGCATCCTTCAAACCTTTAATTTATTCAGTGGACATCCCTATCTTTCCCTGCTCCCTTCTCTGAAGCATCACTTGTCACGCTACAGTAAACCACCTCTAGGTCTTACTCCTGCCTCCGAAGTCATCTGGAGTGAGACGGTTCTGTGCCATCCTAAGGATACTGACTGAAAGTTAATTAATACAGGTCGTTTGTGTCTTGGGCTTGATAAATGCAGGGGACTGCCATTTCTGGGCTCTGATAGTCTCAGTCATTTGCTGTTGAAATCTAAAGAAGTAGGACCAAGAAGCAAAACGTGTTTGTGGATTTCAGGAAAAAGAGTAACTTACCAAGCAGACACCAAGAGGAATTACCTAATTACAGCTGTGCTGAAGAGTTCGGTGAATTACTCATGAACTTGTGAGAAATATGTAGCACAAAGGTAACTGCAGTTACCGTGTGTTGAGGGTTTATTCTCTATAGCAGAAATATATAGCACAAAGTACTTATAACCCCCTATGTGGTATGGATTCGGCAGGTGGCCTGTGCCAGGGAGCTTTGCTAAAGCAGCAGATTAACTCAGCACATCTCTTCAGCAGACCGCATGTGTCCCACCTACCGCGATTTAAAGTCCCGTAAAGGAAACTCTGGAAATACCATCCTCTGCTTTCTGAATAAACTACCCTCCCTGGAGACTGGAGAGCTGGGCTGCCCACGCTTCCTGCCTAGAGATTATTTTTCTTTTCAAAGATGGATTTTATTTGCGGGAAAAATTACATGATTATATGTAAGTTACAGACAAAATGCAAGGGCTGCAACTTCGAGTGGCTGTGTCACCACAGACATTTTTCTTACCCCTCCTGTAATAAAAAATGTATGAGAACATTTCATTATGTGATACCCAAACTCTTGTATAAAGATTTCAGGGCAGATGGTTAAAAGGTAATATACTTTCTGTCCTTTTAAAAACCACCACCGTGTTTTAAATGGTCAGATGTTACATGGATGGCAGTCAGCCACTGCGGAGAGGTCAAGTCAGCCAGAGGGCTGGGAGGTAACACTCCCAGACCGAGCAGAGAAAACTGCAATAATATTTCTTCTCTTCTTAGGCTTCTCCCTGCAATTTCTCAGTGCCTGTCCCCTGGCAGCTCTGCCGAAGAGGCTGCTCTGCATGACCTATCCCTCCAGCTGGGCTAAGGCTCCCCGGGCGAGGCTGTGTGGCATCGGGGCCAAAGCAGGAGGTCCCTCCACACCGGCATAGGGACCAGAAAGAGGATGAAACTTGTGCTGCTGGAAGAGGGGTGCCTAGCCACCTTGGATGGACTTTGCCAAGTTCATACCAGCAGCTTGCGCTGCACCCTTTCTGCTGATAAACCCAGGACTTCAGTCTAGGTCTCCATCATACCGGGGCAGAAGGAATAAGGGAGGAGGTAACGAGGCACCCAGAGAAACTCAGAGGGCAACTCTTGTCTCTCCTTCTGCCTATGGGATGCCAAAGGCCAGGAAACACAGTCATTACAAAGCCTATTAGAGAACATAATTAACTCCAGCTGGAGCTTTTGAACTCAACTTTTTAAAACCTCTCCCTCCTTGTTAAGGGCATTAAGCAGTCACCTTTTCCAAGACCTCAGAGAGAGCTACTTTACTCATATTAATTCAATCTTCTTTAAATGATCGAGAATGGCTCTTTTCTCCCCTTAAGTCTAAAAAGTAATTTATAGACTATACAGTGAGAATATCACAGTCTCACCAGAGAGGACTACAACTGAGAGATGAGTGACGCCTGCTACCCATCAACGCTGCATGTGTAAAAAGGCAAGTAAAGGTTCTTCTAAGGTGTCTCACACTCAGAAAGCTCACAGAACACTTTGAAAATGTGTTAGAGACTTTCTTTTTCTGTTAAAAGCTACTGCGAAAGGGGGAACTACTGTAGGATAAAACATACTTGCTATTGCCTTTCTTTCAAGGAGGCAGAAAAGTTAGGAGAATGCTTCTTCATCCTTCCTGATCAGCAGCTATTCAGCTGGCGTTCAACAATAGGGAACATCAATAGCTTGTATGTGCTTTGCCAAACGAAACACTATTTTCAGTATGAGCCTAAGGGCATGATTCAGCAGTTTCCCAGCCAGCAAGTAGTTCAAACCTATCCCAGAGTATTTTAGGACTCGCTATCACATGTTTCTTAGTAACAGTTTTCCTGTCTTACTTTATCTGTGATTATGTGGTAAATCTATTAATGTATCACTCATTAATAAGTATGGGATCACATTAAGTTATACACTATAGTGAGAGGACTCGGTTAAATGGATCTCTATAAAGGTATTCCCATTGAATATAATTATTTATGGCAGTCTTTAAAATTAACACTCATTTCCTGTGAGGAAACTAAGTTTGAAGCAGGGAGACCTGAAACCAATGAAATACAACCATGGCAGGGTCAACTCTTTCATATTGTACCATATTATTTTTATGTCACTTTGCACACAGGTGGGAGGATTAGTAATCTTCTCAAGGCTACTAATACATAGGAAGCAACTGGTCTGTTTTTCCTGGATTGGGGTTCTGGTTGCAGTTATTTATTTGATATTGACAAGAAAAAAAAAAAACAATAATCAGAGGTCAGCTGTAAGGCTGGAAATTTGAACTGGTAGTGTAAGTGTGAACATAAGCATAATGAAAAAGGTAGGATTCAACCATCTTAAAACATGGGTGTGTGTAAGATGTTCTTGTCTAATCCACAGTCAGGTGCGCGTTACTGTAGCCGTCACGTGTTGAGGGTTTGTTCTGTATAGCAGAAATACAGCATCATGAGCGGCAAGCAATGCTCTTGCTGCCTTTGCCATAAAAATCTTGATTAGAACTAAAAAGGAAACAAAACTCATGTGATGGACACTTCAGCAGTTTATAAATCCCCTTTCTTTATTCACACAGGAAGGCTTTGCACAGATCCCCACTGCTCCACCATCTCCCTGGGTAGCTGGCTCATGGCATGTGCAGGAGGAGTACCTCCTCCTTCAGCTTCCCTGGCAAGAATCCTGATGTGGTGCTTTACCGTGGGAACGTACTTTGGCCTCCTTCCTAGAGTAGCCCACTTCTCTCATAAACTCAGCTTTCGTGGCTCCCCGTTAATTTTCAGGCAGAAAGCAGGATGCAGCACATCTGATGCCCCTTGACACGTCCGCCTCATTCCTTGCACGGAGAGGAAAAGCCTGTGTGTGAGATGCTGCCCCTGGGAGCCGCTACAATCTACAGAGTTGCGAGGTGGCCCCAGCCCAACAAGTGGCCTTCCAGCGCCCTGTGGAAGCGGCCTTGCCGGGGACTGCCCACCCAGTCCGTCTTCTGTGGGGCATGAAGAGCAGTGGGAATGTAAAGGGCAACTTTCAGTATTCATGAAATCAAATGTGTTCCTCTGGAGAAAAATTCCGTGGTATTTCCTTTGCAGGGAGGGGCAGGGAACAAGAGGTGGGAAGTATCTGAGCTGATAGCACAATGCCCACTGAGAAAGTGAAGAATAATCAGCACGGTTCTCAGTGGAATTCAGTGATTCCTGTTGTTCCTGTGGGAGTTAGGCACCTAAATGCCTTTGCAAATTCAGTCCGTGACCTAGAACTAAAGTAAAGTTTCCACCTAGGCAATAGATGGAAAAAGCTCCACAGTTTCTTCAGTGACTGAACTGGGGGAAAAAGAGATTTCTTGAGGAGGGAAAAAAACAAACGACATGGGTCTCGCTCAACCTCAAACACTTGAATGTTCTTGGCAAAAACAACAAAAAATTAACAACGAAAGAACACGCACTCTAAAAATATATTTTGGGAAAGACAAAATAGTGAGCTTTATCCAAAGTATGACTTAAAAAGCAACAAAAGTAACTAAACAAAACAAAAGTAACTCTGCAAAGTAGAACATTACAATATTTTCAAATGTCAAACCTCAAACAACTTATTTGTCTTTTTACTCAAGTGAAGAGGGAAATCTGTTTATTTTGGTTGAAGCTGTTCTGTGATTTAAATCAAGTTTACAACAAAACTTCCTTAATGCTGTAGTCCCAGCCTGCTGATTTGTGTTTTGGGGGGTATAAGATCTATGAAGATGAAATGGTAAGAGGGAACGTTACATCACATCAAGGCACCAGAATAGCAACAAACGAAAGAATTAAGAAAATAAAGCCCCTCCAAGAATAAATCAGTTGTCCTTCGGCAAAGGTAACTGAAGAAAATGGCTGTCGAAGGTTTTGGGGCTCTGTGTTCGCTCAGCTGTTCACGGGCAAGATTAAACACTTTGGCAGCGAAATGCAAATATGTGGCACGTCCCGTGAGGTTCTCTCTCTTGGCTATTTCTGGCAAATCAGGGCCCTTTAGGTGAAGAGAGGAATTAAGCCACCCTATCAGTCAATATGGGGTGGGGGCGGGAGGTGTTTATGAGAAAGTATGTTAAAAGAAATCCGTAATAGTTGGATGCCATAGCGAAAGCTGACCTATAACTACTGGCTTAACACAGTATGAATTAGTAACTTACAATGAGAGCTTTTTTTTTTTTTTAATTTTCTGGATTCCCACAGAGTTTACATTTTTGTAAGCAAGTAAAGCCAAATGAAAATAGGAAAGCCTTACAGACCTCTGGGCTCGTCAGCCACTATGTAAGGCAAAGTTCAGCTCTCTGCTCTCCATCGCTGAGATTCTTGGCAGGCGCGACAAAGCTTTCCTCCTACCACTGTTGGAGCCTTGCCACGGCTGTTTTGAGTATCTCCCTATTTTAGCCTCTGAGAAGCTGAGAGAGGACATTTGACATTATACCTGTACCTTTTTTGTGGGGGGGAAAAAACCCTAAAATTGACTCTTGAAACTGCTGTGTTCGTTCCTTGAGAAATTCTTAAAATATTGAAATTTGAGTGGAAGTACCAAACGTTTCCAACAGATGCTTCTATTAAACAGAAATCTGTGGCAAACTAGAGCACTAGTAAAGGTAACGATTTTACAGTACCTTGCACTTATTTTAGATTATTTTAGATAGGTTCTGTACACCTGGAAAATCAAACACCCTTTGAAAGTAGGCTCTGAATTCATTTCACCTGGATAACACTGTTTAATTAAAACAGAGAGAAATCTGTACAGGACCTTCTGTCATTTAAAAGAAAAAACAATACTGCCTTTACTACTCATCTTTAATTTCAGATTCTGAAAATGTTTATTATTAGAATGAGAAGGTTATATACACAAAGGTTGGATGCCACAAATCTGATAAGGCTATTGATTTGAGCCTAAACCTTTATTTTTTTAAGTACTCTTTCATTTTAAACTATTGCAGCAAGTACTTTACACGCATAGATTCCCTGCAGGGACTATGGCCTTTAGGAACGAGAAGGAACTAAAAACATTGCTTGCCTTACTAATAAAGTATTATCAGAATGACAATTACAACTGATCACAGAATAACAGTCCACTTTTTCGACTGCAGACTTTGATTCTTTACTGATGTGAGCAGAAGGTCTGTTCTCAGGTTCAGGAAATGTATGTTGTCTACTATAAGATAGGTTTATTACTGCTAATATATACTTGAATTACAGTAAATCACAAACCTGGATTCTGGTTATCAAGTCACAAAACAGCTGTTGCAGAACACAGTAATGTATCTCCTTAATAAGAAAAAAAATTGTTGCTTTGAGGTAGAGTAGTTATAATCCAGTAGTTAGGATTTTTAAATTTTTTTCAAGTTCAAGTTTCTCTTTTAAGTTAGGCTTCACATACAAGAAATGATAGGGAGCAATCACTAAAATGATTTAAGCTTTATGAACCTAATGGCATTCCAACTCAAATAATTATTTCTCCCTTTCTCTGTAATAGTTCTCATTATTGGTTCTGTTTCCTGAGTTAAACAGAAGCCAGGAAAACTACACAGTTTGAGAGACCACAAGTGAAGAATGTGAGTAGAAGGAGCCTACGTTCTGTTGGCTGGCTGAGGTGTAGAAGTGGACACAAGAAAAAAATTACCTGCAACATCTGACACTCTAGAAGCAGCTCTCGTGTTTTGAGAACAGATTGTTGTTCATCACCTGTTGCAGAAAAGCAATAAAAATTTGTCACATTCTGGAAAACAACTTCTTAACAACTATCAATAAGGTGGAATTTTCAACTCTCCTGCTCTCTAACAGAGTGAATACAAAGGGTCCCTATAAACTAGCAGTTAACCAACTTTAAAGGTTACTTTAACATTCAGATCTGCTGATCATCTTTAGCTTGATATCCGAGCTTGAGCTTGTTCCTCCCCTGAGCTTCCACCTGAGTGGTGGCACTTCACAAGGATTCCTTAAGAAATGGCGCAGAGCTCCTGAGCACACCTTCCCTGTTTCCCCTCCGCCCTCCCTGGAGCACTGCATCTCTAACCCCAGCGTGACGCAGGGCTCGGTTCTTATGCCACAGACCTCTCATAGTGGTATCTATTACTGGAAAATTTTAAGCAAATTTGGATGGAAAATCAGTAGTCTTCATTATATTTTTGTTAGGCTTCAAATACTAATTCGTTGACAAAATAGAAATACTTCCTTAAAGAGAGATGCAGGGTACAGTTAAAACAATGTGGATATGAAGTCAGCACTGTATAAAACACCATCTGTAGCGTACCAAGTTTATGCTTAATTTAATACAATGAATTTCACCTCAGCCATGAAATATACACCTTCCACGCAGCCACCGATATGGGAGAAATGTGCTTGTTCAGAGGCTGCGAATACCAAGGATGGATTAGCCAGTAAAGAGCCTGCTCCAGGGCCTGTTCACCATCAGGAAGGCTTCCTAGGACTTGTAATACAAGGATCTGTTAACTCCAAAACCTTATGTCTATGTGAACAAGAAAATTCACGTGGTACCACTCATCTCAGGATCACTCGTTAGCATACTTGCCATTATTTCTGTATTTGGAAGTACAGAAAAACTTTCTCAGCACAGATAACAGCAAATGTAATCATGCTGATACTTGACACTGGGGAGTTTCATTTCCTTGAAGCTCTTCTCTTTGCTCTGTCCTTGGAAAAACAGAAACGCAATTAGGAAGTCAAATTGCTGTCTATTGGTTATCTATGGAAAGTTGGCACATTCCTCACATGATCTTTATTTTTGCCTTGAAAAGACCTAATGCATATGGTCTGGAATGAACCTCTAGCTCCTGTTTATGCTCTTTCAGAGAAGTTACTTTTTTTTTTTTTTTCCTAACGCAGGCTAGAAATTAAAAAGAAAAAAGACAAGCTGAAAATTGAAGATAAATATTTTACGAGTTATAAATACGTATGTGTCTAAAATTAGTTTCAAGTAATTTCAGATGCTAGCATAAGAAGGGATTTTCAAATGACATTTTAATTAGAAAGTGGTTTTGTAGAGTTGATGTTATGGGCCCAAAGTTATTTGTCGTGTCACAGAGATGCTTTGCGGGAATGCAGGGATGACCAGCAGCAGCTGCAAAACGGCTGCGTATCGCTAGGAGGCACTGGGCAGGAAGATGCTGCAAAGACAGTCAGCTACCTGGAGAAGTGCTTGATGGAAACTTAACTAGAACAGGATAAAATCCAGTAAGGGATGTAAAGGCATACAGTCTGTCTGCCTATAAAGCTGTAAGAATGCATTTTATTACATGTCATCTGCTAAAGTTTCTCAGCCAGGTGTTGTTTCTGCCTTTTGGTGAATGAAAGTTATTTTTCATTCAATTTCTTCACTACAGGATCAGAAATACAACTTTTTTTTATAAGTCCTGAAAATACTCGGGCCGCTACAAAGAGGGAAAGTGGGTTTCTCAGCTAAGTTTTGGTGGCTCTCTCTGCTGGATATTTACATGTTCAAGGGAAAACAGGTTACGCTATATCAGCTTTAGCTATTTAGTACCAAAACCGTAATACGTGCATCATGCATAATAGCACATCCTCATGTACTATCAAACGCTAAATGTGCAAAAAAAAAAGTGAGGTTTCGGAAGGGGAAGTTTCTTCAAAAAGGAAACCTTAGCTGTAAATAGTCTATTTTAATAGATCAAAACCTGAATTTAATGCATTCTGATTCTAGCAATAAGTATGCTCTGTGATTTGCCCCGGGGAGCAATCCCATTCATTGTGCTCATGACATGGAAAAATATACAAGAAATAATACTTCTGAAGTTTCACATCCTTTCACAACGTGATCAGAAGACCCAGGAGTAGATGTCTGAGCAACGATAGGAGTACTGTGGAGTCATATGTTTCCCATGGAAATCATTTGTGACTTCCCGCTCTTTATGCCACACATCTTCAAAGCAAAACCAGCTTGTGTTTTGAGCAGAACAATTATTTGCTTTACATCAAAGTTTTATGTAGTTCTTGATTCAAACTAGGTTTCAAAGGAGTAAAACTAATGCAGGTCTGTATAACACATGGGTTGTGATATGTTTTCCGCTCCTGGTACGCTTTCAATTGATAGATCTCAGTATACTTTAGAAACATTAATAGTTCGGCTGCTTGCCAGAAAGAAAATGTGCTTTGCTGTTTCAGAATAAGAACTGATGATAATTATTGCTAATTCCTTCTACTTTTGCAAAGAAATATAAAAGCAGTCATCTCCACGCCTTGCCTGCTGTGTGATTGTAGTGTGATTATGGTCTGATATATCTGCAAGTATTTCAGTTTTAAGTGTCTGGGTGGTCAGACTATACTATATAGTATAATTTTGCCTCTCGGGATCGTGCTTGCCTTGTTCCTATGGGTAAGAGTTTAAAAGAAGCCACAGGCCTGTTGTTTTAGGCGAAATGCTTTAAACTGCTGTCTGAACAGCTTGTTTAACGTCACGCTTATGATGCAACTGAAATACCTGGAAAAAAGGAATTAAAACCAGAAATGGGATTACTAATATTCTAAAAAACTGCGTTGTGCATATTGTTCTGTAAGAGTCTATCAATACAGACAACCCATGAACGTAGGCAGCATTCCGTGATAATCCCAAGTTTTTTGATCCAACTATTAGTCTATTTATTTCATCCTCGAAAGAAAAGTTCAGTGTTAACTAGTAAAAAATGTGGACAGTAATATTACTCCCTTCGTGCTGGTCGTAGAATAGCTCAAAGCCTTGCCTGTGGTCACTCGGTGTAGCTGCCTGCAGCATTTGCCACCGTGGTGATGTGACTGTCCTGTACTGTGGGACTCTTAATTCTGTCGGTGAAAATTGCTGGTTCTGCAGATCGGTTGCAGAAAGCCACTTGCGAACGTTTTGCGTTTGAAATTCATGCTCAGTCCAAAAACTTGTGTGAACGGATGTTTTTTTTTTGTTTCCTGAAAAGGTTAAAATGGCTTCAATTTGGTAAAGCTTTCACACTAAACTATCCATTGGAGCCATTATGTTTGTAGGTCTCTCAAGAAGCTGTATGCCTCCAAAGGGAGAGAGATGAGTCTAGTTGTTTTTCAGTATTCTATTTACCTCTATTATAACCCTTTATTAAAATGCTCTTTAGACTTGAAATTTTTTAAATGGGGTTAGGTCCTGGTTGGGTTCAAAACCAAAAACCTTCTAGTGGGAGATGTCCCTGCCCATGGCAAGGGGGTTGGAACTAGATGATCTTTAAGGTCCCTTCCAACCCGAACCGTTCTGTGATTCTATGAAAACTACGCCAAAACTTGTTTTCTTTCATACTTCAGTTCCTTGTGGTTAGGAGCTGAGGTAGGAAAAGTATTTTGCTTTCCAGGCCACTGTTATGCTGGTACCAGCAACAGCAGAGATGTTGGCTATTGCAGATAGAGAACTGTCTTCCTGACCGCGTGATGTGGATGGTCAAAGGCTCCTCTCGGAACAGGGAAACCTCAGCCCCAAACCTCCATCTTGGGCAGAGTCCCAGTCAGGTGTAACAACTGAATCTCTCTTCTTAGTGTCTAACTACTTGTTACACAGTGATGTGTATTTTATATTTTTACTTTAAACCTCCATGCTTTCTTTTTGTACTTACAGAACCTCAATTCTTCAGCAAAATGCATTTCTTCCAGGCCAGCCCAAGAGAGGAGTCTTAGAAAGAAAGAATAATAAAAATGAAGTGTGTAAGGAGTCTGATTTAGACATTGTGCTGTCTTCTTATCTCTTCAGTTGCCTTTAATCTGCCTGCCTTCAGACTGACTGACGTGTCCAGACTGGCTGGAGTTAAACCCAAGGGAATAACACGAACTCCATTAACCCGACGCACAGCCCCATTCTCCCATGTGGCTCTATCTGTCTGGGGGCTAATTTGCATAGTAAGGGTCAGAAAAACTTGAAAATTAAGATTGTTTCAGGCAACCAGAGCCTAATGGAAGTCATCACTCCGTGTTGTCTTTCAGCAGTGGATGGGGTGAATTTGCACGTTCTGCCTTCTTTTTTTTTTTTTTTTTAACTTCCCCCCCTCCTTTTCTCTTCCACAATGTATTTTCTGCCAGGATGGCTCGGCGGGTGCAGCTGAGGGCAGGAGAGCTACTTCCACGCCCAGCCGTATGAAACAGATTTTGCCTCATGAAGGAAGTCAGCTCTCAGGAGCCAGAGGAAGGAAGTACTTTTCCTGTTTCATATTAGCCCCGCAGACTCTAAAGCTACTTTTGTGATTAATCTAACCAAGTTGCAGGTTGTCGGCATGAAAAGAGATGTGTACGTTGCTAATCTCTGAATGTCTTTCCTCTTTGGAATTCAAACGTGGTATAAAATCCTTGGTACAGGCATATCTTTAATAGGAAAAATGGTTGGTACAGGTGTATTTTTAAATAGGAAAAAGGGTATATTTTTTCATGCTTTCTCCATCTCAGATATTTCATAGTTCTCTTCTAAAAATAGATTTTTATCTAGGAAAAAAGTTGCACTTTGAGACAGTCTAAAAGATGCTTCAGCGGAATGAAGCCACACAGAGCAAGGTATGCTTTGTGGGAAGTAAATGATTAAGGGTATTTCCTGCTTCTCGCTGTGGTCTTTTCCTGGACCGTGGAATTTGTGGAATATATTCCAGCGAAACTACAAAAACAGTCCCCATACTTTATCTCCCGGGTGGTTCGTTCCTTGGCAGAATACTGAAAATAAATAAACGATATGAGAAAACGCAAAGGAAAAGCTGAAAAACAGGTTAAAAACTGGACACAACGAGAGTGCTAAAATGAAGGCAGTGCATTACTCAAGAGTTGTTTTGTTTTTGTGGTTCGTCAAACTGTCCTTTCTCTGCACAACTGTGAAGATTGCTAAGCATAAAAGATCCCCTTTCGTAAACGGTCCAAGCCACAGCATATTTGCTGTGTCAGCTTTCTCATCGGTTTAGGTACTGGTAGCAGGAAAGAAGTGCTATGACTTGTGACTGGTTCAATGACCAGACGTTTCTGAAGTAACGCTTAAGAAATAAAAATGACCCTTAAATCAGATGATTTTGATCTGGAGAATATATTCTTGGGATTAAGGCACAGTTTGGCATGGTTTTCAGCTTTGATTTACTAAAAGAAAAATTACATCAAATGGAAAAATATAAACCATGTGGGAGAAATTAAAAACTACAAAATACTAACGTAGACTCTAAACTGCTGTGGTGTACTGTCCGCAGTAATATTGTTGTTCCCATGTGAGATCAGCATTCCCGATAGCGTAAATACTTGTGGATTGTGCTCTGCGCTTTAATCTTTGGGATCTATCAGGCCTCAAAACTGTCTCATTTCACATGACAATTTGATTCTGTTACTATTTTTATATTTTCTGAGTCTGTGATCATAAACTGGGACTGCTTTAGATTCTCCAGAAGTGAAAGTGAAAAATATATGTATTGAAACATCACCAGTGTACTTGGGGCACTGCTGCTTTTTTGAATATAGGTCCCTCCACTGGGTATGCATCAAGAGGCCTTTGTCACCCAATACAAGACGCCTCTTTCATTATACATATCCCTAATCCTTTACATAAATACGGAATATTTTTTTCTGCATCTCTCTTAAAAGGCCGTAGGTTTAAAAGCTCTTCAACAGTATGATGCACGAAACAAGTTTCTCAGCAGGATCCTTAACTTTTCTAGCAGAGAAGCCTCAAGTTGTGCCAGTAATGCTGATGGTTTCCCAAATGATCCCTAGAAAAAAGCAAGCCTTTAGTAAGTCGCTGGCACAAATTGAGACTTTTCAGAGAGGGTTTTGTTTGGTTGGTTGGTTTTTTCCTATAACTGCTCATGTTTCACAAATCCCTTGACTGCTGCAATATTGTCCAGTGACATCTTGCACTAGCTTCCTTAAGGATGCAGAAAGTTAATACCAAATTATATATGATTTCAGTGCCATGGAGCAGGAGTCCTCACCCTTTTGCTGGCAACCTCACTCTTGGGTTTATGGTAGCATGATATAATTTCTCGGTATGAGCCCTCTCTTAGAATTAATTGGGTTTTCCACTGCATTTACAGCTCTTAGCTCCTTGTTTAGGAGCTATTGCAGTAGATAATCGCTTGTGCTGAGTGAGTGTGTTAGATCACATGCGTCTTATTTGGAGACAGTGCAGCTCGGGGACATGAAGTAATCTGTTACAACACCAGTATTCATTTCGTATGCATAGAGATAGGTATATTTATAATGGAAAATGTGGTAAAGCATCTATAGATATGCACTGCTATTTCAAAGCTGTAAATTCTTTTAGGCCACGCAACCTTAGGAAATACAAAGATACAAAGTACACATATAATTGCATGCCTGATGATTACCTTGAATTGTTATTGTACACTACAAGCATGAACTGAGAATGGTCATGTCTATGTTTGTTCGGTTGAGACTTTTGCGTAGCAAAAGGGTACTATCTACCCAACTTTTCCAGCCGATTGACCTCATGGGGTTTGTTTGTAATCTTAAACATGGATGTATGTACAAGTAGCTGAATTGCTGTCCAAGTAGGCTTGCTTTTTTTTTTTATTTTTTGATAGATCTAGGAACTCAGGTCTTTGGGGAGATAAAGAATGTCATTAAACTTAATAGACCGGTAGCACATGCTTAATCTTGTGGAACCTCTTCTTCTTTATATGGTGTTGGAAAACCAGAAGCTTGTTAAGAACATATGGTGCCTATCTCCTTGACGTGAAATTTCTTCATCCCCTCCTACCTCTATTCCCCACTCTCTGAAGGGCTCTAGAAGTCTTTGATTTTTGTGAACGTGTCAGTCATTTCTAATATATCTGAGTTGTCCCAGATAAATGAAATTAGTCAAACTTCATATGCTCTAACTTGTGGAAGGACTGCGTATTTTAGTTCATGACTTTAGTGATATAAAAGTTCTGAGCAGAGAAAGACTGAGTGAGATTTAGATCTTGTTTGGATTGGTAAAAATCAACACACTAGAACATCCAGTATTGTAGGAACAACTTTAAATGTTTGGCAGAGTGAATCGTTTCTCTGAGTAGATTTAGTTAATTATCAGTGTCCTTTAGTCTACTGCTGTGTGTTTGCTGCACGTACAGCTTTATGTGTCTACAGTTAAGGCTTGATTTGTGGGGAATTATTTATTTAGTGTGCTAAACTACCATCATTGCAAGCTAAATTTGACTAGAATTGTTTTTTTTTATCCTTTTAAAGAATAATATCTGCTCCAGAGTTTGAGAAAAATCAAACCAAACAAATCATAAATGTTCAGTGTATATCATCTGGTTCTGATCACCTACTTTATTTTCTAAATAGCACTGGAACTTAGCAAATAAATGAACAGTCCAGAAACACGGTACTGATTAGAGAGATACTTGTTTTCAACTTGCCTGCGGTATAACTCAGTGGTTTCTGGGCATATTGGTGCATTGCAGAGAGTTCCCTGATTTTTCTTATTAGCACACAGTTGGGAGTTAATATTGCTTAAACACAGACAAGGCAAAATGCTGAAAGGAAATAGATTCTTTGCCATGCAACAGTACTGTGTATTGTATTTATGGAGTGCTTAAAGGATCCTTTTACTATATGAAATTAACTATAATTTCAGTAGAAGAAAGTCAGAAATAAGTGGCTGAAGTATTCTAGGAATATAAATTAATTATAGGCATGAAATTTAAGGGAAATAAATAGGAGACAGTTTCCTAGTAACTTCAGAAAAGTAGATGAATTAAAAAACGAATAGTCATAAAAGTTGCATTTCCTCTTTCAAAATGACCAATTATTTTCAGAGTGCAACAATGTACGCTATTGAAAGAGTTTAATGGCACAAGTAAAATCTAAGCAGTGATATCTGACGTTCCAGGAATGACACTTGATAAAGGGTATGGTAAGAAATTATTGTCTTGTTCTATGGAATATACCGTTGATGTGTCAAATTCCTTTAAAGATATAGTATGCATGTCTAAAATGTGTTCTTCCTTTCTTTTCATCTTTTCATTTGCTCCAGTTGAGCACAGCCGTGGGATAGTATTATATTAGTAATGGGTGCCGGGTTTCCTTCCCAACTGTTCCTGGGGCACCAGATGGTGTCTTCCCTAAGCTATTGGTTAGGGCCTGTCATGTTTCTCTAAAGACAACATGCTGTAAATACTAACATCTGCTCATGTACCTGTTGGATATATCCATAGATTTGCAGGAGGGGGAGTAATCGAGTAAGCCAGAGGCACAACTGTCAGGTTAACTTCTACAATATTTTCCCTCTCTTTTCTCTTGAAAGAGCAGAAGTGTAACTGAACCGTCCCCCCTGGAAACTTGAGGCTGGAGGTAGATTTACTGTCAAGAAAACTTTTCAAAGTATTTAACTCACATTTCACCTTTTATTTCTGTCCATTATACTTAGATGTACAAATGTGGTGCGCCTTCCCCTCCTTGTTTCCAGGTACTGTTGAAATAAAAGGTTACATACATAATTAAATTAGTTAAATTCTAATAGTCTACAAATATTTGAAGGATGCTATGAACTTTCTAAACAGTTTTTGAGGTTACTCATTACTGCAATCAATTAATGTTTGTTTAAATGCAAACACAGCTGTTTCATATGTTTGTTTGGTTTTTACTCCTCTTATGAGGGACTCATGAAGTGGGCAACTGAAACACACTGGGTTGACAAACCTTATTTCTTCAAAGCCCATAATCTCAAATGACAAATATTCTTGCTCTCCGGACTGGCAGGGGGTGGGGGGAAGGCAGAGGTGGATGGGAAATTGGCTTGGGTTTTGGTTGGGTTTTCTCCTGATGTTGTTGCCTTCTGGTTTGTAACTTGCCCCCGAAGCCATAAAATGAATAAGGTTGAGCTTCCAGGAATTGCTTTTAAGATGGATCTTGCCTCCGTCAGTGTAACGGCAAAATGCGCAGGCAGGTATGTTCACAGAGTCCCCTCTGTGCCGTATCTGGAATATGTATTTGGCCTAACGGGCCCTGAGTATAAAAACCCAACAAATTTCAGTGGGTTTGACTCTCATCTCTGCTTGTGTCGGCGACCACGCACAACCCCCGCCTTTGCCCCGGGCGACATCTGGACTGTATTTAAGCAGCAGCCACCCCCATAGCACAAGGCAGGCTTCGCTTAGTCAGAAGAAGCACCGGTAACCTTTTTCCCTGGAAAAACTTGGACCAACATAATATTTGCCCGTACCTTTCAACCCCTCTGATTTGAAATATGCACAATGTAGCCCTATTTCAGTATTGCTTTACAGAAAATAGCACCAGAAATACCCGCTTCTTTCGAATCTCTCTCAATAACGCCTTCCTACAGGGTGCTTCAGCATTTCCCAGATGTTCAAGTTTTTCCAAAGATTTCAAATGTTCTAGTTTTTCCTTTCTTTAAATATGTTCTTCCTTCATTTGATGCTGATTTTTCTTTATGAACATGAAATGCCCAACCTTTTTGTTAGTTTGAGCAAGTAGTAAATAGAGGATTAGCAAACTTGCGCAATGGGTTGGTTCACATTTCTTTCTTTGCAGTGTGATCTCATTAACGAATAGTCAAATTGAATTTAGGAAATGAACACAGGATTAAAAAAAAGCTGCTTTGTACCTCTCAGATTCTACTCAAGAAATAATTAATGTTGACTGGATCTAATGAAAAGGTAGACTTTTCATTTTTTCATTTTAAATTGAATGTTTACTATGAAATTCCTTATTCTTCTAATTTCTTGAGGAATAACGACACCTAAAGATTCTGAGATCATTTCTGTGGAACCCTGCTGATTTCTTTCTTACTAAATCCTATAGATCTGAGACTGCAGCTATTATGAAACTTTAAAAAATGACAATTAAAATGATTATTTCAGTAAAATGTTAAGAAAATTAACCTAATCCCTTTCGTTAAGTGGACAGATATTTTTTCCTATGGAGAAAAAAATTATAACAAATGACTCATAAAAAGATGTAGTTTTCTGGGGTCTGTTAAGCTGTTCATATTTTAAACTTTGTTTAGATCACAGCCATCTTTGCATTCGTCTAGATGTGGTTTCTTCTTTTCAAAAAAGATGTCGAAAACAACTGTATGGTGTAGATTCCTTAATGAAAATAGCCTACTTCTATGGCTCGATTCTGTTTTCTTGCTAAGGAATATTTAGCACATTAAAGGGAGCGCAATGGCTTGTTCCACAGTTCATGAAAGATACCCAGCACCAAGTAGCTGTGAGTACTTCATGTCTATCGCATTTTGTTTGATCAGCAAGTACTTGTGAACGGGAAAAGCGTGCGTGCTTTGAAAACAAAAGTTCACTATTCCCGCCGGGGCTTTGCTTGTGCAAAAGCAAACTCCGCTTCAATTACGAGTACCACAGACAGGATGGCCAGAGCTTCGTTACGTGTGGAAATCAAAACAGAAACAAAACCCAGCAGTTTCCAGATGCTACGTATATCTCCCTTTGGAGACCCTTTACCTCTCTGTAAAGCTCTTTCTTCCCCCCTTTTTTTTTTTTTTTCCCCTCTCCAAGATCCCTGTTTGTTCTATTTTTTATCCCTGTGATTATCAATTGGAGGATTATACACCTGATAGTTATTTCCTGCAGATTTACTGAAGTCTCATAAATTTTGTCTGTAAGAGTGCTCTTTGTAATCTACTGCCTGGTTACTTTCATCTGTTTTGATCTCTGTTGTTGTTTTAATTATCTTCTTAATAGCCTGCTCCATACTCACAGAACTTAGACCCTTACAATTGCCCGCAGTCAAACCTAATCTGTTATATAGTATTGTTTTCTATTGCATGATCTGCTGTGTTGCACATGTGAAGTTTGAGTTGTCTCTGGTTGAACATCTTTATACTAATCTGAATTACTGTAATAAAATGATTACAAAATTTTAGTAGCTTTTCGAGTCCGTTTGATGTGGCTGCGGGAAGCCTCCTTTATGCTTCTCCTGATTATTTTTACTTAGAAGCTATGATCTAGACTGAATTTGTTAGATTTCTTTTTCTTGAATACATTTTCAAGTCCGTGGGTCCGCAGGGTCTCGATGTGAGGTTCTCGTCTCTGTGCATTAGTGGGTGATCCCCCGGATCCCCTTCCATCGCCTGGCACCGCAGGGGGCCGCGTGCGTGGGAACAGGGGAAAGGCGCAGCAGCCGCCTCTCCCACGTGGCGTGAGCGACTGGCGGGCAGTTACACAAAAGGAGAGCATTGATTTCTAGGTTGGTTCCATTAGAAAAATGAAACTTCCCGCAGTTTCTCCGTGTGCGTCTCCCTCCCCTCCCCTTCCAAATAACTTTTGAACCCTCTGGTCAGTTTTAAGCCTGTTGGATGAGAGGTTTACGCTACGGAAGGTTAACTGAGATGAGGGGTTGGTAAGAGGAGAGAGTCACCATGAGTGTCCTCCTGAAGAGGAATCTTGTGGCTTGGCACCAGAGACTTCATATGGAAGAGAGACCTGAACGCTCCAGGTAGATGAAAAGTAGCCGCTGGAGATCTAGCAAAACCCAAACAGACAAAATTATGGGAAAACTAGCAACACTGTGCTGTGCATAGAACCTTTTTCGTTTTCTTTTCCTTAAAGTTTTAAGGCGTGTTTCTCTCTCTCTTTTTTTTTTTTTTTTTTTTTTTTGTCAGTTCCCCTTTGCTGTTCCTTCTCTTGCTGACACTACACTTGCAATCTGAGCAGGTAACTGTGAGTCTCTGCAGATTCATTCTTTCTTGAGTAACTAAGAGCTAAGCATGCTTAAAACAGATGTAGGATTTCCGTATTATACATCAAACAGTTGTATTTAGCCTGAAAAGCTGCTTGAGAACTCCTGAATGTTTTTCTCTTGTAAATAGGCAGCTGTCTTTTTTTTTTTTTTTATAAATGCCCATATTTGAACCAATACCCATCTTTAAGTTGAAGTCTCAAGCATGGTTGTGTTATGCGTATAGATAGATATAGATATATAGTACGTATCTTCACAGCATTGCTGTGGGGTTTACTGGATTGTTTTGACTCAACGATGTAAGTGGCTTGATTTATTACTGCACTGAGAAGGGCAGCAGGAAACCTCCACCGTTTGTATATGCCGGCCCATCTTTAATTGTTTTGTAAGTGGTTCTACTGACAATGCATTATTCAAAGTTGAAATGTTTTTGGAACATTTCTTTGCTGCTTCACTGGAAAGCTGTTATTGCTTGCAGGTGATTTGCGGTGATGTGCATTCAGGGTGGTTTTCTGGCTTCATCTAAACCAGTTGATTTAGAAGTGGTTTTTTATTTTGCAAGTGATGTGCGTTTTTCTTTCCATTTAATCCTTGAGATCAGCTAGTGGATTTCACATAGAAAAGGAAAGATAAACCGTCACTGTATTCCCGAGTCTACTCAGAGAATATGCAGTCCAGAAATAACATACTGCACCGACCGATGGAGCGAGCACTATGAAAATTTTCCTTTCCTAGCATTTGTGATAGTTCTCAGAAATCCAGCTTTCGTTTGCACTACGCCAACTGAAAAAGGGCTCTTTTCAGTACGGGGTATTTCATAAATAGCCTCTTTGTACTAAGAGCACATGCGCTCCTTTTTACTTTGGCTTGTATTTTTAGGTTTTTTTCCTTCTACGCTTTTGAAGTGGCATGGGAAATAGAGCAATCTGCAGGCTCTGGGGGTTCACGTGAGAAATACGGAGACTCAAGCGTTGCCATTTGGGACTTGCGGTTCATGGTCTTCGCAGTCTTGATGGCAACAGCGTGTGCTCCCCGTGGGCCACGGTGCGTACGGCACAAGGTGACCGCCCCCCTCCCCTCCTTCTTCCAAGTCAGGTCTTTGGGTTTTTTAAGTTGTCTTTCCTACTGACAAGTCATCTTTAACATAATTTTAATTAATCCCCTGAACTTCTTGCTACATTGAGCTTAATTTTCAAAGTGGAAAAGTAAGAGGACTGTGACAGATCTCTCTGCTTTCCCTGTATTTCTTCCTTAGAAGAGCAAGGACTGAAAACAAAAGAGGAGCAGAGCCCGGGGAAGCTGAAAGCACAGAGGAAACTTCACCTGAACAAAACCTTTCATTGCAGAAGTGTTCGACTTTGTTGGTGAAAATTGCATATTGCCTTTGAGTAACAAACTTCACAAGAGCGCCAAGTTACTTTTTCTTTATTATTTGTAAAGTAGGTGGCTAAAAATGAAAGAGATGTCATCTCAGATAATGTTGGGGAGTTCGTTTGTTTGTTGGCTTGTTTTACCGGTTTGAGGAAGAAATGAAAACTCCTTTGGTCACTAAAGGAATTAAAATAGCCAAGATATCTGAAGCTTTGATCACGGTCTCAAATCTAAAAATACAAGAAACTAAGTAGCACTGCAAATAAACATAAGTTGAGGCATCAATAACAGAAACTGATAAGCAGCATTATGGCTGAGGTTTTACATTCTGGGCTGTTTTAAAATAAAGGAGTTAGCAGTAAAAGAAATCCATCTTGAAAAATCGGCAAAACAAAATCTTGCTTTTCTGGGTAAAAAAGCATTTTCTATCTGAAAACATATTCTTTTGTTCCTGCTCTCATGAAGAAGTTAGATGAGTTTATGGCTGCAGTGTCTGTTCTGGAAAGATAAGCCTAATTCTTAGCAACACAGCTGTATCTGTGAAGGTCAACAGAGGACGAAGGTCATGGCTCCAATAACGATACTTCATTACATGTTAAAAAAACTCGTAATTTCTTAACTGATTCATATTAGAATCTAAGAAAAAATTCCCCTTCAACTGTTTAATGACATGCTAGTATCAATTGAACAGCATTTTCTTTGAAAAGCAGGCCGCCGCTTTCCTTGGAGTTTGTTTCCTTAGCCCATTAGTTTGGGAGAGGAGGAAGAGGGTGTAAGGGGAACCGGGGAGCTGCTGCTCGGAGCGGAGGTGTCTCGTGCATCACCTCGAACAAACACCCCTCAGGAACGCTCCGGCTGTGGTTGCAGCTCTCATAGCACATGGGACAGGCTCTGTGAGAAAAGAGTGGGATTTTGGGTGTATAACATTAAAACCTCATCTCCTGAGCGTACAAAAACCTCTTGAAGATAAGTCCTTTGCTGTTCTCAGTGGAACTTGGCTGTCGTTCTGTGAACATCTTAAACTATTTATTTGTGTATTCCCTGGTCTCGCTGTAAGGCAGAATTCCCCCCCCAGCCTAGCTCCCCACAAAGGCAACGACGGCGTGTGTTGGCAGGGGTGGCGCAGGAGCGAGCAGCAGGCGTTAGCCCGACGGTGGGAATGCCGCTTTCCAGGGTGGCCGCTTACGCCCTGGCGCTTACGCTTACGCTTTGGCGTCTGAGAAACCTGCAACCTCAGAACCTGCTGATGTGCACGTTCCCAGAGCTGTGCGGTAACCCTCCCCCCCAGCCACGTTATGTTATTTGCCTAAAGGGCTTCACTCGCTGTATTATGAACAATATTAAGAACTTCTTCATGAGCAACGTGGACTACATTCACTTTCGAATCAAACTCAGAGCGCTGTTTATAGCGGTGTTTTAAGATTTAGTACTTTTATCTTGTTGGCTATGCGTCTCCGTGACACTGGACTATGAAGTCAAAGGGTGCTTTGTCAGTGATTTCTGAAGAGTCAGGATTTCATGCTAAGCTGCTTTACGGTAACACAAATTTCATTGACGATTCCTGAAGATACTCTGTTGTGACAAGTTCTCCCCTTTACGTGCTACGTTAGTAAAGTAGTTAAAATCCTGAGCTGTTCAGAGTATTATTTAAATGTCTTTTGCAACCTTAGAGGTGAGTGACCCTGCTGCCCTGGCTAAATTCCAGTTTACATAATTATAATCTAGTACTTAACTCCCTGAAGAAATGCTGTGCAGAGGCCAAAACTAATGCCTGCGCCGTTCAATCCGAACTGGGGTATCCGTGCAGAATGCTGCCCTGCGGAGATTCAGCATCTGAAGCGATGTTTGCTGGCCGAGGTATAAATTGCTGCCTTTGCTTCTGCCGTCACCAAAAAAGACCGTGGCAGATGCCAAAGATAATCAACCCAGGATATACGCCAGAGCAGAAAAAGAACAGGCTTTAGGATTATCCAGAAACATTTATCAGTATTAAATGACCCTGACAAAATTTGCCCTTGGAATTATAATACATTAGTCACAACAATATTTGACCTGTAAGCAATTAGCCCAAAGAAGGTCTGGAGGATAGTTCTGATGCTTCTAAGGGCCTACAGAAAAGCAAAAATGAAAGGTTAAAGGAGATGATTTTGTGTTTAAAGGAAACAGAGTAGCATGCTTTCATTTATTTTTTAAAGATTATTATCAAAGAAGTGTACAACAAACATGGAAGAATAGAATAGACATTTTGCAAGAAAGAAAGATTTATTTTATTAGGAAAAACAGTGACCACCAGAATCAGTAAGCATTGAATAGATTACTTAGATCTTAGCATAACTTTTATCAGAGGCTTACAAAATTAGACAAACATCTGTCAGGAATAAGTATACCTCGGTTACTCTGCTTCAGGGCAGGAGGGTGGACTAGAAGGTCTGATGAAGTCCCCCGAGTTATGTTTCAAGTTGTTGGTGTTTGCCTCTGTGCTGTTCTCCGCTGGTTCTAATTCTGGCTGTTACCGCGTGCTTTAAAGGGCTCGTTGCACACTGGGATTTGGCAGATCAGGGTACCTGAAAGAGGCTCCCCCGAGGTCAGACAGCCAAATGATTGTTAGGGGGAAATACACGTGAAATACAAAGATCCGGGTGATGCTAAAGCAGCCTGCACAACTCACAGTTCTCGTTTTTTTCCCTATTCTTCACCAACTGAGAAAATACAGCTGCCAGTGTTTAGTAATACTAGCCCTTCGCGTAGCTTTCTGGCCAAGCCTGCACACCACGGGCCACGGTGTGTTTTGGAGCTGCTGTTTACTAGCAACCAGTCTGGGCTCACAAAATAGGGGCGCGCAGCCGTGATTTTCAGTCTCTGTGGAACTAAGCTTGACTGGAACCAGAGGGTTAAAATTACTGGCCACCTCCCCACTGCATTTAGAGCAGTGTCACAAGGAAGCAGCAGCTCAGTCAAATCGCTTCGTAAGGCCTCGCCTATCTTTTTTTTTTTTAATTATGCTGAATAGCTGCTGAATTGCGCCTGAATTGTCTCTTGTTTGTACCGGGTTATTTTCCAGTAAGGCACTGCACTTTCACAAGAACGTGGGAGGTTTAAAAATTCCCACACTTAACAAGCGCTGAGATTTCCTTCTTACCTTAAAGCTGCACGGGAGTGTTGCTGCCCCAGTAAGACAAGAGCAGGCTTTGGTGCAGCAGCACTTCTGGAACAACACGCGTACAGGTCTCTCTACTCAGCTTGCTCTTGTTTTCTCACAGAGCTGAAGTCTGATGTTATTTAAGAAACAAGACAAACCCCTTTCAGTGTGTCTTGTCTTAGTATAGTGCAGGCGTTGTTTGGGTGGGCAGGGGAGAGGGGGAGAAATCTTGATATTATTTTTTTTTTTCCTTGTACTTTCTATTTCTTAAAACCTCTGAGTTTTCAGAACGTGGCATTTGTCAGTTACAGTCTTAACATGTTTTTCCCTATTTGTTCTGTTGAAACTTTTCATTTAGGGAAAAATCCATCAGGTCCAAGGGCTGAAAAGGCCGTGTCAGTTCTAAATCTGTAAATAAGAGGGATGGAAATAAAAGTTGCATAATATTTGGGGAGCTGCGATTTCTCTACGTATACCAGAAGGTTATCTAAACAGCTGTTATAAAAAGGGAGAAAATACAAAAACAGAAAACTGGCTGTAGTTAGGACAGTGTCATTGTGTTTTTCCTCCTCTTTTCTCTGCAAGTTTGCAAGATGGAAATAAAAAATATACATGAACTTTCAGGCAAACAAATTTTGAAAAAAACCTTCGTGGGTTTTAAAATACATTATTTTTCTGTCATACCAAGGCCTATAAAAAACAAACCAAAATGCCTAAAACATGAGAAACATTTCTTATAGTCCTATGTAAGTAATCTATGACAGAAGAAAATGTTGTCCCTCGCAGTCCCAAGCAATAAATAGTCTGAAGATCTACGGGATGTAACTTTATCGCATGAGGAGCTGCGGAAGCCCTTTGCTGTCAAGTAACTAAGTGAACCCTGGCCAGTTTAAACTGTAACCAATTTTGTATTTTTCATATTCATGTCTGATTAAAAGAAAATACAAAGACGGTGTAATGTGCTGTCATTGAACAGTTCACTCTAAGTGGCGTGAAACAAATTCTAAGTCAGGCTCTTTATGCAAAGCAAAGTCTATTGAAGTGTGTTTATATTCCCCCATGTTCATGTATTGACACCCATACGATTGTCAATTTACAGAACAAAAAAAAAGTGCATTAGTTTTCCCACTTTTCTATAGTAATGAGCGTTTAGTACCCGTGCAATTTTCATCATCTTACCTTCACACTGTAACACTGTAGGAGACTGTAGTCACTTTTAGGTCTCCAAATTAACTATACACTCACAGCTACCCAGTTCAGCGACACATAGAAAGCGTAGCTGATGCAGGAGAGGCCTGCTGAGCTGGCTGTCAGGAAAACAGACACCTCTCCTTCCCCATGGTGCCATTTTCATTATACTCTGATGCACGTAAGTACCCTACGCCTAAGAATCTCCCTACTCTCTGAAGAGCAGCAAACATGTTGGGTGTCTGTATTCTAGAATCAGGTGTAGTAAATCATTTGTCATCTGTCTCAACGGTTAGAGAGGAACTTCTGAAGAGGAGACTTGTTACTTACCTGTATACAGCACTGCTAAGAACTATCCTGATTTCTCCTACCAGCTCTTGAATTAAGTAGTCTCATTAACTGAAGCTGTTTGGGCTACTGCTCGAACAGTGCGGCTCAGCGGGGGAGACTTGCAGCAGCCTAGCTGTCACTTCGCTAACAGATCACAAGTCCGATAATGAACTCGGTTTTGCTATTAGCCTTTTAAAGACATTTGCAAGGGGGAAAAAAACCCCACAGGTTAAATGTTTTCTAAGGTCGCAGAGACTCAGTAATAAACTAGAAGCAGAACCAGCTTTTCAAAACTTTAATCCCTCCCCCCAGTTCTCCTTTCTTACGGAAACAGAAACTGCTAAAATTTATGGCCGAAGGAGTTGGAAGATTTTTTTGAAGAATATTTAATCCACAAAGCTTCAGTTTACAGTATAAAACCCACAAGATGTCTGTTTAGAAAGCTGATATCCAACTGTAGTCCATTTTTCTTATTTTTCGTAGCTCTTTTTCCTGGGATTTAGACAGTTTACATGTTGTCTCTCCTAATAACTCCAGCGGACTTGTATCTTCTTGTTCCATTTCAGTAACATCTCTTTCCTCATCTGAATCATCCTCTGTTTTTTCACTTTCCATTTCTACTTCATCAGCAACTTCTTCAGCACTGTTAAGAGGAAGATGATTGGAAACAACCCAATTAATGAAATTAATGGGTACTTTCACATACTACCGTATTACATACTGTAGTAGAGCGGTAAGTTATCATGCAAATAACTAAGTAAACACCAGATTTTATTTATTTTTTTTTTAATCTCAGGCTACTTCCAAACTGCTCTATTTCTCTTGCCATCTCAATTACAAGCCATTTTACAAATAGCTGTCCTCTGTTTTGAGTAACTTAAAATATTTTTCTTTCTTCAAATACAATATACATGATGTCAGAACAAGCAGATCAGCATTATGTAAAAAGTTATAACCTCACACTCCTACAGGCTTAGAAACGCTGGATACACTGGAGGTGAGACAACATTCAAGGCGGCCATTCTTCTCTTTCAAATCTGAAAAAGGTCACTTGATCTTAAAAATTGCTACAATAAGACTGTTACTAGAAAAGAAAAAAAAAAGTTTGTTTCGTTTTAAGCAGAGAGAGGTACTTAAAAGTTGCTGCTCCCTTCTGACCTCAAGAGTTAAACTAGCGCTGAAGTAGAAAGCGCACTGCTAAAGAATTATATAGAACGGTTACCATTTACACTGTGGTAATTAATAGTATTAATTCAAGTGTCGGCTGTATAAGTCTTTTGGATCTCATTAGGAATGACCTGCATGGCAGAACAGTACTGGTCTCCTAAAAATCACCTGTTCTAATACAAACTACTTAACACTCACAAAATGTAAATGGTGAAACGTGTGTATTACATGAATATTATACTGCCAAGGAAAATAAAATTATTTAACATTAACAAGAAAATTAATCTATACAGTGATATATTCTTGTCATTCTTCAAGAGCCCAATTCTACAGCTTTTATGCGTAACTTTAAATGTGCAGTCATACAAATTACCAGTGTCAAAGTACAAGCTCTACGTGTGCAAATATTCACACAGGCCACTGAACTCCCAAATTCTTTGGTATTGAAGCTCCATGCCAGTTTCTGTGTACTCCTTGTATTAGATTTTTGCCAGTGTTTTGCTGATGTGGCAAAAAGACTTTTACTCATGTTATCCAGTAAGAAAGCTAGCAATACTGGTCAACACAATGCAGCAGAACTGGTTACACTGCCATTATGGCAGAATATAACACACATCCAAAACCTACACAAACGGGTTGTTTTTTCTGGGCAAACCCTGGCCGTGTAAACCATCCTCTCATTGCTCTTTGCAAATGCAGAATGGCAGCTGATACCAATGACAAGTTTTCATCTCCAGCCTAGCAGAGTTTCATTGAACACTTTAAAGGACAGATTGCACAAAAAATGCAAGCATTTAATTGGCTGCAGTGCAAGAGACAAGATATTAATTGTCACCATAATGACACGGTTACAGTGTCATAACCCCTGTGTCCGCATTCATTTTCTCGAGGCATACATCCATCTCAGGGGAGCAAGCTGCCATACGTTTTAAATATCCAACAAACTACTACGTTAAACTGGGATTAATGCATTGTAAAACAAGCTTAGCTAACTGTGTTCACAGTATACGCTCATATTTTGTAGCTTAATTAGGAATGAAATTTGAGTTCTAAACAAACTGTTACGATTAAACCTAAGGACTAACTTTTTGGTGTATCTAGAAACCGAAACAAAGAATTACGCAGGAAGTCATCGTAATATCAAATAAAGTTGACAATCTAACACTTATCCAAAAATAACACTAAAATCCCTGGAATAAAGTTAAATAAAGAACATTTGACTACCAAAGGCAACAGTTCACGAATGAGCACATTATACCAAACAACGGCAAAAATAACAGCAACAAAAGAGCCAATAGCCTTAATAGCCAGTCCACGTATCTCCCAAAACCTGAGTTGCTTTAAAGAAAATCTTGCCACAATAAAGTGTTCTACTAAGTTCTGTCAATAAGAGATGAAGAGTGTTGGAAAACTGCTTTTACGCTTTAAACAAAGATGTACATAATTTACAGTAACTTCAATAACTAAGGAGAGGGCTTCAATTTTTCTTACCTTTTGTTCTCTTTGGAGATGAGCAATGAATTAATAAATATAGGACAGAGGAAGGAAGCAGATGGCAAAACATGTGCTGGAGTGTGCAAAAGCTGAAAAGATAAAACAGAGGTTTTATGAAAGCTTTTGTTTGTCATGATTTTTTTGGTCCTCTTACTGTAATTACTCCTACCTCTTTGACAGC